>NC_053489.1:345763946-346498946 GCF_905171775.1 Rana temporaria | reverse complement strand
TTCTGTTTTTATTAAACCATTTGAGTCGAAAATGTTTTGCACCGTAAATTGCCTAGTCAGCGTCTTTAAAATATAAAGCTTAACGCAGTGCATTTTCCTGCCAGTTTTTGGAGATGTGATTACAGCTCGTTCCAGAACACAAAAAAGGCTGTGGTCACATAATACATGTGAATACATGCCTGTTATTACAGTCAGACAAGAAAATCTTGTCTGAGCTGGCAGCTTGCGAAGAGCTGTATCACGTAGAGATACTATCCTTCGCTTCTCGCACCGAATCCTTGCTTGCCGCCTCCATAGAGATATACAGCAGATGTATTACATCCTTCTTTGCTTCGGGTACATGCATGTTTGCAGGCCACAGGTAGGTGTGGGGATCAGGGACAGGTTGACACGGGCAGGGACAGTAAAGACCACCTCGCTATAATAAACTTGTTTGTTATAACTTTTTATCTTAGGGCATTGTCTAATGCTTGCTATACATGTATAGCTTGAAGCCTCGTACACACGACCGAGAAACTCGACGGGCGAAACACATCGTTTTGCTCGTCGAGTTCCTTGTTAGGCTGTCGAGGATCTCGGCGAGCCAAATTTCCTCATTCCCGTTGAGGAAAAAGAAGACATGCTTTCTTTTTGGCTTGACAAGATCCTCGACAGTTTCCTCGTCGAAAAGTGTACACACGACCGGTTTCCTCTGCAAAAAAAAAAAAAAACAGCAAGTTTCTTGCTGGTTTTTGCCGAGAAACTCGGTCCTGTGTACGAGGCCCTATACTGCAATTGATGTTCTATCACTCGGAAAAAGTGTTTGATTCAACACAAGACCGTACACGCACCAGCGTTAATTCAGTCACTTTTATTGAACGAAACCTAATTGAGAAAGTTAATGAGCACAATGCTGTGGGCACAGATAGGGCTCGGAACATAAAGAGTTAAACTTGGAAAAAGTCGTACAGCAAACAGTACATGTATTTTTAGTTTGACAATAGCACATGCATCTTTCCGTAGAGCCCCGAGTTGTCAGCCTTCAACTCCTCTACCCAAGGCTTTGCTTCTGTTGCTTTGCAAATGTTACGTTGAACACAGACATGCTTCTGATGCCTATTGGACAAATTCAGGAATGTTATTAGGGACCTAAAAGACCCGGGGACCCTTGGGCACCTAGATTTAAATGGTGTGTGTTAGATACAGAAATTAATGAAAAATGGCAGATTCTCTAATTTACTTAAAGCTCAACCCTGGAACATCTGAAACCTCTTACAATGGGGTTGCCTCAACACTGCAAGGGTTATTTGATCATTAAGGTCTACAAAAGAAGACTAACTCACCCGATCCTCTGCTCCTCCGTGCTGCTAGACCAGGGATCTCCAACTATGGCCCTACAGCTTTTGCCTAACTACATGTCCCATGAGGTATTGTGAAACTCTGCCATTCACAAAAAGGACTAGGTATGATGGGAATTGTTGTTCCTGTACAACTGGAGGGCCATAGTTTGGAGACCCCTGTAAGCTAGACCAATCCCTCTGGCATTTTCTCCACCCCCCCCCCATGCTTTAGCTGTCAAGGCCTCGTGCACACGACCGAGTTCCTCGGCAAAAACGAGCAAGAAACTTGCTGGGAGATATTTTTTTGCCGAGGAAACCGGTCGTGTGTACATTTTCGTCGAGGAAACTGTCGAGAAACTCGACGAGCCAAAAAGAGAGCATGTTCTCTATTTCCTTGACGGGAATGGAGAAAATTGGCTTGTCGAGTTCCTCGACAGCCTAACAAGGAACTCGACGAGGAAAACGATGTTTCGCCCGTCGAGTTCCTCAGTCATGTGTACGAGGCTTGAGATCTGATCGTATCTCATCAAGACTGTTCAGTGTCCATAATAGTGGTTCACTGAAAATGAAAATTCTGGACCAAAACCGAAATTCAGGGTGCACTTGGCTGAAAACCAAAACCGAAACGGACAGTTTTTTAAATAAAATATATACTTTTTTTTATATATTATTGTATTATATTCAACTTTTTCATTAATATCATGAATTTAAATGAATATGAAATTATTGGTATCTTTTCGGTCAATAGGCTGATTTCACACTAAGCAGTTTTTGAAGCGTTTTTGCATAAAAAAAAAAAAAAAAAAAAACGCAAGAAAAGCTCAGGAAAAACACATCCCTTTAAATTTTATGTACGTCTGGTCCATTGCGGTGTTTTAAAAAAAATGCATTCCGCATTTTTGGTAAATATGTGGTCAGTAAAAAAAAAAAACACACCAGAAAGGCACCTCCGTATTGAAAAGGCAGAAAAAACGCCCCCGTGTTGCATTTTTGATGCAGTTTTGAGTCACATGACTTATGAAAAACACACTGTAAACGTGGTAAAATTGCACGTGTCTTGAGGTGCCCATTATCGGCACCTTTTTATCTGTCTGCAAAACACTGATAATCGATGCATCCCTAATGCATAGTTCTGCTTTAGACATGGTAGCACTGAGGGACAGTCCACTGCCAGGGCAATCTACCCTAGACTGAAAGGGCAATTAACCCTCACAGTGCATGCTTTAATTGTTTACCTAACCTTCTAAAGAAAAACTTCATGGAGGTTAGAAATAAATGTATAAGATACAAATAAAAAAAAAAGCTCTCAGCCAAAGATCAAAGTATACTTGACTACAGAATCCTTCATGGGTGACAGCAATAATTACTGCAAAGGGGACCCAGGGCCTTCAGTAGAAGATCTGGAGTATGTGGTGTAGGTCCCAGAGCTACTTAGTACATCTGTCCCCTAAATATTAAAAATACCAATCAAAAGACAACAGGATGCTTATTCCTGAAAAATGGCATGCATGCACCTCATAAAGAGGTGTGTTCAAGGCTTTAACTACTTGGCAACCAGCTATAAGACAAAAGGCGTACTCGGTTTCTAAGTGGAAAACCAGGGTTATAGCTGCAGCAATATGCCTTAACCCTAGAATTGTTTTGTTCAGCCGATTCTAAAACAAATAAAAGTGGCCCAAGCAGCGGATTCGCCACTGGAAGCAGCAGTTCCTGGTGGCTCTTTGGCTTACCTGGATGATTGATAGCCCCAAGAACCAATGCGGCAGCTGGTAACCACTGCGGCAGAGAAAAGATGGCCTCCGCTCATCTCTATGGTCTAGGATGATTGGAGCAAAGTCCCTTCTGGTTCTGGCCCAATGTAAACAAGGCCTTTTTTTTTTTTAAAGCACTAGATCAGAGTTTTTTTTTGTGTTTTTTTTTTTTTTTATCTAGAGCTTTACATTGTAAAGGAGAGATTTAGGTTATTATTGACCCAAGATCTCTCAATAAAAAGGACCTGTCACTGCTTATTTCTATTACAAGGAATTTTTTTTAAAGGAAAAGTGTAAAAATAAAAACAGTAATAACATACATTAAAAATTATTTTTTTTTCCCCGTACTTGCACGCAGTGGTGAACACATAAGTAGGTCACACCCACATAAGTAAACAGTGTTCAAACCACACCTGTGAGGTATCCCAGCGAACGCCAGAGCAAGAGCAATAATTCTAGCACTAGATCTCCTCTGTAACTCCAAACTGGTAACCTGTGGAATTTTTAAAGCATCACCTATTGAGATTTTTAAGTACCATAGTTTGCTGCCATTCCACACAATTTTAAAGCATGACATCTATAGGGTATCTATTTACTCAGCGTAAGATCATCTTTCATGGTTTACAAAAAAATTGGGTTTTATATATATATATATATATATATATATATATATATATATATATATATATATATTTTATATATATATATATATATATATATATATATTTTTTTTTTTTATTATTCTTTTATTTCCCAGAGGCGATTAAGTTCGCATGTGTTGCGCTATATAAGTTTTCATTCATTCCCCCCTTAAAACTGCTGCGCAAATACCGCCTGACATAAAAAATTGCAACGATTGCAATTTATTCTCTAGGGTCTCTGCTAAAAAATATATATAACATGTTTTGGGGGTTCTAAGTCATTTTCTGGCAAAAAAAACATATATGAGGGAAGTGTCAGAATTGGCCTGGTTGGCAAGTGGTTAAAGAATGGCATGTGCTGCAATGAAGTAAGCATGTTTGTCCTACAGCATACTCATTGAGTGCACTTATGAAACTTAGCTGTATTGTAACTTAAGACTGTAAACTAGACATGTGCAGACTGGAATATTTCATTTTGTTTTTTCGTTTTCGTTTGGAAAATAAATTTATTTAGTTATTCCCGAAAATCATTTTGATTTATTTCGTTTTTTCGTTGGGGAATAGCTTTCGTCCGAAAATCCAATAATACTTGGTTTCTATCGAATAAGAATATTTGCAGAACGTCGAATCTTTGTTGGTTTCTGTCTAATGGTCAAAAAAATATTCGAAACGTCGAATCTTACATTTCCGTTCGAATATTCCGCCTACAAGAATTCTAATGTTGTATGACTAGTAATAATGTCGAATCTATTCTCTATAATGTCGAATCTATTTTCTCATAAATCGAAATCTATTCTCTGTAATGTCGAATCTATTATTTCTATAGTGTCGAATCTTTTCTCTATGATGTCGAATCTTTTCCCTATAATGTCGAATCTCTCTATATCGAATTTTTACCGCAACGAAAACGAAAATAAAGCATTTTTTATGTCGAATCTTTCGGTTTTCGTTTCTTGCACTTTCGTTATCATTTGTTAAAACGATAACGAAAAAAACTGATTTTCGGACGAAAATGCATTCTAACGAAAACGAATGCACATGTCTACTGTAAACATGGGGAAGGCAATGGATATCAAAGGAGCTGAACATTACTTGTGTTGTCTTTTTTTTATATGTGTATTATAGGCATTTTGTTAACCATAGCAATGGTGTGAATTTGATCAAACACAGTATACTGAGCTTTTACTGCACTAAGCATGCCACCCTGCAACACTGCATCAGTGCACTTAAAACTACAAGTACATATATTGCCTAACTCAACTAACTGTTCCTTAGCAACATAGTGGCATTCCATGTATTATTGTCATAGCAATTCTAAATTGCATAAACAAGGACAAAGTTTTATAGAAAGGACTGGTTAGTATGGAACAGAAATTGCTTGCATTTGCCGTATGACATCTCCATACATTTTTTTTAAATAGTAGGATATTTAAAATTGAAATATATACTGTATATAATATACATTTTTAACCGGTAGAATATTTAAAACTGAATTTTTTTATACATAATTATATATATATATATATATATATATATATATATATATATATATATATATATATATATGTATATATATATATATATATATATATATATATATATATATATATATATATATATATATATATATATATATATGTATATGTATATGTGTGTGTGTGTGTGTGTGTGTGTGTATGTATGTGTGTGTGTATATATATATATATATATATATATATATATATATATATATATATATATATATATAATTATATATATAATTATATAACAAAAAGGGAAAACGCAAATGTTGACAATGTAGCTATTGGTTTAAAAGAAGCAACTTGAGTTGGGTTTACAGAGTGCATTTACCATCAGCTGGAGCAGCTTCAGGAAATGCAGGCGAACGTCACTAGTGGAGATACTTAACATACCATAGCAAATGAAAGAGGTTAGTCAGGCGGTGAGTAGCTAAATTTACTAAATAGAAACGTGGGCATTCCTATTGCATATCTGCTGGAAAGATATAGAAATCACAGCAGAGCATACCAATATAATCACATAGATGCATTGTGTGTTGGTTTAATAAGGGAGACGTTCAGTGGTCGTGTACAAAGGGCTTGGACTCATAGCAACCAGATTTCACCTTGACTTGGTTTGCTTACATGACAGTGAAAGCTGATTGGTTACTATAGCTTACTACCCTTTGCACACATCTATGCACATTGTTCTATCTTCTTAAAGGGCCACTGTCACAAAAATATTGTAGGTTGATGCACATGGAAAATATGTTATGATATTACTGAATTATGTCATCATTTAGCAGGAAAAGTGTGTCAATTGAGCAAAGAAGGGTCAGTAAAAATGAAGGTACTCTACTATCTAGTGCAACCAGTCTCAACCAAGGTTCCTCCAGAGGTTGCTATGGGGTTCCTTGAGCTGTGGCTGACTGACCTTTCATCCGACGGTGCCTGCATAGTTGTGGGGTCAACGCCATTTGACAGAGCCAACCGCATGAAGCCGCTGATCTTTTTAGCTGTCTATAGAGGCTGCATTTTGAACACTACTGTAAAGGGGGGGCATTTGTCTCACTAACCACCAAGAGGTGGTTAGTGGGAAGGGGTATATTACCCACTCAACAATGAATTTAACAGGTATTCCCAGAGCCCTGAAAATTATTTCAAGGGTTCCTCTGGAGTAAAAAGATTGAGACTGATGCAATGAGTCTGAGTGGGGGGACAAAAAACATGCATACAACGGAGACGTGTGGTGTTCAACACACAGCAGAATGTATAAAATCTAACACCGCATGGAGTACTGAATGTATATTAAACTGTGCAGAGCTAAATGGCATTGGGTATAATATGAATAGCACTACAGTATGTACAGAGTGGTGTGTAGTAAGGAATGCACTCCACAGTGTAGAGAGTGGAGAGGTGAATAGTATAGTGTGTGGAGAGTATGCAGTGTAGAATGAAGTGTGTTCATTAAAGGGGTTGTAAAGGAACATTTTTTTTTTCATAATAAGCATCCTTTACCTGCAGACATTCCTCTTTTCACTTCCTCATTGTTCGTTTTTGCTCAGAAGTTGCTCTATTTCTTCTCTGTTCTGTTCAATTCCTGCTTGTCCGATTTTACTGACCACTGTGAAGGGAGGCTTTACTGCGGTGGTGAGTAACGTGCTCACCCCCTCCTGGGAACTACATCTGTGTGGCAGGACGCTCTATACGTGTTAGAGACTTCAAGGAGGTGTGAATTACTGGGCGTGCTGCAATGCATACTGGGAAATGCAGTTCTTACATGAACGAGCGATGCAAACCAGGAAGTGAATGAGAGAACAGAAACTAGAATGCCGGAGGTGATATAGATGAAGAAATTTAATAGGTATTTACTCATTTTTTTAACAGAATCATTACACTATTCTGTCTGTCTACCTTGCAGACATTCATTTTAGGCAAAATATTTTTTTCCTTTACAACTCCTTTAAGAAGTTTCTTCCGGGTGCAGCAACAGTGTGAGCTATAGTGCCACCATTGATTTCGAAATTCGACCAACCAAGCCTTCAATTTCACCTGATGTTCCTACAGAAAATAATTTTTGTGTCTGGGAATTTTCTTTTCTTTCCTCAGATTTTCTTTTCTTGCACATGCGCATTTCTTTTTCTATTACATTTCTTGCACGATTCTCCCATCATTGATTAGAAAATCCTTTGTCTTTCAAAAATGTCCGATTATTAAAATTCAATGGCCGCACGAAAATAGGCTGTTGCTGCAGCCCACTAATGGTGCAAAATACGAACGAAAATTCTTAGATGAGTTTTTCGGATGAAAATTCTTTCGAAATCCGACCCATGGGTACAAACCTGACAGCAGCAACTGTTTTGTGCGGGCAGCATTTAAAACTGCCAGCAAGAACCTACTGATTCTTGCCAGCAGCTGCCCCAAACCACAACTAAACTCCCATGCAAATGTAGTCTTGGCAAGTGAATTTTCAAAATGTTTGGTAAGTAAGGTAAAACTGTGCTATTTTTAATCATCTAATCAAGTGTGAACAAAAATCTGGTTTGCTTGTTTTTTCCCTTCTTGCACATAATTGGGTATTCTTGGCTTCACCTCATTTAAGTTACTGTATATACTCGAGTATACGCCGAGTTTTTCAGCGAATTTTTTTGTGCTGAAAATGCCCCCCTTGGCTTATACTCGAATCACCTTTTTGTACCTGATCTTCCAGACTTTTGGGACCCGGTACTGGACGGCCGTAGGTCCCCTGGACCCCAAACTTGGCACACATATAGCCCCACTCTTTCTCTACAACTGTGCAGAGTTTGTTGTCCGGGTAGCACCGATTTTTCAAAGCCAGGCACCCCTTCCATAGACTCCCATGTTAAACTGTAATTTCTCCAGTGAATTTGGGGACCCGGTACTGGCCGGTCGTAGGTCTCCTGGACCCAGAACTTGGCACACATGTAGCCCCATTTCTCCTCTACAAGTGTGCAACGTTTGTTGTCTGGGGGACCTAAGCCTGGGGAGCACCAATTTTTCAAAGCCAGACACCCCTTCTATAGACTCCCATGTTAAACGTCAGTCTAGTCATGGACACAGTGAGGCATGGGCACAGTGAGGCATGCACATGGACACAGTGAGACACAGTGAGGCATGCAGATGGACACCCTAGGCTTATACTCGAGTCAATACGTTTTCCCATTTTTTGGGGTAAAATTAGGTGCCTCGGCTTATATTCGGGCCGGCTTTTACTCGAGTATATACGGTAAATGAAATTTACTTTGCAAATTGAGCATGTCCTAATCAAACCTGTCCTTAAGGCTGGGTTCACACTATTGCGAATTGGATGCGGAGTTTCCCTGCATCCAATTTGCATGTCAGGAGATTGTGACCTGCTCTCTATGGAGCCGGTTCACACATCTCCGGAGTTCTGTGCATCTTCTGGTCCACTTCAGGTCCAAATTCAGCCCAAAACTTTGGGCTGAAATTGGACCTGAAACAGTGAACGGGAACGCACCGGACTTCTGCTGTGAGCTGCACCGTGCTGCGGTGTGAACCGAGCCTAAAACAGCAATTTTAACATAGCAACAATGTGTTGTGGAGAAAATTGTCCAGGGGTAAATCTTCAGAATAGGGAACAGTCCTTAGAAAGAAGGAACAACTGGCAAAGATAAGCATGAATAGTGCACAATACCTAGGTGAGAATGCAGATTTAATGATGAGCTGTCACTCACTGCCATCACAACAGTTCTTAAAGCCATAACAATCCTTGCTCTTGATTGTAAATATCCCCTTGCACCCAGCTGAGCACAGAGATTTTAGTGTACCCCTTCTTACCTGGAGACCTTTACTCTTGCTTTCTGCGCAGCCCGGTGGTTAGTACTGATAAGCCAGGTTCACACCTTGACTAACCCACCCTACTCTATCTGCCAACAGTGGAAGTAAACCCTCCTAACCTTGTCATCCAAGAAAGCTGCCATCTTGGCCTCTGTTTAATCTTCAGTTGCCATTGTGCTGCACCTGTAACCAGTTATGACGCCAGCCTATAGATGGTTTGACAGTTTGGTTGACAGCACAAGCCAATGTGACCGTTAGCAATCCCGGCATGTTTTCTGAAACTGTTAAATCAAAAGGTTTACTTCCGCTTTGATGCCGTGTACACACAATCGGAACTTCCGACAAGAAAACCGTGGAATTTTTTCGGACGGAATGTTGGCTCAAACTTGTGTTGCATACACACGGTCACACAAATATTGTCGGAAATTCCGAATGTCGAAAACATGGGGACGTACAACACTATGACGAGCCAATAAAAATTAAGTTCAATGATTCCGAGCATGCGTAGGATTTTTGTGCGTTGGAATTGCATACAGACGATCAGAATTTCCCATAGGAAAAATTGAGAACCAGCTCTCAAATTTTTGCTGTCGGAAATTCCGACAGAAAATGTACGATGGGGCCTACACACGGTCGTAAATTTCCCACCAAAAGCTCACATCAAACTTTTCTTGTTGGAAATTCTGATCGTGTGTAAGCGGCACAGGATTCAATAACAACACCAGTTTACATCTCTTGGAATGTTCACCAGCCAAAACATAGTGAAGTAAGGGAGTGGGGCTTTGTACAAGCATAACATGAAAAAATATCTCCATCCATATAATCTGCACTGGGAAACTGGACATTGTGGAGTGGTGAAGTTTGCCTGGCTTCAGGATTCCTTGAGAAATCTGAAACTGGCTTCACAGAAGCCACTCTGCAGGTGCCCATCCTTTGCGCAACAGTTTTTTTTAAGAGACCTTGTTGCCAGATCATTAATTTCAACAAGAATCTTCCCCAAAGATTATATGTGCGTTTAACATTTATTTAACTAACAGCCCCCTTGTGTAGACACCCGAAAGCCCAGAGACCGCTGCTGGGCACCTACCATCTTGGATGTGATGTATCGTCTTAAAATAATTCAAGGATTAAACAAATTCAAAGGGTATGCTACTGTATATGTAAATGTAGGTAGGAAAGGTTAAGAATGTACCTGCTGTGAAACCAGGAATACGATCATGCCTGTTAGCTGGTCATAAAATCCAGAGCACCAATCATGTGGCCTTTGCCAAACAGGAGGATCCATGATTACAAAGAAGTTCAAGAACCACTGTTTGGTTGGCTCTAAATCCTGCCGATCTCTTTTTTGTTCACATGGTATGTTATCAAAATACATAAAAAATTATTATTATTATTATTATTATTACCACATGTGAAATACAGTACTTTTAAGCGTTGCGACTCTCATACAGGGAAGTGATCCTTTTATTTCCCCCCCCTTTCTTTGTCCATTTATAGAGCACAGTGTATTCTTTGAACATCCAACAACAGGATTGCTTTCCTGTATGAGAGTCACAGTGCTGGAAGAATATGGCACATACAAATTAATGAATTTTAGCATACATATAGAAACGATCAGCCCTGTTAACTCTCCTGCCCACAGGTAACTTTAATACACTTTAGGGTTGATTTACTAAAATTGGAAAGTGCAAAATTTGGTGCAGCTGTGCATGGTAGCCAATCAGCTTCCAGGTTTAATTGTCAAACCTTAACCTCCCTGGCGGTATGATGCTTTCAGAAAAAAGGTGCTGAAAGTGGTACCATTATTTGCAAGGAAATTTGGCGTTTTATACTGTAGGTCTGTAATTTTTAGGAATAACTCACTTAAATCTGACCAAACAAGAGACTAGTAGGCATCCCGGGTATGACATTTTTTTAAAAACAAAATTATAAATTATAATATAATAAATAATTATAAATAATTATAACAAATAATAATATAATTCTAATAAAAATTATTCAATAATGTAATCAACTCAAAATCACTGAAATTTGCTCAGTTGCAGAATTGTCGCTGTCATTATTATTTTTTTTTTATGACGAAGTGATTATAATTTATTATCGATGTTTCTTAGCTGATCTAAAACTATTTTTGACATAAAGGGACACTTTTGGTTGCTATGGACAATCTACAGTTTGCAGGGAGAAAGAAAGGTTTTTATTATATAAAAGTACATGTAGGGCACTGGGCAAACCACTAGAAACAAGTGGGGTGTGTATTTTTTACATACAGTACTGTAATCTATAAGATTACAGTATACTGTATGTAATGTGTTTTTTTACGTTTTTTAATTTGGTGCCGTTCTCCGCTCCCGTGCGTCGTAACGTCGCAGGGAACGGAGATCGGCGGCACAGGAGGACGCTGTGTGAATCGAGCGAGGTCCCGCTTGCTCACACAGCGCGGTGGCATCGCTGGATCCAGGGACAAGGTAAGTAACTTTGTCTGCTGCTTCAGCGAGGCAAGCCCGAGTCTGACTCGGGGTTACCGCTTTTGGTATGAAAATCTCACCCCGAGTCAGACTCGGGAATACCGCCAGGGGGGTTAATTGAACAAGCTGCAGTTAGAAGCTGTTTGGCTACCATGCACAGCTGCACCAGAGTTTGCACTCTTCAGTGTTAGTACATTAACCCTATTGCCTGGAGTTCAGCTTTAACCACTTCCCGGCCAATAGCAAAATGACAGCCGGGCGGTGGTTCAGTTATCCTGACTGGACGTCATATGAAGTGGGGGCGCGCATTGTGGCGATTGGTGATGCGGTGTGTCAGTCTGACACACCGCTACACCGATTTTGGTAAAGAGCCTCCAACAGAGGCTCTTTACCATGTGATCAGCCGTGTCCAATCACAGCTGACCACAATATAAACAGAAAGAGCCGTTGATCGGCTTTTCCTCACTCGCATCTGACAGACGTGAGTAAAGGAGAGCCGATCGGCTGCTCTTCTAACAGGGGGGGTCTGTGCTAATTGTTTATCAGCGCAGCCCCCCCCCCCTCGGATGCCCGCCCAGGACCACCAGGATGCTGCCGGGACCACCAGTGATAGCCACCACACTGGACCACCAGGCATGCCCCCCTAGACCACCAGGGAAATGCTAATCTGTGCCCAGGCAGCTGCCAATCAAGGCCCAGGCAGTTGCCAATCAGTGCCCATCCACAAAGCCTACCAGTGCCACCAGGGATGCCTATCAGTGCACAGCAGTGCTGTCTATCAGTGGCATCCATAAGTACCTATCATTGCAGCCTATCAGTGCCGCCTACCAGAGCCCATCAGTGCCCATCGTCAGTGTCCCCTCATTGGTGCAGCCTTATCAGTGCCCATCAGTGAAAGAGAAAATGTACTAATTTACAAAATGTTATAACAGAAACAAAATAAAAACTTTAGTTTTTTTTTTTCAAAATGTTCTGTCTTTTTTTATTTGTTTAGCAAGGTGATCAAATACCACCAAAATAAATCTCTATTTGTGGGAACAAAATGATAAAAATTCTGTTTGGGTACAGTGTAGCATGATTGCGCATTGTCATTTAAACAGCGCCAGCGCTGAAATCTGAAAATTGGCTTGGGCAGGAAGGGGGTGTAAGTGCCTGGTATTGAAGTGGTTAAGCACTAGCCCCTGTATGGTATTGCTATTGGTAACAGAGCACTAGATTTCATACATTGTGTTATGATTTTAATACAAAGCATATGCATGTTGGTCTTTGGCTGAATACATTTCCAAGTAATCAAAGGCTCTAAAAGTGCTTTACAAATTGTAAATCATACTGTAATTGAACTATGACAAGCAGTTTTATAAAACCGAATAGAAGATTATACAACGGTCACCATGCATTACCGAAGATAAAAAAGCCTTATAAGTTGTGATATTACAAATAAATAAAAGCTGGAAATTATACTGTCTCATCTTGAAAGCAGATTTGAAACCAACTTACACTAACAAACATACAAATGCATAACTATATGAGTAAGAACAGCAGCTATTATCGCCGTAGGGGATATCTAAATGATCTTACTTACCCCTGACTGGAACTTGCATAACATCAGAATACCTTTGAACCCTGTTATCGCATTATAGACTGATGTTTTTCTTAAATGATTTTATTGATGTCGGTACTTTCCCTAAAGTTGAACTCCAATTATCTAATTATTAAATATATTTTTACAAAAAAAACTAGCACAAATTTCGAAATATTACTGCATATTAACCACCTGCAGCAGTCTTGCCTCTATGAGCTAGGGCATGTCCTAGACCCGTCTATTTTGCTGAGGCCCCTGTGCATGCAATGCCAGCCTTTTAGTGCACCCAGAAGGCACAAGTGCAGCATCCAGCCCTACTGACTGCCATCTGTCAAAGTCTATAGCAGGCTAAAATATGTTGCTGCTGGCCAGAGCTGAACGCTACATCAAATGTTACCCGCAATCAGGGACAAATGAACAGAACACATGTCAAAATGCACGCTTTAGACCTGAAAATTGCTTAAAACATTATATACCTTCTGAAAGCAGTGAACTTTGCAGCTGCAAATTTTTAAGTTGTTACTATATTTTTGGAACTGTTTTTTTTAAACCTATATACTTTTAACCACCTCAATACAGGGCACTTATACCCCCTTCCTGCCCAAGCCATTTTTCAGCTTTCAGCGCTGTCACACTTTGAATGACAATTGCGTGGTCATGCTACACTGTAACCATGTGATATTTTTTATCATGTTCTTCACACAGATAGAGCTTTCTTTTGGTGGTATTTAATCACTTCTGGGTTTTAATTTTTTTCCTAATAAGAAAGGCAGAACATTTTGAAAAAAATAAAGTTTTTCTTAGTTTCTGTCAGTTCATTTTGTTAATAAGTAATTTTTTTCCTTCACTGTTGGGCGCTGATAGGCTGCACTGATGGACACTGATGAGGTGGCCCTGATGAGGCTGCACTTATGGCACTGTTGAGGAGGCACGCATTTATGGGCACTGATAGGCATCACTGGTGGGCACAGATAGGTGTCACTGGTGGGCACAGATAGGCGGCATGGATAGGCGGCAATGATGGGCACTGATGGGTGGCATTGATGGGCAGCAGTGATAGCCAGCACTGACTGGCATCACTAATGGCTACTGATTGCTGCCAATTGTGGGCACTGGTTGGTACCGATTGCTGGCACTGGTGGCACTTAATTGTAATCAGGGCACTGATGATCAGTGCCCTGATTATATACCTAGCTGTTCCCCCTGTGAGGAGATGCTGACGATCGGCTCTCCTCTCCTTACACTCTGTCAGTGTGAGGCGAGGAGCACCAATTACAGGCATCTACGTGTTTATATGTGACTGGCTGTGATCTCTCATCTCCCCTTCTCTCTCTCTCTCTCTGTCTCCACCCTCTCTCTGTCAGCCCCCTCTCTCTCATCGCCCCCTTCTCATCCCACCCGCTCTCTCTCTCTTATCCCCCTCTCTCTGTCAGACCCCTCTCTCTGTCAGACCCCTCTCTCTCATAGCCCCTCTCTCTGTCAGCCCCCCCTCTTTCATCACCCCCCTCATTTCCCCCCTCTCTCTGTCAGGTCCTCCTCTCACAGAGCCCCCTCTCTGTCAGACCCCCCTCTTTCTCAGCCAACCTCTCTGTCAGTTCTTTCTCTCTCTCAACCACCCCTTCCTCAGCCTCCCTCTCTCTCAGCCACCCTCTCTCTGTTAGCCCCCCATCTCTCTGTCAGCCGCCCCCTCTCTCTCAGCCCCTCCATCTCTCTCTTAACCCCCATCTCTCTGGCAGTCGCTCCCTCTCTCTCAGTAAACGCACAAATCCCTATCCTGTCAGGGGAGAAGAAACAGATTGTGTCTTCCTACTAAGTAGGAACAATGATATGTCTCCTACCCCAGTCAGTCTAATCCCCTCACAGTTAGAACACATCCAGGGAACACACATTTAACCCCTTGTTCGCCTCTTAGTGTTAACCTCTTCCCTACCAGTGACATTTATACAGTAATCAGTGGCTATTTTAAGCTCTGATTGCTGGATTAATGTCAATGGTCCCAAAAACGTGTCAAAAGTGTCAGATCTGTCTGCCGCAATGTCGCAGTACTGATAAAAATCGCTGATCGCTGCCATTACTAGTAAAAAAATAATAATAAAAATGCCATAAACCTATCCCCTATTTTGTAGACGCTATACATTTTGCGCAAACCACTCAATATACGCTTATTGTGATTTTTTTTACCAAAAATATGTAGAATATGTAGAAGAATACATATTGGTCTAAACTGATGAAGAAATGTGTTTTTGTTTTTTAAATTTGTAGGAAAAAAAAGACGCAAACTTTGTTTGGGTACAACATCGCACGACCGCGCAATTGTCAGTTAAAGCAACGCAGTGCCGTATTGCAAAAAAATGGCCTGGTCAGGAAGGGGGTAAACTCTTCTGGGACTGAAGTAGTTAAATTCCCATAAATAATGGCCCTAGAATTATTCTTGTACTTTGGCAAGTGCCGCAAAAAACTAATAAGTGTTAACCGCTCGCTCTTTACCCACAAGCCTGCATATGTGCATACATGGGGACAAGGGGTACTTTTTAAATTTAGTTTTGTCTAATTTTTTTTTTTTTTATTCGATTTTACTATGTGTTCTTAAGAGCTGGTTCACACCATGGCGGCACGATTTCGGGGGCGACTCTGCAAGTCGTCCTGTAGATGACTTCAGAGGCGATTAGCAAAATGACTTGTATAGAAGTCAATACAAATCGCCCCGAGCCGAACCGGCTCTAATTGATTTTTATTTGATTTATTACTAATACAAAAGGACTAACGGGCCCCTGTTTTATAGTACAGTTTATGTGACCAGTCCCCTTTATTTAAGCCCCTGTTGTCTCCCTTGCACCTCTGTAGGCTCTGTTCACATGGCCATAAAAAAACGCATTTATAACCATTTTTAACCATTTTTTTATAACCATTTTTTAATTACTTAATTACTTCTTTAGCCCAAACAAGTCTCTTCTGCTTGTTGCCTTTCTTTAGCAGTGGGTTCCTAGCAGATATTCTACCATGAAGGCCTGATTCACACAGTCTCCTCTTAACAGTTCTAGAGATGTGTCTGCTGCAAAAGGTAGCTACTTTGAAGAACCTAGAATATGAAATATATTTTCAGTTGTTTCACACTTTTTTGTTATGTATAATTCCACATGTGTTAATTCATAGTTCGGATGCCTTCAGTGTGAATCTACAATTTTCATAGTCATGAAAATAAAGAAAACTCTTTGAATGAGAAGGTGTGTCCAAACTTTTGGTCTGTACTGTATGTTTTTTTAGCAGACATCATAGGGAATAAAATGACGGTCATTGCAACTTTTTATCTTGCACAGTACTTGCGCAATAATTTTTCAAACGCCTTTTTTTTAAAAAAAAAATGGTTTCATGAATAAAAAAATAAAGACACAGTAAAGTTAGCACATTTTTTTGTAAAATATGAAAGATGATGTTACGTTGAGTAAATTGATACCTAACATGTCACGCTTTAAAATTGCGCACACTCATGAAATGGCGCCAAACTTCGTTACTTAAAAATCTCCATAGGCGACACTGAAAAATCTTACAGGTTACCAGTTTAGAGTTACAGAGGATGTCTAGTGCTAGAATTGTTGCACATGCTCTAATGCACAGGGCGATACCTCAAATATGTGGTTCGAATGGCGTTCACATACGCGGGCAGGACTTACGTGTGCGTTCGCTTCTGAGCGCGAGCTACCGGGGACAGGGGCGTTTTTTTTTTACTTTTTTACTTTTCTTTTACTTTTTTTTTTTTGATCACTTTTATTCCTATTACAAGGAATGTAAACACCCCTTATAATAGGAATAGTGTGTGACAGGTCCTCTTTATGGACAATAAGACCTTGCATCTCTCCTCCAGGCTGGAAAGCATGAGATTACTTCCGGGTACCCAGGCGTGAGGTCATCACATCGCGCCCAGGCCTCCGATGGTTATAGAGATGACTGGTGACCATCTGGTCACCAGTCATCTATATGCTTCCCATCCGGCGCTGGACGATTATTTCTCCGGGCCCCCAGTGGCACGGGAGAGCCTGTAGAAGCACGGGATGGCAGCTGGAGGGGGGATGTCCCCTCCCGCCGCCTATAAGAACGATCAAGCGGTGGAACCGCTGCTATGATCATTCTTATGGTGCGTAGAATCGCCGCCGGCAAATAACGATATCTGAATGATTCCTCTAGCTGCAGGCATCATTCAGATATCTGCTAAAAAGTGTACTGGGGGCGCTTTGGAGTATTATGTAATTACACAACTTATCCTATAATATGCAACAACAAGTAAATTAATAAAAATGTGTCCTGTTGTACGTGATAAATCAATCAATAATTTAATAGTAAATAATAAAGTCCCATTGGTGCAAACAAAGATACAACATCAATGCTCGAATATCCTCTAGATATATTTCTTGCTGTGATACAAAAACCGTCTCCGGTCATGCAAACTTAATTGATTTTCCACCACCTGGATGATTAGTAAGACACCCAATGTGCACAAGTAGTAAATTGTGCTTACCAGACCTGGTTGACCTCTTTAATGAAAAAGATGGTCAGATGCGCTTGAGCAGGATAATGCCTGCAGACATATAACTCGACTGAAGCCCCTTGAAAACGTAACTATACGAAACGTACGTCGGCGGCGGAACCTGGTCTGGTGTACTATGTCCTACGTCACTTCCCGATCGTCTGGATAGTGTCAGCAGCTGGTTGAACGCATGCAGCCACGGAGGTGGGAGAGCCAGTGTTTTTTATCAAAGCTTGGAGCCCCAGTGCCGGGAGAAGGGCACTTTTTATGTGAGTAGCCAATTGGCTGGTGTTTTTATCCCATTTTAATAAAATAGCATTGCACTATGGAAGCTCTCTGTTTGTGTTCCATGTTCTAAAATCTCAACATTCCGAGGGTGAGCTATCGTACATGCTCCAGTCGATTTATATGTCTGCATATAAATTCAGATATCCCCTCACAAAGCCCAGGACGTCATATGACGTCCACCCAGGATGGGCGATCCCCTCTGTGAACGTCATATGACTATGGGCCGGTATTGAAGTGGTTAAAGCACCTCCCCCACAGTTAGCAAGCACTCCCTGGGAACACATTTAACCCTTTGATCCCCCCCCGATGTTAACCCCTTTCCCTGCCAGTGTCATTAGTACAGTGACCGTGCACATTTTTTAGAACTGATCACTTCGGTGTCACCGTTCCCCAAAAAAAGTATCAAAAGTGTCACATAGTGTCCAATTTGTCTGCCACAATTTCGCAGGCTCACTATAAGTCGCTGATTGCTGCCATTACTAGTGAAAAATAAATAAATACAAATTCCATAAAAATATCCCATAGTTTGTAGACGCTATTAGGCAGATTCACAAAGACTTACGATGGCGTATCAGTAGATACGCCATCGTAAGTCCGAATCCACGCCGTTGTATCTTTAAGCATATGCTCAAATTGAGATACGCTTCTCTGTTGCTAAGATATGACCGGCGTAAGTCTCCTACGCCGTCATATCTTAGCTGCATATTTACGCTGGCCGCTAGGGGCGTGTACATCGATTTACGCCAAGAATATGTAAATGAGCAAGATACGCCTATTCACGAACGTACGTACGCCCGTCGCAGTAAGCTACGCCGTTTACGTAAGGCGTTTTGCAGGCATAAAGATAAACCACCAAAAAGATGGCGCAGCCAATGTTAAGTATGGACGTCGGAACAGCCGTCGAATTTCAAGTTTTTCACGTCGTTTGCGTAAGCTGATTCAGAATGGGGCTGGGCGTAGCTTACGTTCACGTCGATGCGCACTGGGATACGTCCACGGATGGCGCATTCGTTAGGCGCTTCATTTACGTGGGGTCACGATTCATTACCATACAACACGCCCACTACAGCCTACTTTGAATTACGCTGGCCCATTTACACTACGCCGCCGTAACTTAGGACGCAAGTTCTTTGTGAATACTGTACTTGCCTCTCTAACTTACGGCGGCGTATCGTATATGAGATGCGCTACGCCCGCCTAAAATTTTTTATTTGGGGGTATGTTTTATAGTATAAAATATAAAAATATTGTTTTTTTATATTCAAAATTGTTGGTCTTTTTTTTTATAGCGCAAAAAATTATAACCGCAGAGGTGTTCAAATACCACCAAAAGAAAGCTCTATTTGTGGGGAAAAAGGGGCCATCAATTTTATTTGTGTAGCGTTGCACGACTGCGCAATTGTCAGTTAATGTAACGTAGTGCCCTATCGCAAAAAAAAAAAAGGGGCCTGGTCATCAAGGGGGTAAACCATGGGTCTTTAAACTACGGCCTTCCAGTTGTTCAGGAACTACAATTCCCATCATGCCTAGTAATGTCTGTTGAATGTCAGTGTGTTACAATGCCTCATGGGATGTGTAGTTCTACAACAGCTGGAGGGCCGTAGTTTGAGGATCCCTGGGGTAAACCTTCTGAAGTTGAAGTGGTTCAGCCATAATGGTAGTTCTAAAGCCTCGGTACCCTCTGGGAAACCAACAAAATATATTTTTCTTCTAGCAGTTTTACAAATCATCTGTGTTATGGGTGAAGGAAAGAAAGGTCTGTGATTTGGCTGATAACTGCATGGTTTGGAGCAGGGAAATATTTTGTGGGTTTGTTTTACAGTAAGTCATTTTGTTAGCTTGTCTGTGTGTGTGGGAGAGAAGTTGTTTAATGGAGGAGAAGAAACAAAACCTGCTTGGTCACTTTTATATCAGTGTACCTGTTTCGGCTATACCTCTGATACATGTACCGTATGAAACTGTATTAATTAGTCAGTATCTAAAAAAGTTAAATGTTTATCTGTTATTTCAAATTGCAATTTAGTAGCGGAAAGTGAATAAAAAGTAGGTAAAAAAACACACTAAGGGCACTATATTTATAATATAAAGCAGATATCGCTTTCTGCTCCCAGCTAAACACTGCAGTATTGACTGCACACTGTGCCTGCATTCCAAATTCCATTCATAAAATATAGGCCATGGTGTGAAGTCTGTGGCATCCTGTTCATGGCATATGATTGCAGAAAACAGTCTATCATTGGTATAGAGCCTTTTCCCCATTCGATCATTTAAATGCCTGCTAATTTCTGAAGCAAGCAAAAAGCACTGTAAACATGTTGCTGCTTTATAATTTGGCCCCTGATTTTTAACCACTTCCATACAGGGCACATAAACACCTTCCTGCCCAAGCCAATTTTCAGATTTCAGCGCTGCCGCTGTTTAAATGACAATTGCGCGGTCATGCTACACTGTACCCAAACATGTATCATTTTGTTCCCACAAATAGAGCTTTCTTTTGGTGGTATTTGATCACCTCTGCGGTTTTTATTTTTTGCTAAACTAATAAAAATAAACAAAAACATATTTTTTTTTTCGGTCTGTTTCGTTATAAAATTTTGTAAACAAGTATGTTTTCTCCTTCAGTGACGGGCACTGATAAGGCAACACTGATGAGGTGGCACCAATTAGGTGGCACTGATGGGCACTGACGATAGGCACTGATAGGCGGCACTGATGGGTGGCACCAATTAGATGGCACTGATGGGCACTGATGATAGGCACTGATAGGCGGCACTGATGGGTGGCACTGATATGCAGCACTGATGGGCACTCATGGGTGGCACTGGTGGGCACTGATAGGCGACACTAATGGGCAATGAAAGGCTGCACTGATGGGTACTTATGGTTGGACACTAATAGGCGGCACTGATGGGCATTGATAGGTGGCACTGGCAGGCATCCCTGGTGGAACTGGCAGTGGTAGGCATTGTGGGTGGGCACTGATTGGCAGCTATCTGGGCACAGATTGTCATTCTCTGGTGGTCTAGGGGGGCATACCTGGTGGTCCAGTGGGGTGGCCAGCCTGGTGGTCCTGGGCGGATTTCCTGGCGGTTCTGGGAAGGACCTGTGGAGGGGCTGCGCTGATAAACTATGAGCACAGTCCCCCCCTGTCAGGAGAGCAACCAACCAGCTCTCCTCGCGTCTGTCAGACGTGAGTGAGGAAAAGCTGATCAACTGCTCTTCCTGGTTACATCATGATAAGCCGTGATTGGACACGGCTGATCACGTGGTAAAGAGTCTGACTGACACACCGCAACACCGATCGTCGCGATGCACTCCCCTGGCGGCTTGATATCCTGCTAACGTCATATGACATCCAGTCAGGATATCGCAACCACTTTGCCGTCGTCATTTTGCTATATGGCGGGCAGCAAGTGGTTAAATAAAAATTCCATAAATATATCCGATAGTTTGTAGACACTATAACGTTTGCATAAACCCATCCATATATGCTTATGGGGATTTTTATTTACCAAAAACATGTAGCAGAGTACCTATTGGAATACGTTTATGAAGACATTTTTTTTTATTGGATGTTTTAGAGCAGAAAGTAAAAAATATTGTTTTTTTTTTTTTCAAAATTGACGTTTTTATTTTTGTTTTTCATGAAATGTGTAACACTTGCTACCTCTAAGTGACCACAGTATTCCTCCTGACTGTGTCTTTATAATTCTTTTCCCAGAAGATCACTTGCATTTTTGTTCAGGTATCACCCAAGGTCAGCTTTTACTTTCTGAAATAATCTTTCCCCTCAGATGTCACATTTATGGAAATCCTGGTACCTGTGCAAAATAGGAAAGAAAACGTGGTGCAGCAACTGCAGAGTAAACCCCTTATGGACTTTGGAGGCAGACTAGTATGTATATAAAAAGCTTACTTTTTTATTAACATCATAAAAGATACCCATAAACAACACAGGAACATGGCATACAAAGAGCTACCCATACAACATCATTGGGCTAGCTACCATGGACATTTGCATAGAAACCTGACATGTTTTGGACTAATATAAGTCCTTCTTCAGAGGTTATTCATATGGGAAACACTTCTTCTAAAACATAAATAACAATAAATTAGTAAACAAAATTTTGTATCATTTATCAAGTAACAATATTGGTATAATACTAATCTTTTAGATATTACATTACATACATTTTATTTAAACAAATTATTTTGTAACATCATAGTATTACATAGCATAGTGGTTCCTGCAGGTATTATGGTGCGCACAGACATTTTTACATAAAAGGTATGTGCAGATTTGTATCTAATTTTTAGGGACTCGTTAATGACTGGAATAGTACCACTGGACCGGCGGAGGGCCAATGTGGTGCCTATATTTAAAAAGGGATCAAAGGCCCAGATTCTCGTAGATGGGCGTAAAACTGCGGCGGCGTAACGTATGTCATTTACGTTACGCCGCCGCAAGTTTTACAGGCAAGTGCTTTATTCACAAAGAACTTGCCTGTAAAGTTGCGGCGGCGTAGCGTAAATCCCCCGGCGCAAGCCCGCCTAATTCAAATGATCCGGGTAGGGGGCGTAGAGCATTTAAATTAGGCGCGTTCCCGCGCTGAACGTACTGCGCATGCGCTGTCCATAAAATTTCCCGACGTGCATTTTGCTAAATGACGTCGCAAGGACGTCATTGGTTTCGACGTGAACGTAAATGGAGTCCAGCCCCATTCACGGGCGACTTACGCAAACAACGTAAATTTTTACATTTTGATGCGGGAACGACGGCCATACTTAACATTGGTTGCCCCTCATATAGCAGGGGCAACTTTACACGTCGCAAATCTAACGTAAACGTCGTAACCTCACTGCGTCGACCGCGCGTACGTTCGGGAATTCGCGTATTTTGCTAATTTGCATACTCGACGGGGAAAAACGACAGAGGCGACACCTAGCGGCAAAAAAAAAAAAATTGCATTTAAGATCCGACAGCGTAAGAGCCTTACGCCTGTCGGATCTAATGGATATCTATGCGTAACTGATTCTAAGAATCAGTCGCATAGATACGACGGCCCAGATTAGGACTTACGACGGCGTACATTGCGTTGCGCCGTCGTAAGCCCTTTGAGAATCTGGGCCAAAGTCTTTACCAAGTAACTACAGTATAGATCTGTTAGTTTAACTTCTATATTCGGGAAGATAATTGAGAGTTTAATAAAAGACCACATAGATGAGATCTTGCTGGAAAAAAATATGCTAAGCAACAGACAGCATGGATTCATGAAAGACAGAAGTTGTCAAACAAACTTGATTGGGTAATGACCTGATGAGGTAAGTAAAACCTTGGACAGAGTGAGTGAATGTGGACGTAATATTTTGCAAAAGCATTTGACACAGTTTCCCACAAACGACTAATGTGTAATGCCGCGTACACACGGTCGTTTTTTGTCTTGTAAAAAAACGTTGTTTTTTCTCATGAAAAAAAATGACGTTTTTCAAACTTTATTTTAAAAAACTGCATTGCCTACACACCATCGTTTTTTCAAAATGCTCTAGCAAAACGCGGTTACGTACAACACGTACGACGGCACTCTGTTCCATTCAAGCTCGCGTCATAACTTGCTTCTGAGCATGCGCGGGTTTAAAAACGTTGTTTTAAACGTCGTTTTAGCCCACACACGATCATTTTTTATGACACAAAAAACGACATTTTGAAAAACGACATAAAAAATTGAAGCATGTTCGAATTTTTTTTGGTCGTTTTTTAGAAGACAAAACACGATGTAAAGCCCACACACGATCATTTTAAATTACGTTTTTTAAAACGTCATTTTATTTCATCACAAAAAACGACCGTATGTACGCGGTATCAGGTAAAGTCTACAGGCTTGGAAAGATCAGTTTGTAAATGGATAGAAAAAGTCCAAATTGAGAGAGTAGTGGTTAATGATATATACTCTATGGTCTAGTGTTCTCAGTGGTGTACCCCAAGGTTCAGTGTTGGGAACCATATATTTTAATAACTTTATAAATGATATTGGGTCTGGGATTAAAAGTACCATTTCAGTCTTTGCAGATGACACCAAGCTATGCAGTGGAATAATGTCCTTAAAGGATGTCTCCAACTTACAAGTTTAATTGGGCGACTAAGTGTCAGATGAGGTTTGGTGTAGATAAATGTAAAGTAATACACTTGGTTGGCTAAGAATATGCATACATCATACATACTAGGGGGAGTACAACTGGGGCATACATAGTGGAGAAGATGGTAGATCATAAGCTCAATAATAACATGCAATGCCAAGCTGCGGTTTCCAAAGCGAGCAAAGTTCTTTCTTGTATTAAGAGAGGTATGGAATCCAGAGAGAGATATCATTTTGCCCCAGTACAAATCATTGGTAAGATCTGGAATATGCAGTTCAGTTTTGGGCCCCAGTTCACAAAATGGATATTGGGGAACTGGAGAAAGTGCAGAGAAGGGAAACCAAACTGATAAGAGGCATGGAGGAGCTCAGCTATGAGGAAAGATTAGAGGAACTGAATTGATTCACTCTTGAGAAAAGGAGATTCACTTTAAGGTGAGATTCACTTTAAGGTCAACACAGAGGACAAGAGGGCTCTCTTTAAGTCTAGAGGAAAAAATATTTCATCTTCAAATATGGAAAGGTTTCTTCACAGTAAGAGCTGTGAAAATGTGGAATAGATTCCCTCCAGAGGTGGTTCTGGCCAACTCAGTAGATTGCTTTAAGAAAGGCCTGGATTCTTTCCTAAATGTACATAACTGGGTACTGACATTTATAGGTAAAGTTGATCCAGGGAATATTCGATTGCCTCTCGGGGGATCAGGAAGGAATTTTGTCCCCTGCTGTAGAACATTGGATCATGCTTTGCCTGGGTTTTTCGCCTTCCTCTGGATCAACTGAGTATAGGATTGTGTATACTGTATGTGATTGTATAATTTTTTTTTTTTTTTAATGGTTGAACTAGATGGACTTGTGTTGTTTTTCAACCTGACTAACTATGTAACTATGATGAGAGGAGAGAAAACATAAGGAAATGTGCGTAACAAAAGAGGAGAAGGGATCAAGTACCATAGCAGAACCCCTCCATATCCCTAGTAGCGTATAATAATATAATAATATTTGTATGTTTTTTGTATTGTTTAATGCTTTTATGATGTTAATAAAGAATATGCTTTTTATATACTTACTAGTCTGCCTATAGTCCATGAGGGGTTTTTACTGTGCAGTTGATGCACCAAGTTTTCTTTCCTATTTTCCTATATGGTGGACATTGGCAGACTACGGTAATTATAGTACACGTTGCTCTCCTCACCGATCTAATTTTGGTACCTGTGCAGACATCTGTTTTGAGCATTGTTGTATTACATAGATCAGCCCCTTGCTTCCTCTCACCTTAAAATCTTAAGCCTGCAGCAGAAAGGTGACATCATTATCCTATATCGTACCTGTCAGCCTAGAAACAATCATTGGACTGCAACCAAAGGACTGCACTTTAATGATACAAGTTATTATTTTTTTGGACTGTCATATTTTACTATATCAGAAATGTATTAATTACATTCACTTCCACCTTAAAGTGATACTAACGTCTTGTTTTTTTAATGTAAAAATAACAAACATGTTTACTTACCTGCTCTGTGCAGTTGGTTTTGCACAGAGCAGCCTGGATCCTCCTCTTCTCAAGTCCCTCTTCAGAGCTCCTAGCCCCTCCCTCCTGCCGAGTGCCCCTGCAGCAAGCAGCTTGCTATAGGGCACCCAAGCAGAGCCGCAGCACCCAATCTCTCATGCAACATTGCTGGATCAAGATGGGGTCAGGTAAGTATTAGGAGGGCTAAGGGGGGCTGCTGCATACTGGAGGTTTTTCATCTTAATGCATAGAATGCATTAAGAAGAAAAAAAACTTCTGCTTTACAACCACGTTAACGTGCTATATAAAGAGTAACAAGCCGCTATGACAGGTTCACTTTAAGAAAAAAAAATCTTTAGACATTAAATACAAAATATGTGAAGCACAAAATGTAGCATCTTTCAATTATGTTTTTTTAAGTTAAAGTAAAATACTGAGATGCATTCTTTAGTTTTCTTGGGGAAATTTAAAGGGAAAATTCCAAGGTGATGGCAACAGCCTTATTCAATGCATGTATGGAATGTATAACGAATACCTCAAAGGATCAACGCCTTTCATCTGAGTAGTGTGATGGTATAAACTCTATACACATGGAATCGGCAGTATAAGTGGACACCTAGCAACACTCATTATGTAGGATTTAATCGATAGCCCAGGGGAAGATTCTCAGTGCGTTCCTAAAACAGCACTCTCCAGTAGCATGCCTCAGCTAGCCATCCCTTCGCCACCTGCCTTTCTATAACACCTTACAGCAGCATGTACACTAAGTATCCATCACATTTTTGCCAGCCTAAACTGCTAATCAGTCAGCAATCACTTGCCTTGAAAACTGGACTCCAATGGGATGCATGTTTGGCTGCAAGTATGGGCCTAGTTGGGACCACATTCATTAGGGTATTTGGTATCACATAGTGAATTAGTGCATTTGGCAAACAGCCATACATTGGAAGAAAAGGGGTAAACAAGCTGCGTTTGTAATTGTTTTGTGCTTATGTGAACCTTTCCCTTTTTTGCTAGTTTCAAATAGATCAGAGTGGCCGCCATTGATGCTTTTTCAGATGGGGGCAGACTGTCACAAACTACGGTGAACGGGAGTGAACCACAACTGCGGATAGCAAGGATTTCAATGCATGTACCTATGTAATGTGTGATTTCAGTACTGAGCCTCAGGCGTCACTCCAGTCAGAGAACACAGGAGTTTGGGGGTTCTCTATATCATCTCTCTCTCTCACATAAAGGAATGCGTGGAGCTTCTAGGGGTGGATGTATTACAACACGCTTCCAACACCTAGCGTTTTAAAAGGTTACGATGCACGTGAAGATTCCAATGCTCTTCTGTATGCAAATGATTATCAGTACGGGACCCCAGGCGTCACTCCAATCAGAACACAGGAGTTTGGAGGTTCTCTACATCATATCACTTTTAACATACAGAAATGCATTAGGCCACTAAGGGTGTTGGTATGAAATACCTTCAACCCCTAGCATAGAAAAGTTAAGGCGAACATGTTCAGTCACTTAGGGCATGGGCCCATAAACAAGTACCAACTTATGTCAAGCACGTAGTAAATATGATTTGTGATAGCAACTAATAGTTGCGTAAAAGAGGCATAAATATAGCTCAGCTAAGTTGAATATGTATGTCTCTTTAAAATACTCTACAGCGGACAGCTAAAGACACACTAAGTAATCCCAGGCAGCAAATAGTATTCAATAATCCAGATTTAAATACAGTACTTCATAAGGGCAATATATTAAGCAGGTAATTCTAAGCAGAAATAGTACTTATCCGTTTTGCAGGGATGAGTGTTTTCCAGAGTATTGCAGCAGCAATGGGATTCTTCTATGGAGGGTCTCATGGTGGGGGATAGCTTGGGGTGGCCGCAGCAACTCTTAACGAGGTTAGCAGGGCAGCTCCAGGATTGCGTAGTGCAGGATGGTCTCCAGCTCAATAATAGACAATAATAGAACAACGTTTCTATTGACTCTGAATGCCTTTATAGGCAGGGGACAGGTGCAGTGCATAAGCACTGATTCCAGCGGAGCGATGATGTGCGGCGCACTTCCGCGTTCCAAGCTGGAACGCACGTGGTGCTGGGCGATGACGTCATTACGCGGCCGCGGTATGCGTTCCAGCGTGGAACGCATTATGGCGCTGAGAGCGCCTGTTACACATACACACACTGGAAGCCTTGCAAAGGTTATGTTTTGGCTTCTGGTGTATTGCTGTTCTTTTAAAGGTGGAAATGGCTACCTGCAGGTGAGCCTGCTCTCTGCTTGAGCTTGCAATATATGCCCCACAGCTGGGAACTCAGATAGTTTAGAGTTATTGACCACACAAATTTAATCAGAGGTGTCTTGACATAGCATTGTGGCTTCTGCATGTATCTGCAAATATATGTAACAAAAACTTTTTTAACGTGAGTGGTTAAACTGTTTTGTTGGGTTTTTGCTGGTTAGCTTAAAAGTGTGCCAGAAACCTTTTGTGGTGTTGTGTTTTACACTTGAGTACACACACGTCTAATTGTATGTACAGCAGCTATGCACATTTGTGCAATGTTGTCATCTGCCTTTATGCTAAAATAAATATAAAATGTTAGTAGCTAAGAAGCTATCAGATTCTATTCAATTCTAAAAGCTTGTTTTCCTGGGAGCATCTACATGTTACCATGTTAATAACATTCTGCTTTGTGTTGACAGATTATTCTTATATAAACTTCAGATAATACAGTCTATATTTCTCTTTCATAGGTTGTTCCAGATAATCAAAGGATCAGCTTCTGGAGTCACTCATTTGTATGCCATTGCTAACGTTATTCATTACGGAGTATCTTGTTTTGCAAGGTTTCCTCTGTTGCAGTTGCACCCCACCATTTCCTTATCTTTGAACAGCTACTGGATTGTAAATGGATATACAGTCAGGAAAGTAAAAGAATAACATAAAGTATTGTTGCAAAATATAATTTCTACATTACTAAAAGCCTCCTGCCTATAAGGAGGTAAAAGAATGATGATGACCAGCACTACCACCGACCATGTAAAAATGGAGCCCCCATTTTATCATGAGGATACTCTAAATTTGCAAGATTTTGCACAGATTTCAGGATACAGTGGAACTTCTCCTGGGGAGCCCCCGACAAATCACCAAACTAGTGGACCAGAAACTGCTGTTTCCTATACTTCAGAACATAAATTGATGAGTGCTAATATAATAATTCAGGCTACACACCTAAAAAAGAAAGGCCTGGGTGTAGTAGCAGCAGCTTCAGTTCCCCCACCTGTCATCCCTGATGGTTTCTCTGAGGTGATAACTCGAGGCACTGATGCATTGAAATTAATGCAAACTGTTAGCGGTAGACTGTCCGATTCTGCCGTGGGCAGTCGTGAAGTTGTGGTTGGGAATAACCTCAGTCCAGTACCAGCTTCTGAAGGTGGTGCCATAGTAGTGGCAGCTGGCAACAGTACAGCTAGCAGTAACACTGGAATCGATGTGTCTCTACTTCCTTCAGCTTCTTCTGCTGCATTGAGTTTACTTAAACTTTCTCCACCAGAACTAGAACACCTTTTAATTCAAGCTGCTGGCTCTGGCCTAACAGCTACATTTAGCAACAATGCCAGTCTTGCTCCTAATGTCCTTTCACAGCAGGGTATAACTGTGCCAGCTACCACAGTTCCACATCCCTTTTTGTACCGCAACCAACAAATGATCACACAAGAGCAAGAGGGCTTTGCAGATGGCTTTGTTAAAGCATTAGCAGACCTACACAAACAAAATCAGCTCCTGGGAGCACCAATTTCTCCATCTGCTCTTGCCACATGTTCCCCACCTTACCCATCTCGCTCATTGCACCCAGCTGGAGAGGTGCCAGTCTACACCAATCTTAGCAACTTCAACCCTACAGCTGCTGCCACGCAGCTTAGTCCTCCACTCCCACAGCCACCTCCTCCTGCATCCTATACTGCTAATTCTGCCACTGCAACACCCACAGTACAACTTCACTTTCCTGGACTCAATCGCTTACATACAGTTAGAGGTCCTCTGGATGAACCACAAACAGTACCTGATGTATCACAGTCTGGGGCTTCCGGAGCTGGCGGCGGTGAGCCAAACACACCGCCTTCACTTTCACCAATCGACCTAGAGACTCAAGAGAGGATCAAAGCAGAAAGGAAAAGATTGAGAAACCGAATTGCTGCCTCTAAATGCCGGAAGAGGAAACTCGAACGTATTGCACGTCTTGAAGAGAAAGTTAAAATGCTAAAGTCTCAGAACTCTGACTTAGCCTCTACTGCCAGTCTCCTGAGAGAGCAAGTGTCTCAGCTCAAGCATAAAGTCATGAGCCATGTCACTAATGGCTGCCAGATAGCTGTGGCCAAGGCTTCACCTGGTTCAAAAGCTGATGACAGCTCAAGCTGCTAAAAAAAAGTTAAGGAGAATTCTTTAAAAAAAAATATCTATCCTACTAATGCCAGAGATTTCCTCAAGCAGTAACAGCGGAGCTAGTCTTGTGAAGAGTGGGTTACAGTATTTCCTTAATCTGGATAACTTGCCTTGTTCTATTTTTGTTTCTTTTCCCAAGGCAAGCTGATTGAGATGAAAAATGTGGTCACCAGCAAGTGAAGTCATTTTGATGGAATACTAGAATTGCACACAGCAGATGCATATGCCTTAGGACAAGGCTTTATGTTGATTATCCTTTGGTCTGCAACCTTAAGGGCCACTAAAGAGTTGTCATCAAGTTTACTGTGTACTGAATGATTTTATTTTTCTTCTAGCATGGAATTTTACGAGAAAAGGGAGATCTACAATCTGTTGCAAGGGTATGTTTGAGATAAGCAGCAAAATAATCAAAGGATTACAATAATTTTTCAATAATACAGAGTGACATTAAACCTGTAAGAATGAGCTTAGACAACCCCTCCCTTCCACCCAGACTTTAACCTGCCGGACCTGTTTGGATGTGTTTCTTTACAAACAGAGCAACTCTAAACTCTATACAAGAATAAAAAGGGATATAAATAAGGTTTATTTAGACGATCAATAAGTCATTTCTTGTATTTGTTAAAAAACAATATCAAGTCCACTTCTTTTAAGCCTGGGTTTGACTGGAAAAGTGGAATGTAAATGGAGTTCTTGCTTATGCAAACCAAACTTTATTGTGCAGTGCCAAAACTTTTTTGTTAGGTTAAAATCAGCTATATGATAGAGCAGGTATTTTGGAAAAAGCGGCGTGTGTAACCAGAGAAATTCACTTTTAAGAACTGCCAGGTTTTGTAGTGCTGTGAATTTGTATGATTGTGTTTTAATTTTCCTTTAAAGCATTCATTTGAAAATGGTTAACATGCACTCTAAACTTTTGGTTGCACAAATGTAAAACAGCCTTACCAATATTCTGCAAAATCCTCACATCTGTGAGTCTATATTGAAGATATGGTATATAGGTTACTGTTAAATCATAATTTGACTCATGACAATAGTAACATTAAACCTAGTTTCAGGCAAATGTTTATCATACCCTCACTAATACCAGCAGAGATGAGTAATAAAAAGATTGACAAAAAGTAACAAAGTGACATACTATGAAAAAAAAGAAATGGACTGGGTGTATGTAATTTTGATTTAAATGCATGTCTGGGTGGTTAAATAGAGATAAGTGATAATGCACTTATGAGTTGTTATACAACAAAGAGAACCCAGATATTTTTGTTCAAGCATAATAATGAATGCTTTTCAGAAATGTATTTGAAAGTTATTGGAATAATAGATAGCGCTTAGACTGAAACCTATATTTTATTTATTGCTATCAGTCCTAAGCAAGACACTGAGTATTTTTTGATCTTAAGCTTTCTGGATATTGCACTAAATGTACTTTGTATACTTAAGTGATGTGTATTACTTGCCAATCAATTTATTTAATGTTTATTTAATTTAGAAAACAGGGGACCATATTGTTATTTTTCTGTCGGTGAGTAAAATGTGGGTTTAAGCACATGGGTTCGAGATCAAAATTCTATTTTAAAGTACTGAAAGATAGTTTGTAATATAAAAGTTTACTTCTAAAATGTATGCAGACAGATTACAGTATTTGTGCAAGTGCACATGACAAAAACCTATGCTTTAATCCAGACTGCATAGATCAGTTAATTAAAACAGGGATTTTTAAAATGTGGGTCAGGCCAAAGAACATCCATTGCAGCACCATTCCATTTCATTGAACATTATAGAAATTCTAGATTTGTGTAGTTTTTATATGGTATATTTTCTCATATTTTAATTAATTTATAGACAGCAGTATTTAAAACAAATTAGTATACGGTAATTCCTACCCAGAAAATGTTAGGTTCCCCTGACCTACAACTATTTCATATTTTATCTGGAATAGTTTTAAACACTCTGAAATGGGATAAGTTTTCATGCTATATATTTATTTTATAAATATAAATGTCATTGTATTTTTGCTAGAATGAAAATGTGTGTATATATATATATATAAAGCTATTTGGACATTGCACATTGTATTCAATTTGCAATTGAGACGTAAATGCCCATAGAATGAGAGGGAATAACTTGCGTATTAAGAAACATAGCTTTGAGTTCTCTTAGCTTATTCCAACTGCCTTTTGAGTTATTTTCCTTTTATGCTGTGGGCATTGAAATTCTATTTATTTATTGAAACTTCGACTTTTTTGGGTTTAAGTCGAGACATCTATTTTTATAATACATTTTGTTTTAATAGGCTAACTTTATAAGAGAGGAACAAGTGGTACCTGTTTTTGCCTCTGGTACCTCTTTTGTAATGTGTACATTCCAGCTTGCTGTGCAGTACTCTATGTTCTTTAGATTACATAGCAGAACTTTAAAAAAAAAAAAGGTGACAGGTTAAGTAAGGGCTCACAACTCTTTTTGATCACACTTTGTTTCATTGTAGGCATTTGGGGGAAAATAAAACGTGTATTTATTGCAGAAGATGTGATGACATTTCTTGCAGTCATCATTTGAAATTAAAATTGCCAACATATTAGTTCCCTTCTTTGGGAGATTTTTTGTTGTGAGCTAGGAAATTGTGTAATTGTGATATCTGTACTATGCTACACAAACAAAGGGAAGTTAGACATGTTTTGTGTTCTTTCAGGATACATAGGTTCTTTTTTGCACAATGGTGTCATGAAAGAAAAATTTGTGTATTTAATGTTGTGTATGTGTGTGCGCGTGTGTTTTTTAATGGAAATATACAGTGGCTTGTGATGCTTTCTATACTCCTCCCTGGCTCACTCTATGTTTACCTATAGTGTCATTTTGTTATGTCTTAAATTTGGTGAGTAAAAGCAATGTGTTAATGTAGTATATGTTAAGAACTATTTTGGCACTTGTGTTGTGCTTGAGATCACTCGTTGAGCTTGTACACCTCTTACCATGCTTTTTAGTAGTAACACACTTTAAAGAGCAGTAGTAGTTTGATTGCTTTACAAGTTGCTGTTTCACTCCTAATTATATTCTCTATTGTAATAGTAGTAGTAGTAGTGGATCTTGGAGGATCATATACAAGCGTTTGTGTGGTTTGTATGAGATAAAGTGATCTGTCAAACTGTCAAGGCAGTACAATCATGTGTTGATAATTAAAGGAATTTAGCCATTGTATGTCTGTCTCGTAACCTTTTTAGGAGAACCATAAAAAAGTGAAAGTTACGTTTCTGTTGTGTGTACTTTGTCTGACAGCTGCAGAGTGGACTCATGGGGTCAGTGCTACATTTCTGCATATTTTTCCTAGGAAATGATAATGGCATTGCTTATGCAGATATCTCTTTATGGGAAGCCCAAGGAAAATTATTATCCCCCTTCAGATATCCTCTTTAATGAGAACTCCACCAAAATTTTTGAAGTGGACAGTTGTGTGAGGCACCAATTTTTTTTCTCTTCTAGTCAAGATTGATATGTCAGTTACCAAGCACTTCAGCTTTCAGCCTTCTGTGCCTATAGATGATGAGCAGCTTTTAAGCTGGCCATAGACAGGTAGTTATTGTTTGTTCAGCAAGGAGGCTAAAGGAAAAAAAATAGCAGATTCCTCCATCCACACAAATGAGTTGGAAAAAGGAATCCCCACCTGCCGAGACATTGTATTCTGACAGCGTGAACTGAGACTATCAAATACAATGATCAGCGACTGCCGCCAATGGTTGAGAACTTTCCCAGGATATCCCTTTAACAGAAGTTGATCAAAATGTACTTCTGTCGAGCAGGGATTGCCACACACTGATCGAAATTTGGCCGGTCCTTGTTGAGCTGTTCGAACGTTGATCAGTGTTTAGCCAGCTTTAATATGTTTGTTTGCCTGAGATTTGTCATTGGTGGGATTCTGTTTTCCACTAGCTTCAGGATATGTGAGAAAGTTGCAGCTTTTTAATAGATGGCAATACCTACTAAAGGAAATAGAACTAAAACATTACAGTTTAGATAAATGGCCAGTCTATTAGAAGCAAATTGAAAATTGTTTTGAATGGTTGCCAGAGTATTGAATTTACAGTTAGCTGCATATATCTCTTAGGGACTCTCATGTTGGAGAAAGGGGGGCGGGGGCAGGTAACATTGGAATCCGATCGCATGGGTGTGAACACCCATACAATCCGATTTTGGTGTGGACCAAAAAAAAGGGTTCTGTGCGACTTTGGTCAGAATGCGATGCAAATTCAGCCATACAGTCTGTAAGGCTGAATTTGCATCACACAAACATTGCATGTGATTTGCACAGCAGTACGGTGCTAATCACATGCAATGTCAGACAGCGCACCAATGTGAACCAAGCCTCAATGAATTTCGATTTCAATTTTTTTTTTCTGGGAAAAATGAACGATTAAACATCTACTTTTGGATCACACTAACATGCCGCTGAGACCTGCCACTACCTTCTCTACCAATCAGCCAATGAGTGAATGTGATAGATTTTATCTACAGTTGCATTATCCTAATATATATGATAAAGGCTTTTAAGAATCTATACAATTGCTGTATCACCAAAAGGAATTGCCTTCGAGATATTGATTAGAAGCAGGGGATTCCTTATAGTTTTGCCAAAGGACCCCATCACACATAGTTTACAACCTTGGTGGGGACAGTCTACTGATCCACACATATGTTTGCTATAAATCTAAATCATTTATTTTTTTCATATGGTATGATATTAGATATTTGATATTGATTGATATTCGGTATGATATTGGATAAAAGATGCATGCATTCACCATCTTTGTGACCCCTTAGCTCACAAGCATGTTTTGTTTTTTGTAGTCTGTGAGAAAACCGACAAAATGAAATGTATCACTTTATTACACGGTCTCTAGCACTAGCATCTTTAGCATGTCTAAAGAAAATTGAATTTTTAGATAAGAAGTCATGAGACACGAGACATAAGGTACTCTCTATGTACCATACTGTACATGAGTTCTGGACATATCATCAGAAAATATTTGACAGTTTTTGTTTTTTTTTAAACCAATATGGAGGTTGGATAGTGCTTTTAAATTAATTCCACATTGTTAAGTATGTGAGGCATGGCTTATCCATGTTTAAAGCAGCCTAATGCAAACAGTACTGAGCAGAATTTCCAGTTCTGCGACCCTACTATGGATGATACTTTTAGTTTCATCCATCAATTAGAAACAGGAGTGGGTAGGATAAAACTCTTGAAGAACCGTGTGTGTCTAGGCACTGTCACGCGAATGGCACTGACAGTACATTACAGTACTAAAGGTACATTTTCTTCTTACTGGTTGCTTTGTCACATTAAATTGCAGTAATTGATCCCTGTTAGATAGTTAAGTTTCCAGTTTTAAGTATAGGTCCTATTCAATCAATAGAAATCAATGACAATGACCCCACAGTTGTATGGCCTGGCAGACCAAATTAATGTGTTATGCTTGTTCTTTGTCTCTGTTTGCCAGATTGCAACGTTATTGCATTTGAATTCAGTTTGTAAAACTATTTGTTCCAATATAGATAACTTTTTATGTTTTTTTGATGTACCAGGCACAAGAAAGGACATTTTTCATTGCACATTTCCAAGGTATAATGCCATATCATAGTGGGAAAGAAAAGGAAATTAGGTTAATAGACATGAATAGTTAGCAGCTAGATATCATTCAAAATCCAACATCAAGATTCAAATGCTAATTGACATAAGCAAACTAATCCGCTTACCACGCTCAGGGATACCACTTTTAATTCTGAAGGGGGTTATGGGTTGATATTTTCTGCTTAATTGACCTAATTGTAGTAAGAATTACAGTAAAACCTTGGTTTTGGAGTAACTTGGTTTGAGAGCGTTTTGCAAGACAAGCAACATTTTTTAATAATTTTTGACTTGAAATACAAGCGATGTCTTGATATAGAAGAGAAAGAGAAGAGAGGCGCCTTTAAGTGTAATAATATGGTTACATTTAATGAAGGAACAACATTTAGCAAAATTTTGCTACACTTAGAGGTAGAGGTGCCTCGCTTCTCTTCTATACACTGTAGTTCCTGTTCGATTTTGCTTCTAATCCCCTTGTGGAGGCACATTTTATGGCTACACAACCTGGTCACATTGCTATAATCTTTTTATATGGACTATAAACTGAAAGACCTATGAATCATTTGAGTTCCAATTATTTCTTATGGGGAAATTTGCTTTGATATACAAGTGCTTTGGATTACAAGCATGTTTCTGGAATGAATTATGCTTGCAATCCAAGGTTTTACTGTAATTTTCTGATTTCCCTATTAGAGAAGTGATGTGCCATTGTACTGTGTCAGGTGTGAACTAGTAAGTGGCCATTTGAAACGCTTTAACTGCTTCTGGACCAGCCGCCGCAGTTATACTGCGGCAGGCTGGCCCCCCTGCGCGATAAGTCGTAGCTGTACGTCGGCTCTATAAGGCGCCTCTGGCGGCGCACATGCCCGAAGCGCGTCCCGGACTTGATGCGAGTGCCTGGTGGTTGCGATGACCGTCGAGCAACCAAATTGCAAGTTACAGAGCAAGAACGGGAATGTGTGTGTAAACACACACATCCTGGTTCTCTCAGGGGCGAGCAGACTGATCGTGTGCTCTTACTATATATGAACACTGATCAATCTCTTCCCCCTAGTCAATCCCATCCCCCCTACAGTTGGAACAAGAAACCTCTATTTATGGGAAAAAAAAGAACGTAAATTTTGTTTGGGTACAACGTCGCGCGACCGCCCAATTGTCAGTTAAAGCGACGCAGTGCCGAATCGCAAAAAATTGCCCGGTCATTGGGCAGCCAATTCTTTCAGGGCTAAAGTGGTTAAACAGTACACTGAGTCAATCAATTAGCTAAAAAAGTGAATTGCTGATTTTCACACAACTGAAAATATATCGCTGGATTCACTGTGAGTTTTGAAACACATAAATGATTCACTCATCCCTAGAGTTTTGTATAAACTTGTAATTTAATTTTTCCAGACCCTTTACGAAAGTAACATTTTTTTTTAATGTTCATATCCAATTTAAGAAAAAAATAAATAAATATAATCTGGTTAAGGGAACACAGTTTTCACAGCTGGAGTAGAAATATACAATTCCAGGAAGAAATTAGGTCACAAATTCTCTAAGCATTACCCGCATCTGACTACTGGATTCTTGGCAGTCATCAAACGAGTTTAGATATTTTGAGTATGGACATTTAACCATATCCATAAATCTGTCACAATGGGTATATACTCTATAGCGTGTCAACCCCTATATTGTTCTCAGAATGTCAGCTTACCTGGACCAAGACAGCTGGATCACAGCTAGCTGAAAGAACAGCACAAGATCCATATAAAAGGGATATTAGGTAGCTGTACCAGTTCCTCTTTCCCCAAGACTCGGAGAGGATTAGGAGCAATACTTTTAGAATTTTAGAAATGAGAACATAGATTAGCCTAATACCTGACATTTACAACAAAAGTATATTTTTTTTCCAGTATAATTTGGATTCAACTGTTTACAATATGATACTGTTTGGAGGAATTCTCTTACCCCGTTAGTTATGCGGCACTTAGTATGTAGCATATTTGGATAATATATATTATGTTCCTGTTAAACTAAAAGCAGTTTAATGCTATGCAGATGTGGAATCCCTTGCCTGGAAACACATTTTGGAAAAAGTTCTGAGATACAGAGAAAAGATAAATATAGCTTATTGGCGCTGTCAGACACAAACTTTGATGATAGTAATTCTTTGCTATGATCAAGCCTATGTCAGATGGGTGGTATGCATTCTACATTTGATAAATGGGGACTGAATTGAATAAGCAAAATTCTGGAACTTTGTACAAATGAATTGGTATCCTTCCCTTCTCTTATAAAGTGGTTTATTGATTGTATTTGCAATACATATTACAGCAACAAGATTTTTGTTTTTGGTATGCAGTATTCCAGAATACTCCTCTCATGTCAGATCATATTTTAGCAAAGTTACAGTAAATCAAATTTAAATCAGATGTATGGTAGAAACATTTGTCAAAGGGGTGCTATTTACCAACACTATAAAAATATGAGAACAAGCATATACAATCAAATCAATTTCTATTCGATCTCACAGGCCCCTATATTACATAGTGTTAGCAGAACTAAAGGCGATTACACAATCAGATTGCATAGTGCAGGGCCAGCTATAAACCAAATTGTGTGGTTTTCTTTTCTTTGCTGTATGTGGGGATATTTTCCTTCACTTCCTGTTCTAGATATTCAACAAGAAGTTAAGAGGAATTCTCCACAAATTAGGGGAATTCCAGCTTAGACAGTTTTCCCCAAAACAGGTGTACCCATTGGAAGATTTACCCATACCTTTTGTTATGGAGACAACTCAAACATTTTCGATTTCCCCTCACTTTGTTTTTCTGTGATACCCCAGTATGGATAGAGGGGAGAATCTCTCCAGTGGAGACACAGACAGCAATAAAAACCTAATATAGCAACTAATCCTTCCTCTTTCTATCTAAAAAAAAAAAAAAGATCAGTTTGTCTAGAGGTAAACTTTAAAGAGCAGCAGATGGGGGGATATAGCTGCAGTTGAGTGGAAAACATGGGTCTGCATTAAGACATGCATATTTAGAACAATGCTGGTAGGACCAGGGTCAGTTTAAGTGAATTATGAAAAGCTTAACATATTTAGAAAACCTTTGTTTCCAATTACTCCAGACAAAAGATCCTAAACACGTATTTGGGCATTTTGCGGTTGATTTACTAAAGGCTTATGAGCTGTTCAATTTGGAAGGGAATTTACTTTGCAAGGGAATCTTTCCTTAGCCTAATGAATGTGGTCAAAATGAACTTTGCAAAGAATACACAATAACGTGCAAGGATGTGCTTGCACATGATTGGTTGATGGAAGTTACCAAAGCTTTACCTCATTCACTAAGCTAAGAGAAAACTCCCATGCAAAGTGAACAGCCTGTTTGCCTTTAGTAAATAAAAACCTTTGTTTTTGCATTCCAAATTCATTTATGGTATATTTGTGTTTTTAGAGTTATGAATTTATATTATAGTTTTAACATTGGTAAGCTGTAAAATACATCAGCACTCTAACAACGGCTTTGCGATGTTTCAGAGAAATCTTAGTTCATGGTATTCTAATGCCGCGTACACACCATCACTTTATGTGATGAAAAAAAACGACACTTTCTGTGAAGTAAAAAATGACGTTTTTGAAACTTCAATTTTCAAAGACGAAGTTGCCTACACACCATCGTTTTCTCACAATGATCTTGCAAAGTGAGGTTACGTTCCACCACGTTTTACCATTGAAGCTTGCTTCATAAGTAGCTTCTGGGCATGCGTGGATGAAAAAACGTCTTAGAAAACGACGTTTTTTGCTACACACGGTCAATTTCTGTGAAGTAAAAAGTGCACTTTTGAAAAACGACACATAAAATTGAAGCATGCTTCAATTTTTTTTGGTCGTTTTTCACAAGACATAAAACGACGTTTTCCCCCACACACAGTCAATTAAAGTGACGTTTTTAAAAACGTCATTTTTTTTCATCACATAAAGTGATGGTGTGTACGCGGCATTACACATGAGGTGGTTACTATCAAAGTTGGATATCAATTGGGGGGGAAAGTTAAGAATTGGTTGGAAATTCCAGGCAAACACTTTTCTGTAGTGCAAGCAGATACTCAACTTTGCATCCAATTTGGATATTTGTAAAAGTATAAAAAAATATTTTGTGATGGTTAGCCAACTTTTGATGATCACCCTCATCCAGTGTGTATTTAAGAATTTGTGATCTGTCTCTCAGGCACCAAAAAAAAAATAGACTGTAAGCTCCTGTGAGCAGGGAAACCGTGCCTAAACAATTCCATATACAGCAAAAAATGCGCACAACATACAAAAATATATAGTTTTTATGAAACGTGTTTACCATTTGATTACATATTATAACTTTGAACAAAATATGGAGAATTTCAGCATTTGCTTTTCAAGATTGTTCACCCATCTCAGCAGCTGTTTAGTTGTTGACTTCAAACTGTGGGGTGTGGTTATTGCTGTCTGTACTGAAGTGAAAATAAATATGTCACCACTCTTGCCTTTTTCTACTCATTCCATTGAGAATTCCATTTTCTATATGTCCTTATGTTGAGCATTGACATTGTCTTAAAAGATAATTATTTTTGATATTCATGGAACCACCCTAGGCATAGCAACACTTTGTATGGATTAAAACCAACATATTGTATTTACAAACAGTATAAAATCTTGTATACAAACAGTTCTTGCCTACATGTTTCGCAGGATTACCGCATCTTCAGGAGCATTTGAAGAAGAAGCTGTAATCCTGCGAAACATGTAGCTAATTATTGTCAACGTTACATCATCTGATTGAGGGCACTACAAGTGTTTTTACCATATAGTAATCCAGTTTTGAGAGAGTCATAAATGGGATTTTTTTTAGGCATGAATTGTTTGTCTACAATATTTTATACTGTTTGTAAGTAAATATGTTGGTTTTAAGCTATACAAAGTGTTTCTATGTCTATGGTGGTACCATGAAAGTCTATTCTGCATCAACCACACTTTTTAATACATAGTATTTTGGGATGCAGGTACCTTTTTATGTACAACCACTTTTTAGCACACTAATGCTACATTTCCAACTGTTTTAGAGGAGATTTCCCTTGCTTCCTTTTGTATCAACACATTTTACAAATTATTCTTCACATTCTTGTATTTCATATGGAGCACTGTCCCCTTTTTTCACATACAAGAATTTATGGAACAGGAATGATGGGATTCAGAAAAGAGGTTGTTGCAAAAATATATCAATGTGTTTGATCATATGATCCAGTTACTGTGAAAGATAAAAATTCCATAAAAATTGTCTGCTCTAGTTTTGTCAGTTGGATATATGCATGCTGTCTCTTTGATACATCATGCATAACTGAAAGTGAACGCAAGGCAAAGCATAGTGCATTTCTTAAAAAATCTTTTAATGGAAACCTTTTCCAATAAAAATGTGGGGGCTTCCATTGTGACCTCCTCCTGAAAATGTTAGTTGACTGACACTTCTGTTGACCCACTGGCTTCAAAGAATTTGTAGGGCTCTTTTACACAGTCATTGAAAATAGGCAGTTGGATCGCATTTTTAATGCTTCTTCAACGACTATCAGTGCCACTCAAAATTGTTACAATAGGGAGCAGATGGAGGTGTTTACACTGCAGTGTTATGCCCCGTACACACGATCGGAATTTCCGATGGCCTAAAATCTGATGGAATTTTTTGTCGGAATTCAGTTCAAGCTGTCTTGCATACACACTGTCAGACCAAATTCCGACCGTCCAAAACGCAGTGACGTAAAACACTACGGCAAGCTGAGAAAAATGAAGTTCAATGTTTCCGAGCATGCGTCGACTTAATTCTGAGCATGCGTGGGTTTTTTCTCTCTGTCGGAGTTGCACACAGACGATAAGAATTTAATCGGAAAAAAAATAAAACATGTTCTATTTCTAAACACTGATGGAACAATTTTAAAGGGGCCCACACACGATCGGAATTTCCGATTAAAAAAGTTCATCTGGCTTTTATCATCGGAAATTCCGATCGTGTGTACGCAGCATTAGTGTTGCTGCGAGGCAAAACAAATGCTGACTGCAAAGTTTAGAAAGCATCCACGCTTTGCAACTGCTTCTATTTACTTTGCACCACAACCACACCTTAAATGCACTGTAAAAGCGCCTATGATGCTTACAGTGCATGTACAGTTGCAAAGTGTCAAAAGTGATTATGTCCCATTTTAACCATGTACAAAAAAAACACACAGGGCAATTGAGAAGTTTTGCTTGACGCAACACGATCACCCGTATAACACATTCTAAAAGCTCATTAACACTATAGGTATAGGTGCGTTAATGCGCTTTTAGACTGCTTTAAAATTTAATGCAAGTGTGAAAGAGCCCTTAGTAACGGACCCAAAGCAAGTATGCATATTAGGAAAACGTTTCAGCAGGCAGAAGACCATTATGATTCACGGCAAAAGCTCAGCCTGCCCGTTTATCCAGCAATTTTGGTTTTCAGTGGCTCTGACCAGATCCATAGACTTGCATGGTGAGAAGAAAAAGTAAAACATGTGTTGTGTAGCACTGCAAATCACCAAGCAGGGCCTGTATATGTAATGAGGAACTATGACTATGCCCATGCACATATATAATTATCAAGTATACAAAGATACAAGGTATGTCAAGTATTAACAAACACTGATAATATTGTTTACATGGTGCTGTTCTTTCATATACATGTCTAAAGGGCAAAAAACATCCAAACTATTGAATTTATTTCATAAAGGATTTATTGGATTTTTCTAAGAAATACGATGTACAGAGAGTGAAGGTAAAGTAGAAAAAAAATGCAAGTACAGAGTCAGGGTGAGGCATACAATGGAAAGAAATTCCCATTATTACAATAAAGCGCACCAGCAGAAACGAGCTACATGGTATAACAAGGTTGCAGTGATTACCAGTCATGGTGAAGACATCATGTGTAGCATAATGGCCCATGGGGGGGGGGGGTGCCGTTTGCTGGCATAATGGGCAAAAAGAGAAGAAGGAAGAGGAATAGATGTAATTGAAACATATATAGAAAGCCAAGAGAAACAAGACGGTGAGATGGGTAGAGAAGGTTTGCCTGGGAGAACAGAAAGAAGGAATCAGGTGGGGGGGATTCCCTTGTGGTCCAGCCAGGAGGCAATCTCTACATATAGCTGGGTGGGGGCTGTCAGTAGTGTTGTAGGCGACTCAGGTTATTTACAGGAAACGTTGGCCATAGTTCCCTGTCTCAGCTCCAAAAGACCCCTGTTGGTCAATGAAGCCCTCTACCAAGTTAGACAGAAAATTGGATGGTCAATCTTTGAAGGAAAAGTCAAGATCTGCATATATCTTCAGCTGCCTATATCTCTGCATTTATCAAGATCTAAAAGTTAAGAGCATCAGGTCAGCACACATCATAAAGTGTAACACAGCATACAAAATAAAATAACCAACTGGGCTCTTAAACACATGACCAGTGTATACTCCTGTACCAGTAAAATCATATACTGAATGAGAGAGCACTCCATATAAATGCAGTTGCATATTTTCTTTATGTAAACAGAAATCTATTACATCATCATACAGTTAGAAGGTGTTTATCATACATAGATCCACAGGTTGCAATGTGTGAGAAAGTATATCAAAACAATAGATCAGTGAGCATCTTGCAGGGGGAAAGCAAGAAAGTGACAAGGCAAACACCTGTCACATGCCTGGCGAAGGCTGAGTAGCTAAGGGGCCTCCTCTTGCATCTCCTGCCCAACACTCCTGAAGATAGTGACAGAGAGTATGAGGACACAGAGTTGCACAAGTTTGCAGCCTAAGTCATATTGTACATTAAATGTATTTAAAAAAATACCTTTTTCTGTAAAATTCTAGGCAAAATGGCAACCTGGAGGCCATCTGCACACAGCGTGTGTGTTTTGTCTCATTGATTGTCCTAGAACTCTGCACTAAGATACAAGTCAGATTTTAGGCATCATCTGCAACCCAAATTTATTTATGGTGAGATACACCCCAAAGGGTTAATGCCTTCTAAAGGTATATTGGCACTTCAACTTTCCTCATTAGAACACTGCAAGTGCATCAGCTGATAATGAAAATGTCACTCCCATTCAGATTCACTTTGACATAATCAAACATACAGATAGCTTAAACAAGTTGGAATCTTCAACAAAATATGCTAAAATCCTGGCAATGTATTGTACATTGATCACCAAGAAGGGAATCTTATTTTATCCACAAAAGTGGAGTTACTTTTTAAGGTATGTGCATTACTGTGTGTTATGATAAGGCAGTGTTAAGGAAGACCATTAATTATATTGGGCTCACCATGCCTCTAATTAAAAACATTGGAGGGTCTACTTTGCAAAATTGGGTAATTTTGTGGGCTATTCTCCTCTTCTGGAACTTCAAGGCCTCAAGAAATGTAATAGGTAGTCAGGAAATCAGATGCATTATTTATGCCCCTTGAAAACCTGAAGGTGCTTTTTGGATTTTGGCCACTTTTATGCATCTAGGCAGCAAAAATGTCTAAAAAAAGAGTAGAAGAATGTGTTTTGGGGTGTAATTGTAAGTATGCCCATGCTGTGGGTGAGAAATAATTTATTAAAATGACAACTTTGTGAAACAAAATTAAATTTGATTTACTTTCCTAATTTAAAAAAAAAGTTGCAAAAAGAATACTAATCATCATGACTCTTACAAAATAGCTTACACTGTCTACTTTCCAAAAATGGTCCATTTTGGGAATGTTTTTACTGTCCTGGGATTTTAGGGCTATAGAAATGAGATAGGCAAGCCAGTACATCAGCCTTGATGAATTTTATATATATATATATATATATATATATGCCATAGTTTGTAGACTTCAAAACTTTGACACAAACATTTGTTGTTTGTTTTAATATCCAAAGAATCGTAAAAGAATATATTTTGGCCTAATACAAAAAAAAAAAAATAGTGGGTGGGACTTTAGGCTCAGTTCACACTGAAGCAACATAGGATCCAATTTGTGAGACTCTAAATCCCTGTACACACGATCAGTTCGTCTGAAGAAAATGGACCGATGGACCGTTTTAATCGGACGAACCGATCGTGTGTGGGCCCCATCGGTATTTTATCCATCGGTGAAAAAAATTAGAACCTGTTTTAAATGTTTCTTATGGTTAAAAAAACAAAAGAAAAAAACGATCGTCTGTGGGAAAATCCATCGGTCAAAAATCCATGCATGCTCAGAATCAAGTCGACGCAGGCTCGGAAGCATTGAACTTCATTTTTCTCAGCACCTCGTAGTGTTTTATGTCACCGCGTTGGACACGATCGGATTTTTAACCGATGGTGTGTAGGCAAGACTGATAAAAGTCAGCTTCATCGGATATCCGATGAAAAAATCCATCAGTTTAGATTCCATCAGATATCCGATCGTGTGTACAGGGCATAAGTCAGATGACATGTGAAATTCAATGTTTCCCTATGAGAGCCTTCTTACCTGAACTGGTTCCTGCACTACTTTGGTCTGACTTTGATACGACTTCAATGCCACAGAGTGTAAAAAGTCACATCAAAGTCATATCCCAAAGTTTCTCTGAAGTTGTAGTTGAGCTAGTGTGAACTGAGCCTTTATAGGTACAAATAATAATTAAGCAACACACACCCACAAGATATAATATAAAATATATAACTAATTTTATTATCCAAAATTTACAAAAACACAATAAAGTGGTTGTAACCCTAAAAAAAAAAAGTGTTCCCTTTAAAACATGATCTATAGCATAGTGCTTGTGCCATGTAATTTTTCCCATTCTATGCTGTAAAAAACCTGGTTGATCCTGCCTGTTTCTGTATCCTGACCACAGTAATCCATGATACCGTGGTTAGTTTACATGCCTCCATCATCCTGCTTGTGTGTTCTGAGTCTCTCCCCCTCCATCCCTGCCTGTCTGTCATTTCCTAGTCAGTGTGAGACCTAATCTCCTTCCCACCTCTCCCATCGCTATTCCGCTGCAATATGTAGCACAGAGACTTGTATCCCCTTTGTTTTGTTTTTAAAGTTGTAAACTACAGTGGGTGTGTTTTTCTTTAAATGATCATGCTAAATACCTTCTCACACCATTGCTGTGTGGTCATGTGATCTCCCTCTGCTGGCTGGCTGATGTCAGAGGGGAATCTCGACCACTGCTCTCCTGCTCAGGGAAGGAGAGTAGAGGGGGGCCATGTGACTGCACAGCTGTGGTGTGAAAAAAGGCATCTAGCATTTTAATTTGTAGTTTATGACTTTATAAACCCGAGGGGATACCAGTAAGGTCACAAACAAAATCATTTATTATAGCACGTCCCAAAAAACAGTGAAGGCACTTTTTGGTTTCGTAGTCTGGGCATGCTCAGTTGTGTCACTACTGAGATGTTTGAACTAGGTGAAGTCAATGCCTGTTTGGATTTTGTGAAATATTTGACTTTATACAGACACATTTTGAATTCTTATAAAACAGTACTTGCCTACTGGAACTTTTACCCCCTTCCTGACCAAGACAATTTTTAGCTTTCAGCGCTGTCGTATTTTGAATGACAATTGTGCGGCCATGCAACACTGTATCCAAATTTTATAATTTTTTCACACAAATAGAGATTTCTTTTGGTGGTATTAAATAACCACAGGGTTTTTTATTAATTTTTTGTTAAATAAATTAATAAAGACCAAAAATTTAGAAAAGACAAACAAAAAACTTTTCATAGTTTGTTATGACATTTTGAAAACAGGTGATTTTTCTCCTTCACTGATGTGCATTGATAGGTTGCCCTGATGGGCACTGATGAGGTGGCACTGATAGAAGGCACTGGTGGGCAGCACTGATGGGCACTGGTAGGTGGCACTGATGAGGAGGCACTTATTGGCAGCACTGGTGGGCACTGTTTGGACTGCACTGATAATAAAGACACTGATAATCAGTGCCCTGATTATCAGTGTAGATGTCCCTTTTAGAGAAGCTGGTTTTTGGCTCTCTTCTCTCCTCATGCTCTCAGCATGAGGAAAGGAGTGCCAATTACCGACTTCTATTTACATCCGTGATCCCCTGTGATTGAACACTGCTGATCACATGCTAAAGAGCTGCTGATTGGCTCTTTACCTCAATCTGTGATCAGCTGTATCCTCCAGGGATGCTTAAATACCACCAAAAGAAAGCACTATCTTGTCCCAAAAAAGATGTATCATTTGTTTGGATACATTGTCACTTAAATGATGACAGTGCTGAAATGTGAAAAATAGCCTAGACAGGAATGGGGGCTTAACATGCCAGTCTTCAAGTGGTTAGAAAAATATATATATTTCTTCAGTGACATTTTCCCCCAAGTGAGTTTAAAGGGGTTGTAAAGGTTAGTTTTTTTATTTTCTAAATAGGTTCCTTTAAGCTAGTGCATTGTTGGTTCACTTACCTTTTCCTTCGATTTCCCTTCTAAAAAATTTTTTCTTTGTCTGAATTTCTCACTTGTTGTTTCTACTAGTAAGCTTGCCCCCATCATCCGAGCTGTTCTGGCTGGGGGTTAGTCAGCCAGAACAGCTTACTGAGGAGGAACAGGAAGAGAGAAATTCAGACAAAGAAAAAAAACATTTAGAAGGGAAATCGAAGGAAAAGGTAAGTGAACCAATAGTGCACTAGCTTAAAGGAACCTATTTAGAAAATAAAAAACTAACCTTTACAACCCCTTTAAGGGTTTAAAATAATCAGAACAGCATGAAATGTTAAAATCCTTTCTGCTTCCCTGTATTATTATTTTTTTGCACTCTTTCCATTAACTGGTAAAATATAATAACAGTGTAGGAAAACAGCTGGTCATATTTAATCAGAAAATCTGCACAATGGGAATTAGTATCAGCTAACATTATCTAATTATTATTTATACCAAACTGTCATTATATTTTGCAAAATCAGCATGTGCAATTAGATCATGCTTCAAATAAGAACATATCAATGAATGATTTGGTAGGAAACATTGTAAAGAGAAAATATACTTATTAGGTTCATTTTCTAATACACCGTAGACATTCTTTTGTGTTAGGTAATTTACTTTACTAATAGGTGTTTTTATTCATTTTAGATTTACATTTTATTTAATTTTAGATTGTGTTTCCATGTGAGTTTTAGGTAACTTGAAAAGCAGTGTAAAATTTGACTTAGTTGTAAAGAACTTGGAAGACTGACAAATACAAAACAACACACTTTGGGCCCATAATGGAATATAAAGGAATAGTTTGAAAAATACAGATGTTCCTAACTTTTTGTGTACATCTGTGTTGTGATCAGTGTTAACCTCTCCTTTATATAGGACAGAATGAGTATAAAACAGTTTTGCCTATTAAATACAGTATGCTATTTATAAATGTACAGTGATTTTAATGCTCAACTCCAGGAATTACAAAAAGTGACCCCTGCTTCTGTGCTTAGTGATCTGTGGAGAGTTGCACTCAGGCATGCTTTGCGCTCACACTGAAGTGAACCTGAGCTGTGCCCGGATCTATCTCTTCCAAGTGGTCCAAGGCATTGTATGCTTAAAGCAGGGGTCCGCCCAAAAAATATTTTCTCTTCCGTTCATGGACGGACACAGCAGCAATTGACCTTAGGGTATTAGATCCTTCTTTCCAGGAGATACTAGGCAGAAAAAACAGCACTTCAAGTGTTAAAACACTTTTCAGTACAGCTCCTCCCAGGGGGCTTGGTCCCCCTGGTATAACCCACTCTCTGACACAGCAGCTCCAGTTTTTTTTCCTAGCGTCAGGAGTAGACATGGCCTCCTGGAGTCCATGTACTCTGGAATTTTTTTGCAAATTTTTTCGCTTTTAATTTTGTTTTGTTCCTGCATTTTTGAATCCTGAGATTCTACTATCAACTGCCGACTGGGTGACAGGCTGGATCTCGATCCTTGTAGTTCCCCCATGCTCAGGCATCGATCGTGTGCTGGCCCTTAGTTCAGCTCTGGGTCGTCCACGACATGCCCTGTTGCTCCAGGGGTGGCCGGGGGAACTACATGTTCCAGGGCACACATATGACCGGTCTCTATGGCTTTGTCACAGTGTGTCTGGCCGACAGCCATGCCCTTTAGCGGACATTGGTTCTGTCCAGAATGCCTCCAGCCGGTGCTCGCAGGACGGGTAAGTAGTGGCCCCTTGGTATGGCTAGTGCTTTCCTGGGGTCCGCCCTGCTTTCCTCTCTCTTACTCTCCCTCCTTCCCCATGCTGGGTGGCGGCTGTAAGGGGGGGGGGGGGTCCGCCTGGGGCTCTGTCACTACGGGGGCTGTGCTGCTGTGTGGTGCTATTAATTTTTTGTAGTGCCTTTCCTTTTTCACCATTAAAGGCTTACTTTTTTAAGATTCATTGGTGTGTGGCTGTCCATATCCTGCCTTCAAGTTTTTGCCTCATGCATTGCAGGCACCCACCTGTTTCTGAGAGGACATTGATTGCTCAGGTGTGCTCACCTGGAGCAGCAGTTTCTCCCTTCTTATTAATTTGTTGTGCTGGAGTTGCTGTGTGTGCTGGGCTGTGTTTTCTGCTGTGTCACTGTTGCTCTAAACACGTGTATGGCCGCCATTTTTCAGCCCACTAATTGCTTCCTGAGGGACAGCGCAGAGCGGACAGCACTCTCAGCGCCTCAGCAGCACTACAGCCTGGCCGAGTGGTGAGTTACCTGGGGGTCCCCTGCTCTCTGTTTTGCGGCCGGGAGGGTGACCTGTGGGTCTCTGCCTTGCAGTGCTAGGGCATAGCGGTGGGCCAACATGGAGTCTGAACAGAGGCTTCTACCCCAACCATGCCTGAGTTAACCCTTAGTGCCCCTGCGGTCTCTGTAGAGCCCATACGGCAGTCCCTTAGGCGTTTACCGCCAGGATTGAAGTGACAAGCGGCCAGAAGGGGGGTAAAAACCTCCTCCCTGTGCCTGCTTCTGGGGACGGCTCTGACACGGAACCAGACCCTGCTGCTGGCTCTGGTTCTGTCATGTCAGATGTTGCAGGCTTAGCCCACATGGTCAGTGAGGATGACTCTGCTTCAGGGTCAGCGCCTGATAAGGCGTTTTGTTGGAGCTTTTATCACTGCGGTGCTGAATACTCAAAAACTTGAGGACGGCGGAGACATCGGAGATGCCGGTCCCTTTTGGGTTCCGCACGCTGCCCCGCACCGCAAAAGTGTTTCCTTGTGTTCCTTACCTGGACAAAATATTATACAAGGAATGGGAATCGGCCACAGAAAGTTTTTGATGTACCAAAATACTTTGCGGTCCGTTATCCTCTTGAGGAAGACCTCCGTCAGCAGACCCCCCTGTGTCCAGACTGAACAAGTCTAACGCGCTACCTGTGGAAGGGGCTCCCGCCTTTATGGACCCCGCAGATAGGAGAGCTGAGGCTGTAGCCCGCTCCATGTTCACAGTAGTGGGGTCGGCAGTGAGACCGGTTTTGGCCGGAGCTCTAGTGTCACAGACAATTACCGAACGGGCAAAGTCCCTGCTGCAGGAGCTGGAGGCGCATAATGCTCTTGAGGTCCGTGTGGGCCTGGCTGACCAGTTGGTGCAGGGCCTGCAGTTTGTCTGTGAATTGGCCCTGGATACGCTCCTCTTGCTCTCCAGGGCCTCCGCCTATGCGGTGGTACTATGCCACCTTGTGTGGCTAAAGTGTTGGTCTGCGGACCAATCCTCTAGAAGGTCCTTAGGAGGACTTAACCTTGAAGGGTGTATGACCTTTTGGGGCGTCCCTGGATGACATCATTATAGATGCTACAGGGGGTAAGAGCAATCTGCTCCCGCAATCTGGGAAGGGTAAGGAGCCTCGTCATAAGCAGGGTCCCTCCTTTACCTCCCCCAAGCGATTTTTTCGCCCCCAGGTGCGACAGGAAAATGTTTTCCAGGGTGCTAAGGCGCCCGCTGTAGATCAAAAAGCGCACCTGGTACCGCAAACCCAACAAGTCTGCGGACAAGCCTGCTTCTGCATGTAGGTCTGCCCCGCCAGACACTCGGGTGGGGGGCCGACTTTGCGCATGCGCGGCTCGGTGGAGATCCCTCTTTCCAACCGCTGGGTTTGCAAGGTAATTTCCTCAGGGGGAACAAGATAGAGTTTCTCTCTTGTCCGCCAAACAGATTTTTCCTTCCAGCCTCCAGCTTCCTCCGGTACGCCGGGTGGCCCTGTCAGGGGCTGGTCAGGATCTGCTGGTCAGGGAAGTGATAATACCGGTTCCTTCAAGGGAACGGTTTCAGGGGTTTTTACTCCAATCTTTTTGTAGTCCCCAAAAAAGGAGGGGGTCCGTCCAATCCTGGACCTCAAGGCCCTTAACTCTTTTGTCAAAGTGCAAAGATTCAGGATGGAATTGTTCGCTCGGTAGTGGCGGCTCTCCATCAGGGGGACTTTATGGCGTCCACGCGTACCTGCATATTCCCATACGCGTGAAACACCAGAGGTTTTGCGGTCGAAGAGGACCATTTTCAGTTTGTGGCCCTCCCCTTCGGCACCACGAATTTTCACAATGGTGCTCGCTCCGATTATGGCCCTGCAGCGCAGAATCACTATTGTGGGATACCTGGACAACTGTCTCCTGAGAGCCTCTTTAAGCTCAGACTTAGGAGAGGATGGGTTCATCACCTGCCAGCCCCTCCAAAAGATTCGGGTGGCTACTGAATGCCCAGGAGTCAATGTTGGTTCCGTCCTAGCGACTGAAATACCTGGGGTTGGTCCTGGATTCCTCAGAAGCAAGTTTTTTCTCCCGACAGAAGAACTCCAGACACTGCAATCTGCGGTGCAGCGGTTTGTGACCCAGCAGTGGTCGTCGCTTCGCCTTTGCAAGAGAATTCTGGGTCCCATGGTAGCCTCTTTAGAAGCGGTTCCGTATGCCCAATTCCACACCAGAGTGTAGTGTTACAGAAAGAGATTCTGTCACGTTGGGACAAGCTCCCTTTGTCTCTGGATTACCAGATTTGGGTGAATTCGCCTGGTCAGGTCCTCCCTAGTGTGGTGGCTGACATCTCTGGTACTTCGGACTGGGAAATTATTTTTGCCGTGCTATCGGACAGACGGATGCCAGCCGCTGGAGTCCCGTCTGCAAGTCAATGTCCTGGAGCTCCGGGCTATCAGGCTGCGTCTCCCCAAATGGTTTCTGGGTCTGCAGGACCATTCGGTCGGGATCAAGTCTGACAACACCACGGCCATGGCGTATGTCTATCATCAACGGGGGCAAGCGGAGCTCGGCCGCGGTGGTGGAGGTTGCACACATCCTCCGGTGAGCCACAAGGTACGCTCCGGCTCTGTCGGCCGTGTACATTCCGGGGGTGCAGAGTTGGCAAGCCGAAACACTGGACCAGGGAGAATGGTCGCTGCACCAGGAAGTGTTTTCAGAGTTGTGCCAAAAATGGGGCAGCCAGGCGTGAACCTTCGGGGGTCCCGTCTCAATCGGAAGGTGTCATGTTTCGTGGCCAGTTCAAGAGACCCTTGGGCGGACGCGTCAGACGCGTTGGTGGCACCGTGGGGTCACTATCGCCTAAATCTACGCTTTCCCTCCTCTGAAGCTTCTCCTTCACCTGTTACGCAGAGTGGAAGCGGAGGGGATGCCAACAATCCTGGTCGCGCCTTTCCTGGTGGCAGACGTCCCTTGGATTCTACCCCTGAGAGTAGATCTTCTGTTGCAGGGTCCGATTTTTCCTCACCCTGCTTTACAGTCGCTGGCTTTAACGGCATGGCTTTTGGGAGCCAGGAGCTGGAGGTCCGAGGTCCGTCGGACTCTGTGATCTCTACCATGCTACTTGCATGAAAGTCTACTTCACGTAGGATTTGCCATCATACGTGGAAGGCCTACATCTCTTTGTGTGCAGAGATGAAAGGACACCCCCGCACATACGTGCTGTCCCAGATGCTGCTGTTCCTACAGTGGGGAGTGGGTCAAGCTCTCGCCTTAAGTATGGTTATGAGACAGATTTCGGCCTTGGCTGTTTATTTTCAGCGACCGTTGGCGACGCACTCCCTGGTGCATACGTTTTTACAGGGGGTCAGGCTTGTGACCTTCCTGTGTGTCCTCCACTGCCTCCGTGGGACTTGAATTCGGTCCTCTCGGTGCTTCAAAAGGGCTCCGTTTGAGGACATTCGGGAGATTCCTCTTTCTCTCTGTCCCAGAGGGTGGTCTTTCTTAGTAGCCAATCCTTCGGTCAGACGAGTTTTTGATCTGGCGGCCTTGTCTTGCAGGGCTCTTTTATAATGAGGACATTGTTTTACTATCATAAAGAAAAGGGTAGTGCTGCGCTGTAAATAGGGAATGGGGTACAAGTGTAGAGGAAGTGTAGCAAATCCTTATATGTAAAAAGATACAGTCTGACTAATGATCTAAATGACAATGTGAAAAAATACTGACATCAAAGTTAACGTGCTACAGTGCAGCTAATCCAGCTGGCAAAAGTAGGATAATAAAACGTGACAGTGCTAGTATCATACAGTGTAATACAATAATAATTGGTGTACTGTTAACCAATGGGGTGTACAGCGTGCATAACACAACACACAACAGTGACTGAAATAGGCTAAGTTAAATGTCCATGCAGCAAAAAGTCTATAAGCATAACGAAGGAAAAATCCAAAAATAAAAGTGCAGGTGTAGATGCCAAAATAACGTGAAGAAAATGTAGGTTTCCGGTGTTCTCTTCAAAATAAGTGAGGATGTCCCCTTACCTTACTGCTGTAAGGTAACAGCATATCAGCCCAAATACACTTTCTGGTCGTGTCCGCATAGGATGTTATTACTGAAGAAGTCACGAGAGGTGACGAATACGCGTACGAGTGTAACCAAGAGTCCACCAAGAGGTACCGGAGGTGACGTCGGCGAACTCACTCTTTCATTTTACATACCTGATTTTATCACAGCTATGTGAGTACCCTAGTGTATGATTTTGTTAATAATCCTTTTTAAAACAATACTGCACTATTGGCACTTTATCTCCCTGGGTGCGAGTCACTGTCATTTCTCGGACGTGACTACCGAGAGGGATCTATCTCTTCAATTACAGTCCATCCGGATAACATCCTATGCAGACACGACCAGAAAGTGTATTTGGGCTGATATGCTGTTACCTTACAGCAGTAAGGTAAGGGGACATCCTCACTTATTTTGAAGAGAACACCGGAAACCTACATTTTCTTCACGTTATTTTGGCATCTACACCTGCACTTTTTGGATTTTTCCTTCATTATGCTTATAGGCTTTTTGCTGCATGGACATTTAACTTAGCCTATTTCAGTCACTATTGTGTGTTGTGTTATGCACACTGTACACCCCATTGGTTAACAGTGCACCAATTAATATTGTATTACACTGTATGATACTAGCACTGTCACGTTTTATTATCCTACTTTTGTCAGCTGGATTAGCTGCACTGTAGCACGTTAACTTTGATGTCAATATTTTTTCACATTGTCATTTTGATCATTAGTCAGACTGTATCTTTTTTCATATAAGGATTTGCTACACTTCGGCCTTGTACACACGAGAGGATTTCCGCTGGAAACGGTCCGCCAGACCGTTTCCAGTGGATAAATCCTCTGGCGGATTTTGATCTGATGGCTGTACACACCATCAGATCAAAATCCCCGCGGAATACATCCGCAGGGACGTGGCCGCGCCGTCGCTGCGCCGTGCACGACCCTGGAAGGTAAATACTTCCACGCATGCGTTGAATCATTACAGACGACCGGATAAGTCCGGCAGACTGGATTCCAGCGGATAGATTTCTTAGCATGCTAAGAAATTTTTATCCGCTGAAAATCCGTCGGCTGGATTTTTATCTGCCTGAAAATGTCCGCTAGGCCGTACACACGACCGGATCTATCTGCTGGAACTGATCCGCGGATCAATCCCAGCAGATAGATCCGGTCGTATGTACGGGGCCTCACTCTACAGTTGTACCCAATTCCCTATTTACAGCGCAGCACTACCCTTTTCTTTATATCTGTTATTGTCTGATACACCTTTCAGTGCCGCAGCCATACCCCCTTCCTTTTTCCCCTTCCCCCACTTCTTGGTAGCGCGGTAATACTCACTCCCTCACTTATTGTTTAACTATCCTTATGTCCTCAGCCGAAGAACTCGAAGGAGGCCACGTTACTTCCCTTGGACTTGGTGCGAGTCCTACGGGCATACTTGTCTGCTACGGCTCCGTTCTGGAGATCGGACTCACTGTTCATGTCAGTGAATGGTCCTGAGAAAGGTCTGGCGGTCTCGTCGGCCTCCATTTTCAGGTGGATCAGACAGGTCGTGCTCCAGGCCTATGCCCTAAAGGAGCGGGCGCCTCCCTTTCTGGTTACGGCGCATTCGACCAGGGCGGTTGATCCCTCTTGGGTTTTCCGCCATCAGGCGTCTGTTTTACAGGTGTGTAAGACAGCGATATGGTCGTCAATCCACACCTTTTCAAGTTTTACAAGGTGGATGTAAGTGCATCTGCGGATGCCTCCTTTGGCCGCAAGGTTTTGCAGGCTGCTGTTTCAGGTTGAAGTTCTTCCGTTGAGGAACTCTGGTTTGTTTGGGGTGAAGCTTAATTGCTGTGTTTATTCCCCACCCCTCGAATTTTTTGACACTGCTTGGGGACGTCCCTTAGGTCAATTGCTGCTGTGTCTGTCCATGAACGGAAGAGAAAATAGGATTTTTGTACTCACTGTAAAATCCATTTCTCTGAGTTCATGGACGGACACAGCACCCACCCCTCTTTTTTGTTAGCATCTCCAGTTCGTAACAAGCAGTACTGAGTCAGATAGTGGGTTATACCCGGGGGACCACGCCCCCTGGGAGGAGCTGTACTGAAAAGTGTTTTAACACTTGAAGTGCTGTTTTTTCTGCCTAGTCTCTCCTGGAAGGAAGGATATGATACCCTAAGGTCAATTGCTGCTGTGTCCGTCCATGAACTCAGAGAAATGGATTTTACGGTGAGTACAAAAATCCTATTTTTTTTTTAAAAACAGAAGTTACACATACCGTAGCTGCTGGCTTTTAATATTAGGACACTTACCTGTCCTGTAGTCCAGCGATGTCGGCACCGCAGCTGATGTTTCCATCAGCTGTTGGGTGCTGCCACCGCCATTGCGGGTAAGGGTACCCGGGAGTGTAGCCTTTTGCCTTGGGGGAGACAGGGGGAGGAGGAAGGAACCCCAGCCGTGACGTCAATACCCATGTCTGAGGCTCCCGGAAGTGGGAAAGTACAGGTATCCTTTCCCCCCGAAATGTGCCAATTGTGGCACCGGAGGGGGGTAGGAATCAGATCAGCGGAAGTTCCACTTTTGGGTGGAACTCCACTTGAACTGTCCCCAGGCACAGAGCACTGTACAAATGAACCAGGAAGTGCATCAGTGTGGCTCTTTACTGTCATGGCTAAGGTAACACATTTGCATATGTTTAGGGCAAACACATTCAGTAGCTATGTTAAATTTGTTACCTTAATGTCGGGAAGGATGAAGAGTGAGAAGAATCCCTTTAAAAGGGCTGAGTTGGTGCCCATGGGCTCTAAATTAGGCATCAGTGTTATTAGGCTGGTTGCCTAGGTAACAAGACAGTTTGTAGACTAATGCATCCCTATATTAAACTGAAATTGGAGTCAAGGTGTATTTATGTAAAGATCATCTTGCAGCATTTTTCTGCAGAGGAGTTTAAGCTTGTTAAAGTCGGCCTGACCTAATCCTCTGGCTGAAAGTAGCTTACTTTGTAACAAGTGTCACCTTCTCCAGCTGAACTGTTACTTGAAACAAGGACAGGTTTATATGAAACAAAGAAACAGAGGCTAGTTTACTGCACATAGCAATTTATTTAATATTTACCATTGTTCAGGTTCTCTCCATCCAGTTTATAAGGAAGTTTATAAGCCTAATTTGGGTCAGTTTGCTCATCAAACTTTACTAATATAAAATTAAAGGAATCCTTTACTTTTGTTAGCAGCAGTCGTCGCAGTTAGGCCTTGTATTGACAGGTTTTAAGTCTGTGTTTTGCATCTAAATACAGCACTGTGCAAACACATTTTGAATCCAAACCGCAGCATAGGAATGTGTTTAACTTGCTCTTCCTGCACTGTATGATTGCAATGCATTTGAAGTGCAGGCAAACAGCACTCTACAAAAGCCCATACACAGGGCTGGTGCAATGGTTTTTAATACCCTAAGCAAAACCTAATTTTGCCACCCCATTGGCTTCACCCCTGACCCCACCCCCTTTTACCAGCTCATGTATACCCCAACTTTTTAATGAAGCGCCTAGCAAATGCAGCCTCAGCAGCGACCATCAAATGCAGCCTCACCAGTGCCCATCAAAGGCAGCCTACCTGCGCCCATCAATGCAGCCTACCAGCACCCATCAATGAATGTTTGTTTGCTTCCATTCATTCGGGAGTCGGGACACAGACACAGTGCTCCGCCGCTGCTGCACCTCTGACACTGTGGGCCTGATTTACCAAGCCTTTACTCCATGACTCATGGAGTAAAAGCAGGAGTAGCAGCCGTTTGGCCATTTACTAAAGAAATACGCTGCTAGTGCAGTGTATTTCCCTAGTTACTAATGTGCTCCGTGCGCCCAGGAGAGGGTGCATTGTGCACCAGTACAGACCTGGCGCACGGCACATTAAACTGTAAATTGCGGGGGTTTGGGCGGGAGTTTATTAGGGGGGGAGGTGGGGGGATGCAGGGGAAGTGAAGTGACATGTGTTTTGAAGTGTTTGGCGGGCCGAATTGAAAGGGAAAGTGTTTTTTGAAAACAGATCCCCGTACGCTTGCACAGTGCGCCTGAACCTCGGGAGGTTCATTTGCATACTGGGCATGCGCAGAGAGAAAAGTCAGGGATTCCCGTGCGCCTTGTCAGTACGCCGTGAAAATCTTGGTAAATACCAAGCGGCGTACCCGTGAATGCGCTGCGTGACGCGGCGCACGGGAATCTCCGAGCTGTTTTCAGCCCTGAAGGGGAACTCCGCGCCAAATTTCAAACTTGAAATCGGCGCGGGTCCCCCTCCAGGGCTACATTAGGCTCTTAGGCTTGGTCCGGAACGTGAGGGGTTAAACCCGCGCCGATTCGGCGCGGGGGTCCCCCCCAGATCCAAACCAAGCCCTCATCCCAAGCATGCAGTCTGGCCCGGACAGGAATGGGGGAGGGGACGAGCGAGCGCCCCCCCCCCTCCTGAGCCGTACCAGACCGCATGCCCTCAACATGGGGGAGTGTGTGCTGTGGGGGAGGGGGGCACTGCCCCCCCACCCCACAGCACTCTTGCCCCCATGTCGATAGGGACAAGAGCCTCTTCCCGACAACCCTTGCCATTGGTTGTCGGGGTATGCAGGCGGGGCTAATCGGAATCTGCGAGCTCCCTTTAATAAGGGGGCCCCCAGATGCCGGCCCCCCACCCTATGTGAATGAGTATGGGGTACATCGTACCTCTACCCATTCACATGGGGGAAATGTAAAGTAAAATAAAACACACCACACAGAATAAAATATTTTATTAATCTGCTCCGGAGCCCCCCCTTTCTTCTTTAGCTCTCTTAGAAGGGGGGGTTTCTTCTCTCCCGATCTTCCGCCGGGACCCTGGGCTTCGGTGATTTCTGCCGGGGGAGGGCGCCATCCCTCGGTCCTCTCCGGAGCCTTCCGCCGGATGCCCCCACCCCATTTAAGCTCTTTTTCATTAGGGAGGGGCATCCGGACTTCGGGGTCTTCTGCCGGGGGATGGCGCCTATCCCCCGGTCTTTCCGGTGCCTTCCGCCAGGGTTCCGGTCTTCCTGGTCTTCTGCCGGGGGTGCGCCAACTCCCCGGTCTTTTCTCTTCTGTCTTCTCTGCTCCCTCTTCTGCCTGGCTCCCCCGCGGAGCCAGGGCTTTCTTCCGTCTTCTTTCTTCTCTCTTCCTTCTTCTGCCTGTCTCCTCCGGGAGCCCAGGGCTTGTCTCCGCTGTCTTCTTGCTTCTCTTCCATTGGATGTTGACACGACGAGGTCCGGCGCTGGAATGCCGTCTGAGCAGTGGGCATGGACTTATATAGGGCAATGCCACCATGTGACCTCAACCCATGTGACATCACATTCCCATCATGCCCAGGGAATGTGATGTCACATGGGTTGAGGTCACATGGTGGCATTACCCTATATAAGTCCATGCCCGCCGCTGACACGGCATGTCAGCGCGGAACCTCGTCGTGTCAACATCGAATGGAAGAGAAGGAAGAAGACAGCGGAGACAAGCCCTGGGCTCCCGGAGGAGACAGGCAGAAGAAGGAAGAGAGAAGAAAGAAGACGGAAGAAAGCCCTGGCTCCGCGGGGGAGCCAGGCAGAAGAGGGAGCAGAGAAGACAGAAGAGAAAAGACCGGGGAGTTGGCGCACCCCCGGCAGAAGACCAGGAAGACCGGAACCCTGGCGGAAGGCACCGGAAAGACCGGGGGATAGGCGCCATCCCCCGGCAGAAGACCCCGAAGTCCGGATTCCCCTCCCTAATGAAAAAGAGCTTAAATGGGGTGGGGGCATCCGGCGGAAGGCTCCGGAGAGGACCGAGGGATGGCGCCCTCCCCCGGCAGAAATCACCGAAGCCCAGGGTCCCGGCGGAAGATCGGGAGAGAAGAAACCCCCCCTTCTAAGAGAGCTAAAGAAGAAAGGGGGGGCTCCGGAGCAGATTAATAAAATATTTTATTCTGTGTGGTGTGTTTTTTTTACTTTACATTTCCCCCATGTGAATGGGTAGAGGTACGATGTACCCCATACTCATTCACATAGGGTGGGGGGCCGGAATCTGGGGACCCCTTTATTAAAGGGGTCTCTCAGATTCTGATAAGCTCTCCGCCCGCATACCCCGACAACCAACGGCCAGGGTTGTCGGGAAGAGGCTCTTGTCCCTATCGACATGGGGGCAAGAGTGCTTTGGGGTGGGGGGGCAGTGCCCCCCTCCCCCACAGCACACACTCCCCCATGTTGAGGGCATGTGGTCTGGTATGGCTCAGGAGGGAGGGGGGCGCTCGCTCGTCCCCACCCCCATTCCTGTCTGACCAGACTGCGTGCCTGGGATAAGGGCTTGGTTTGGATCTTGGGGGGGACCCCCACGCTATTTTTTTTTGCGCGGGTTTAACCCCTTATGTTCCAGACCAAGCCTAAGAGCCTGGTATGCACCTGGAGGGAACCCACCTTATTTTTTTTTTGGGGGGGTCTGGAGTTCCCCTTCATGAACAGCGATCTGTCATTTACACATGTCAGTCCCCCCCCCCCTACAGTTAGAACACACCCAGGGAACATATTTAACCCCTCCCTCGCACCTAGTGTTAACCCCTTCCCTGCCAGTGGCATTTTTTGAGTAAGCAATGCATTTTTTACAGCACTGATCGCTAGAAAAATGCCAATGGTTCCAAAAAACTGTTCGATGTGTCCGCCATAATGTCGCAGTACCGATAAAAATCGCTGATCGCCCCAATAACTAGTTAAAACAACAAAAAAAAAAAAATTGTAGACGCTATAACTTTTGCAAAAACCAAACACTAAACGCTATTTGCGATTTTTTGGAACCAAAAAGATGTAGAATACGTATCGGCCTAAACTGAGGGGTTTTTTAGTTTTTTGAATATATATTTTTGGGGATATTTATTATAGCAAAAAGTAAAAATAATTTTTACATATGTGGGCGGGACTTACGCAAGTCCCGCCCACATATATAAACATCGTTCAAACCACACATGTGAGGTATTGACGCGTGCGTTAGAGCGAGAGCAATACTTTTACCACTAGACCTTCTTTGTAACTATAAACTGGTAACCTGGAAAAAAAAGAAAAAGGTCGCCTATGGGGATATTCACGGAATTCATTTTGGCCTCATTGCAGGAGTGTTTCCAATAGTAAAGCGTGACATGTAAGGTATCTATTTACTCAGTGTAACATCATCTTTCACATTATCCCCAAAAATTGGGCTCACTTTTGTGTTTTGTTCATTTTTAACCACTTGAGCCCGGACCATATTTCTGGTCAATGACCGGGCAAGTTTTTGTGATTCGGCACGGCGTCGCTTTAACTGACAATTGCGCAGTCGTGCGACGTGGCTCCCAAACAAAATTGGCAACCTTTTTTTTCACACAAATAGATTATTAAATGTGCGTGTTTACTTCTGTCTTTAACACCTCCCCTTCAGGCTGGAAAGCATCAGATCAGGGGAAACCAAAAAAAAAAAGCTCTCATTCCATTGCAGCTTGGTTCCTACATGTGTGATGAACTGAGCATGCTCAAACACTTAGAAAAAAAATATCCTTTCTTTTTAAAAGGTGAAAAACACTCATTGGATGCTCATAGAGCGTGGTTTGGATTAATTGCAGGTGTGCCCAATTACAAGCTCACCCAAACTAGAGACTGCAATTTGTTCATGTGATTTCAATTGCTTCATTACTAGCACTGTTATAAAAAGCTTGGATCGATCAGTCCTCAGCTGCCCTCAGAAGGGGCAGGCTGGCAGAAATGCTGTTGCTAAACACAAATGTGGTTTGTTGCATGGGTTTTGTTTTATTTTGCCAATGGTTTTGGTTTATTTTTAAATGATGTTCACTTTGATGTATTTGTCTATGTGGCCTTATTTTATGAAAAATGTGTGAAGCTATGGTTAATTAGAATTTTGAAATGTATTTTTGTTTGTTTGTCTTTTTTTGCTTTCCTTGTTTTGTTGACCAATAAAAATTACTTTAAAATTGTTAAGTTTGTCTTTTGTTACTTTTTCATGCTACATATGTTGACAGCTGCAGCTGAAATCGGTTTGGGCCTAACAAATTATGTGTGATTTTTGTCTAAGCTTCTTTCCTGGTGTGTAATCATGAAATGTTTGCCATGTTTATTCCCCATGACTTTAAAGACAAAAACTGGTAAGTATTTTATTTATTCTGCAGTGGTCCTCAGCCCTCAAGTACCCCCGACAGGACATGTTTTGGGGATTTCTCTTATCAAGAATTGCTGTCCAGACTGTATTTTAAAGCACATGTGCAAGATGAAGGAAAACCTGCAAACATGGCCTGTGGGGGGGGTTTGCTATTGGTGGACAGGCTTGACGTGCTGATATCTAGCGCAAGGCAATCCTATTCAAATTGTGGGTGTTTGAGGGAAGCCAAGTGAGTGTTAGAACCCCTGCTTTGTGTTTTTTTATTTTTGTGTTGAGCTTTGTGTCCCTTTTCTTAAAATTGGCTTCACTTCCTGTCACACAGCTGAACAGGAAGTGAGGTTAAAACCCTACCAGTGTCATTTCTTGGGGACACAGGTCAATCTAACTAGTGTCCCCATTAAGCAAATTGCACTCCAGCACTGCTGTGTACACCCCAAATCATGGGTCTTCAAACTACGGCCCTCCAGTTGTTCAGGAACTACAATTCCCATCATGCCTAGTCATGTCTGTGAATGTCAGTGCATTACAAGGCCTCATGGGATGTGTAGTTCTAAAACAGCTGGAGGGCCGTAGTTTGAGGATCCCTGCCCCAAATGATTATTTAGTTTGGGGTTTAGTAAAGGCAAAGCCACTCTGCAGTACAAGCATAGTTGCTGAAAATCAGAGAGGAAGCACTGATGCTTTTAACATCCAATCCTGTAGAAGCAAAGTTGTTTTGTTTTCTTTCTTCCTTGCTTTGCACTTGTAGTGCAAAGTGGATTTGCCTTTAGTCAATGGACCCCAAAGTCCAAGATCCCTAATAATTTGGGGTGTACACAGCAAAATGCTAGAGTGCAATTTACATAATGGGAAACTATTTAGATTGATCTCTGTGTCCCCAAGAAAAGATATTAGCAAGGTTTTACCCTCACTTCCTGTTTGGCTATGTGACAGGAAGTGAATGAATTAGAAAGGGTGAAGACACCTCACAAATGTTGTCACTATCAGGGGTGCAGACATCCCCAAAAAAATGAGCAGATAATACTTATTTGCAAATTAATAATTTTTTAGTTAACATTGGGTGGGGTGCTCTAACGCACACATTCCTACATATTAGCAACGCTCTATCCTGGCCTATTGGCATGGTTATATTTTCTTAGGGCTCTCAATAAAACTCTATGAAATTTGTGCTTAAACTAGAACCAGGGGCGGACTGACAACTCATGGGGTCCCCGGGCAATAGAAGATTATGGGGCCCCTCTGGCTTACAGATGGCCACCACGCCAGGAGGTAGTGCAGAGGCGGGCAGCTAAAATCTTGGGATATTCACATTAAAAGCATGTCATTTTCGGACATATCAGGGACAGATCTAAAAAAAACACAGATTTTTACATACTGTCCCTGGTTTTACTGAGCCTGGCAACCCGGATGGGGCCCCCTAGTGGCATGGGGCCCTCGGGCAGTGCCCGAGTGACTCAATGGTCAGTCCGCCCCTGACAAGAACTATAATCAACAAGTTTTATTTTCTTTAATTTTGGATAGAGTGAGGGAGGGTTATAGGCCCTGTCAGTTTATTTTGTATTATCTGTGTCCAATTGGGGAGATTTGCCTTCACTTCCTGCCCCATAGCCAAACAGGAAGTGAGAGAAAAACTATGCAAATTAACCACTTCCCGCCCAGCCTATGGCCGATTTACGTCCGGGAAGTGGTTACACAATCCTGACAGGACGTCCTGCAGGATTTCATGCTGCACGCGCCTGTGGGGGCACGCAGCGCGGCGATCGGTGATGCGGGGTGTCAGTCTGACACCCTGCATCTCCGATCTCGGTAAAGAGTCTCTCACGGAGACGGAGACTCTTTACCACGTGATCAGCCGTGTCCAATCACGGCTGATCACGATGTAAACAGGAAGAGCCATCGATAGCTCTTCCTCACTCGCGTCTGACAGACGCGAGTATAGGAGAGCCGATCGGCGGCTCTCCTGACAGGGGGCGTTCGCGCTGATTGTTTATCCGCGCAGCCCCCCCTCGGATCACCACACTGGACCACCAGGGATGCCCACCCTGGACCACCAGGGTGTGCAAAAACAAAAAAAATATAGAACAAAAAAACAAAAAGCAATAAAAAATAAGAAAAAAGATGCCAATCAGTGCCCACAAATGGGCACTGACTGGGAAAATCAGTGCCACCCCACAGTGTCCATCAGTGCCACCCCACAGTGCCCATCCATGCACAGTGCCCACCTATCAGTGCCCACCTGTGCCACCCATAAGTATCCATCAGTGCCACCCATAAGTGCCGCCCATCTGTGCCGCCCATGAGTGCCCATCAGTGCCGCCTATGAGTGCCCATCAGTGCCGCATAGCAGCGCCGCCAATCAATGCCACCTCATCTGTGCCGTCAGTACTACCTCATCGATGTCCATCAGTGCCATCTCATCGGTGCCCATCAGTGCCGCCATATCAGTGCCCGTAATTGAAAGAGAAAAACTTATTTACAAAAAAATTAACCTAAAAAAATAAAAACTTTTTTTTGTTTCAAAATTTGCAGTCTTTTTTTAGTTGTTGCGCAAAAAAAAAAAACGCAGAGGTGATCAAATAACAACAAAAGAAAGCTCTATTTGTGGGGAAAAAAGGACGCCAATTTTGTTTGGGTACAGTGTTGTATGACCGCGCAATTGCCATTCAAAGTGCGACAGTGTTGAAAGCTGAAAATTGGCTTGGCGGGAAGGTGCGTAAGTGCCTGGTATGGAAGTGGTTAAGGGAATCCAGTGCCCCCCCAGAACTAGTGTGTGGGTCCCCTGAAAATTACTGGGCGGGGTTATACAAAAACAGGGTGTGACCTTGACAGGAAGGGGTGGGTCATTTTTCTATTAGGAGGTGCAGATATGTAGTCAGGCCTAGGGCAGAACCAAACCTAAATATACTACTGCATATTAGGGCTTATTTAGACCGGAACCGATTTACAGCGTGTTTTTATATTGTGGGAGGAAACCCACGCAGGCACAGGGAGAACATGCAAACTCCATGCAGATGCTGTCACGGGCGGGATTCGAACCAACGACTCTTTTGCTGCTAGGTCAAAGTGCTATACACTACACCACTGTGGTGAACGAACATGATTGCAGCTGAAAGCATGAGAACTTTTTTATTTTTTTTCAATACCATGCTTTCCAGCCTTATTGACCCCGCCTCTCTCCATAAAGAGGACCTGTCACACACTAGTCCTATTACAAGGGATGTTTACATTCCTTGTAATAGGAAGAAAACTGATCATTTTTTTTTTATTTTTTTATAACAGTGTAAAACATTATAAAACTAAATAAAAATAAATAAGAAAACCCCAAAAAAAATTTTTAAAGCGCCCCGTCCCGACGAGCTCGCGCACAGAAGCAAACGCATACGCGAGTAGCGCCCGCATATGAAAACGGTATTCAAACCACACAAGTGAGGTATCGCCGCGATCGTTAGAGTGAGAGCAATAATTCTAGCCCTAGACCTACTCTGCAACTCAAAAAATGCAACCTGTAGAATTTAAAAAACGTCGCCTATCGAGATTTTTAAAGGGTAAAAGTTTGATGCCATGCCACGAGCGGGCGCAATTTTTAAGCGTGACATGTTGGGTATCATTTTACTCGGCGTAACATTATCTTTCACAATATATAAAAAAATTGGGCAAAATGTATTGTTGTTTTATTTTTTAATTCAAAAAAGTGATTTTTATCCAAAAAAAGTGCGCTTGTAAGACCGCTGCGCAAATACGGTGTGACAAAAAGTATTGCAATGACTGCCATTTTATTCCCTAGGATGTCTGCTAAAAAAAAATATATAATGTTTGGGGGTTCTGATTAATTTTCTAGCCAAAAAATTGTGATTTTCACATGAAGGAGAGAAGTGCCAGAATTAACCCGGTGGGCAAGTGGTTAAAGTACTCATGGCTATAAAGAATAGAGTCATTGCTCATTAAAAAAAAAAAAGGGGGTCCCTCCAAATTAAATTACCAGGCCCTTCAGGTCTGGAATGGATATTAAGGGGAACCCCGCCGTAAAAAAAACCCCAAAAAATGGCGTGGGGTCCCCCCAAATATCCATACCAGACCCTTCAGGTCTGGTGTGGATTTTAAGGGGAACTCCACCCCAAATTGAAAAAAAAAATGGCGTGGGGTCCCCCCAAATATCCATACCAGACCCTTCAGGTCTGGTGTGGATTTTAAGGGGAACTCCACCCCAAATTGAAAAAAAAATGGCGTGGAGTCCCCCTAAAAATCCACACCAGACCCTTATCCGAGCACGTTGACCTGGCCGGCCGCAGAAAAGAGGGGGGGACAGAGTGCGGCCCCCCCCCCTCTCCTGAACCGCACCAGGCCACATGCCCTCAACATGGGGAGGATGTCCCCATGTTGATGGGGACAAGGGTCTCATCCCCACAACCCTTGCCCGGTGGTTGTGGGGGTATGCGGGCGGGGGGCTTATCAGAATCTGGAAGACCCCTTTAACAAAGGGGACCCCCAGATCCTGGCCCCCCCCCTATGTGAAATGGTAATGGGGTACATTGTACCTCTACCATTTCACCCCAAAAAAAATGTCAAAGTGTTAAAAATGACAGTAGCCGGTTTTTGACAAATCTTTTAATAAAATCTTCTTTTCTTCTTTCCTTCGGGTTTCTTCCGCTGCTTCTTTCTTCTCGTCCACATCTTGCCCGACGTGTTCTTCTATCTTCTCCGTCCGTCCTTCAGCCTTCTGGTCCCGCATCTTGCCCGTTGTCTTGTCCTGTCTCCTCCTCGTCCGCATCTTGGGTCTTCTGCGGTGTTCTTCTCGGTCCGCCAGCCTTCTCGTCCCCGGACCCAGCGTTTGAATTTGATTTGGCCGCCGTTTTCCCGCTCCTGGGACCCGCCCCCCTCTGACGCCACAAGTAAACTCCTTAGAAGGTCATGTGCGTCAGAGGGGGGCGGGGTCACATGAGTGTGACACGGCGGGAACTTCTTCTCCGGGCGGCGCGATTGAAATTGAATTCCCCCGCTGTGTGACGCTCTGCGACCCCGCCCCCCTCTGACGCACATGACCTTCTAAGGAGTTTACTTGTGGCGTCAGAGGGGGGCGGGTCCCAGGAGCGGGAAAACGGCGGCCAAATCAAATTCAAACGCTGGGTCCGGGGACGAGAAGGACTTGCGGACCGAGAAGAACACCGCAGAAGACCCAAGATGCGGACGAGGAGGAGACAGGACAAGACAACGGGCAAGATGCGGGACCAGAAGGCTGAAGGACGGACGGAGAAGATAGAAGAACACGTCGGGCAAGATGTGGACGAGAAGAAAGAAGCAGCGGAAGAAACCCGAAGGAAAGAAGAAAAGAAGATTTTATTAAAAGATTTGTCAAAAACCGGCTACTGTCATTTTTAACACTTTGACATTTTTTTTGGGGTGAAATGGTAGAGGTACAATGTACCCCATTACCATTTCACACAGGGGGGGGGGTCAGGATCTGGGGGTCCCCTTTGTTAAAGGGGTCTTCCAGATTCTGATAAACCTCCCGCCCGCATACCCCCACAACCACCGGGCAAGGGTTGTGGCGATGAGACCCTTGTCCCCATCAACATGGGGACATCCTCCCCATGTTGAGGGCATGTGGCCTGGTGCGGTTCAGGAGAGAGGGGGGGCCGCACTCTGTCCCCCCCTCTTTTCTGCGGCCGGCCAGGTCAACGTGCTCGGATAAGGGTCTGGTGTGGATTTTTAGGGTGACTCCACGCCATTTTTTTTTTCAATTTGGGGTGGAGTTCCCCTTAAAATCCACACCAGACCTGAAGGGTCTGGAATGGATATTTGCCGGGAACCGCACGTCTTTTTTTTTTTTGGTTTTTACGGCGGGGTTCCCCTTAATATCCATTCCAGACCTGAAGGGCCTGGTAATTTAATTTGGGGGAACCCCTACACATTTTTTTGTTTGTTTTATGAATGAATCCCTTTAGAATTGTCAGAGCCGACAATTCATTATAGCCGCGTGTGAATTTTTAAATGACTTTTTTCCTTCTGAATGTCACTTTGTGCAGGGGGAGTTCTAAGTGCGGGAAAAATGCGCTATTTCACATGCTGACATTACACCCCCCCTAGGTACGAAATTTAAAGGAATATTTCACTTTTATTGTTTCACTTTAAGAATTATTAATTTCACTGCTCCCGAAAAAACGTCTGTTTTAAAAAATAAAAAAAGCATTGATACATGTTCCCTGGGGCAGGACTGAGGTCCCCAAACACTTTTTAGGACAAAACTTGCAGATTAGCCTTTAAAATGAACACTTTTGATTTCTCCCATAGACTTCTATAGGGAGTTCGGCGCGGCTTTACATATTAGTTTCAATGCGCCGGCTGCTACGCTGGTTCATGCGCCCAATTAAGCCTCCACCCGGAGTACTAATTAACGCATGAACCAGCGCAGCGCCACAGAGCATAGTAAATCAGGCCCTATGTGCGAACGGAGCGGCAACTGCCTGCTGATGCTTAGTTGCTTGCTGCAGAGAGAAGAGAGTAGGAACACCAGTGGCCGAGCACCTAGGCAGCAGTGTGCCCTAGGCGGCTGCCTAGTTTGCCAAGTGGTAGCACCGGCCATGCCCATACAGTCCTGCTGTCCAACATGTGGTCTTCTGTTGCTCAGTATGTGGCCCACTATGTCCTAGGATGTGTCCCCCACCTATGGAGCCCATGTGGGCAGCCTGTAGAGTGACAATGGGGTTCTGGGCGCTGGAATGCTCTTACACTCAACACTGGCAACTGTAGTACTGTCAGGCAGTATGACCTCCACCCAACAGTACAAAAAAGTCCTGGCTGGATGTGAAAGAGAGGCATGGGAGCATGTGACCAGGGAAGGAGGGAGAGCACTGCCCACCAATTCACAAGAGTAAGGAAGTAAACAGCACTGTTACTGACCACCAGTGAAGGGAACGATTAATAGTGCTGCCATTGAGACCAATGCTGGAGGTTAGTTATTGCAGCCGTTGATTGCTGGGTAAATGCTGGGGCTTTTTTGTGTCCACTAACACCAATGCATGGGCACAAGTGTGTGTGATCAGCTAAGTAAGCATTGGTTACCAATATAACAGGAAGAGGAGGGTTAACAGCACTGCCACAAACCACCAATATAGGAAGGGGGCTAACAGTATTGGCTTCAACCACCAATGCAGGGGGGGTGGTTAACAGCACTGCCACTCACCAGCATTGCAGGGGCCTGTGTGAGTTAACTCAGCACTGGCACTGACCACTAATGCAAGAGGGGGTTAACAGCACTGCTACTACAAATTCAGGGAGGTTTAACAGCACTGCCACTGACCAGCATTGCAGGAGCATGCAGGGGTTAGCTCAGCACTGCCACTGACCACCAATGCAGGGGGTTTAACAGCACTGTCCCTGACCACCAATACAAGCAGGAAAAGCTGTGATCACATCCTGTAATACCGCCAGACACCACTGGAGCAAGACCCACCCAATATGTAGTTGACACAATTTTAGTTTAGTACAATCTGGTGCACTCTAGGGGTGGTATAGCAGGTGGGAGAATCTTACACACTTTTGAGATTTACCAAGCTATCCTGTGAGCTGGAATCTTTTGTGTAGTACCTATTCCACTATATACACACCAAATGTATGATTCTGGATAGACTTCCACCACCTTGTCATGATTGACACCCCTTGCAGGTGCCATGGGCTCATTCAAAGACTGGATTTTAGGTTACAACTTGGTCTTCAATAGAACACCCTACAAGTGATGGACTGGTGACATTAGTGGCCCCAGGCTATTTTGCTGCAAAACTGACACCAGGTAGTGGCTCTCAGGCTCTCCCTACCAAGAGGTTGCAGGAACAGGATGACTATGTTGTGGTGGCAGGGTATGATAAAGGGGAAGGTCAATGTTTTTTGTCTAGGCAGAGGTCAGGGCAGGTGGCAGGCAGTAGCGTAGTCAGAGTCAAGGCAGAGGATGAGGCAGGTGACAGGCAAGAGAGTAGTTAGAATACAGAGGTTGAGGTAGGAGAGTGATAGGAATGGGTATAGTCAGCAACATGCAGGAGTTAGGTAACTGGGGTCAGCAATAGGAAAAGCAGAAATAACAGCAATCTAACACACAAGAAACCTAGCACCACTGATTACCATAAGGGAAGACATATAACCACCCTCCAAAGCTTTTGTGCAAGCTCAGTATCAGAGATGCATGTCGGTGCACACTAATGCACGCATGCAAATGGATGCACAGGAACACGCACAGGCTCATGCTTACTCATGCAACCCACCCAAACAAGTAAGAAATTTACATGCAGAGATATTGGCTATTTGCTATCAAATAAAAATGGAAGAGAAGCAGAAATAAACTTTAGCATTTTGGGGAGTATAATTTTATCCTGTTGGTGGGAGCACACTGGAAATCCAGTAACTGCCTTGTTTAGAACAATTTCCAGAATTACATTGTTAATTTCCATGCTTAATTTGTATAAAAAGTGATGTTGAACAGACTCTTCCCTCTTGGCCATTCGCCTTTTGGAGGTGGTACCCCACTGGGTGTTTGGAAAGCTCTTGGCTCTGAAGTGACCAAAGGTAAGACTCGGCCAGGAAGACAGCACTGTCTACTGTATGCAGCACAGGCTAATGCACTGTAGTACAGCTTTCCAACAGCCAGACGGTTCTGCCACTGTAGTCAATCATTTAAACCAAGTTGGCTCAAACAACATCCCAGTAAATACAGAGTTCTGGTTCAATGTTGGAATTTTAACAAATCTACTCCCTCTCTGTTCCTCCCTGTTAACTGGTAGGTTGGCTGAGTTTCCTCATGTGCAATAAATATCAGGACTTGAAGAGCCCAGGAGAGTACTCAGTCCTCCACAAGTACCTGGATGGTCAGGTAGTAATGAGGTAAGTGGCCACCATTTTTAAAATTTTTAGCAGTCAGAGTGGAATATGAGGGGGAAAATAATAGTTACATAGTAGGTGAGGTTGAAAAAAGACTCAAGTCCATCAAGTCCTACCTATGTATGTGATTATAGGTCAGTATTACATTGTATATCCCTGTGTGTTGTGGGCATTCAGGTGCTTATCTAATAGTTTTTTAAACTATCGATGCTCACCGCTGAGACCACCGCCTGTGGAATTCCACATCCTTGCAGTAAAAAATCTTCTACGTAGTTTAGGTTAAACCTCTTTTCTTCTAATTTTAATGAGTGGCCACGTATCTTGTTAAACTCCCTTCCGTGAATTTTTTTTATGCATATTGTGGGGTCACCAGTACGGTATCTGTAAATTTAAATCATATCCCCTCTCAAGCGTCTCTTCTCCAGAGAGAATAAGTTCAGTGCTCGCAACCTTTCCTCATAACTAATATCCTCTAGACCCTTTATTAGCTTTGTTGCCCTTCTTTTCACTCGCTCCATTTTCAGTACGTCCTTCCTCAGGACCGGTGCCCAGAACTGGACAGCATACTCTAGGTGCAGCCAGACCAGAGTCTTGTGCGGGAGAATTATCGTTTAATCTCTGGAGTTAATCCCCGTTTTAATGCATGCCAATATTCTGTTTGCTTTGTTAGCAGCAGCTTGGTGTTGTATGCCACTGCTGAGCCTATCATCTACTAGGACCCCCAGGTCCTTTTCCATCCTAGATTCCCCCAGAGGTTCTCCCCCCAATGTATAGATTGCAATCATATTTTTGCCATCCAAATGCATTATTTTAAAATGTTCTACATTAAACCTCATTTGCCATGTAATTGTTCAGATCTTTTTGCAAGGTTTCCACATCCTGCAGAGAAGTTATTGCCCTGCTTAGCTTAGTATTGTCCGCAAATACAGAGATTGAACTGTTTTCCCCATCCTCCCGGTCATTTATGAATAAATTAAATAGGATTGGTCCCAGGACAGAACCCTGGGGGACCCCACTACCCACCCCTGACTATTCAGAGTACTCCCCATTTATCACCTCCCCCTGAACTTGTCCTTGTAGCCAGTTTTCAATCCATGTACTCACCATATGGTACATGCCACTGGACCTTATTTTGTACTGTTAAAGTTTATGGGGAACTGTGTCTAAAGCTTTTGCAAAATCCAGATACACCACATCTATGGTCCTTCCTTTATCTAGATGGCAAGTCACCTCCACATAGAAGGTTAATAGATTGGTTTGGCAAGAACGATTCGTCATAAATCCATGCTGATTACTGCTAATGATACCGTTCTCATTAATAAAATCTTGTATATAGTCCCTTATCATCCCCTCCAAGAGCTTGCATACTATTTATGTTAGGCTAACTGGTCTGTAATTACCAGTGATGCATTTTGGTATTTTTTTAAATATTGGTGCTACCTTGACTTTTCTACAATCAGCTGGTACCATTCCAGTCAGTAGACTGCCAGTAACAATTAGGAACAATGGTCTGGCAATTACTTAAATCAGTTCCCTAAGTACCCTCGGGTGCAAGCAATCTGGTCCCGGTGATTTATTAATATAAATTTTCCCAAGTCTAATTTTAATTTTGTCCTCTGTTAATCATGGAGGTGCTTTCTGTGATGTGTCATGAGGATAAACACTGCCATTTTGGTTACTGAAGCCCCCCGATTCCCTCAGGAAGACTGAGCAGAAGAATAGATTCAATACCTTTGCCATCTCCCCATCCTTTGTAACCAAACGTCCTTCCTCATTCTTTATGGGACCAATATGGTCTGACCTCCCTTTTTTACCGTTTACATACTTGCTCTTCTCCACTATGTGTCTTTTGTGTTCTATCTTAGCCGCCCTAATTGCACCCTTACATTTCTTGTTGCATTCTTTATGTCTAAATGCTGATGATGATCCCTCAACCTTGTACTTTTGAAGGCCTTCTTCTTTGCTTTTATATGCATTTTTACATTCGAGTTAAGCCATTCAGGACTTTTGTTCGCTCTTTTAAATTCATTACCCAATGAGATGCATTGGCTAATGCCCTTATTTAATATACTCTTAAAGCAAACCCATCTCTCCTCCGTGTTCTTTGTTCCTAAGATTTTATCCCAATTTATGCCTCCTAGCAAGGTTTGTGGTTTTAGGGAATTGCCCCGTATTTCCACATCCGCGATCAGGTCTGTATTTGATGGTAATCAGTAGATCCAGTAATGCTTTATTTCTAGTTAGTGCGTTTACCATCTGACCCATGAAATTGTCCTGCAAGACATTTAGGAACTGGCGAGCCTTAGACAGATGCGTGGTTCCCTTCGCCCAGTCTATGTCTGGATAATTAAAATCCCCCATTATGATAACACTTCCTCACTTCCCATCCTTGCTGCTAATCCAAATTGTGATAGAAGATCTGTCTCTTTAGTTCACCCATCTTGTCTTGCCAGGCTACTGGCATTGGTGATCATGCCACACAGTTTATAACGGTCATATACTATCCTCTTATTGGGTGTTCCGAGATTGCAGCTAGGACTTGGGTTTATGTGCTTTAGTCAACCTACCACTAATGCTCCCAATACTACCCTCTGGAATATGTTCCGCCCTGACTATCTCTACCTCTGGACCCTCTCCCCAGTGGCCTAGTTTAAAAACCCCTCTAACTTTTTGGCCATCTTCACTCCCAGCAGATCTGCAACCTCCTCATTTAGGTGCAGTCCATCCCTTCTATAGTACTGGTGACCAACTGAGAAGTCGGCCCATTCCTCCAGGAACCCAAAACCCTCCTTGCTACACCAGCTCCTCTGTCAACAGCGGACCAGCCACTTGTTTACTTCCCTAATCTCCCTCTGCCTTCCTGGTGTGGCTCGAGGTACCGGTAGTATTCCTGAGAATACTATCTTGGAGGTCCTTTTCCTCAATTTAGCCCCAAGTCCCTAAAATCGTTCTTTAGGACACGCCATCTGCCTCTGACCTTGTCATTGGTGCCAACGTGCACCATGACAGTCGGGTCTTCCCCAGCCCCTCCCAGTAATCTGTCCACCAGATCCCTGATGTGCCAAACCCAAGCAGTAGACAACATAGAGTTTGGTGCTTCAGGTCTTTGTTACAGATTGCCCTCTTTGTCCTTCTAAAAATTGAGTCCCCTACCACCAGAATCTGTCTTTCCTTTCCCTTCGCCACCCCTCCCCCCACTCTCACTGGAGTTCTTCCCCCTGCAGCTAGGAGTGTCCCTCAACTCCAGCAGTGCTGGTCCTTGACTGGTTTCACCAATGTCATTCAATTGAGCGTACTTATTGGGATGCTCCAGCCCTGGATCGGCCTTCCTGGCACTACCCCTCTATCCTTCCTGACTGTCACCCATCTACACTTTTCTGTGCTTGCCCCTGCCGACACAGGCCGGGTACATTCCCAGCTCTCCTTTAGTATGGAGGGTCTTCTCAGTGTTGATAGTTGCTTCCCTAGATTCAGAACCTGGGCTTCCAGGGAAACAATGTGCTTACATTTTTCACAGCAGTATTCGCCCTCAATCGGATAATCAAGGAACGCATATATGCCGTACACCGAGTCGCATCTCCACACCTGCCGGGCATCATACTAATTTAATGAGGATTTGGGATTATACCCTGTCCAAATTTGCAGACCCACGTGCACTCGCAGACACAGGTACACACAATACACAAGTGTACACAATACACAGGTACTAACGATCCACAGGCACCACTCAGGTACTCACAATACACAGGTACTCCCAACACTCACAATACTCAGGTACTACCTGACACTAATACTCAATACAGCCCGCGTGCACACGCAGCACTCATGTACTTACAATACACACTCACACTACACAGGTACTTTGACGTCTGTTCTAACCTCCTTTTTTCAACTCTGGTTTTTAACTCACCACTTAGTCCAGTTCCACTAACTCTGTTTTTTAACTCACCACTTAGTCCAGTTCCACTAACTCTGTTTTTTAACTCACCACTTAGTCCAGTTAAACTTGGTCTAAGTTTCAGCAAGCAAAAAGGTGGTAAGCTCAAAGATGAGCAGGCTCAAAATGAGTTCTGAAGAAAGTTATATAGGCCACAAGCACCTATGACCAATTAATCACTCCTCTAATTAGTAGGCTGAAGGACGGAAAGAAAAAAATAGTCCGTTTAAAAAGTGGCAGAAAAGGATGTTAAAAGCTGCAAAGAAACGCCTCAAAAAGAACCTAAAAATGCAACACGGCAATCACCAGCAGTCAAAAGCAAAACTTGTTCACACTCTCCACTCAAGGACCCCACTGTTTAGTTTCGAACCAGCAAGTCTGGCATTTTTGACATTTAAAAAGGTGTCTGTCAATAGCATGAATACAAATGTCTAAGTTTTGTTTATATTAGGGTGCACAGAATGCTGTTCTGATACTGCAGTGTTTCACTTACAGTTTATTAATTAGGCCCAGTTTAAATGGATGATAATATATATATAGCATTACAATTATATATGACATTTCAGACACCCAGTGCAAATGGAGAATCCTGCATAATGTGGGCACTACTGTAATATTTCAACAAGGCTCCACCCTTACCCTACTGAAAACTATTTAGAATAGTTTCACTTTTAACCTGGGAAGTTCCCTTTTTGTAAGATGTGTATGTGAACATATAAATAGCCAGCCATCCATTGCTTAGTTGTGGGTTTTTCTGTGTTAAATATAAATTAATGTCCGAATGGTTTATGCATGTGTCATAATATCATGGATGAGAGTAACAAATGTGCCATCTTGATAGTAGCAGATAGGCTATAAATAATTTAAATACAATGGGGCTGATTTACCAAGCCTTTGCGCCATAATTCATGGCACATCGGCTGGAGCAATGGCCGTTTTGGCATTTACTAAAGGAATGTGCTGGCAATGCAGCACAATTCCTTATTTACTATAATGCCGAATGTGCCCAGGAGGGAGTGCATGGTGCGCCCCTATGGACCTGGCGCACGGCATCTAGAATCTCGGTGTAACATCTTCTTTCACATTATCCCAAAAAATTGGGCTAACTTTACTGTTTCGTTATTTTTTAATTCATGAAACTGTTTTTTTTTCGCAAACAAAAGGCGTTTGCAAAATTATTGCGCAAATACTGTTGGAAATAAAAAGTTTTAATGACCGCCACTTTATTCCCTAGGGTGTCTGCTAAAAAATATTTATATAATCTTTGGGGGTCCTGAGTAATTTTCCAGAAACAAAATATACGTTATGAAGGAGAGAAGTACCAGAATAGGCGTGGTATGGAAGTGGTTAAAGTGAAACAATAAAAGTGAAATATTATTTTAAATTTCATCCCGGGGGGGGGGGGGGATATAGTATGCCTGTAAAGTAGTGCATGTTTTCCATGCTTAGAACTGTCCCTGTACAAGATGTCATTTCTGAAGGAAAAAAAAAAGTAATTTAAAAGTACTCGTGGCTATAAAGAATACAGAGAACAGTCATTGCTCAAAAAAAAAAAACTCGTGGGGGTCCCCCAAATTCAATTACCAGGCCCTTCAGGTCTGGTATGAATATTAAGGGGAACCCCGCCGTCAAATAAAAAAAAAATGACGTAGGGTTCCCCCCAAATATCCATACCAGGCCCTTCAGGTCTGGTATGGATTTTAAGGGGAACTCCACCCGAAATTAAAAAATGAAAATGGCGTGGAGTTCCCCCAAAAATCCACACCAGACCCCTTATCCGAGCACGCAACTTGGCCGGCCGCAGGAAAAGAGGGGTGGATGAGAGAGTGTCCCCCCTCCTGAACTGTACCAGGCCACATGCCCTCAACATGGGGAGGATGCTTTGGGGTCCCCCCCAAAGCACCTTGTCCCCATGTTGATGGGGACAAGGGCCTCATCCCCACAACCCTGGCCGGTGGTTGTGGGGGTCTGCGGGCGGGGGCTTATCGGAATCTGGAAGACCCCAGATCCCAGCCCCCCCTGTGTGAAATGGTAATGGGGTACATTGTACCTCTACCATTTCACCAAAAAAAGTCTTCTTTCCGCGCTTCTTCTTCTCCCATCTTCTTCTTTTCTGCATTCATTCGGGTTTCTTCCTCCATCTTCTTCCTCTGCTTCGTTCTTGGGTCTTCTCATCCGCATCTTGCACCGGCTTCCTTCTCCATCTTCTTCTTCCTCTGCTTCTTTCTTGGGTCTTCTCGTCCGCATCTTGCACTGGCTTCTTCTTCCCCAGATGATCCGCTTGCAATTGAAGTTCCAGCTGTGTGACGCTCCTGTTCTTATGCCAGTACTTTTATCACTGAGGACGCGGCGTCATCTGGGGACCCCGCCCCCCTCTGACGCACATGTACCACACAAGGACTTTATTATGGCTTTCCCCGTGGTATCAGAGGGGGGCGGGGTCACAGAATGACGCCGCGTCCTCAGTTATAAAAGACTTGTCAGAAGAACATGAGCGTTACACAGCGGGAACTTCAATTGCAAGCGGATCGTCCGGGAAGAGGAAGCCGGTGCAAGATGCGGACGAGAAGACCCAAGAAAGAGGCAGAGGAAGAAGAAGATGGAGGAAGAAGCCGGTGCAAGATGCGGACAAGAAGACCCAAGAAAGAAGCAGAGGAAGAAGAACAAGATGGAGGAAGAAACCCGAATGAATGCAGAATAGAAGTAGACGGGAGAAGAAGAAGCGCGGAAAGAAGACATTAATAAAGGAATTGTCAAAAACCGGCTATTGTCTTTTTTAAATTTTTTACACTTTTTTTAGTGAAATGGTAGAGGTACAATGTACAATGTAATTTCACACAGGGGGGCCCCCAAAGCATCCTCCCCATGTTGAGGGCATGTGGCCTGGTACGGTTCAAGAGGGGGTGCTCTCTCGCCCCCCCTCTTTTCCTGCAGCCGGCCAGGTTGCGTGCTCAGATAAGGGGTCTGGTGTGGATTTTTGGGGGAACTCCACGCCATTTTTATTTTTAAATTTGGGGAGCAGTTCCCCTTAAAATCCATACCAGACCTGAAGGGCCTGGTATGGATATTTGGGGGGAACCCCACATTATATATTTTTTTAATTTAACGGCGGGGTTCCCCTTAATATCCATACCAGACCTGAAGGGCCTGGTAATTAAATTTGGGGGGACCCCACGCTTTTTTTTTTTTTTTTAATGAATTTTCTCTGAATTGCCGGGAGCCGACAATTCATTATAGCTGCGAGTCATTTTTAAATGTCATTTTGTGCAGGGACAGTTCTAACCACGGGAAACAAGCGCTAATTTACAGGCATATTATACACCCCCCATAGGTACGAAATTAAAAGCAATATTTGACTTTTATTGTTGCACTTTAAGCATTATTAAATTCACTGCTCCCGAAAAAAATGTCAGTTTTAAAAAATAAAAAATGCATTGATACATGTCCCCTGGGGCAGGACTCAGGTCCCCAAACACTTTTTATGACAAAAACTAGCATATTAACCTTTAAAATTAACACTTTTGTTTTCTCCCATAGACTTCTAAAGGGAGTTCGGCGGCTTTACATATTTATTATTGCATTGCGCCCTCTGCTGCGCCGGTTCATACGCTCAATTAATGATTTATCCGGCACACCAATTAAGCCATGAACCGGCGCAGCGCATTGTTTTTAGTAAATCAGCCCCAATCTGTAACACCCCTTTTACACTGGGGCGTTTTTCAGGCGCTTTGGCGTTAAAAAAAGTGCCTGTAAAGCGCCTGAAAGAAGCCTAATCTGCAATCACAATGTGAAAGCCTGAGTGCTTTCAGAGCCCTTTCACACTGCCATTGCCTGAAAAATGGTAAGACCCCTTTCACATTGGGGCGTTTTTTCAAGTCCTTTGGCATTAAAAAAAGCGCATCAATGGGAAGGGGCGCTTTAGGAGTGGTGTATTCACCGCTCCTAAAGCGCTGCAAAGAAGCTGCTTGCAGGACTGTTTTGGACGCCCTGCCAGCGCAGTGCCTCAGTGTGAAAGCACTCGGCTTTCACATTGGGATTGCAGATGCAGCTTCTTTTAGGTGATTTACAGTTACTTTTTTCTTAATGCTAAAGCGCCTGAAAAACACCCCAGTGTGAAATGGGTCTAAATAAATGTATGATTTGACATTTTGACCATAGATAGGCTTTTATAATAATATTATTAATAATCTGATGGACAGGTGCAATACTCTTGGGTTGCCTTATATATCAAGGTGATTAGGTTCATCGAAGTCCTCAGAATATTCATCTATTGCTTAATGTATATCTGTATAAATAATTAATTGTAGAATAGTAGTAGATCCACATCAGTAATAATAAAAGGAAATATCTGTTGCATCTCAGGCTCTCTGGGCACATCAACTCTCAGGGCCCTTGCATTTCACCCACCTCTTGTTCTGTCCCTATGGGTGGCATCAATTGCAAATATCTAAAGTGCAAAAAATCAAGTGAATTATCTGGAGGAAGGAAGAAAATCAGTTGTTTTGGTTTAAAGGGGAGTTCCACCCACAATTTCACTTTTTAAATCTAAATACCCCTGTAATACACAAGCTTAATGTATTCTAGTAAAGTTAGTCTGTAAACTAAGGTCCGTTTTGTTAGGTTGTTACAGCATTTAGATGTGTGGGCATCATGAAGCCAGACTGTATGACTTCCTGGATTTCAGCTTTGCATATCTCGCACATGCTCAGTGCACAAGCAATGTAATAGGTTTCAGTCAGGTTTGCAAGGACTACTGGGAAACATGATGCCTATCCCAGAAACCCTTGCAAATAGCCTAGGCAAATAAGGAGGAGGAAGTAATGAAGGACTACAAAATAAAGGTATTTACAAGCAACAAATTAAATAAAAATTGTCCATTCTGAACACTATGAGATTAGAGCATGCAGCACAGACAAACATAAAAAAAATGGGTGGAACTCCACTTTAAGAGAACAAAGTCATTTTACCTAAAATATTCTCCAATTACCGGTAGGTATTTTGAAGAGTTTGATTTCTGGTTAGTGTATTTGTTTTACATTTATGGTTATTTATTTGATTCAATATTATGAAACGTCTGGATCTTGAAAAGCTGTTAAGTCATGATTGCTATTTAAATGAAACCTTAATTAGTACTTGTGAGTTATGTATTTTTTGAGAAAATAAGCTTTAATTCTGCATCACATTGTTTGAGAAGGCTGCAGGCTGAGCCAGATATTTTTCTTAGAGCAGAGCTGTAGAAGGAGCTTGCCTTTTTATGTCACTTAGGTGTGGTCCTTTCTAAAAGTATGTGTTTGCTGACAATATGTTGTGTTGCCGACAGAGACAGCAAGTACACACTGGATCTCAGGAACGTTTTAAGCTGTTACATGGGTGTGACTATCAATGACTTTGAATTTCCAGTTCAGTACCTCCTAAAACTTTGTGAAGGACAACAAACAGGTTTATTACGCTCCCAAAGTGGCACTAAACTCTGGTTTAAAATAATTATATTATCGCATATATTCCTAACTCATAAAAATACCTTCTTTTTGCTTCTCGCCTTCAAGTTCTTTTTTTTTTTTTCTGCCGTGATCTGACTTTCTGTTGGAAGGTGGCTACATCCTTTCTCCACGATGGTCCCACATTCTCTTGCACGCTCCTGTGATGCACTATTGGCTATAGGATTTGTAATGTGCATAGACCAGTGCACATGACTACAACTAGCCACACTGCTCATTCCAAACAAATAGAAGTGAGAAGGAAAAGGAGAAATTTGAGCACTTACTGAGGACATTACAAGGAGGCAGAAAAACACAGTAAGAAAAATAGATTACAGGGCCCAAGTTGTAGATGTGTATGTATTATTTTTGGAGAATAAGAATATTGTTTAGTCTCACTTTAATTTAACTACTTAAAGCGGAGTTCCACCCAAAAATGGAATTTCCACTTTAAGTGCTTGTGACCCCCTGACATTCCACATTTGGCATGTAATTTTTTTTGTGGGGGGAGAGGGTACCCCTGCCAGAAAGAAGATCACCTCTTCCCCCTTCCTCCACCTGTGACGTTTTCCAGAAGATTGCCCGGCCATTCACAGCACGCAGCGTGGCTTGAGCGTGTGCAGTGCGCACCCGGATGTGAAGCCACAGCCGGACGCCCACAGTTAGGATGCCAGCGCCACGGAGAGGAGCAAGGCTTTCTGCACCTGCATCACTGGACTGTGGGATAGATGAGTGTCAGATTATTTAAAGTCAGCAGCTACACTTTATGTAGCTGTTGACTTTTAAATGGTTGGAACTCTGGTTTAACCAGTTAAGCCCCGGACCAATATGCAGCCTAAAGACCCAAGGTGTTTTTACAGTTCGGGACTGCGTCGCTTTAACAGACAATTGCGCGGTCGTGCCACGTGGCTCCCAAACAAAATTGGCGTCCTTTTTCCCCCCACAAATAGAGCTTTCTTTTGGTGGTATTTGATCACATCTGCGGTTTTTAGTTTTTGCGCTATAAACAAAAATAGAGCGACAATTTTGAAAAAAATGCAATATTTTTTACTTTTTGCTGTAATAAATATCCCCCAAAAACATATATAAAAACATTTTTTTTCCTCAGTTTAGGCCGATACGTATTCTTCTACCTATTTTTAGTAAAAAAAATCGCAATAAGCGTTTATCGATTGGTTTGCGCAAAATTTATAGCGTTTACAAAATAGGGGATAGTTTTATTGCATTTTTATTAATTTTTTTTTTTTTACTACTAATGGCGGCGATCAGCAATTTTTTTCGTGACTGCGACATTATGGCGGACACTTCGGACAATTTTGACACATTTTTGGGACCATTGTCATTTTCACAGCAAAAAATGCATTTAAATTGCATTCTTTATTGTGAAAATGACAGTTGCAGTTTGGGAGTTAACCACAGGGGGCGCTGTAGGAGTTAGGGTGCACCTAGTATGTGTTTACAACTGTAGGGGGGTGTGGCTGTAGGAATGACGTCATCGATCGTGTCTTCCCTATAAAGGGAATGACTCGATCGATGCACCGCCATAGTGAAGCACGGGGAAGCCGTGTTCACACACGGCTCTCCCCGTTCTTCAGCTCCGGGGAGCGATCGCGACGGAGCGGCTATAAACAAATAGCCGCGCCGTGGTCCCGGATCGCTCCCCGAGCGGACCCGACCTCCGCATGTAGCGGGGGGGGGTCCCGATCGGACCCCCCACCCGCTAATAGGCAAGGACGTACATGTACGCCCATGTGCCTGTACGTGCCATATTGTGGACGTATATGTACATGCGGGGGTCGGGAACTGGTTAAGGACCGGAAAGGGATTTGCCCCCTTAATGACCAGCCAATTTTTCTGCGATACGGCACTGCGTTGCTTTAACTGACAATTGCGAGGTGGTGCGACAATATACCCAAATAAAATTGATGTCCTTTTTTCCCACAAATAGAGCTTTCTTTTGGTGGTATTTGATCACCTCTACGGTTTAAAATTTTTGCGCTATAAACAAAAAAAGATTTACAATTTAAAAAAAAAAAAAGTTTGCGCAAAACGCCTACAAAATAGGGGATAGATTTATGGCATTTTTATTATTTATTTATTTTTTACCAGTAATGGCGGCGATCTGAGATTTTTAGCGGGACTGCAACATTATGGCAGACAGATTGGACACTGTTGACACATTTTAGGACCAGTGACATTTATACAGCGATCAGAGCTAGAAATAGCCACTGATTACTGTATAAATGTCACTGGCAGGAAAGGGGTTAACACTAGGGGGCTATCAAGGGGTTAAGTGTTCCCTAGGGAGGTGTTTCTAACTGTGGGGGGAGTGTTCCTAAACACTAGGAAAACACAATCTCTCTCTACTCCCCTGTCAGAACGGGGATCTGTCAATTTACATTGACAAATCCCCGTTCTGGCTGTCTGAAGAGCGATTGTGGGTGGCCCGTATAGCTTCTTAAAGAAGTCGACGTACAATGATGGCGATACGCGCAGTCGTGCCAACCTGCCGCAGTACAACTGCGGTGGCTGTTCCGCAAGAAGAATGGCAGCTACAGCGCGGTCGCACATTTCATATATATTGACATCCTCCCAGAACTCTGCCTCCACATGCCTGCAGACCCCAACAACCACCGGCCAGGGTTGTCGGGAGAAAGCCCTTGTCCCAATGAACATTTTTTTTAAATTTTGGGGTGGGTCTGAATCCATGCTAGACCTGAATGGCCTGGTATGGACCTAAGGGTGGGGACCCCACGCCGTTTTTTTTTATTACTTTTTTTTGCCAGCTATTTTTTTTTACATTTAGTTGTCAGCGGAGAACCCCGCTGACAGTTGATGACTCATCGGTTGTTAAGCAACCAGCTATATACAGTGTTAAAATAAAAAATGCAAAACACATCAAAAATCACATTAAAAACAAAACACTTGCATTTCTGGTGCAATTTCATTGAGGTCTATTACCCGCAAATCTTGGGAAAAAATCCCAGACCCTGTCCAAAAACGCATCGGCCGCAAAATGCATAGCTGTGAACTTGTACCATAGGAGACAATGTCAAATGTAGTGTAGTGCGTTTCTGCAAACTGCAAAATGCACTAAAAAACAGGTGTGAGAACCCCTGTATAACAAGTTATAACAGCGTAAATCCTTCCTGTTGTTGCCAAAATATGTTGATCAAATTCTTTTCTCCTTAATTTTACATACTTATAGTGATTATAGTGATTATAAAATGTCAAGAAGACGAAATGTTATTTCTTTTTTTTTTTTTTTTTTTTTTTTTTTAACGCCCACTTCAGACTCCACCTCATAGAGTGCTTTTTTAATGCTCACGATCTGCGTGTCAGCCCATTGCATCTCTAATTTGGTTTTGCATCATCAGTGTCGCTTTTCTACATGTGTTTTTTTTTTTTTTTTTTTTTTTTATATATATAAGTGTAAATATATACGGGTATGTTTCCACTATCTGCTTAAGCATAACAGACTAAGGAAAACCTTGCAAAGTATATCCTTCTCAGTTTTTACCCCCCCTTCCCCTCCCCCCCCCCCCCCCTCCCCCCCCGTCTCGCCCCAGACGTGCTCGAAAACCTCTAATTCTTTCTGATTTCTTCTAGAAAATCTTTTAGGCTTCTTCCCTTAACTTTTCTGCGTAACTCCATGATCTCTTAAAGGTCCTCCAGTTATCCCATTTTATACTTTTTAATATGTTATTTCCCTCTAAGCTTTCTTTCAGTTCTTCCATTTTGTATGTTTCTTCGACCGCATCGATCCATTCCCAGGTTTGGGGGCACTCTGTATCTTGCCATCTCCTTGGGATTAATCTCTTGGCGGCGTTTAGGAGATGCGGTGTAAGTGTTTCCCTATACCTTTTTATGCCTTCATCTCCCCCATGGAATAGGACCACCCATGGGTCTATCTTAATCTTTTTCATTGTAATCTCTTCCACACACCCCAGTATGTTTTCCCAGTACTTTTTTATCTTTGGGCATTCCCACCAAAGGTGAGCCATATTTCCTGGTGATCCACACCCCCTCCAGCATTCCCCTGTCTGCTCTTCGTCAAATTTTTTTAATTTGTCTGGTGTCATGTACCACCCGGCGATACATTTAAAGCTCATTTCAGCCGTACGGCTATCTACCGCGGAGGAGTGTGTCAGGGTCAACATTCTCTCTATTGTGGCCTTATCTCTCTGTGAGCCTAATTCCCTTTCCCACTTTTCAATGAAAGGGGGTATACTCCGCTCTCCTATTTTCAGTAGGATCTTGTATAGTGTAGAAATAGTTCCTTTGGTTCTTTCTATCGTGCAAATTTTTTCCAATTCCGACAACTGATCCTCTGATCTCAATGGATGTGGGAGATCCTGGATGAAATGGTTTAGCTGCTGATACCTCCATTCATTAATTTCCATTAAATTTTTATTGAATTTTAACTCCTGCAGTGTTTTAATGTGATCCCCATTCATTATATCCCTTAATTGTGCCGTGTCTTTTTTGATCCAGTGCCCCCCTATTTGTGTCTTACCCGGTGCGAAGTAATCGTTATCTTTCAGTGCTAAAAGGGGTGAATTATATTCCTTCGCCGTTTTTTTATAAACTATATCCCATATTTTGAGTGCATTTTTTGTTATCTCATGTGCATTAATATCTAATGTCCTAAATTGGGGAGGGTTCCATATAATCTTATCCAACCTTACCTGTGTTATTTCGTTTTCTAAGCTTACCCACCTCTTTTCTGTGTTGACTCTGGCCCACTCCACCACTCTTGTTAACATAACCGCCTCGTAGTATCTCCTAACATCCGGAACAGCAAGCCCTCCCTTTTTTTTTGGTTGTCTTAATGTCTGAAGTGATATCCTATGTTTCCTATTTTTCCATATATAATTCATAATTAATTTGTTGAGGGCTGACAGCAGCGTTCTTGGTAGGGCTATAGGGATCATCTGAAATTTGTATAAGATCTTGGGCATGATAACCATTTTACAGTAATTAATTCGTCCTATCCACGATATTGCTCTGTTTTCCACCCTTTTTGTTTCTTTCTTAACTTCATTTAACAATGGGATAAAGTTTATCGCATAGGTTTTTTTAATTGATTTAGCTAGTAGAATCCCTAGATACTTCAGTTTCCTTACCCAAGCAAAGCGATAGTTCTCTTTCAAGAGTTTTTCTTCTGTCTTTCTTATGCTTATACTCATGATCTCTGTTTTAGTGATATTTAATTTAAAGTTAGAGAGTTCCCCGTATTCATTGCATAGATTTAATAGGTTTGGGATTGATGTTTTGGGTTCAGTTAGATAGAAGAGGACATCGTCCGCGAAGGCTGCGAGCTTATGTTCCTCCGCTCCTATTTTAGTCCCTTTTATTTTTTGGCAATTTCGGACCTTAGCTAGAAATGGTTCCATTGAAATCACGAACAGTAGTGGTGACAAGGGACAACCCTGCCTCGTTCCATTTCTCATTTGGAATGCTTGCGAAAGGCTACCGTTTATTTTTATTTTGGCCCTAGGGGACTGATATAGGGTATCCACCCAATTTCTCATCTCCTGGCCAAACCCCATGTCCTTTAGGGTAGCTAGCATAAATCCCCAGTCTACCCTGTCGAACGCTTTCTCTGCGTCTATCGACAGGAGTAGACCTGGGGATCTCATTTCTTTCAATCTCCGGATTATCAAAAGTGTTCTTACTCCGTTGTCTCTCCCCTCTCGCCCTTGAACAAAACCCGTCTGATCTGGGTGTACCAGTTTAGTCATTACCTCCCTGACTCTCCCGGCCAATACCTTTGCGAACAATTTTATGTCCGTATTAAGCAAGGATATCGGTCGGTAGCCCGAGCAGCTCTCAATGTCCTTGCCTTCTTTTGGGATCACAGTGATAGTTGCCTCAGAGGCCTCCTTACTTAGTTTGTATTTTTTCCCTAGGCCATTAAAGTACTGGCATATCCTTGGTAGTAATATCTCCTTACATTTTTTGTAATACATTATTGTAAAGCCATCTGGGCCTGGGCTTTTGCCTGAGGCTGAGCTTGTCAATGCTCTTTTAATTTCGTTTTCCGTGATTGGTCTATCTATCTCCTCGGCCTCTGATTGACTAATTTTTGGAAGTTTTGCCTCTTTTAAAAAAGTTTCAATCTTTTTTTCTTTCTCTCCTTTCTGCCAGTTCTTTTGTTTTACTGAGTATAGTTTTTCGTAATATAGTCTAAATGTTTCGGCGATATCTTTTGTTGTATATAGTACCTCCCCTTTATTATTTTTAATTTTGTCAATATAGTTCCTTGATTTTTTTTTTTTTACCATCCGAGCCAGATGTTTGCTCGTTTTATTTCCCCATCTGTATCTCTCCCTTGCTATTAAATTGAATTCCTTTCTTGTTTCTTGATCTATGAGATCTTTAAGTTCGTTTCGTTTATTGACCAGGCGTAGGTATAGGTCTTGTTGCTTTCCATCTTTCTTATGTTTCTGCTCTAAGTTAAAGATCTCGTCTATTAGTTTTATTTTTTTGCTAATCGCTTCCTTTTTTCTCCTTGCTCCTTCCGAAATCAAAATCCCTCTGATCACTGCCTTGTGGGCATCCCATAGGGTTGCTGCCGAGATTTCTTCTGTCTCATTTATCTTAAAATATTCTTCAAGTTCTTTTTTAACCCTAGTTATACTTTTCTCTTCCATCAGCAGATCTTCATTTAATCTCCAGTTTTGGTAGGACCTATGATTGCATGCTATGTTTATTGATATACTAATGGGCGCGTGGTCAGAGATCGTCAAGGGTTCTATTCTCGTCTCGACCACATCCTCTAGCATTCTATGTTCAACCAAGATGTGGTCGATTCGGGAGTAGCTGCCATGTACCTGGGAAAAAAAGGTGTAGTCTCGCTGGCTTGGATTGAAGATCCTCCATGTGTCTACTAACTGACTTCTATGTAGACTTTCTTTAACTTTTCTTAATTGTGTACCCTGCGTTTCTAATGTTATATGTGACTTATCGACTTTCGGATCCATGCCGAAATTTAGGTCTCCTCCTAGTATTATCTTTCCCCTACTGAAATCTTTTAATTTCTCCAATATTCCCAAAAAGTATTTCAGCGGGGAAGTGTTAGGCGCATAAACGTTTGCGAGGGTATACTCTTCCTCCTCCAACTTCCCCCTCAAGAAGAGGAATCTCCCATCCGGATCTGTTAGTCTATCTGTTGGTACGAATCTAGTTCCTTTAGCTAGCCCGATTGCTACTCCTCTTGCCCTCTTGGATATGGTATCTCCATAAAACCAGATGGGGAAGTCAGGTGAGTATATTCTTACATTAGATCCCAAAGTAAGATGGGTTTCTTGTAGGAAAGCTATGTCTGTCCTATAGTATTTTAACTCCTTTAACACTTTATGTCTCTTGGAAGGGTTATTTAAACCTTTAACATTGTATGAGAGGCATTTTATTACTGGCATCTTCGTGGGTTATAATATCTCCTTCCAATGTCCCAAGAACTGAGTCTACAATTTTCTTTTCTACTAGTTACACTTTCTTCTGATTGTCTGGGCGAGACGGGGCCCTCCCCCCAACCCCCCCAACTCTCCCCCCTCCTTCCCGTCCCCTCCCCCCAACCCACCCAATCCTCCCCCCTTCCCTCCCTCCCCCCTCCTTCCCCCCCTATCTGGTCTATTAAAGACCTCTGAACCATCTTCCATATCATGGTTCAGATCATTCCAGGTGGGGTCTGGGACCACCTCCCCCCCACCGGTTTTTCAGCCGGGAGGGGGGGAGGAGGGAACCAAGCCCGAATTCAGAGGAGAGACACAAAAGAGAATCTCGAACATAGCCCGAGGGGACAAACACAAAAAGAGAAAAAAGAAGGAAAAAAGAGGTGAAACTAGAGAGAGGGCTGAGGATGTGAGGATGGGGGGGGAGTTTCCATTTTCTCCCCTCCTCCTCCTCCCACCTCCACCCTCCCTCCTACCCCCAGCCTGGTAGGTCTGGGACCTGAATGTCCAATTTCCTACAGAATTCATTTAGGTCTTCGGGGAATCTTAGTGTCGCAGATCTCCCCTCTTTTGTTCCAATTAGGCAGGCAGGAAAACCCCAGTTATACTTAATATTCAGGTCTATCATCTGTTTTAAGAGTGGTTTTAACAACCATCTCCTTGCCAGGGTTTCTGGGGCCACGTCGGTGAATATCTGCAGCTCCGTCCCTTCGAACTCTATCGGGGGTTGTCCCCTCAGCTTCTTCCAAATTGCTTCTTTGTCTTCATAGAATCCGAACCTTATTATGACATCTCTTGTTCGCTCGGTGGTCACTCTTTTCGAATTTCCCACTCGATGTACCCTTTCAATCCTAATTGGGTTGTCTATTGTTCTTTCCAGTAGTGGATTAAATATCATCTGTGTTATTGTCCTGAGGTCCTCGCCCCTCTTCTCCGGTATGGACCTTATCCTTAAGTTTTGTCTCCGGCTTCTGTTTTCCTGATCCTCCAATTTGTAGAGAATATGTCTCTGTTGCAGTTGAATCTGATCCATCTGGGTTTTTAGTGTATTTGATTCCTGCTCTTGTTTCTCTATTTGTTCCTCTACTGTTTCTAATCTGGAGAGCATATGGCCAAAGTCGGTCCTTAAGTTCTGTATTTCACTTTTTATCACATTTTCCAATCTCAAGAGCATCTCCGCCATTTCTCCCTTTGAGGGGGACCGAGTGTCCGAGCTTCGTTCATCCATACTGCTGCTTTCTAATACGTTTCCAGTGGGCCCCTCCTCTCTTAGTTCTATAGATGTTTCTCTGGAATTATCACTTTGGGGTTTCTTATTTTCAACCTTTTTTGCTTTATTCCCTTGTTGTTGCTTTGTTGCTCCCTGGGCTCCAGGAACACGCGGACTTTCCCCTCTAGTTACAAATGGTCTTATTGAGCTTGTTGCTGTTGTGTTACTTGGAGTAGTTGGGGGTCCCCTTTTTGTTGATCTACTCGTCATTCTACTCATGTTAGTCTCCCTCTTTCTGATTCTCTTCCCCAGCTTGACCTCTTGTTTCCCCGATCGATAAAGAGATCAATATATAAAGGGAGCAGCCGATAACAAGTACTAAACTGGGTTGGGCCAGAGGTTTTTTTTTTTTTTTTTTTTTTTAAGGGATTTACTATTTTTGTTTTATTTTCTCCCCCTCTACTCCCTTTTTGGCTCCTACCCGACTAATATTATTTCAGCTGTTCTGATAATTTAAACGCTTATAGGTATACCAGTATATCCAGTATTTGCGTGCACAAAGGGCAAGAATAAGGTAGAGAGGATAAGAGGGTCTCCCTATGCTCCCCTATCTAAGGAGGCGTCAGGGAAAAACGAAATCTGAGCTTCCGATTCACCCCGAGTTCTATCTCCTCTTAATCCTCTCTTTCCCTCTCTTTTCAGTCCAGGGGAGTCATATAGACAGTCGGTTCTTCTGATCGTCTGAGTGTCTAGGTATTTAAAGCCCTGGATAAGAAAAATGCTCTCGGGGTGCGCGTAGGCTATAACCCCTTTTCGGAGCCAAGGGGTACCAGAGGACTCCCTAAGTATATGGTCTCCTCAATTCCGAGAGATAAATTCAATATTGATTCCAGTGTCCCCGCTTTGGATTGCACAGATCATATCATACCTTTGTGGGTAGATTTTAGCCCCGGGTCCCCTTTATTAAAGGATACCCAAAAGGACCAAGGGTCCAAAACCAGGGGCGCCTAGGGGTTCCCCAAGGGCAAGGGAGCATGTAGGTTCTCCCCCTCAAAGGAAAGAAAACCAAGCCAAAAAAATAAATAATTAATAAAAATACAAGTGGCCGGGCTCCAAGAAAAGCATGCAGATATAGTTTTTAAATACCGAATGTATATGCCAGCTTTTACCTATTTTAGGCTTTTCATATCCAGCTTAAATAGTCTCCTCCAATCAAGTAGTATAGGAAAAGTGCTACAGCGATCAGTCATTTATAGAGCCACATCATATCCACCTCTTTATACAAGTTCACATGATTTATACAGCTGGTTATCTCTGGATTCCCGTTAGCTTCTCTTATTCCCTTGTTGATCTTTTATTCACATGTGATCAAGATGTATTAAAATGTTCTATGTCATAACCATGTAATGCAGTTCTGATGCAAGTTCTAATTAAACTTCTCACAATAGAAAATACCTCTCTCTTCTCCATAGATCTGCATTAAGTTGCTGTTTTTAAACATTGTTTTGTCTTTCAGAAATTGTTTATTAGCAGCGAATGTACCTCTGGGTCTGGATCAGCTGAGAGGGGGAGTGCGGATGGTATCCCTCTAGGTTCGGCGTGCACGCTGTCTCGAGACACTCACCTCAGTGTGGGCTAAGGTCCCGGCTAGAGCCCCTGCGGTCGGCGGGTCCCGTCCTCCCGCTACTTACCCCGCACCCTGTATCCGTTTCCCAGTGCCACGACGCGGCCCCAATACATCGCCGCCCGCAGCCCTCCACACCGCCAGCACCGAGCGGGTCTGATGGATCAATGTAGCCGATGGGCAGCGTGTGCAGCGGCAGCGTAAGGGAGCTGCTATCTCCCTCTCTCACTCAGGTCCGGTCCGTCCTTCCTCCTAGCGGTCCCATCGTTCTTCGCTCCCCCACCTGTGAACGCCTCGCGTCATCACGTCCTCACGTGGACGCGCATCTGGCTCTGCGTGTTATTTCTTTTTAAACATTGTATCAATCAAATGCTACTTGTATGATTTCATGTTGCAATTACTAAATAAAATAATTTTGACAAGGAAATTAAAAAACAGGTGTGAACCTAGGGTAAGAGATCATTCACATGTCAGCTGAGAGAGGGGCAGAAATGTTACCTGACATCATTGACCAAATATGGAGGTGGCTACATTTCTGAATGATGTTATTGATGATTGACTGATGATGGCATTTTTTTGGGGGGGGGGGGTTAGTGAAGAACTTGTCAAATGTGTGTGCTTTTTTACATTGCCTTTTTTTTGTGAATGAGTAAGGGGTACTATGTCCCACATTATCAAGCAATGTAGATCCACATCAAAATGTCATTTAGCATAAAAAAAAAATTCTTTGCAAATGTGCTACAGGGATGAAGATAAGGGGGGGGGGCTTTACAAACTCCCCTCAGAGCATTTGTAGTATAGCAGCTAGTAAAGACAGATCAGATGCTGCTCACTCAAAGCACTGCAGTCACCACTTCTGCTGAACATTTTTCAGCAAGTAGAAAAAACTATGGGCCAGATCCACAAAAACCTGACGTAACTTAAAAAATCCAATTTAAGTTACACTGCCTTAAAGTTTCTACCTAAGTGCCTGATCCACAAAGCACTTATCTAGAAATTTCAGGCTGTGTAACTAAAATTCCGCCGGCGCAAGGCGTTCCTATTCAAATGGGGCGAGTCCCATTTAAATGAGGCGCGCTCCCGCGCCGGCCGTACTGCGCATGCGCGCCGGCCGTACTGCGCATGCGCGAAGTTACGTTACGCTGAGTTTTGAGGATCGCGACGGCTTAAAGTTGCGTCGGGAAAAAAAAAAATGACAGCGGCATGCATTCCTGAGGGAGAACTCCATGCCAATTTTCAAAGTAAAAACCGGCATGGGTTCCCCCCCCAGGAGCATACCAGGCCCTTAGGTCTGACATGGGTTGTAAGGAGACCCCCCCACGCCGAAAAATTGACGTAGGGGGTCCCCCTACAATCCATACCAGACCCGTATCCAAAGCACGCTACCCGGCCGGCCAGGAAAGGAGTGGGGACGAGCGAGCGCCCCCCCCCCCCCTCCTGAGCCGTGCCAGGCCGCGTGCCCTCAACATGGGGGGGTTGGGTGCTCTGGGGCAGGGGGGCGCACTGCGGGCCCCCCCACCCCAGAGCATCCTGTCCCCATGTTGATGAGGACAGGACCTCTTCCCGACAACCCTTGCCATTGGTTGTCGGGGTCTGCGGGCGGAGGCTTATCGGAATCTGGGAGTCCCCTTTAATAAGGGGGTCCCCAGATACCGGCCCCCCACCCTAAGTGAATGGATATGGGGTACATCGTACCCCTATCCATTCACCTGTAGGCAAAAAGTAAAATGTAGTAAACACACAACACAAGACTTTTTAAAATATTTTATTATTCTGCTCCGGAGGCCCCCCCTGTCTTCGTTATTAGCTCAATTAGCAGGGGGGGCTTCTTCTTCCGCTCTCCGGGGGTCTTCTCCGCTCTCCGGGGGTCTTCTCCGCTCTCCGGGGGTCTTCTCCGGACTCCGGGGGGCTTCTTCCATCTTCTCCCCTCTTCCGCTCTTGACTCGGCGAACCCCGGTTCTTCTGCAGCTCTCCGGTGCCTTCTTCTTCAGCGCTGGCTGCCTGCTATGTTTGTGTGTTAGCTCGATTTCAAACAGGCAGCCGGCGCGGTCTTCTGTGGCGTCAGGGTCTTCTCTTCCTTTCTTCCGATGTTGCCTCGTCGCCTGTTGTCGCTGTAATGATGGAAGCGCGCCTTGCATCCCATTTATATAGGCATCACCGTCCCATCATGCTCCGGTAGGTACCCACGTGGTGGGTGCACGTGGGTAGGCACCCACCACGTGGGTACCTGCCGGAGCATGATGGGACGGTGATGCCTATATAAATGTGATGCAAGGCGCGCTTCCATCATTACAGCGACAAGAAGCGACGAGGCAACATCGGAAGAACAGAAGACCAGAAGACCCTGACGCCACAGAAGACCGCGCCGGCTGCCTGTTTGAAATCGAGCTAACACACAAACATAGCAGGCAGCCAGCGCTGAAGAAGAAGGCACCGGAGAGCTGCAGAAGAACCGGGGTTCGCCGAGTCAAGAGCGGAAGAGGGGAGAAGATGGAAGAAGCCCCCCCTGGTAATTGAGCTAATAACGAAGACAGGGGGGGCGTCCGGAGCAGAATAATAAAATATTTTAAAAAGCCTTGTGTTGTGTGTTTATTAACTTTTACTTTTTGCCTCCAGGTGAATGGATAGGGGTACGATGTACCCCATATCCATTCACTTAGGGTGGGGGGGCCGGTATCTGGGGGCCCCCTTATTAAAGGGGACTCCCAGATTCCGATAAGCCTCCGCCCGCAGACCCCGACAACCAATGGCAAGGGTTGTCGGGAAGAGGTCCTGTCCTCATCAACATGGGGACAGGGTGCTCTGGGGTGGGGGGGCCCGCAGTGCGCCCCCCTGCCCCAGAGCACCCAACCCCCCCATGTTGAGGGCACGCGGCCTGGCACGGCTCAGGAGGGGGGGGGGCGCTCGCTCGTCCCCACTCCCTTCCTGGCTGGCCGGGGTAGCGTGCTTTGGATACGGGTCTGGTATGGATTGTAGGGGACCCCCTACGTCGATTTTTCGGCGTAGGGGGGGTCCCCTTACAACCCATACCAGACCTAAGGGCCTGGTATGCTCCTGGGGGGGAACCCATGCCGGTTTTGTTTTTTACAAATTGACGTGGAGTTCTCCCTCGGGAAAGCATACCAAATGCCGTGGCTGGAATGGGCCTTTACAAGGTGTGACTAGTTTACACTTTGTAAAACGAGCCCTAATTTTACACTTGCAAAATAACACTTACGGCGCAAAAAGGAAGCTAGAAAGCTTTGTGGATCGCCTTAAGTGCTAATTTGCATACTAGCAACGGCATTTCGACTCGAAATGCCCCCAGCGGCGGATGCGGTACTGCATCCTAAAATTAGGCAGTGTAATTCAATTACACATGCCGGATCTTCTGTCTAACTTTGGAAAAAGCCTTTTGAGGATCGTTTCCAAAGTTACACACAGACTGAACAGCAGTTAAGTCGGAGTATCTCTTTTGAGGATCTGGCCCCATGTTTTTCCAACTTCATCATTAAAACGACGTTGCCCACACACCATCGTACGACGGCACTATAAAGGGGAAGTTCCATTCGCCTTTGGGCTGCTTTAGCTGATTCCGTGTTAGTAAAAGACGATTCACGCTTTTCTGTCTGTTACAGCGTGATGAATGTGCTTACTCCATTATGAATGGTAGTTTTACCAGAACGAGTGATCCCATCTCATAACTTGCTTCTGAGCATGCGCGGGTTTTTAACATAGTTTTAGCCCACACACGATAATTTTTTACAACCTGAAAAACGACATTGTTTAAAACGACGTTAAAAAATTCAGCATGTTTAAAAAAAAAATGTTGTTTTTCAGAACCTGAAAAATGATGTGAAGCCCACACACAATCATTTTAAATTACATTTTTTAAAAACTACGTTTTTTTCATGCTGAAAAATGATCGTGTGTATGCGGCATTAGACATAGGCAGCTGCAGTTTAGGGGGAGGGAAACTCTTTTTATCTCCTCCTGAGACTTTCCCTCACTCTGAACTGCCTGGTTTGGCTGGTCAGCGTGTTTCATGAAGGGGGAGATCTGTACTGGGGGCAGGCCCGGATTTACTCCCTTTGCCGCCCCAAGGCCGGGTCCTTCAATGCCGCCCACGCCTGCGCAGTACAGGGGGGACATTATCCGCCGGGGGGACTTTTTCGGCAGGACACTGGGAAGCAGGGGGGATGCTGCTGCCGAAAATGACATTGAGAACTGGGGGGGGGGGGGGATGTTGCTGCCAAAAATTACATTGAAAACCATCTCACCTCCTCTTCCCTCTGTTTTCTCTCCTCTCACCATCCGTGACATGACAGGGGGGAAATGAAAGTGTCCTCTCCTCTCAGCTGCAGTGCCGCCCCTGCACCCACTGCCGCCCCGAGGCCTGGCCTTGTTGGCCTTGCCTGGAATCTGGCCCTGACTGGGGGACATCTTTGCTGGGGGAAAAGATCTGTACTTGAGAGAGCTGTAATAAGGGGGAGTTGGAATCTCTACTGGTGAGGAAATCTGTACTGGTTGTACGTTGTACTGGGGAGAAAATCTGAACTGGTTGGGAGTTGTACTGGGGGGGAAATCTGTACTGAGTGGGAGCTGTACTAAGGGGGAGGAAATCTGTACCTGGTGGGATTTGTACTAAGGGACAGGATCTGTAGACAGAATAAGTTTGGGGCTACTCAGCCACCCTTGCATGCCTGTCACATTAGGACATGAAGGCTGTGACTGTACATCCACTGCATCCCCACAGAGTAATAAAGGCGGGTTGCACACAGTTCCAGGTGACTTTAGCTTCATAAACAAGGCTATCATTCAAGCTTTATGTTTCAATAGTATTTATTAAAGAATTTTCCATACAAGGATACAGAAAAATAATCTTAACATTTCATTGTAAAATAATAATTCAACACAGTGGGAACGTAACATCGCATTACTGTTAAGTGCAGAAAACAAGTGCAAAATCGGGCCAGGAAAAATCAGTGCGCTAATAGGGCTGAATCTGGCATATTACTTCTAGGACCCACATCCCACTAAAACTCCCAGTTCCCGCAGGAGGCCCGCCCGCCCCCAAGGGCCATCCCCCCATCAAAACAAAAAGGGGGGAGCATGGCCCCCAGGCCGCACAGGCCCCAAACCAGCCGGCAAAATCTAACAACGATCATACAAAATCATACAAAATAAAGGTAGTGAAGCATAAGAAAAAGAGCAGAGGGATGAGATGAAAGTCGAAGAAAGGCAGAAAAAAGAATAAAGAGGAACAGAGAGAGGGGGGGGGGGCGGGGAGAACAAAGGAGCCCCGACTCAGCACCCAAGCATATCCACTGCAGATAAGCTAAATAGTGATCCTCTTGGGATCGTTAGTTAGGTATTCAATCCATGGGTCCCACACTCTATGAAATAATTTAATTTTGTCCTGCATTGATGCTGTTAATCTTTTGTTCAACATCAACCAGGTGAGTTTACCTTTAAACTGTTCGAATGGCAGACCTCCAATTTCTGGCGATTGTTATCGTTGCAGAAATAAATATGAATGTTAGGGGCCACCTACAAGATCTTGAGGCCTCAACAACTCTGCCCCCCAGTAACGCTTGCTTTGCTGATTTCTGCAAATTAATCTGAGTGAGCGAGTAGAGAAAATTATAAACTCTAATCCAAAACCTTCTAACCTTGGGGCACGTCCACCATACATGATAAGCAGTACCAATCTGACCACATCCTCTGAAGCACTGGGAGGATGCTCCTGGTACAAAGGTAGCCAACCTAGCTGGTACCATATACCATCAAAATAGAACCTTATAATTCGCCTCTATTATTGAGGTATTGATGAGTGATCGAGAAGCTGTCTCAGCTAACATCCTGTAGTCCAAAGCTTCCTGTAGATCTTTTTCCCATTGAATCATATAGTTCAATCATTCAAGCTTTAAGGCCACAGCACCCATGTGAACAAGGAATATACCTGTACATGTGGTTTTCAGTGCCTAAAAAAAAAAAAAAAAAGGTAATATGTTTTAAACTGTTACTAAACCCAGGACCCTGCATTCACTATATCTGGTCTCCCACAGTACACAGAACATGAAAATGCAATTATTTTCTGCTATATACCTTTTCTTATCAGCAGTATATAGCAGTCTTGTGACTTCTATCAGTGTTTGGCCGATCACTGGTTAAAGCTTGTAGGAGGAGCTTTCATTCTCCCCTGACTGTCCTATGAGGCTGCATGACTCCTAACCATCTGTCAGGACAGTGCTGATTGACCCTGTGCTGATCACATGCACCATCCCAAAAGAAAATAAAAAAAAAATCTCCAGCAATACACACCAAACTGAGCATGTGCAGAGTGCCTCCAAAGGTCTGTTCTCAGCAGTTGGATTGGGGACTGTGGAAGAAGGTAAGGATCAGAGAAGACAGGATCAAACAGACTTTTTACACAATGCGCAGGATTAATCCCATTCCACAGTGAGTATAACAAGCATGCTTTACTGCATATACAGACTGATTTTACTGTTGTGGGTTTAGTAACACTTTAAAAGCTTGCATTTTATAATCACATGAGCCAATAAACTCTAAATCAGTGTGAAATATCCTCCCCCCTAATTTTTGTGTTCCTAAGTGATAAGTGCTTTCAGATGGCAGCAAGCCCAATTATTGTGTTCCCACAACTACTAAGTAAAATTATTTAATTTATATATTGGCTGCGCCTTTCATAACTAAAAAAAAACGAATTAATCTTCACTGTATGTGTATACATATACACATCAAACCAATCAATATAAATTATTCAGTAACATGATCCATTCCTTCACGTGTTAAAAACAAAATACATAAGTCATATGTGAATATACAGTTCATGTGTGGCACATCCCTCTTCCACTCAAATGATAGCTTTTCTTTTTGATGTACACCTTGATCTGATTTTCCTTGATCTTTCACCCTTGAGAATCTTCTATACCTACCTTCTATGTCTTCATATACATACTGTATATATAAGCGCATTATCTCTGTTCTAATGTAAGTCCACAATACTTTAATAAATGTGGACATTTTAAAATACGACACCATGGGAGTACATTTATTTTAAATGAGGTAACGGTCAAAGAAAGAGGATTTCAGATTAAAAGAGCATACAAGGTTTACCCAGAAAAGTGCGTGTCCATTGGGGCAAGCGGAGAAAAGAAAGAGACTATCTAGCAGAGAAGTCGGCATCTATACCCCAGCAAGGGAAGACGCTTATAGCCCTGGGAGCAGGTCTATATTTGAGGTGAGAATAGAGGTGAAAGGTGGTGGGAGTATATTAATGTTATAGAAGATTCATTCACAAGGATGAAATATTAAGCAAAATCAGCACAAGGTGTACATTAAAGAGAAAAGCTATCATTTGAGCAGTGGTGGCCGCTCCATTAGGGGTGCGGGGGGAGCCGCCCCCCTAATCCATGTTCCCAGCTCCTAATCTACATGCAGGGTACCGGATACATGGATTTCAGTAGTTTTTTTTTAAGCACATGATTAGGGCCTGAGGCTCTAATTGGCTTTAAAAAAGGGTGGGCTAGGGGCGCACCCACTTGAGTAAAATTAGCAAAATAATATTCACTAATGTCTTCCTGCTTCTCCTCCCGCGCATTTAGGAAGCCGGTCTTGAGACCAACCCAATCAGGCCTCTGGACCCACTTTCTGTTAGGCCTGGAGGAGAAGCAAGGTCTGTTCGGCCAGGAGCCTGGAGCGAGGAGCTGCCTCCTAAGGTAGGGCCAAACTGATCGCCACCTTCCCATCCGATCGCCGCCTTCCTGTCTGTCTCCCGCTGGGGGGGGGGGAATTTGGCGATTGTGCGAGTGAGGGGGGCAGGTTTGTTTGACGCCCATCCCCAAAATATTGAGCACCAGCCGCCACTAAACATGTGCACACTGAAATATTTTGTTTCGGAATTTGTGTTTGTGCGGAAAAAAAATTATTTTGTTACTACCGAAATTCGTTTTTATTTATTTTGTTTCGTTAAAAAATGCATTCGTCCGAAAATCCTAATTATTTAAGGTTGAATCTTTCATTGAAGGGTTATGGTGTCTGTCGAATGTTTTAAGATGATTCGATGTAGCAGCTAAACTGTTTAACGATCATACATTTCCGGTCCGCCCACAAGCTATAGTAGAATTCTAATGTTGTATGACTAGTAATAATTATATTTATTCATTACTATTACTAGTCAATTAACATTAGAATTCTTCTATAGCCTATGGGAGAAGAATTTGACCTTAAATGTCCGCTCGTGGCGATCGTTGTGGCGATTCGATGTTTTTAGCTGCTTCGTCGAATCTTCATGCCCGTATAATGTTGATTCTTTTCTCTCTATGTCAAATAATCTTGGACTAATAGAGTTAGGTTAGGCACATTTAACCGCAGGTTCGATAGACAAAGATCGCTATTGTCACCGTCATGTCATATCTTCTATCTATATCGAACTGTTGTCGCAGCGAAACTAAAATAAAGCATTTTTATGTCGGATCTTTCGAATTTCGGACTCTGCACATTCGTTGTCATTTGTTAAAACAAATGCAAAAATCCACCAAAATTCGGACAAAAACTAATGCACATGTCTAGCCGCCACTGCATTTGAGTGGAAGAGGGATGAATTATGTATTTTTTTTTTAACACATTAAGGAATGGATCATGTCACTGAATAATTTATTTTGATTTGGTTTGAATTGTATATGTATACACATACGGTGAAGTTTAATTCGTTTTTTAGTTACGAAAGGCACAGCCAACATATAAATTAAGTCAGTAAACTCTATCACATGAACTCCAAAGATGCTAGATTAGATGTTAGATCCAAAAAAATTAGGTTTAGGCCCTGTACACACGAGAGGATATCCGTTGGAAACGATCCTCCGGACTGTTTCCAGCGGACATTTCTGCTCCCGATTTTGATCTGATGGGCTGTACACACCATCAGATCAAAATCCCCGCGGAAAACTTACGCGGTGCGCGACCCTGGAAGGTAAATACTTCCCAGCATGCGTCGAATCACTTCGACGCATGCGAGGGATGGGGATCGCTTGGACTTATCCGGTGAGTCTGTAAAGACGACCGGATCAGTCCGACGGACAGGTTTCCAGCGGATAGATTTCTTATCATGCTAAGAAATTTTTATCCGCTTGAAAACCGTCGGCTGGAGAAATATCCGCCGAAAAATGTCCGCTAAGCCGTACACACGACCGGATTTGCCTGCTGGAACTGATCCGCGGAATAAATCCCAACGGACAGATCCGGTCGTGTGTACGAGGCCTTAGAGATAAGATTTGTTACACAAAATTTCACATATTCTGTAATTTATTGAAGCAAAGGTGAATTGACATGCTATTGTTTCTGTCATAAAGCACTACTCATTATACACAGCTAGAAACATAAAGAGGAACATTTATAGAATAAGTAAAGGCCAAGCAGAAATGTCTATATTTTGCACACTCTTTCGAAAGTGTGTGTATTTGTTGGATGTGTGTCATTTATCATTTTAGGCCTCATGCACATTGGATATTTGGCCTTCTCTCCTTGATGCCTTTCAGTCTGACAGCAGTGTTTTGGTAGAAAAAAACACATGACACCTGTAAACGAGGGTAACATGTTTAGGCTTGTCACATTAACATGCGTTTAGATGTGTTTAGGCACGTTAATTTTTTTTCTACCAAAACGCTGCTGCTTCTGAATGTGCTGGCAGCGGAATTTTCTGCCTCTAAGCTCTTCTAAACATCCATGTGTGCATGGGAAAAATACGCTAACATGCAGGAGTGTTTAGAGGCCTTAATGGTTAGTGAGGTAAATAGTTCCCGAATATTTTGCTGATCATTTGAGAACATTAACACTGAATATTCTGGTGGTTTGGCTAATGGTAGAAAACCTGTGGTATACAGTATCTCACTTTCTTGGAAAATCATTACTTCATTGATTTCTTGTAAAGAATAAAAAAATTCAGGTTTCGAAAACACTACAGTTTCACTATTCCTAATCATTACAACTTTGAACAATGTATTGTGCTCCACTAAGTATGTTAGAATAGTTGCGCAATAATGTCATGTGTGCTTTGCTAATAATATTTAACAATACAGTAAGAAAATGATTAACATAATGATGTTTACTAAAACATGACAAATAAATACAAGTTTGGTAGTAATGTAATAATTCGTTGACAACTTACCAGTGACAGGATTGCTATAAAGGGCAGATAAAAGAGAGACCTATCAATAGAGTCTCTTGCCAACCAAATGAGCGAGGCGCTAAGATTCTGCAGCATATCTGTCAGCCAAGTAAGGGTGCTTTGCTCATCCACCCAGCGTGGGAGTAATGGCATAGAAGCAGGTGAGTATGTTCTCAGCCCTTTCTATCGTTACCTTACGCTGGCAGGTTGCCAACGACAGGGTTGCAAGTGTGTCCTGGCTCCGATCCTGTCACAGACATGTACAGTTCAAACCATGCATATACTGTAAATCCAGATGTCAACCTAAATGAAACCTGCACTTCAAATGTATTAGTAGAACGAGATTTACAAGCAAATCTTGACTTTCTCTGTACAGGTCAGGTCTGGTCCTATACCCACCTACCTCCTAACCCTTCCTGGTTGTCAGTGAGGCTATCCATAAGTTACAAAGACCAATATGGAAGCTCAGAAAGAGGTGAGGCCCACCCTGGCATTTTACATTCAAGATTTGCCTGATCTGCCTAGACCTCTGCTTCTACTAATCATTTTGACATATGTTTTTATACCTAAGGTACCTTCTGCCCCCTCTGCTCATATACTCAGTTTGAATAACGCAGGTTTTTAACAGGTTTGCTTTAAAATAGGGTTTGTTTGCCTGAATTCCTGATTTCATTCTGATATATGGCCCTCTGACTAAATCACAGCTTGAGAAGATGTGTTAGAATATCTGTTTGATTTAAAAATACAAATATGTCTTAGAAATATCTATTTGATTTTAAAAACACTAGTGACAGCTACCCAGTCCAGCTCAAGAAATAAGATAAAAGGCATTCCTAACACTCACAAAACTTTTCTAAAAGCTGGCCTGAAAAGTCTATTGTGCCAAATGGCCTAACAAGTGCTTAAAGCGGGGGTCAGCAACCCGTAGATCACAATTTACCAGTAGGTGACTGGTATATCGCGGTCTGGGCTTGCTGTCTTAAAGTACACCACACCTGCAGGACATAATAGAAGTCTATGGCAAAGCGCAGCTAACCAAGAAACATCGCAGATGCACTGCACCCCCAACTTTTTGTGTGAACAAGCCCTAAGGGTTCATTCACAAGTACAGCAGGCACTGCTGCTCCTCTGAAAAGCGATCTAAGGGCCATTTACTGATTCAAGTCCGATTTGCAAAAAGGTCAATATTCATCCCACAGAGTATTTTCTGGGATGAAACTTTCTTTCCTTACACCAATTGAAGTATGTTTCTGTGTATGATGGTAAACCTTGAGGAAGTGCATTTCCCAGCTTTTAACATTATCAGGATCACAGGTTTGGGGAAGCCCCTGTTCAAGACCTGGCTTTCAACAGACATGCAATTAGCCATGAATAGGGATGATACACAGGTCCTTAACCACTTAATACCCGGACCAATATGCAGGTTAAGGACCTTGCCCCTTTTTGCGTTTTGGCACTGCGTCGCTTTAACTGACAATTGCGCGGTCGTGCGACATGGCTCCCAAACAAAATTGGCGTCCTTTTTTTCCCACAAAAAGAGCTTTCTTTTGGTGGTATTTGATCACCTCTGCGGTTTTTATTTTTTGCGCAAAAAAAAAAAATAGAGCGACAATTTTGAAAAAAATTCAATATTTTTTACTTTTTGCTATAATAAATATCCCCAAAAAATATATAAAAACATTTTTTTTCCCTCAGTTTAGGCCGATATGTATTCTTCTACCTATCTTTGGGAAAAAAATCGCAATAAGCATTTAACGATTGGTTTGCGCAAAATTTATAGCGTTTACAAAATAGGGGATAGTTTTATGGCATATTTTTTATTAATTTTTTTTTTACTACTAATAGCGGTGATTAGCGATTTTGACTGTGACATTATGGCGGACACATCGGACAATTTTTACACATTTTTGGGACCATTGTCGTTTTCACAGCAAAAAGTGCTATAAAAATGCATTAATTACTGTGAAAATGGCAATTGCAGTTTAGGAGTTAACCACTAGGGGGCGCTGTAGGGGTTAAGTGTGACCTCATATGTGTTTCTAACTGTAGGAGGGCGGGGCTGGACGTGTGACATCATTGATCGTCTTTCCCTATATCAGGGAACAGACGATCAATGACACTGCCACTGTGAAGAACGGGGAAGGTGTGTTTACACACACCTCTCCCCATTCTTCAGCTCCTGTGACCAATCGCGGGACACCGGCGGGTGATCGGGTCCTGCGGCCGTGGTCACCGAGCTTTCTACCGGGTCACGTGCGCGCGACCCAAGGCTGGGCTCTTAAAGGCGACGTACCTGTACGTGCCTGTGCCCAGCCATGCCATTCTGCCAACATATATTGGTGTTAGGTGGTCCTTAAGTGGTTAAGTCAGAAGATCTTGTCAATCTGGAAGAGCCCCCGGAGTGTTTGCCAGGAGTCTAATCGGGTCGGAATACAGAATTTGCCTGGGCCAGTTTGAAGCTAAAAAGATCACTGGAATGCCCTCCATCTTGATTCTGCAGAGCAGATGAGGAAGGAGTTTTAGGGGAGGAAAAGTATAGATCAGGCTGTACTTATTTAATGGTGTCATCAGAGAATGCACTGCTTCTGCCAGCAGATCTTTACACCTAATGACAAACCTGACCTGTTTTGTGTTGAATCTGGAGGCCAGGAGGTTCACATCTCTCGTCCCCCACCTATAACACATGTTCTGGAACATGTCCTGGTACAGTTACCCTTCGTCTAGGTCCAGGCACTACTGGCTGAGTTAATCTGCCTGCCTATTGTCCTTGCATGAAATATTATTGTCAGGCAAGGCTTAAACTTCTATCGAGGATAAGATTATTTTTATGACTTCTGGTTCTTCCCTAATAATTGAAGGTTTCCAAGGCATAATCCCACTGCATCCCGATCAGAAGACCTTCCAGTCCAGATATCCAGCATTATAGAGAGTAGAGTTTGGTTTGAGAAGTGTTTGACGAGATTCAGATGTCGAAATTGTAAAATTAATGTTAGCCAAATCTGTCAAATTAAAAATTACCATTTTATGAGCTGATAGGCAAGGATGTATTAAAAATAGAAACACTGCCCTGAAAAACATGTACCAATGTAAATGTTTTTTTTTTTATATATATATTCCATTCAGCAGGAAACTAGTTAGTCAATTTTTTAGTTTTTTTTTTTTGCACACATGTAAAAATCTTTATTTTTGGCCATAGAACCCCAGAACATTAAATATTTTCTGGAAGCACAGGCCCTTCAGAATAAAAACATAGTAGTGGCATGTGTTTTTATGTTATACAACATTTGTTAAGCTGTTTATTAAACACATATTTTCATAAGAGATATAATAAAAATACATTTTAGTAATTTCGAAAAATACAATATAATACCCATTTTTTGGGTAAAATATAAAAGATACATAGAGCAAGTAGATACCAAATATGACAAGTCTTTTAACTGTGTGTTATATGAAATGATATATGATATTGTGAAAAGTATGGTACCCAAAAACCTCCATAGGTGAAGCTTTTACTGTTCATCAGTTCAGAATTAACTATCATACTAGAATTAATATTTGCAGTGATACCTCACATGTGTGGTGCAATTGTGATTTACATAGATGTGTGCGCAATGTACATTTGTGTGTGCAGGACTATAGGGGTTACGTTTATTTTTTTATTTTATTTTTTATATATATATATATATATATATATATATATATATATATATATATATATATTTTTACTTTATTGCTATCATATAGGAGTTAACAAAGCCCCATGTGATTGCATTGTGCAGGTGACAGGTACTCTTTATGGAGACGCTGGGGGCCTATTGAACCCCAAGATCTCCCCTGCTCTACAAAGCAGCTAACCTCACACTGAATAGGTGAAAGAGAGCACAGAGGGGGTTATTTACGAAAGGAAAATCCACTTTGCACTACAAGTGTGAACTACAAGTGCAGAGTGCACTTAAAATTGCACTGAAAGTGAACTTGGAAGTGCAGTCGCTGTAGATCCAGGGGGGACATGCAAGGAAAATAAAAAAAAACAGCATTTTAGCTTGCACGTGATTGGATAATAAAATCAGCAGAACTTCCACTCATTTCAGATCTACCCCTCAGATTTACAACGACTGCACTTCAAGTGCACTTTCAGTGCAATTTCAAGTGCACTTTGCACTTGTAGTACAAAGTGAATTTGTATTTCGTAAATTACCCCCTTAGTGACACAGCACTCAATATCTCAGCGTGTGAACCCTTTCTGTTGAAACTAATGTAAATAAAAAGGATAATAATGGAGCCCAATGGTTCTAATAAAGAAAGTAGTTTGTGGTGCTCAGCCCACATGGCCAACTTATTAATGGGTAACCCCAGAGTCTGTGCCAGATATTGAACCGGAGAGTACACTAAAGCTAACTAACAAAGTATATGGAGGTCTGGAACTAGCCACAGACAGAGCCCAATGCCCAAAGGTCATATTCCAGGCAGGCATGCAATTGTATAGTCCAGCTAGATCTAGGTATGGCTTCCAAAGCTTACGCAAATCCAGTTGCCACATAAAGGATCAGCTTAGGAAGCATGTAGGTGAAGTCTTGACTTGACTGAAGAAATAAATAATCTTAAGAAAAAAAAAAATGGCTATTAAAATGGTTATCATTTTCCCAGTAGAGAAAATGCATGCATCCTCCTAAGATACAAAAACTGAGTCATACTGAGTGGGAGAGGGTTGCACCAGTAAGGTTACTTTATTTTTGTTTGCCAGTGTCCAAATCCTCCTGTAGGAACAAGTATATCTGGTTTATAGGTTTTCCTTTCTGTTACAGTGTGCAGCAAAGGCTGACCTCTCCAGAACTATAGATACGAGTTTACATTCTGTTACCTGACTTTAACTATGAGTTATGAGAATTTCTGAAAAAGCCTTTATTCATAACATAAAACTAAAGTTAAAGTGTAAAAATAATGCCTTGTGAATCCCAGTAAAATGTATGAAAGTTTCGCACCTCTATAGGCATGAATGAAGTTTCTTTATACTCTGGACTTGGTTCCACTTTAAATGCCAACATATTTTAAATAGGCAAAAAATTATGAAAATTGTTAGTTCTTGTGCATGGGTGATGTAATCATGGGATTATTTGGCAAGGTAACTCCATCAAATGCTTTTGCCTTAGTCTGTAATGGAATAATTTGAGTTACTTTGGCTCCAACCAAGGAAACACATATGAAAATCGTTATCAAATCTCATTACATCAGATTTTTTGGCATCAGAGAGAGTTACCTCATCAAATGTTATATTTGTGTGATACAAACCATGCAGTATGTTGAAGGTCAACATGTTTGACGGATAGTAACATAGCTGATGAATCTTTCATTGTTTCCAAGTTTTCAACATTTTATTGAAATTCTTGCACTAGCAAATTTCTTGGCACTTGTTCATTTTTACTCTTTTTTATATGGCCAAATTAAACACCTTAGTTTTTTTTTTTTTTTTACGTTTGATGGCAGAATATGGAATGTTTATTTGAAAACAACAACACATTTCCAGTATAGAGGATGTACGTGATACATCCAAGGATGCATATGTTTTTTTAGATATTGCTGAGATTAGCAAATAATGACCAGTTTTTTCAATTCTGTTTATTTGGCTATTGCCATCTACAAATTTAATATGTAAAGTAGACTATAAAATATACTGTTGGCAATACCTGTTTGTGAAGTGTTGATTTGTGATCAAATGAGAAAGGGCAGTTACTTTATTTGTTTCTGATACCAGATATGATCTACATATTGAATATTGTCTGATGGTCATTTGTTTTCTCTGGATGCCCCAGTTTTCACTAAGACAAAAAATGTATTGCCTCGTACACAAGTCCATTTTTCTCAGCAGGAAAAAAAAACCAAAGTTTTTCCCGACGGAATTCCTCTCAAACATGCCTTGCATACACACGTTCAGGCCAAATACCGCCCGTCCAAAGCATGGTGATGAACACCACGTATGACGGGACTATAAAGGGGAAGTTCCATTCAACCGGCACCACCCTTTGGGCTGCTTTTGCTGTTCCTCGTGTTAGTAAAAGTTTGGTGAGAGACGATTCGCGCTTTTCAGTCTTCGTGCTTTTCAGTTCGTTACAGCGCAACGAATGTGCTATCTCCATTCCGAACGCTAGTTTTACCAGAACGAGCGCTCCCTTCTCAAGCCTCGTACACACACATGGTTTTCTCGAACCAGAAACAGCACGAAAACTGCTGGCAAAGCTTTTTGCCGAGAAAACCGTTCGTGTGTATGGATTTTTGTCGAGAAAACTGTCTGGAATCTTGACGAGAAAAATAGAGAACCTGCTCTCTATTTTCTCGTCGGGATTCTCAATTTTATCATGGTGATTCTCGTTGGACTGTTTTACGACGAGAAACCCAATCGTGTGTATGCTTAAAAAACCGCGCATGCTCAGAAAGTATGAGACGGGAGCGCTCCTTCTGGTAAAACTAGCGTTCATAATGGAGATAGCACATTCGCATCGTTTAAATGCTGCACATTAAAATCTTCTTTAGAATGGTACAATAATGAACTTGTTTTGCTGCTGATATTCACACAGCATTCTGACTAATGCCGCGTACACACGATCGGTTTGTCTTATGAAAACGGTCTGATGGACCGTTTTCATCAGACTAACCGATCGTGTGTGGGCCGCATCGGTTTTTTATCCATAGGTTAAAAAACGTAGGAACTTGTTTTAAAATTATCTGATGGTTAACTAACCGATAGGAAAAAAACGATCGTCTGTAGGCACGTCCATCGGTTAAAAATCCACACATGCTCAGACTAAATTAGGGGACGGGAGCACTCGTTCTGGTAAAACTCGCGTTCATTATGGAGCTAGCACATTCATCACGCTGTAACAGACAGAAAAGCGCGAATCGTCTTTTACTAACACGAAATCAGCTAAAGCAGCCCCAAGGGTGGCGCCATTGGATTTGAACTTCCCCTTTATAGTGCCGTCGTACATGGTTTACGTGACCGCGTTCTGACACGATCATTTTTTTAACCGATGGTGTGTAGGCACAACTGATCATCAGTTAGCTTCATCGGATAACTGATGAAAAAATCCATCAGTCCGTTTTCATTGGATGGACCGATCGTGTGTACAGGGCATAACTTTTTGCAACATTTTTAATGCTGATCTCATGAATATTTTTTATTATTTTATAGAGCAAGATCTCCTTAATATATATATATATATATATATATATATATATATATATATATATATATATATATACATATATATATATATATATATATATATATATATATATATATTTCTTTTATTTGGTAAACAGATCTGCATTTTTAATTATTATTTAATTTCTAGTGATCTCCATGATTTGATTTTTAATTTTGTTGTGTCAAGTTACCACAATTTAAACATTATTATCTTGTATTTTCTTACCTTCAAGGAGATTGTTTGGTGTTAACTGTCCCTTTTTAATTAGGTCTTTTATATTTCAAAGTTACCTGCTTACTCACAAGCTAAATTTTTTCGTTTAATAAAAACACATAGGCAAGTATTAACTGTAAAAATAAATTCCATTTATTCTGGTAAATAAGAAAATAAATAGAAGGCAGCGCTGGAGAACCTGCTGCAATTTGTGCATCCTTGGGACCCCAGAGCACACATCAACTCTGTGTGGACACTAAAATTGGGACCTTGAGAAACACATACAGTTGGGAGCCCAATCTGGTTCTGGACTCCCAGAGGTCAGGAACAGCAGCAGGTGAGATATATGTCCCGAGTTTGTGGTACTACAACAGCCTGCCTTCTGTCAGACCACATTGAAGCAAGGCCAAGTCTTCTTAGTAGCCTTCCCTGTAGTCTTCTTGGTAGCCTTCCCTGCAGCCTTCTCTGCAGCCTTCCTTGTGCGCTTGGTTGGAGCCTGTGCCTCTGGAGGTGTACTTGTGTCAGGAGGAGGAGAAGGAGGTGGAGGAGAAGGAGGTGGAGGAGGAGGAGGAGGAGGAGGTTGAGAAGGAGAAGGAGGTGGAGGAGGATGGCCGTGCTCACAATTGGCAGTATTTGGGGTAAGTGTCCCCATCAACCCCTCATTAACTAAGCTTATAAGCAGGGGCTCACATAGTAGGCATTGGCCCATCGCCATCTGGCTTATTTTGACACCAACTAGGGCAGCATATCCCTCTTCAGGGGTGGTTGGCTCTTGGAGGGTGGCCTATGCCTGCCTAATCAGGGCCATGGCTGCCTCACTCGTGCTCCTATCCCTCCTGGCCCTTTTTGTTGGAAGTCGATGGGAGGCACCTGACATGTTGTTCTGCCACTTGGCCCTGCCTCCTCCTGGCTGCCACCGGGCCTGGCCTCCTGCTCCGGAGGCCCCCCCTGTCTTCGTTATTAGCTCAATTACCAGGGGGGGCTTCTTCTTCCACTCTCCGGGGGTCTTCTTCCACTCTTCGGGGGTCTTCTTCCACTCTCCGGGGGGGGGGGTTTCTTCTTCCGATCTCCGGGGGTCTTCTTCCATCTTCTCCCCTCTTCCGCTGTTGACTCGGCGAACCCTGGTTCTTCTGCAGATGTCCGGTGCCTTCTTCTTCAGCGCTGGCTGCCTGCTATCTGTGTGTGTTAGCTCAATTTCTAACAGGCAGCCGGCGCGGTCTTCTGTGACGTCAGGGTCTTCTCTTCTGTTCTTCTCCCCTCTTCCGATGTTGCCTCGTTGCATCTTGTCGCTGTAATGATGGAAGCGCGCCTTGCATCCCATTTATATAGGCATCACCGTCCCATCATGCTCCGGTAGGTACCCACGTGGTGGGTGCACGTGGGTAGGCACCCACCACGTGGGTACCTGCCGGAGCATGATGGGACGGTGATGCCTATATAAATGGGATGCAAGGCGCGCTTCCATCATTGCAGCGACAAGAGGCGACGAGGCAACATCGGAAGAGGGGAGAAGATGGAAGAAGCCCCCCGGAGTCCGGAGAAGCCCCCCCCCGGAGAGCGGAAGAAGAACCCCCCCCGGAGAGCGGAGAAGACCCCCGGAGAGTGGAAGAAGAAGCCCCCCCTGCTAATAGAGCTAATAAAGAAGACAGGGGGGGCATCCGGAGCAGAATAATAAATTATTTTAAAAAGCCTTGTGTTGTGTGTTTAATAACTTTTACTTTTTGCCTACAGGTGAATGGATAGGGGTACGATGTACCCCATATCCATTCACTTAGGGTGGGGGGCCGGTATCTGGGGACCCCCTTATTAAAGGGGACTCCCAGATTCCGATAAGCCCCCGCCCGCATACCCCGACAACCAACGGCAAGGGTTGTCGGGAAGAGGTCCTGTCCTCATCAACATGGGGACAGGGTGCTCTGGGGTGGGGGGGCCCGCAGTGCGCCCCCCTGCCCCAGAGCAACCAACCCCCCCATGTTGAGGGCATGCGGCCTGGCACGGCTCAGGAGGGGGGGGGGGCGCTCGCTCGTCCCCACTCCCTTCCTGACCGGCCGGGTAGCGTGCTTTGGATACGGGTCTGGTATGGATTGTAGGGGGACCCCCTACGTCGATTTTTCGGCGGAGGGGGGGTCTCCTTACAACCCATAACAGACCTAAGGGCCTGGTATGCTCCTGGGGGGGAACCCATGCCGGTTTGGATTTTACAAATTGCCGTGGAGTTCTCCCTCGGGAATGCATACCAAATGCCGTCGCTTGAATGGGTCTTTACAAGGTGTGACTAACTTTACACTTTGTAAAAGCAGCCCTAGTTTTACACCAGGCAAACTAACACTTACGGCGAAAAAACTAGGCACAAAAGCTTTGAGGATCGCCCTAAGTGCTAATTTGCATACTAGAAGAGGCATTTCGACTCGAAATGCCCCCAGTGGCGGATGCGGTACTGCATCCTAAGATCCGGCAGTGTAAGTCCCTTACAGATGTCGGATCTTCTGCCTAACTTAGGAAAACTGCTTCTGAGGATCAGTTCCAAAGTTAGAACCAGAGATACGACGGCTTACGCCGGAGTATCTCTTTTGTGGATATGGCCCCATATTCCTATTTTTGCCCTCAAATATCTGTGTGCTAAGTATACCTTTTCTTTCATTTTCATAGGGGAGAGAAGACTGGGAGGACACCACTCCTCTGAGCCCAGGAACCCCACACCTCAAAGAAAATACCAACCTGAGCAAGAACCCCAAACCCAGGATGTGGAGGAAGTAGAACTGGAAATTGTCACCACAACAGGTCAGTGTCTGTCACTACAGCTTAAGGTAAGAGATGTAGGCCTGCAGATTTATAATACCCTTTTTTTTTAATTAGGGGATGAACATGTTGTTGAAGAAAGTCCTGGTTTCTCAAGTACTAGTGCCCAAAGAATCATCCAACAAATAATGGCGTGTAGTAGGGAAATGGATGTCATAAAGAAAAAGATAAATGTTGTGGAGCAAACATTTAAGGACATCATTGATGTTTTGGGGTGAATAGAATAAACCCCCCCTTTTTATATTTTTCCAGTTTTAATAAAAAAACTATTCACTTTTTCACACACGCCAAAATTTGAAGATGCACACAGTGTGTCAACATGTGCTATCTGCCATCACGGGATATCCATGTACTTGTTTTGTGGGTGCTACCCCTTCCTCACAACTCAAGTAGGTGAAAGGAAGAAGGGGTTGCACCCCCAAAACACCTCCATTGATCACCCATGATGGCAGATAGCACATGTTGACAATAGGGATCAGGAGGGAAATACCAATTTTTAAATCCCAAATAATTGTGTGCATCTTCAAATTTTGGCGTGTTCAGGGGTGACAACACCCCATCTCAGATAGACATTTTTCTAAAACATGCCTGTTTATGGCAAACAAAAAAAAAATCAAAATATTTTATACCCCTAAAAATGTTCTAAAGACCATGGGCCAGATTCACAAAGGTTAGCGGATCTTTAGATCCGTGTAACCTATGTGAATTAAGATCCGCCCTCGCAAGTTTGTGAGGAAAGTGTCAAATTCACAACACACTTACCTCCAAACTTGCGACGGCAGATCCTAACTCCCCCAGCGGAATTCAAATTCCGCGGCTAGGGGAGTGTCATATTTAAATCAGGCGCGCTCCCGCGCCGATTTAAATACGCATGCGTCGTCCGGGGAATTTCCCGGCGTGCATTGCTCCCACTGACGTCAATAGGACGTCAGTGGTTGCGACGTGAGCGGGACTTGCGACGCGCGTATTCGTGAATCGGCGTACGCAAACGACGTAGGAAATGTCAAAATCGACGCGGGAACGACGGCCATACTTAACAATACTTACCCCTGCTTTTAGAAAGGGTAAGTATACGACGGAAAACCGCTACGGAAACGACGTAAGAACACAGCGTCGGGTCCGCGTACGTTCGTGAATTTCGCGTATCTCGCTGATTTACATATTATTCAGTGTAAATCAGCGGGAACGCCCCCGGCGCCATTTTTAAATCAAAAAAAAGATCCGACAGTGTAACACAGTGTGACACTGTCGGATCTCAGCCCTATCTATGCGTAACTGATTCTATGAATCAGGTGCATAGATAGGACCAGAAAAAATCCGAGATACGATGGTGTATCTGAGATACTCCATCGTATCTCTTTTGTGAATCTGGCCCCATGTGTGAATGTGCACAGAGTAAAAATTTGGAACAACAACAAAGTGTGGCTTTTTTTTATCAAACCCCGCTATAACCTTTTTGGTGTTTAGTTTTGGTGCTACCAGTGAAATGGTTATTTCCAAAGGAAAATATACTTGGCACTACAAGTACACTTGAAAAAACTAGGAGACAGCTAAAAGAAACACAAGCAATACATCAAAAATTTAATTTAAGCAGATTTGTTTATTTATTTATTTATTTATTTAAAGGTTAGAGATTGCCTGTCATAGGAATGCCCCCCACCCGTGAAATATTCCACATATTGCTGCCGAACTGCACGGCTGATTTGGGGGGGGCAAGCCAGGATGGCCAGATTCTAGGCCCGGCAGGGTATTCTCTACTGAGGAAAGTCCGTCCTCACCAATTGTGGCCATATAAGTTGGCGAAAGTCTACGCAAAAAAATTGTGGAGAATGCAGCATCAAAACTCTATGTAGTTTATTTTATAAAGGGAAAAGGGAGTAGCCGCTCCAGGTGGGAACCCATATGAATATCCTCAGCTGCAGACAACTCAGGTGCAGGCAATGCACTTAGCAAAGCAGGAACAAAAATTGTCTCTGGACAGCCGCACTCTGAACAAATTGTAGCCTTTATTAAAAGAAGGACAGCACTACAAGTCACAGCAAAATAAAATAAAACCCGACAGCTGACGCGTTTCGCACTAAACCAGTGCTTAGTCATAGCTACTGTCCAGAGACAATTTTAGTTCCTGCTTAGTTTATTTTATACTCCATGTGGATGGAAGTAAGAAATAGTTGACCATTATCCTGAAGGCATTCTTCACAACTCTTCGGTCTCTGGTCAGCCGGTAGTTGAATACCCTCCTCTCTGAGGTGAGGGTCCTCTGGGGGAATGGCCTCATGAGATGCGGTCCCAGCTTCATCAGCCAGAAACACAAAGGGGAGTCCTTCAACATTCTCTGCATCCGGTGGCAATGCAAGGTTATCACTCTGGAGATGAAGAGCAAACTCTGTCTGGCTGAAGGCTCCCCCATCCGACATCCGGCCGTTCTTCCCCGACGTCACCATAGAGGAATTCATACTGTGCTGACACCACCATCATCAACACAATGCTATAAAACCCCGAACGGGGTGGTGGCACGATGCGGACGTGCTTCCCGTCGATTGCCCCTCCGCAGTTGGAGAAGTCTCACCGTGTGGCAAACTCGGATGCCACAGTCTGCCATTCCTGTGGCGTGGAAGGAAGCTGTGGAGTCAAACAAGATAAAAAACAATTTAGTACTTTTGCACATAACATTGCAAGCAGATTATACCAAAACATTATTGGCCAACATCATTATAACATTTATTTTAAAGTGGTTGTAAACCCACTCTTGCAACTTTCACCTAAAGGTAAGCCTAGATTAAGGCTTACCTGTAGGTGCAAGAAATATCTCCTTAGCCCACAGGGTTGGCAGCAGGAGACCTGAAATTTACAAGTGATGAATCCCATTGGAATATTGTTTATGCATATCAAGTGACTTTAAAGTTTAAAAAAGTAATGTTCGAGCCTTTAGTATAGGTTCAGATACACTATATCACCAAAAGTATTAGGACACGCGCGTGAACTTTATTGGCACCCTAGTCTTAGTCCCTAGGGTTCAAAAATGAGTTGGCCCACCCTTTGCAGGTACAACAGCTTCAACTCTTCTGGGAAGGCTGTCCTCAAGGTTTAGGAGTGAAGCCTCGTACACACGCTCGTTTTACTTCTTGCCGAGTATACCGTGCGTGTGTACGAGGCTTTCAGGTTTCTCGTCAAGATAACTGCCTAAAACCTGCTCTCTATTTTCTCGTCGTGATTCTCGGCAGTTCGTTTCTTGTCAAGAAACCCGAGAGTGTGTATACTTACCTGTCGCCGTGGAAACCCGCGCATGATCAAAATTACTTTGACGCATGCGAGGAAGCTTCCTAGGCAGGGTGCTGCAAGATGGCGGCGATAGCATCGAATGTGACGAGCGCATGCTCGTTGTACGCGATGACGTTCTTGCCATTCAAAAGAACCGCGGTACTTTTGAATGGAGTGTCTGTACACTTGGGCGGCAAGAGATTCTTGTCAAGAATCTCGTCAGGAAAAATAACGTTTTTTCCTGACGAGATTCTGGCCTGTGTGTACAGGGCTTGTGTCATTGGGAATGTTTGACCATTCTTCCAGAAGCCTACCCACATATGAACTTTAATGGCATTCCAGTCTTATACCTAGATTCATAGACGCCGCCGCAACTTTAAGGCGGCGTAGCGTATCGTATTTACGCTACGCCGCCTTAAGTCAGAGAGGCAAGTACTGTATTCACAAAGTACTTGCCTCCTAGCTTACGGCGGCGTAGCGTAAATGCGGCCGGCGTAAGCGCGCCTAATTCAAATGAGGATGGGGGGCGTGTTTTATGTTAATTACTCGTGACCCGACGTGATTGACGTTTTTTACGAACGGCGCATGCGCCGTCCGTGTGCATATCCCAGTGTGCATTGCTCCAAAGTACGCCGCAAGGACGTATTGGTTTCGACGTGAACGTAAATTACGTCCAGCCCCCTTCACGGACTACTTACGCAACGTAAAATTTTCAAATTTCGATGCGGGAACGACGGCCATACTTAACATTGACTAGGCCAACTAGGGGCAGCTTTATTTTTACGCGGCGTATCTCTTACGGAAATGGCGTATCTTTACTGTGACGGGTGCACGTACGTTCGTGAATCGGCGTATCTAGTCATTTACATATTCTACGCCGAACTCAACGGAAACGCCATCTAGCGGCCAGCCTAAATATTGCACCCTAAGATACGACGGCGCAGGCTGTCGTATCTTAGCTAGGTTTAAGTGTATCTCAGTTTGAGAATACACTTAAACTTAGGACGGCGCAGATTCCGAGTTAGGTCGGCGTATCTACTGATACGCCGGCCTAACTCTCTCTGAATCTAGCTACCAGTCCATAGGGTTCAATATTGAGTTGGCCCACCCTTTGCAGCTATAACAACTTCAACTTTTCTGGGAAGGCTGTCCACAAGGTTTAGGAGTGTGTCTATGGGAATGTTTGACCATTCTTCCAGAAGTGCATTGGTGCGTAGGTCCATAAAGACATAGATGAGCAAGTTTGGGGTGAAGGAACCTGACTGGCCTGCACAGAGTCCTGACCTCAAGCCGATAGAACACCTGAACACCAGAAAATTTGAAGCTGTTATAGTTGCAAAGGGTGGGCCAACTCAATATTGAACTCTACAGACTAAGACTGCCATTAACGTTCATGTGTGGGTAAAGACAGGCGTCCCAATACTTTTGGTAATATAGTGTATGTGTGAGTATGTGTGGGTATGTGTGCGCTAGAGTTGGGTGAACAAGAAATATGCTGACTATGACCCTAAAGTCGCGTACACACGATCAGTTTTCTCATCAGGAAAACTGCAATGTTTTCTCTTGGACGAGAAAACCGTCCGTGTGTAGGCTCTCCAGCAGTTTTCCCGACGAGAAAACCGCTGAGAATCACAACGAGAAAATTTAGAACATGTTTTGATTTTTCTCATTGCGAATCGCGAAGGGAAACACTGCGGTGGAGCCTACACACGGCCTGTTTTTTCAACCCGTCGGGTTTCTCTGCAGTGTTTTCACTGCCGAGAAACCGATCGTGTGTACGCGGCATAAGAGCATTAAGGGGCCAATGTATTGTAATTTTTTGGATGAGAACCTTCTTCTCTCAGCCAGAACACTAAAGATGGGTTGTGAAATTCACATCGAACCAGACCCAGCGTATCATGACATTTGCACTTCCATATGTACGAGAATACAGGAAACCAATTACAAGCTCATGACGAGGTGGTATTTGACCCCGCATATCCTACAATCCTGCTACCCTAACACCTCAGCATTGTGCTGGCAGTGCCAGGGAGACAGAGGTACGCTGTTGCACATATTCTGGTCATTAGGGCAAAGGAAGATTTAGTGCTCACAGCGAGACAACAACAAGAAAAATATAAGGAGACATGGGAGCTATGGCACTATTTCAACTTCTCATCAGAAGGTATTGCCCTTAAGACTTCTTGATGAAGCCCTCACTCCCCATACAGATGCACTCCGACTGTCCTGAATCAACCAGGGCTTCCTGATATCCCCCCCACCCCGTTCCTGTCCCCCCCCCCTTCCCTGCTCTGGGGGTTCCCCCCTCCCTTCCCTGCCCCCCCCCACCTCGGAGGATGAAGCGGGGTGGCGGGGACAGAGAGTGACCGAAGTTTTTCGACCTTTGTCGCCTATGACTGGAGACTTTTCTTATAACAGGGGCCGTGGCCCCACTGTGCCAATTATAGGGGTACTTGTCAGTAGATACTGTATACACCAACGTTTTTGAACATGTACATGAACCCTGTCTTATTCCTCTATTTGATGATGTTGATAGCATCCCCCCCCCCCCTTTTTTTCTTTTTTCTTTTTCAATGTCCTTTTTTATGTATGTTTGTTCCTATTGTCTTAGCCCATTGGGGCACTAATAAAAAATTTATATTTGAAAAAAAAAAAAAGATGGGTCGTGGTTGGGTCTTCCGGAATCACAATGACGCAAAACATACCACCAAGGCAACAAAGGAGTGGCTCAAGAAGAAGCACATTAAGATCATGGAGTGGCCTAGTCAGTCTCCAGACCTTAATCCTATAGAAAATGTATAGAGGGAGCTAAAACTTCGAGTTGCCTAGAGACAGGCAAGAAAACTTTATGATTTAGAGAAGATCTGTAAAGAAGAGTGGACCAAAATCACTCCTGAGATGTGTGCAAACCTGGTAACCAACTACAAGAAACATCTTACCTCTGTGCTTGTCAACAAGGGTTTCTCCACCAAATACTAAGTCATGTTTTTCTTGGGGCTCAAATACTTATTTTATTCACTGAACTGCAATAAATTTATAGCATTTGTTTTATGTGTTTTTTTCTGTGTTTTTGGTTGATATTCTGTCTCTGTCATTTAAAATACACATATGATAACAATTATACACCCTTCATTTCTTTGTAAGTGGGCAAACTTACAAAATCTGCAGGGGACCAAATAATTATTTTCCCCATTGTATGTGGTAGTCAAATTTGAAAATCGGAAAGACCTTACATTTATGTTTAAAATCCAATTGAACTTACATATATGGTGGTCATGCCCATGTCTGATCGGCTTCTGGTCCATAGGCCCATATTCTCTCTAAAAATCTGCGGGCTGCGCTTAAGGCACTTACACTCCGCTGTCCCAACTTACAGGAGCAAGTGTTGTATTCCCCAAACACTTGCTCCATAAGTTGGGACGGCGGAGTGTAAATGCCCCGGCTTAGCCTGGCGGATCTCCAAGGGGGCGGCTTGTATTCAAATTAAGCGCGCCCCCGATTCTAATGAACTGAGCATGCGCCGGGCTTCAAAAAGCCCAGTGCGCATGCTCCAGTTCTCGGCGGAAAACGTCAATGACGCCGACGTGTGCGTCATTGACGTAAAGTCGTATTCAAGAACGACTTACGGGAAACGACGTACCCGACGAAAAAACACGACGCGGACCCGACGCCATCCGTAACATGGCCTACGTGGGACTTGCGGAAATTTACTCCTCATAATAGCAGGACTAAATTTCCGCTTACGCAAACGACGTTAGCGACGGTTACGTGACGCGAACTCGTTCGGGAATCGGCGTAGAAGGATCATTTGCATACGCAAATGAGTCCTTCACGTAAATGCCATCTAGCGGCGGCCGGCATCATTACATTTAAGATCCGCCAGTGTAAGTGACTTACAGATGGCGGATCTTAAGTGTATCTATGCGAAAATGATTCTAAGAATCAGTCGCATAGATACACGGGCCAAAAAAGGGAGATACGATGGAGTATCCTGAGATACTCCATCGTAACTTCTATGAGAATATGGCCCATAGTGTTTTGCCTATTGCAATCTTTATTTCATGTAACAATTTGTAAAGATGCCCAACTGGCTCTTTTAAATTGTACCAGGTCTTTTCGTGCACCAGTGGAAATTGGCCTCATACCTTTTTATATCTGCCAAGCAAACTATAGCCCAGGCTTGGAAGACTCCATATGTTGCTTTTCAGGGAGTGAAAGCCAGAATGACCACGCTGATGTTGGAGGAGCAGATGTCTTTTACTTTGTCCAGTATTTTGAAGTATTCGCATGCAAAATTCTTGAAAGTTTGGGACACTTGGATATTGTACTCCTGCCCGTCCCTGTCCCCATCTAGCTATGGTAGACTGTAAATGTTGGTTGTGCAGGTGCCGCGTCCGTGGTACTCTTTTTCTTCTTTCCCCTTTTTATTCCTCCTCTGTCTTTATTTTCCTCTTCATTCTCAATATGATGGCTATTATATGGAGACTGATTTACCTCAGGGGACAATACAGTATAACTTGTGGTATTTGCTTTACCTCTACCCTGGCCCTTTTGGGTCCTGGCAACAGTTTCCAGTTATGTTAATCATTCTACGCACATATGCTGTTTCTTTTGTAAGTGCCTGTTCAATATTGCCCCTGCGTGGGCAAACCCAATTGAACCTTTAGTTTACATCAGCTAAATACATTCCAGGTACATAAAAAACAAAAGGTGTGCTACGTTTTATAATTGTCTTTCTAAAGCTGTGACAGCCTGTGTAGAAATTTTTGTCTTACGCTAGCCTCTGTAGAATAGGAACTTTGTTCTCTCTAGGAAAGTAGTTGTCTCTCTGCAGTGGTTTAACATGCCTCCTACTGTGTCAGAATTATATCTCTGCCATCAGCAAAGCTTTCACTCTGCCTCTGACTCCGAAGGGGGCATATTGAACCTCTGTAAAGGGAACACTGCTTCCCCACAGAGAGCAAGTGTCCACTCTGCAGAGTGCCAGCAGGGTACAGTGTCTAACGCTTATTGTGTATCCATCATCTTACATTGAACTTGTTTATGTAATGTATACTATCTTTGTACTGACACCTAGTGGTAATCTAGTATAACTACAACTTGCAAAATAATGTTTGCAAAATGGTACCTTCCGGTTACCTATGTGTCTAGCCACTTCAACCCCGGACCATTTGGCTGGCCAAAGACCAGAGCAATTTTTGCGATTCTGCACTGCGTCGCTTTAACTGACAATTGCGGGGTCGTGCAACGTGGCTCCCAAACAGCATTTACGTCCTTTTCCCCCCACAAATATAGCTTCCTTTCGGTGGTATTTAATCACCTCTGCGGTTTTTATTTTTTGCGCTATAAACAAAAAAATTGACAATTTTGAAAACATATATATACAGTACAGACCAAAAGTTTGGACACACCTTATCATTCAAAGAGTTTTCTTTATTTTCATGACTGTGAAAATTGTAGATTCACACTGAAGGCATCAAAACTATGAATTAACACATGTGGAATTATACATAACAAAAAAGTGTGAAACAACTGAAAATATATTTCATATTCTAGGTTCTTTAAAGTAGCCACCTTTTGCAGGAGACACATCTCTAGAACTGTTAAGAGGAGACTGTGTGAATCAGGCCTTCATGGTAGAATATCTGCTAGGAAACCACTGCTAAAGAAAGGCAACAAGCAGAATAGACTTGTTTGGGCTAAAGAACACAAGGAATGGACATTAGACCAGTGGAAATCTGTGCTTTGGTCTGATGAGTCCAAACTTGAGATCTTTGGTTCCAACCCCCGTGTCTTTGTGCGACGCAGAAAAGGTGAACCGATGGACTCTACATGCCTGGTTCCCACCGTGAAGCATGGAGGAGGAGGTGTGATGGTGTGGGGGTGCTTTGCTGGTGACACTGTTGGGGATTTATTCAAAATTGAAGGCATACTGAACCAGCATGGCTACCACAGTATCTTGCATCGGCATGCTATTTCATCCATCAGGACAATGACCCCAAACACACCTCCAGGCTGTGTAAGGGCTATTTGACCAAGAAGGAGAGTGATGGGGTGCTGCGCCAGGTGACTACCTCTTGAAGCTCATCAAGAGAATGCCAAGAGTGTGCCAAGCAGTAATTAAAGCAAAAGGTGGCTACTTTGAAACAACTGAAAATATATTTCATATTCTAGGTTCTTCACACTTTTTTGTTATGTATAATTCCACATGTGTTAATTCATAGTTGTGATGCCTTCAGTGTGAATCTACAATTTTCATAGTCATGAAAATAAAGAAAACTCTTTGAATGAGAAGGTGTGTCCAAACTTTTGGTCTGTACTGTATATTTTTTACTTTTTGCTATAATAAATATCCTGAAAAAATATATAAAAAAATATTTCCTTAGTTTAGGTATTCTTCTACATATTTTTGGTAAAAAAAAAATCACATTAAGCATTTATTGATTGGTTTGCTCAAAAGTTATAGCGTCTACAAAGTAGGGGATCGTTTTATGGCATTTTTATTACCATACTAGTAATGGCGGCGATCAGCGATTTTTATCGTGACTGCAACATTATGGCGGACACTTTTGGCGCTATTTTGAGACCATTCACATTTACACAGCGATCAGTGCTATAAATATGCACTTATTACAGTGTAAAATGTGACTGGCAGTGAAGGGGTTAACCAGGAGGGGGCGCTAAAGGGGTTAAGTGTGTCCTAGGGATGTGTTCTAACCTTAGGGGGGATGGGCTATGTGTGACACGACACTGATCACCGCTCCCGATTACAGGGAGCGGTGATCAGTGTCCTGTCACTAGGAAGAGTAGGGGTAAGGTTAAGGGTATCCCCGCACACATCAAGTCCGTGGGACCCGCGATCACACTCACAGAGCTTGTGTGGCGTATAATGCACCAAATTCAAGTACAAATTCTAGACAGGTATATGACTTTGGCGCAGGCTGCACCACGTTTGGAACACATGAGAGACACTGTCTGTGCCAGTCTTTACTACTTAGGTTGTGGGTGTATTCTAACCACTTTATGACTGCCTCACGCAGGTATACTGCTGCAGGGTGGCCGCTCTGGGCTGGATCAATTATCTGATACACTTCCAGGTAGGGGGTGCGCTGCACCGGCTGTGCTATCATTTGTTACAGCACAAGCTGATGAGCGGGTGCCGGCCAATGATTGATCGCTGTCATCCGCTGATTAGCTTCATCAATCAGAGAAGGGAGCTCTATGTTGTAAATAACACAGAGCTCCAAACACTGACAGGCGATCTTGCTGGAAGAAAATGATCGCTTAGTAAAAGCAGCACATAACACACCCAGTAAACATTGTTAGGCACAGATTTAACCCCTGGTCGCCCCTAGGTGGTAACCCCTTCCTAGCAGTGTCATTAGTACAGCGACAGTGTATAGTATTAGCACTGATTACTGTACTGTATTGAAAAAATATATATAGTTGCGCTAATATCAAAGCAAACCTTTGCGAAAAAGGTGACCATAATTATATGAATAAACGTGAATCATGAATTAAGTTAAAATACCTGTTTGGATAAACAATACACAAACAAATTAACAAATCATGAAATAGGCCATAATGTAGACATATATGCAAAAAAACAAATAAGAATCATACATTGTAGTGAACAAAACATGAACTATGAGCCCTGCATTGGGCTAAACCTAAAACACACAGTGAATTGAAAAGGAAAAAGAGTCCATATGATTCAATATGAGGAAACACCCAGTGATGATCAAGTTGACAGCTGCTCTATCTTCTCAAGATCCGCAACATTAAGTGAATACCACCACCCTAGTGTAAGTGAGACTTCTTACCAGAGCCAAAGGTCCCTTGTAGTATAGGACCAAAACCAGCATAAGTGTTAAACCCAGCAGACACGACTGAACACTGCATCCATAACGGTGATACGATGTGATGATACGACAAGCTCCTCATACGTCAGACTCCAAAACCAGCATAGGTGTTACAACCAGCAGATACGACAGAGCATTGCATCCATAGCGATGATACGATGTGGTGATACGACAAAGTCCTCAGCATAAACGTCAATTGGTATGGTATCATGCAAAAAAAGCAGATGCCTCAATAGTGTAAAACCAATGACTTTTATTAAAATATAAAAAAAACTCACATTTCGTAAGTGTAAGAACAGCCTTAAACCTGCAGCGCCGGCCGGACGCAAACAGGAAAACCCGTCCGTATGGGAAACCGAGCAGATGAGGGTGATGACGACAGCAAGCCGCTCGTTCCGCCCTACGCGTTTCGTGATAGGTCACGTCGTCTCGGGGGCCCCGAAAGAAAAAGATAAACAATTTTCAATTTTTTTTACAAATATCTGAAAAGTGTGGGGTGCATTTGTATTCAGCCACCTTTACTCTGATACCCCTAATAAAATCTAGTGCAACCAATTGCCTGCAGAAGTCCCCTAATTAGTAAATAGAGTAATGTAATCTCAGTATACAGTAAATACAGGTCACGGATAAAGTTGTGGCCATGTTAGGTTAGGTTATGAAAAATATCCCAAGCTTTGAACATCTCATGGAGGACTGTTCAATCCATCATCCAAAAATGGAAAGAGTATGGCACATCAGCAAACCTAACAAGACCTAACAAGACATGGGCGTCCACCTAAACTGACAGGCCGGTCAAGGAGAGCATTAATCAGAGCAGTAGCCAAGAGGCTCATGGTAACGCTGGAGGAGCTGCAGAGATCCACAGCTCAGGTGGAGGAATCTGTCCACAGGACAACTATTAGTCGTGCACTCCACAAATCTGGCCTTTATGGAAGAGTGGCAAGAAGAGTCACAGGCGGGGAGAGAAGAGTGACAGTTGGGGAGGGGCAGTGTGACAGGTTGGAGAGCAGTGTGACAGGTCGGGGACAGTGTGATAAGATGAGGTATTGTTACAGTAGGACACACTGATTAGATATGACTTCACGCACTGTTCTGTACACACTGCTTCCCTGTAGTGTCTGTGGGATGTCCCCCCGGCTAGCAGTTCTCTTCCCGAGTCTATAAAGTGGAGAGGGGAGGTATCGGTAAGAGTGTACAAGCAGAGTGACTTACTTGTGCACTGAAACTGGTGTCTGCCTGGATCAAAGGCTCCTCCCCTCTCCACTGTACAGCTTGGGAAGGGAACTGCTAGCTGGAGGGACATCCCACGGACATCACAGAGCTGGCGATTGCCCCCTCCACTGGATCAAAGCATATTCATGTGTTAGAATAGCCCAGTCCAGACCTAAATCCAATTGAGAATCTGTGGCAAGACTTGAAAATTGCTGTTCACAGACGCTCTCCATCCAATCTGGCAGATCTTGAGCTATTTTGCAGAGACGAATGGGCCAAAATGGCACTCTCTAGATATGCAAAGCTGGTAGAGACATACCCAAAAACACTTGCAGCCATGGGCGTCCGCTGAACTTTTTTTAGGGGGGGCATCATTTTAAGGTCATCCATGCTTGGTCCATTTTTGACAGTGTCATGAAGGGGAGGGGCTTAGGCACCGTACACACGATAGAATCCATCCGCTGAAAAATCCCAGCAAATGGGTTTCAGCGGATAGATCCTATGGTGTGTACACTCCAGCGGATCTGTTTCCGCGGATATTTCTCCCCTGGGATGGATTCCAGCAGATCGAATATTTGCTGACATCCCAAGCAAATCCATCTGCTGGAATCCATCCCAACGGATGGATCCGCTGGTCTGTATAGACTCACCGGATCCATCCGTCCGAAGGGATCCCCCGCATGCGTCGTAATGATTCGACGCATGCGTGGAATTCCTTATATGACAGCGTCGCGCACGTCGCCGCGTCATAATCACGGCGACGGCGCGACACGTCATCGCCAGAGGATTTCGGCGCGGATTTCAATGCGATGGTGAGTACACTCCATCGCATTAAAATCTGCTGAAATCCTCGAGAGGATTTATCCGCGGAAACGGTCCGCTGGACCGTATCCGCGGATAAATCCTCCCGTGTGTATGGGGCCTTAGTCATTATCACATAAAGCTCAGGCATGCAAAGGTTTGAGAAACCTGATGCAACTATCAAGCAACTAGCAACTTTGAATAACAATATCATAATAAATGGAGTCCCCCCCCCCCTCCCAAGAAAATAGCAACCCCCAGGATCAGTGCCAGTTTCTGCAATAACAATCCCCAGCTTTGCTGTCAGTTTCCGCTAAAAAAAATCGGCAGCATTGGTGACAGTAGCAACAATAATAACCCCCCACATCGGTTCAGATTTCTAGAATTAAAACTTCAGCATCTGTACCAGTGTACATAATAATGACCCTCAGCACTGGTGTCAGTTTCCGCAATAAAAACTCCCAGCATTTGGTGTCATTTTCTGCAATAATTGCCCCCAGCATAGATGGGAGGATATCAATTAGACACTCCCTAATGGCTCAGTCCCTAGGATAAGTAATGGATAATGGCCAACAGGCCCTCTTACCAGACCTGGTGAAACCGCAACAGTGATCCCTCTGGCTGGGCGTTCACTCACTCTGGGTTGCCTGGGGTGACTCTAGTCAGTAGTGTAGCATGCCTGTACCCTGGCAGTGGCTCTGTCTTTCTCCCTCCCTGGTGGTGCGGGTACAGTGTGGCTCCCTCTGTGGTCATGCGGGTACAGCGTGGCTCCCTCTCTGGTCGTGCGGGTACAGTGTGGCTCCCTCTCTGGTGGTGCGGGTACAGCGGGGCTCCCTCTCTGGTGGTGCGGGTACAGCGGGGCTCCCTCTCTGGTCGTGCGGGTACAGCGGGGCTCCCTCTCTGGTCGTGCGGGTGCAGCATGGCTCTCTGGTTGGTGCGGGTATAGCGTGTCTCTCTGGTTGGTGCATGTACAGCGTGGCTCTCTGGTTGGTGCGGGTACAGCGTGGCTCTCTGGTTGGTGCGGGTACAGCGTGGCTCTCTCTGGCTTCCCCCAGCATGAGCACAGTATTTTATTTTCTCCTCTTGTAAAACCCCCCCCAGCAGAGTGCTTGCATGCTGGGGGCTGTAGCATGGTGTCTGTGGACACGCTGGGGCCGCCACTCTTAAAGCGGTAGTTCACCCCCCCCGACACATTTTACCATCGAGACAGGCATTGTAGCGCGAGCTACAGTATGCCTGTCCCGATTTTTTTAACCCCGTACTCACCTTGTAGTCGTCCATCGTAGATTTCGGCTCCCGCGGGGAATGGGCGTGCCTATGGAGAGGGAGGATGATTGACGGCCGGCCCTGGCACGTCACTCTCCCCGAAGACAGCCGGAGTAGGTCTCGGCTCTTCACAGCGCCTGCGCACAGGCTATGCGCACGCGTCGTGAAGACCAAGCCTATTTCGGCTATTTCCGGAGAAGCGTGACGCGCCAGAGCCGGCCGTCAATCATCCTCAGTCTCCATAGGCACGCCCATTCCCCGGTATCTTCGATGGACGACTACAAGGTGAGTACGGGGGTAAAAAATGCGGGACAGGCATACTGTAGCTCGCGCTACAATGCCTGATTTTAAGGTAAAATAAATTTTTTTTTTTTTTTCCCGTCGATAGGGTGAACCCCCGCTTTAAGGGACTACATTTCCCATGATGCCCCCAGTCCCCAGAGTCTTCTGATTGGCCCTCTGCTGTGGCCAATCATGAGGAGGAAAACAGCAGGCAGAAAGCAAGGCAGCGGCGCGGCAAATTCAATTAGAGACACTCTCTCTCTCTCCTCCAGATTCAGCTGACAGAAAGGGGGAGGGGGCGATCAGGGGAGATATACAGGCACAGGCCGCGGCTCTCCTCTCTCTGTCACAGCACCGCTGCTCCATTTACCAGAGAACTTGGCAGCGGCGCTGTGACAGGGAGAGGAGAGCCGCGGCCTTTCTGTCAGCTGAAGCTAGAAGAGAGAGAAAGCGGCTCTAATTGAATTTGCTGCGCCGCCGCCTTGCTTCCTGCCCGCTGTTTTCCTCCCGAGAATCACAGCACTGGTTTCTAGGGGGGTGCAAACGCCCTCCCTTGTCCTATGGAGCGGATGCCCATGCTTACAGCTGTAATTGAAAGGTGGTTCTACAAAGTATTGACTCAGGGGGCTGAATACAAATGCATGCCACACTTTTCACATTGTAAAAAAAATGAAAACCATTTATCATTTTCCATCCACTTCACAATTATGTGTCACTGTGTTGGTCTATCACATAAAATCCCAATAAAATACATTTACGTTTTTGGTTGTAACATGACAACATGTGGAAAACTTCAAGCAGTATGAATACTTTTTCAAGGCACTTTAGGTACTTACACACAAGTTGCCTACACTTCAACAATATTAGGTTTCCAACATAAACCACTTAAGCCAGGCAGTAGGCAAAATTTCTCCATTCATGCTAAACAGCAAGGATGGATGAATCCCCCTACTGGACAATCCTATTGAATGCAGCCGAAAAATGTCCTTGAAGTTGTAACTTAACCACTTAAGACCCTGACCAAAATGCAGGTAAAGGACCAGGCCCCTTTTTGCGATTCGGCACTGCGTCGCTTTAACTGACAATTGCGCGGTCGTGGGACGTGGCTCCCAAACAAAATTGGGTGTCCGTTTATGAAGCAGTGAAGAGCGGTGATCCCAAGGATCACCACTGATCACAGCCCATAAACAGTTTATGAAACAGAGATAATGGGGGGGGGGGGGGTGGCTTTTTTTCCCACAACTAGAGCTTTCTTTTGATTTTATTTGATCACCTCTGCGGTTTTTATTTTTTGCGCTATAAACAAAAATAGAGCGAAATTTTTTTAAAAAAATGCAATATTTTTTACTTTTTGCTATAATAAATATCCCCCAAAAATATATAAAAAAAACATTTTTTTTCCCTCAGTTTAGGCCGATACGTATTCTTCTACCTATTTTTGGTAAAAAAAATCGTAATATAGCGTTTACAAAATAGGGGATAGTTTTGTTGCATTTTTATTAATTCTTTTTTTTTTTACTACTAATGGCGGCGATCAGCGATTTTTTTCGTGACTGCGATATTATGGCGGACACATCGGACAATTTTGACACATTTTTGGGACCATAGTCATTTTCACAGCAAAAAGTGCTAAACTTTTTATACACAAAATTGTCAGTTTAATGAGATTTTTCTCACACATGCCATTGGTATATGTGGAATTACACTCCAAAACACATTCTGCTAATTCTCCTGAGTATGGGGATACCACATGTGTGAGAGCCTAGCCTAGCCATGCATGAGGGCCCAAAACCCCCAAAAACAATGATAACCTTCATGCCTTGTACACACGACCGGTTTTCACGACGAGAAAACTGACATTTTTTATATTGGTCGTGGAAATCGGTCGTGTGTATGCTTCCAAGCAGTTTTCTCGACGAAAAAACTGCCTGCAAAAAAATTGAAACCAGCTCTCTTTTTTCTCGTCGTGTTTTCCGTCAGTCTTTTTCTCGTCACGAAAAACAGTTGTGTGTATGCTTTTCCGAGGGGAAAAAGAAAGTGCATGCTCAGAATCACGTATGCAGCCCAAAGGGTGGCGCCATTTGAAAGGAACTTCCCCTTTATAGTCCCGTCATATGTATTGTACATCACCGTGCTTTGGTCAGATGTTTTTTTGCATGAACGTCTGTATGCAAGTCAGGCTGAAGAGGAATCACGTCGGGAAAAACTTCGTTTTTTTCCTGCTGAGAAAAATGGTCCTGAAATGCCAGGATAGTACAAATACATCCCCCCCCCCCCCCCCCTCATGACCCTTTTTTGGAAAGTAGACATCCCAAGGTATTTGATAAAAGGCGTAGTGAGTATTTTTCAGATCTCATTTTTTGTCACAAGGTTTTTGAACCTGAAAAAAACAATCTATTTTCCTTTCCTTGCTTAATTTTCCAAAATATAATGAAGAATCCAAAACCTTGTAGATGAAGAAAATCTCTCACAGAAAAAGTGTATGGTATGCCCACCAATAGAATCTTCTGCATCACCCACTGTTCTAATTTTGGGCATACATGTACTCTTCTTTTTTTGTTCAGCCTGTAGGTTCCTCCATTCACATCGATCAATGTGGGTGAAGAAATCTCTGCCAGAAAAAAGTGAAAAAATGATATGCCAAAGCATAGGAGTGATCTACCTACTGATCACCCCAGGCCCCTCATGCTTGGGCATACACGTTTTTTTTTTAACCTGTGGATGAGAAATCTCGTAATGCAGCATTTCAGGCACTGACGTATGTATTCTGAAAGCAGCACCATGATGCTGTCAGAATAAGCAGATCAGTGCTACAGCTGATTGGCATTCATGCAAACAAAACAACAACGGTTAACAATATAACACAGTAACTATATAACATGAAATCAATAAAACAACAACTTTTTTTTACTATTTTAGTTGTTTTGTTTTTTTATCTTATTTGTAACGTTTTAGAACAATTAATCCAGCCCTTGATCTCGAAATGTAATAGCCAGTTTCCTAACTACCTAACACCTTTCAAGACCCTTCTTGTGCAGAATTTTGTACTCTAGACTAATATTTCACTAGTGTGTGGTAGCAACATAAGCAGTCCTTGATGCAGAGATCAGGTTGGCCAGGCCTGGACGGACAGATAAAATGGGTGTCATGTTTTATTCCATTTCTGCTACAGAAACTGCATCTTTTTTATTTTTGGGTCGGAGTACCAAGGAGAACATTCGAAAAATGCCTCTTTTTTTTTTAACATTCAATTTTTATTAGTTATCAGAACATAAAATAACAAATAAAGACATTAAGAAAAGTATTACAGTTACATAGTATAGCGAATGCATTTTTGAAAAATACAATAAATCAGTATAATAATCCTGAATAATCCTTCAAATTCATATCTTTAATTTCAGTTTCTAGCTAGTCAACCTCCAAGAATAAACCTATTCACCCCTAGGGGAGCAAACTGTGAACAGGTATATTCTAACGTGAACAAAAGAGAAAACAAGATGTCGTCAAGTAAATCAATGTATTCTAGCGAGACAAACCAATCAGGAAATTAAATCAGCATAAATCTCTGCAATGAATAAGTGATACCAACAGGCTACTGTACCTAGTGGTAGTTAAGAATGAGCGCACAAGTCTTTTAGTGATGTAGATGCTTTAGGATGCATGATCCATACATCCGAGTGCTTCTTAAAGTGAATTACGTTATATTTTTTAAGTGCTAAAAGTAATTTGTAGTACGCCTGGGTGTTGACTCTAATGCTGCGTACAGACAATCGGACATTCCGACAACAAAATTGTGGATTTTCTTCTCAAACTTGTTTAGCGCTCACCCCCGAAGGAGCCGCTGATTAGTTTGGGATCGGCGTATTAAGTTGCCCTCTTAATTTTGTCTAGGGGTGATACTTGTGACTGTGGATAAAGAGCGAGTGTCCAGACATCAAATAAGTTTCCAATGCTTTAATCCAAGGCCCAACACGGCCAACATCAACATGGCACACAATAGAGAAAGGTTAATGAGTAAGGAGAGAACTTTAGTATCAGGCCTTGGATATGAAGGAAAGCAAGCCTACTCTCGGCAATAACTTAGCTCAACTTGACGCCACTCCAGCTAGAGTGGGTAAAGTGCCCCGGACAGGCGGTTACCACGGGCCTGGCAGCCGGAGTGTCACTTGCAAATCACTGGGAGGAACAGGCCCCTGCCACAGGCTTAAAGATTTTAGGTATAAGGGATTGAATAGAGTTAATCCTCCCAGTTAGTTCAAATAAGGGTCACCAATTGACAGCTTTAGTGTACCTGTCATGCAACGTGATGACCGGATCCTCGATGGTTCGTCTAGGCCTCCCGGACAACCTCTATCTCTAGGTTCTCCCCGAGCCGTTCCTCCACCGTACAGCTCCCAGCTTAGGATCCTCTCAGTGACGGTCTGGGACCCAGCAAGTCTCTGGGGCCCCTCTCAATGTCAGAGTGAAACTCTGCATGGTGTGCAGCTTTGGTCAAATAGGACACGGTGGCGGGGCCCATGGATGCGCGCACCCTGAAGGTGGATGCCGCACCTGGAACTCGGGCCCCGCACAGAACAGAACAGCTAATGGCGGCTGCCACAGATATACCCCCTCCCAGCATGCCCAACAAGGGAACCACTCTGATTGGCTGCTGGGGGAAGTACCCTGATTGGCTGCTGGGGGAAGTGGCCACCATTGCCACCCCCATATTTAGGTGTCCGACCCCTTTTAGGGCACCTGAATTACAGCAGCGGGGGGTGTTTCTGAAGCACCTGATTAGAGCCATTGGATTCAGAAAGCACTTACGCCGACGTATCTCGATATACGCCGCGTAAGTGTAAATATGCGCCGTCGTATCTTTGCCCCGTACCCAGAACAAGATACGCCGGAAAATAGGCTTCTTCCGACCGACGTAAATTTCTTACGCCGGCGTATCGTAGGCGCATATTTACGCTGGACGCATCTGCCGCTCCCATTGATTTTGTATTCAAATATGCAAATGAGTGAGATACGCCGATTCAGAAACGTACGTTTGGCCGGCACAGGCTACGCGCGGTGCGCGTAAGTGGAATGTCCGGCGTAAAGTTACCCCTCATAAAGCAGGGGTAACTTTGCACCAGATTTGCACAGGTCAGCTGGAGAGCAGCTACAGCAGCACCGTTACAGATGAGCTGAGCAACAACACTTGCAGGACAACACATCTGTATGCCAACATGCCAGGGGAAGCCGTGGTCATAGCACTACTGTGTCTACGGGCATGTAGGAGGGCACGGGAGACGATATTCCGCACACGCATTGACGTCTTTGGCATGGGTGAATCAGAGGTGTATTGCATCTTCAGATTCAGCCCTGATGCCATCCTGGAATTAGCCACAACCCTGCATGATGACATCACCAGCAAGACACACCACGTACATGCAGTGCAGCCACTGGTCAAGGTACTGGCAACACTGCATTTCCTTGCAAGTGGATCTTTTCAAAGAACAAGTGGAGTAGTGGCTGGGATGTCACAATCCACCATGAGCAGATGTGTGCACCAGGTTGTCCCCGCAATCCTCAGACGCATGTCCCATCACTTCATCAAACCCACCCATGAGCACCTGCGTCAGAAGGCAATGGCATATTTCTTCAGAATTGCAGGATTCCCACGCACCGTGGGGGCCATTAATTGCACACATGTGGCACTACGGCCCCCCCGTGCCACAGAGCACATATACTGCAATCGTAAGCTTTGGCATTCCATCAACGTACAGGTGATAGCCGATGCCCAATGCCTCATATGGCACATCCGTGCAAAACACCCAGGGGCCAGCCACGACAGCTACATATACCGTCAAAGCACCGTCCCAACAGAATTCGAACAGAACGTGTATGGGGACAGCTGGCTGGTTGGCGAGTGACATGGGTGTCGGGCATGACTGTCCGACCCCATGATGCAGACATCACGAGGGGCACATGAACGACTAACATCCTCCTGTCTTTTCCCTTCCAGGTGACGTTGCATATGCACTTGTACCCCATCTTATGACTCCATACCGGAATCCCCAAACCAGAGGAGAGAGAAAATACAATGATGCACACATACCTACCCGTGCAGTGGTGGAACGCACATTTGGCATCCTGAAGTCCCGTTTCCGATGCCTGGATAAGTCCGGGGGGACCCTGTTGTATTCCCCAAACTTTGTGTGCCAGATCATCGGTGCATGTTGCATTTTGCACAACTACACCATGAGAAAGGGCCTGGAGATTGACATACGTGATGACCTGACCCCCGAACCACGCAGTCACCCCCTGCCCGAGGCTACCCCCTCTGCTGAGGGAAGAGCAGTCAGGAGTTGTCTCGTGGAACGCATCTTTGCACGTTAAACAAACACATTCATCATGGCACAAGGAGAATGCACGCATGCACACCACTGTGGTCCCTAGCTCACACACACCACATCCACATCACATTGGATTAGCCCAAGTCCACCATGCAGGATTTGGGAGCAGCAACGCCACGCCAAGGCTCCAATTATGTTGCTGTCCATTCATACCACATTCACACGGTCGTGGGGATAATTTCTCCCCGACTACCCAGGGTGACAAACCTTACTGGCAGGAGTGTCACCCCCACATTCACTCACCAGTCACACTGTAGCCTGCACTACTCCCAGTGAGCAGGGATTATACAAAAAAAAAACTCAGGTGATGAGTGTTTTTATTATTTTCACTCAGATTATGAGTAAACAAATAAAACAAAAAACTCATCATTTGAGCATAAAAGAAAAGCAAAAAATAAATCATCTGCCCTGTAGTGGGCTGCGAGTGGTGCCTAGGCTCCTGGGCCACAGTCGCCTGGGGGGAGCCTCAGGTGGGGGGGTTGTCTGGTGGAGGTACATCCCCCGGTCTCTTCCTGGCTGCCTGGCTGCCCTCCAATGCCAGGGCAATGCGGTGGAGGTAAGAATTTGTCACCGCCTGCATCCGCAGCTGGCGGGTGGTGGTGTTGTGCAGGTGGCGCCGTGTCTGCCTCCCTCCTCTTGTATGGCAGCTGCCAGGCTCCTCCCCTCCACCTGCATGGCAGCCGTATTGGCCTGGACTGCCTCTGCCAGGCTCCGGACCTCCGTTACAAGGCCTGATGTGGTGGCCTGCAGCTCCCCCAGACACGTGACAATACCTGTGCAATTGCCACTCACATCCTGCAGGCTGTCATTGATGGCCAAATTCTGACCCGCCTGCTGGGTGAGGGCCTGCTGCACAGCTACGGTACAGGCAGCCTGGGTCTGAGCCGAGGAGGCCAGGCTCTCTGCCACATGGTGCAGGTCCCCCACTAAGGCAGCCAGATGGTGGGTTTGGCGGGCCTGGTCCCTCGCCAAATTCTCCTCCAATGCCTCCGGAACACCCCTTGTCTTTCGTGTAGCCTTCCTTGGGGCAAGAGAGGCTTGGGGCAGGCTGGATGGGGTGGCCCTTGAGGGGCTATCCCTGATGGGGGAGGAGGTTTGGGAGGGTACAGGTATGGGGGTCTCCTCCACTATGAAAAACCCTTCCTCCAAAATGACCTGCTCCTCCTCCACTTCCTCTACAGGTGAGGTGGGGGCACTCTCGGCCAGGGATGGCGTCGGTCGCCCAGCAGCCGACGACGGCCCAGCTCCCTCCTGGACATCTGTGGATGACACAAAACATTCACATGTTGGTGGACCCACACACTTGTCACATGTTCCCTTGCCCCCCCTCACATGCTACACACCGGAGAGAAGATAAAACACACTTACCTGTCCTCAAGGGCTGATCAACCGAATCAAATCCCTCCAGGCCCTCAACCTGCTCCCTCTCCAGGCATCGGGCAATGACCAGCTCATCAGGAGTGAGGGTAATGTTGGTGGCTGGTCCACCTCCTATGCCACTGGCATGCCTCCGGATCTTGGCCAGCTTATCTTTAACAAGACGCCGCAGATCGTTAATCTTTTTTGTTTTATCCCTGGGGGTCCTAGCCTCCACGCCAATGGCATTCACCTGTGTGGTTATCTCCAGCAGGATCCGATCTTTTTCCACCTTGCTGGTAGTGCCAGTCAGTGCCCCATACTTATTGAGGCCCTCGATAATAAGAGCCTTCTCCTCAGGGGTGAAATTGAGCTTCCTCCGACCCTTAGCAGTCACCCCTCAAGAAAATAACAAAAGTACTAGCAGTAAAAAAAATGCTTGTGTACTTTTGCACTTGACGGGCATATGTCTGGGCGTATTTATGCACTGGGCGTAGGCGTTGGGCCGGCGTATCTTAGGGGTTACGCCGGGAGTAGTTGTGAGCATGCGCAGATGGGTGCAGTCAATCCGTCCATGTCACAGCGCATGCGCCGTTTAAGATACGCCCAACGTAAACCACTGCGACACGGTCGGACCATGATTTGCATGGGGTGACCACCACTTACACTTACGCTGCCCTACGCCGTCGAAAATACGTTATGCTGGCGCATCTTGGTGAGTAATAGCTTTCTGAATACAGTACATGCCTCTCCGCGCTGGTCCGGCGTAGTGTAAATAAGGTACGCTACGCCGGCATAAATATGCGCCAATGTATCTGAATCCGGACTATAGTCTCTAATAGGCTTCGAAATAGGTGAACTGCGAGCGCCATGCTGGGCGCTCACAGTCCACCCAGGGGTGTTAGGAAAGTGAATATTAATTTGCCTTTCTAACACAGAACCACCTCTCCACCAATAAGGTGTGCGGGTCTGTTACCCGTCATCTGATTGGCTAAAACGAAAGGCGCGGCTATTGGACGCCTATCAGGAGGAGAGGACGGGAAATGAGGACGGCAGGAAACGCATGGAGGACCCCACTCGTGGCCGTCACCCGCTTCCCCAGGAGACAGGGTAAGTGCCGGGCGAGCGGGCGGGGGATTCACAGTGGTGGCATTTGATGGCACACTGGCAGCATTTATTGGGCACACCGGCATTTGATGGGCACACTGGCAGCATTTAATGGGCACAGTGGCAGAGTTTGGGCACAGGGGCGGCATTTGATGGCACAGTAGTGGCATTTGATGGCACAGTGGCAGCATTTAAATGGGCACAGTGGCAGCCTTTGATGGACACAGGCGGCATTTGATGGCACAGTTTGATGGGCACAGTGGCAGCATTTAATGGGCACAGTGGTGGCATTTGATAGGAACAGTGGTGGTGTTTGATGGCACAGTGGCTGCAAATGATGGGCACAGCGGCTGCAATTGATGTTTTTTTTTTTCAGTTTGCTTGCGCCCCCCTAAAAATGTTGAGAACCAGCCGCCACTGGTTTATATGTGCGTCCTGGACGTCCTGCTATTTACATTCCCTGTGTGCGCCGCCGAGGGCGCACAGTGGGGAAAAACTGTGCCCGGCGTGTCACATGATGCCGATGCGCGTGCCTGGTGGCCGCAATGTCCCCCAGGTACCCGCGATCGGCAGTGACAGAGCAAAGACGTGGAGCTCTGTGTGTAAACACAGAGCTCCACGTCCTGTCAGGGAGAGAGGAGACCGATGCTGGGTCCCTTGTACACAGATCGGTCACCTCCCCCCACAGTAAGAATCACTCCCGGGGAATACATTTAACCCCCTCCTCGCCCCCTAGTGTTAACCCCTTCCCTGCCAGTCACATTTCTACAGTAAACAGTGCATATTTATAGCACTGTTCGCTGTATAAATGTGAATGGTCCCAAAATAGTGTCAAAAGTGTCCGATATGTCCGCCGCAATATCGCAGGCCTGACAAAAATCGCAGAAAAAGGCGCTATAACTTTTGCTCAAACCAATCAACATAGGCTTATTGCAATTTTTTTTTACCAAAAATACGTAGAAGATTACGTATAGGCCTAAATTGAGAAAAAAAAATGTTTTTTTTAAAAAAGATTAGGATATTATTAACAAAAAGTAAAAAAATATTGTGTTTTTTTCAAAATGTTCTGTCTTTTTTTGTTTATAGCACAAAAAATTAAAACTGCCAAGATGATCATATACCACCAAAAGAAAGCTCTGTTTGTGGGGAAAAAATGATAAAAATATAATTTGGGTACAGTATAGCATGACCGCGCAATTGTCATTCAAAATGCGTCAGCGCTAAAAGCTGAAAATTGGTCTGGGCAGGAAGGGGGTTTAAGTGCCCAGTAAGGAATTGGTTAAGCGCCCCCATCACATAAAGATGTGAACAGGCATGTAGGTCCCACATGCATATGTAAACAGTGATCACACCACATCTGTGAGGTATCACCGCACACGGCACAGTGAGAGCAATAATTCTAGTTCCAAGGCCTTCTGTTTAACTCCTATGGATAATTTATTGTACTGTAGTGTGTCGCCATTCCACGCTTATACGCTGTTTTAAAGCATTACACGTTTGGTAACTATTTACTCATCATAGTTTACCAAAACTTGGGGATTAAATTGTGTTTGCTTTCACCAAAATTCATTTAACCACTTAAGGACCGGAAGGATTTACCCCCTTAATGACCAGGCATTTTTTTGCTATACGGCACTGCGTCGATTTAATGGACAATTGCGCGGTCCTGCGATGCTGTACCCAAACAAAATTGATGTGCTTTTTTCCCCCACAAATAGAGCTTTCTTTTGGTGGTATTTGATCACCTCTGCGGTTTTTATTTTTTGCGCTATAAAACGTTTTTAGGAAAATTTCATCAGTTTAGGCCAATATGTATTCTCCTACATATTTTTGGTACAAAAACAAAAAAAAAATCGTAATAAGCGTATATTGATTGGTTTGCGCAAAAGTTATAGCGTCTACAAAATAGGTTTTAGATTTATGGCATTTTTATTCATTCTTTTTTTACTAGTAATCAGTGATTTTTAGCGGGACTGCGACATTGACAGTTCGGACACTTTTTTGGGACCAGTGACATTTATACAGCGATCAGTGCTATAAAAATGCACTGGTTACTGTATAAATGGCAGGGAAGGGGTTAACACTAGGGGGTGATCAAAGGGTTAAATGTGTTTCCTGGGAGGTGTTTCTAACTGTGGGGGGAGGGGACTGACTGAGAGATCGCTGTTCCTGATCATTAGGAACAGCAGATCTCTCTACTCTCCTGACAGAACGGGGATCTGTTTGTTTACATTGACAGATCCCTGTTCTGGCTCTCTGTGGAGCGATCACGGGTGGCCGACGGACATTGACTCCCCAATGTGTCTGCTATAGCTCTCAAAGGAGTCAACATACACCTACTGCGATTTGCGGGAATGAGCCGACCTGCCGCAGTTAGGGTGACCACGTGTCCCGGATTGCCCGGGACTGTCCCTTAATTAATACTTGTGTCCCGTGTCCCGGACACCCTCATTACGGGACAATACAGAGTCCCGGAATTGGCCTGGGCCGATCTAATGCCCCCTAAAATAGCCTTTGCATACATCCTCTCTGTCTCAGCCTGTGGTGGACCCCTAGCTGACAGAGAGTGAGACCCCTTTTTCTTTATTCACCGCCCCTGGCTCAGTGCCCAAACTGGTTGCTACCTCCTGCCTCCCGCTTGGCGTGTAGCAACCAGTGACGTCAGAGCAGGAGAGAGGGAGAGACCTATAGCAGCAGATGAGAGTTTAACTTCCTCCTCCGCGCCTTCTGTTCAGCTCCACCCACCTCCTCGTGTATGCTCTGGAGTCCAGCCAGGCAGCCAGAAGAAACATCAGACTCTGAGACAGACTGCAGTGTACAAACTAAGGCAAGTAACATTGCAAAGCACTGACCAGCATTGAAGATCCATCGGTGTTATAATCCTGTCGGCTCTCCCTCAGCAGTCAGAGTTCAGTAAGACACTGGAGTGTGTGTCTGCACTCTGCACAGTACACTCAGAGGCTTGCTCCAGATAAGGGTCGGCAGGAGAGACACTGACACATGACACCCTGGATGGAAGGAGGAAACTTCCTTAGATATCAGGGCAGGGTTCATGCTGGGACTTGTAATCCTTCACTTTTGGGGATGTGACTCCCCCCCCCCCCCCAAAAGTGAAGAACTACAGGTCCCAGCATGAACTCCTCAGAGCTGAAGATGTTTCCTGCACACATGATAACTCCTCACACCCAGTCCTGTCCGGCTGCTCCCTGTCTCTTCTCTCCCACTACTTGTTTGCCTCTCACTGCAGCAGCCCCCCCCCCCTCCTCCTTCACCCTCAGCCTTTCATGTTCTGCCACCTTTTCACCTTCTAGTCTTGTTACCCCCTCTGTATACCAAGCAATCCTCTCAGGAGTGGCTCATCAGCGACTATCACAACCTCAGAGTCCTGCCAGCATTCCATTCATTGCTCCTTCAAACTGCCAGAAATGTTTTAGTTACTCCACTGCAGCGGTGTAACTACAGGGGGCGCCATTGCAACCCAGCCTCATACTCCAGGGGGTCCATGCAGCTTCCCTCTAAACCTGGATAGGAGGGGTGGCATATAGAGGAACTGATGCCCTCCATGTTCTTCTTGCAGCCACTGAATGCCTGCAGGAGGTAAAGGAGGAAAAGCGGGCATTCAGTGGCTGCAAGAAGAACATGGGGGGGGGGGGCATCAGTTTCTCTATATGCCACCCCTCTTATCCAGTTTCCTTCTGCTGCCCACAGGTCCCTCAACACTCTCCTGGCTGATCTTCCCCAGTAACTTCTCTGCTCTCTCCCACCTCACCCCCTATTCTCCAACCCCCTGCTGTCCTCTGGTCCCTCCTGTGCTGTCCTCTGGTCCCACCTGTGCCGTTCTTCAGTCCCCCCCTCCTGTGCTGTTCTTCAGTCCCCCCTCCTGTGCTGTTCTTCAGTCCCCCCTCCTGTGCTGTCCTCTGGTCCCACCTGTGCTGTTCTTCAGTCCCCCCCCTCCTGTGCTGTCCTCTGGTCCCACCTGTGCTGTTCTTCAGCCCCCCCCTCCTGTGCTGTCCTCTGGTCCCACCTGTGCTGTTCTTCAGCCCCCCCCCTCCTGTGCTGTCCTCTGGTCCCACCTGTGCTGTTCTTCAGTCCCCCCCTCCTGTGCTGTCCTCTGGTCCCACCTGTGCTGTTCTTCAGTCCCCCCCTCCTGTGCTGTCCTCTGGTCCCACCTGTGCTGTTCTCCAGTCCCCCACCTGTGCTGTTCTTCAGTCCCCCCCCTCCTGTGCTGTCCTCTGGTCCCACCTGTGCTGTTCTTCAGCCCCCCCCCTCCTGTGCTGTCCTCTGGTCCCACCTGTGCTGTTCTTCAGTCCCCCCCTCCTGTACTGTTCCTGATTTGAAGGAACTGTCCCTCATTTAGGGCATTGTCCCTCTGTCCCTCTTTCCTCTTTGTTTGTCCCTCAAGGAGCCAATATAAAAGAATAGTAGTGGTAAAAAAGCACCTGTGGGTTTAACCATTTTTATTTTTGTTTATAATTCTCCTACATATTTTTGCTAATAGGTGTCCCTCATTCCCATCTCAGAAAGTTGGGAGGTATGCCTCTATCCATCCCACGGTCCCCCTGTCCATCCCACGGTCCCCCTGTCCATCGCACTGCCCCTCTGACTACTCTGTGCCCCCCACTCAGTTGTTCTTCTTGATGCCTAGGGCCCACTTTTGATCTTGCGCATGGGCCGCTGATTTCATACGCCCCTGCCCCCAAAATCTGCAAAAAAAATGGGGGGGGGGGGGGGTCCCTGAATGGCAGTTTGGAAATGTGGTCACCCTAGCCGCAGTATAATGACAGCAGCTGATCGGCAAGCGGTTATTAAACCGTTAATAAAACGGTGTACATATATTGTGCGATATAAAAACTTGTGACAACCATTTTATTCGACAGAGCCTGTTTTCAGAAAATATGTAATGTTTGGGGGATCTAATTCATTTTCTAGCACAAAAAAAAAATGCATTTTTTTTTTTTACCTATATGATAAAAATGTCAGAACTGGCCCAGACTGGAAGTGGTTAAATTGTATTGAAAGCAGCCAGAGAAATCGAATTTGCAGGAGTGGTCAGAAATGTCAGCTAACACTCTGCCTCACTACAGCTTTCTTTCAACCACAAGCTCCATTTTAGCTTTATGCAGCAATTCAAAAAACGACAACTTTATAGAGCACTCGCAATATATTTAGCTATTGAAAGCCCTTTTCCTTTTTCTCTGCAACCATCACGCACACAGTGCAAGAACTGGGCGTGTCATATGCAAATATAATCACATGGTCCACGATAGCAAATCACACGGAGCGCCCATTTAACAAGCGTTACGCCGATTGAAGCGTTGTCGGCCATCTTGGACTCGGGAGAAGAACAACTCACTAATTTGCGCTCTTTTAAATTGTTATAATCACACAAGCGGGAGGTCTGAAACCGCCTCGTTCATCGTACTACTGACACGGGGAGGTTTAAAATACACCGGTAATTTCTCAGTGCGAAAGAGCAGCTGCCAAGCCTAGGAACGTTCCTGAAAGAAACACACCAAGGCGGAGGGAGCGGGCAACGATGGTTCAATCCTGTTCTGCCTACGGCTGCAAGAACCGCTATGACAAGGATAAACCTATCTCTTTTCACAAGTGAGTACCGAGCGAGCAGCGTGCACCGTATCTGTTTAGGCTAACAGTTGAAACTAGTGCTGGTCCCCGCAAATCTAGAACCGCGCATGCGCTGTTACACCAAGCCGCTCCTTCGAGGAGTGCGCGAGAGCTGGTGACGAGGAGGAATGCGCGCTCCCGCTTATTCTAATATTTGTCACTGTCACACCTCTCACCCCTAACCCTGTTATCTTTATGCCTGTCTGATTAACTTGGCGCAGCTATGAGAGCAAGGAACATGTCACATGGCTGCTTTCTGCTGCAGGGATACAGAATAACAAAAAACATGCATGTTATTATGGCTACTTTCACGCGGAGCGCGCTTTTCAGGCGTTTTTGTGGTAAAACTAGCACCTGAAAAGCGCCTTTCAAGCACGCCAGTGTGAAACATGGAGTGCTTTCACACTGGGGCGCTGCGCTTGCAGGACGAGAAAGAAAGTCCTGTAAGCAGCATCTTTGGGGCATTGCAGTGAATTCCCTGCTCCTAAAACGCTCCTGCCATTTAATGGCCAGCACTGCCGACGCGCATCCAAAGTGCTTTGACAGCGGCGCCTTTAACCCTTTGAGTGGCCGGTTTTAACCCTTTGTTTGCCCGCTAGCGGCTGTAAAAACCGTCCCGCTAGCGGCCAAAAAGCATTGCAAAGATGACAGTACCGCCAACGCCCCAGTGTTAAAGTACTCTAATAAAAAGTAAGGCATATGTTTTGCTGTTAAAGCGGACCATGAGGTAGAATGCAAGGACAGCTTATTACATTAACAGTCCTTTCACATTGGGGTGGTGGGGCGCGGTAGCGGTAAAGTGCTAGTTTTAGGGCCGTTTAAACGCTGTTATAGTGATATTCGAGCGGAGCCACAGACCTTCCTTTAAAGGAGACACTTTTGGTCTGGAATCCTCTGCCACAGTATTCAGCACCCGGATCTCTCCAACTCAACTTTAATAGAACATTGAATCTGATAGGCGACCACCGTCAAACCTCAGTGTATAGTGCATCCTTCGATTGAAGTTTCCAGGCCTTCTCCCAAGATACCAGCCTCTTGCATGGTCCTTTCCAGGATAGGCCCTCCCCCTGGCTTCCTTCATCAAGCGGCTTCCTCCCTCGGGACGGACAGCACAGGATCACCTTGACAAACGCAGGCCCCAGTCTGACTACTGGGCCTGCCAGGCAAAGTCTTGACTCCGGACCAACATGGTCCTGGAATCGGGATGCAGGATACGCATCCGAGGCCAAGCGGGCCGCGAGGCGCGTGGGACGGCAGACCCCTGCCAATGGCGTCTGTCACTTAATACCCCTCCCCAGCATGCACAGCGGAACGAACACTACCACTGCTTGGCTGCCGAGGGGCAACACCCATTACACCTTGACACAGCTGCTGCCACCCTTGGCCTGACAGGGCAACAAAACCCAGGCGAACAATGGTGGTTACTCCCAGCACAGCCATGGCTGGAACAGAGGCTAAATTGCCCATAATTACACTTGTCTGAGCCAATTAACGACTCAGACCCCATCCTAAATTTACAGCAGCGCCTGATCAACAGGAGCAGGGTGCTACATACAGTTAGGAAATAATTCAGGCCTTTCTTAAAGCAATCTACTGAGCTGGCCAGAACCACCTCTGCATGGAGTCTATTCCACATGTTCACAGCTCTTATGCCCTGTACACACGATCGGTTCATCCGATGAAAACAGGCCGATGGATTTTTTCATCAGATATCCGATAAAGCTGAATTTCATCAGTCGTGCCTACACACCATCAGTTAAAAAACCGATCGTGTCAGAACGCGGTGACGTAAAACACAACGACGTGCTGAGAAAAATTAAGTTCAATGCTTCAGAGGATGCGTCAAATTAATTCTGAGCATGCATGGATTTTTAACCGATGGATTTTCCCACAGACGATCGTTTTTTTTTTTTTTCTATTGTTTTTTTTTAACCATCAGATAATTTTAAAACAAGTTCCTAGTTTTTTTTACCAATGGATAAAAAACCGATGGGGCCCCCACACGATCGGTTCGTCTGATGAAAACGGTCCATCAGACACACGAACCGGTTGTGTGTATGCGGCAAAACCTTTCCGTTTTTGGAGATGAAATCTCTTTTCCTCTAGACGTAAAGAGTGCCCCCTTGTCCTCAGTGTTGACCGTAAAGTGACTAACTCAACACCAAGTCGACTGTATGGACCTCTTATATATTTGTACATGTTGATCATATCCCCCCTTATTCTCCTCTTCTCCAGAGTGAATAAATTCACTTCCTCTAATCTTTCCTCATAGCTGAGCTCCTCCATGCCTCTTATCAGTTTGGTTGCCCTTCTCTGCACTTTCTCCAGTTCCCTGATATCCTTTTTGAGAACTGGAGCCCAAAACTGATGAGGTCTTACTAATGATTTGTACAGGGGCAAAACTCGCTCTTGCGCTCTCTCTCTCTCTCGCTTTGGAAACCGCAGCTTGGCATTGCATGCTCGTTTTTGTCACCTTTTTAAAGTGTAAAGGCTTATCAATACATTGTTGGATATGTAAAAAGGAAAAAAGTCTGGGGTTTAATTCCTCTTTAACCACTTGCCGACCGCCGCACAACTATGTACGTTGACAACATGGCACGGGCAGGCAGACTGGTGTACAGGTACGTCCCTTTAAATCTGCCGCCCAGCGTGCGGGGGAGCGAGCCCGCCGCGTACCTTGCGAGTGCGGCCGTGGGTCCCAGGAACTCTATGTTCCCGGGAGGCCCGCGATTGAGGTCGGCAAGGGCAGAACAGGGGAATGCCTTTGTAAACAAGGCATTCCCCCCCCCCTATCCTGCCTAGTGACACTGTCACTGATGACCATTCCCCCAAGATTGTGAACGGTCATCAGTGACATGTCAGGTGTAGCCACGCCCCCTAACAGTAAGAATCACTCCCTAGGGAACACTTAACCCCTGCAGCGCCACCTAGTGGTTAACCCCTTTACTGCCAGTTTAATTTTTACAGTAATCTGTGCATTTTTATAGCCCTGATCGCTGTAAAAATGACAATGGTCCCAAAATGGTGTCATAAGTGTCCACCATAATGTTGCAGTCTCGCTAAAAATCGCTGATCACCGCCATAAATTTTTTTTTTTTTTTTATAGAAAAATGCCATAAAACGGTCCCCTAATTTGTAGAAGCTATAACTTTTGCGCAAACCAATCAAACCCTTATTTTGTAGAAGAATACGTACCGGCCTAAACTGTGGAGAATTTTATATATATATATATATATATATATATATATATATATATATATATATATATATATATATATATATATATATATATATATATTTATTATAGCAAGAAGTAAAAAATATTGCATTTTTTCCCCCCCCCAAAATTGTCGCTTTTTTTTTTTTTTTGTTTATAGCGCAAAAAATAAAAATCGCATAGGTGATCAAATACCACCAAAAGAGAGCTCTATTTGTGGGGGAAAAAAGGACGTGAATTTTGTTTGGGAGCCACGTCGCACGACCCTCGTCGCACGAGATCTGTCAGTTAAAGCGACACAGTGCCGAATCGCAAAAAGTGGCCCGGTCATTGACCACCAAAATGGTCCGGGGCTGAAGCGGTTAATATCACTTTAAAGGGTTAGTTCACCTTTACCAAAAGAACTGCCTATGCTTTGACCAATGTTGAATGATGCCCTTGCTTTAGGTGTATGCCATTTATATACCTTATTAAAGGATCACTAAAGGATTTTTTTTTTTTTTAGCTAAATAGCTTCCTTTACCTTACTGCAGTACTGGTTTCATGTCCTCGTTCGTTTTTGCTTTGAAGTTGCTGTAATTCTGCTGTGATCTCCACACTTCCTGCTTGTCTGGCTCCTTATAACCACAGTGCTGGGAGCTTTTCACTGTAGATCTAAGCTGTCATTACTGTGTGTCTAAAACTTAACAGAACCAATCAGATTCATTTTAAAAACAAAACACTGCCCTGGATTTGTTTGTTTTTGTTCTGTGTGTCTTTAGTTCACAGGAACATGAAGCCAGTTTAAAAGTGAAACTAACCTGTAGGCACATTATAGGATTGATTTTTATCTATTTGTAATCATTTTTAAAAGGAATCCGTTAACTTGTATGTCTCTACACCCTGTAAACAGTCATTTCAGAAAAAATGTTTTTTTCCTTTAGTGACCCTTTAAGCTTGACTGGAAAACTCCTAGGACATTGCTTATGTACATCCAAAGAGTAAACAGTTAATCAGAAGCTGATGGCTACTACTGCAGCCATCAGCTAGTGCTCTGCTTGTTCAGCCGACTTGAAGGTGAAAGCCGCAAGTCGCTTTCAAACCCCCCCCCCCCACACACACACCTGCTGGTGGCAGCCCTTGTGGTTCCTGGGCTCTCCTGCCGCCTTCAGAGTGGAGAGTGGTGTGAGAGTTGTCATATGTAAACAAACCGGAAACAACAATGATTTTGTCACTTCTGGTTTCAGATCCACCATTTCCTAGCCAGTACAGCCAGGGGATACATCTAACCGTGCAGATCTGTGCTTGGTTAGATAGTGTGAAGGGCAGGGGAGACATTGGGTTCTTTTGCCCCAATGCTATCACATGGGGTTTATTAGCACACATGCACAAACGTAAGTCTGGGTTACGCATACGTATGTGAACCACGGTCGCAACACACTTGTGACGTATCGACACGAACGTCAGAGTGAGAGAAATAATTCGACCATAAGAGCTCCTGGTTAACTCTAAATTGATGAGCTGTAAAGGCTTTTAAAGCATCATCTATGGAGATTTTTGGGTATCGTAGTATTTTACGATATCACAGGCGCATACAATTGTAAGACTTGCCATGTTTAGTATCTATTTACTTGATGCAAGCCCATTTTTTATATTTTACAAAAAAAAATTGTATTATATTGTGTTAGTGAAATAACATCCATTTTATTATATTTCTTCCCTGAAAATGTGTTTATTAACCACTTCCAGAACGCTGTACGACTATATACGGCCTGCTGCCACAACCGAGGTATCTATCTTTACTGTCAGCGGTTCTGGTAACGATAACGGTGGTCTTGCGGCGGATTCGCCGCGAGATCGCCGTTATCGGTGGCGGGAGAGGGCTCCCCCTCCCGCGCCCTCCGCCGCTTACCGGAGCCGTCGGTAGCGGCGGAGGAGATCGCGACCGTTCGGGAGCTGAGCGGGGACGAGACTGAAGGAAAAATCTCCTTCGCCCGTCCCCATAGCTCGGCTGGGCAGAAGTGACGTCAAAACGTCAGTCCCGCCCAGCCTCTTAAAGAAACATTTTTTTTTTTTGTCATTTGAAAAAATTACATTTTCCAATATTTTTTTTTTTTTTTTTTTTTTGCATTTTAGTCTAAATATAAGATCTGAGGTCTTTTTGACCCCAGATCTCATATTTAAGAGGACCTGTCATGCTTTTTTCTATTACAAAGGATGTTTACATTCCTTGTAATAGGAATAAAAGTGATCATTTTTTTTTTTTTTCCAGTGTAAAAAATAATAAAATAAATAAAAATAAATAAGGAAAAAAAAAAAAAATTTTTTAAAGCGCCCCGTCCCGACGAGCTCGTGCGCAGAAGCGAACGCATACGTGAGTAGCGCCCGCATATGAAAACGGTGTTCAAACGACACAAGTGAGGTATCGCCGCGATCGTTAGAGCAAGAATTATAGCCCTGGGCCTACTCTGTAACTCAAAAAATGCAACCTCTAGAATTTTTTAAACGTCGCCTATCGAGATTTTTAAAGGTAAAAGTTTGACGCCATGCCACGAGCGGGCGCAATTTGTAAGCGTGACATGTTGGGTACCATTTTACTTGGCGTAACATTATCTTTCACAATATATAAAAAAATTGGGCCAAATTTATTGCCGTCTTATTTTTTAATTCAAAAAAGTGATTTTTTTCCAAAAAAAGTGCGCTTGTAGGACCGCTGCGCAAATATGGTGTGACAAAAAGTATTGCAATGATCGCCATTTTATTCTCTAGGGTATAAGAAAAAAATATATAATGTTTGTGGGTTTTAAGTAATTTTCTAGCAAAAAAAACTGTTTTTAGTCTTGTAAACACCAAATCTGAAAAACACCCAAAGTAGAGAAGTGGTTAAACAGTTGTGCAGATATTATGTGACATAAAAAATTGCAACCATCTTTTATTCTACAGGGCCTCTTTTTATTGCCAAAAATGAAGATTTTTACCTGTGTGCAAAATTGATAAACTTTTGCTCTAGCAACAAACTGGTTAACCGATTGCTGACTGTATACCTTATACTGCGGCAAGGCGGCTCTCCTGCATCAGATCAGGTGCTAGATACGTGATCCATCACTTTAGGGTGGGGGGTGTGCATGCGTGCCGCCGGTGACCCGACTGTGCTGTGATTATACACATGCAAGACCGACCAATGGATGACCGCTGGCTGTCGGGAAGATGCACAGGACAGAGCTCTGCCTAAGTAAACAAGACGGAGGGGGTTATTTATGAAAGGCAAATCCACTTTGCACTACAAGTGCAAAGTGCACTTGAAATTGCACTTGGAAGTGCAGTTGCTGTAAATCTGAGGGGTAGATCTGAAATGAGGGGAAGCTCTGCTGATTTTATGATCCAATCGTGTGCAAGCTAAAATGCTGTTTTCTATTTTCCTTGCATGTTATCTACAGCGACTGCACTTTCAGTGCAATTTCAAGGGCACTTTGCACATGTAGCTTGCACTTGTAATGCAAAGTGAATTTGCTTTTCGTAAATAACCCCCAGAGCCATGTCCTGTCAGCGGGGAAATAATGGGTTTTCTTTTCCCGCAAAGCAGGGAAAAAAATCCATTCCTTCCCTTAGTAAAAGCAGCACATATAGTACACCAAGCACACATTTAACCCTTTGATCACCTGGATGTTTAACCCCTTCCCAGCCAGTGTCAGTACAGTGACCGTGTATATTTTTAGCACTGATCACTGTATTAATGTCATTGGTTCCCAAAAAGTGTCAGTGTTCGATCGGCTGTCAATATTGCAGTCCCGCTATAAATCGCTGATTACCACCGTACTAGTAAAAAAAAAAAAACTCCAGTTTGTGTATATGACTATTCTGTGACTGAATTCCCTATGCTCCCCAAATGTTACTTTACTCATCTGTCGTAGCGCCGGTTCAGAGCTTACACAGGGATAATGACAAGTGACAGTATTTGGGCCCATTGATTGGCTACCAGATGTGAGAACTTCATTATGGGAGGTGGTCTCATGCCCAACCCATACCCAAAAATGAATTATTTCATCTTAAAATCACTATGGTCTTCATCATGCACCACGTTTCAGAATGTAATTCATACAAAAAAGGAGCAGATCTATAAACATTCTTCCATGGAAAACAGATGATTCCTGTTTTGTGCTGCACTCTGTAACTTATTAAATCATATTGAATTTTTATTTATAGTGCATTTATTCTCTACCTCCTCCACAGGTTTCCACTAACAAGACCTATCCTGTGTAAGAAATGGGAAGTTGCAGTTAGGAGGGCAGACTTTAAGCCTACTAAATATAGTAGTATCTGCTCTGACCACTTTACGCCAGACTGCTTTAAAAGAGCCTGTAATAATAAACTTCTAAAGGACAACGCAGTTCCAACTGTGTTCTCTTACACAGAGAAGCCAACAGTAAGTTACCTTTATGCACTCTCATAACTGATTTTGTCTTGCTTGTCTCAGTTGGTTATTAGAGAGTTTATGAAGACTTATTCAGATCTATGCATTGTGGTAATGCGGTGTAAAATGCTTGTTACTTCTGTGCATGTACAGTTGCAGCCATAATGTCCATGTGTTTGACTTTTTCATATATATATTTGCCTGGTCTTGTGACCTGCTGGGTATTTTTCTTTCTCAGTCTTCTCCCAGGAGTGGTTGGTCCGTGATGATGTAGAGAGCAGGGCTAATATGATGACATTGGCTGTAATCTGGATCAAAACACTGTAAGGGGGCCATTGACACACCGCATTTAGTCTTCTGTCTACTGGGCTGAGTGATGCTGGGAGTCTTCAACCCAGAAGCCTGAGGACATCTTCTAGTGAACAGACGTAGACTGCCTGGGGGACATTTAATTTTTATATATATATATATATATATATATATATATATATATATATATATATATATAATTGTAAGGGGGTTAGCTCGGTAGCGGGGGGGGGGGTGTGACTCTCTGGATGGGTTCACTACACACAGAACTATACAGAAAGGCAGTCGAAGACGGTTGAAAACAAAGATTTTGGTTTATTCTTCCATCTTGCTGGAAACAAGTGTAAGCATCCAAACAGCTTAAACAAAATCAAACATAAAATAAACCCCGGCCACTTGGGGCATCTACCTTCACCACACAGGAACCTATTGCTGGGCAGACACTGCTGGTCATATCGCAGGAAAACCATAGTCTTTTTGATTTTTATCACACAGAAAAATCAACAGCACCTCAAAAAAGCCTCAGGATGCAGCAATCAGTAGTAATCCTCTGGATTACTTATATAGGCCTTAATTGCCTCATTCTGAACAGCTGACGTTTTCCAACACCCTTAAATCTTTCTGGCTACTTCTGCAGCCGACACCCTATAATAATTGGTGTATTGTTTCTCCTGTCTGTGACAACACCCACAGATTTACCTGACTTCCTGTCACAATATATATGTAGCACTAACCCCCGAAGGAGCTGCTGAATGTTTTGGGTGGCATGTTACCTCCTATCTTCTCGCTGTCTAGGGTGAAAATGAGTCCAAGATATTCAATGTCCACACAATGCACTTGTTCTGTAATTTATCGGTAGAAAAGAAGTTAAAGGGTTGGAAGGGTAGGTAGGTTCAGGTGAATAGTCACAGATAGGAAACACTCCTGGTTCCAGAATACACGGTTCCTTTCGTCGCCACTCTAGCCAGAGTGGGTATTGCTCACCCGGATAGGTCCCTCTCACTGGCCTAGCAGCCTGAATGGCGCACGGAATAAAGTACAGTCTCTGCCACAGACTTTCTTTATAAGGAGACACTTTTGGTCCGGAATCCTCTGTCACAGGATTCAGCACCCGGATCTCTCCAGCTTACCTTTTAATAGAACGTTGAATCTGATAGGCGACCACCGTCAAACCTCTCAGTGTATGGTGCATCCTTCGATGACGTTTCCAGGCCTTCTCCCAAGATACCAGCCTCTTGCATGGTCCTCTCCAGGATTGGTCCTCCCCTGACTTCCTTCATCAAGTGGCTTCCTCCTGCAGGACAGACAGCACAGGATCACCTTGGCAAATGTAGGCCCCAGTCTAGCTACTGGGCCTACCAGGTGAAGTCTCAACTCCGGACCAACGTAGTCCCGAAGTCAGGATTCAGGAACGTGCACCCCAGGCCAGGTGGGCCAGGAGGCGCGAAGGACGGGCCCCCGCCAATGGCGTCTGTCCCTTAAGTACCCCTCCCAGCATGCACAACGGTGAAACCACTCCCACTGACTCGCAGCCGAGGGGGACACCCAATACACCCTGACTATGCTGCTGCCACCCTTGGCCTGGGGTGGTAACAACACCCCAGGGCAAGCAATGGTGGAAACTCCAGCACAGCCATGGCTGGAACAGAGGCTAAATTGCCCATAATTACACTTGTCTGAGCCAAACAACGACTCGGGTCCCCTTTAAATTTACAGCAGCGCCTGTTCAACAGGAGCAGGGTGCTACATATAAATAAAAAAATTAGCCAAGAGTTGGGCTTTAACAGATTAATGTAAATTCATTAATGCACCACAACACAGTGTAGAAATGTGAATAGTGTGAAAGAGAGGTATATCCATGCCTCAGTCTCACATGCAAACAAAGGATCCATAATTTCCTCGTTGGTACAGAAAGAAAAGAGTTGCGCTTTTTGAGAAGGGTGTCTAAATATTCAGCTTGGGAAACTGTTGAATTGTGTATATGTTTTAACCTAATTTACTGGGTGCTGGTCAGTTAGAGCTGTGATGTGACCGAAGATGGATAGTTTATTTTTGGACAAAAAAATAAATATTGGAAGGTTCCCTAAAAATTCTGAATAAGTTGGGACAGTGGATTAATTTTACCTGATGTTAGTGTAGCACTACCCCCGCAGGAGCTGCTGTTTAGTTTTGGTCTGCCGCTACCCCACTGTTCTCCATGTTGGCTCAGAATCTAGGGTTAATCAAATTTCAAAAACACGGTTGCCAGTCACTGAGTCTTTTCCAAAGGCTTTTTATTCAACCCGTTGACAGAACAAGGGGAATGGAGGGAGAGGGAATGTTCAGGTAACTTTCTGTAGATCAATGAAACCTTGAGAACCCTGAGACAGGTACACTCACTGTCGTTGGATCTTGCTCACCCGGACAGGCCTCTGTCACAGACCTGGCAGCCGGAATGATGCACGAACAGTCAAAAGGTAAAAGTCCCTGCCACAGACCTTAAAGTAACAATAGCTGCTGAATGATCCTCTGCCACAGGATCCAATAAGCAGAATTTTCCTCAGTAAACTCGGTTGCACAGTATGAAAGTCCCTTTAAGCCGACCCGGCAATACTGTGAAGCAGATAGGTCAGGATGCGTCCTCCAACTGAGGTACCAGGCTCCTCTCGAGATACAGCTGGAAGCTGGTGTCCTCTCAAAGAAGAATCCTCCCCCGGTTCCTTCAGTTGACCAGCTTCAGGACAGACGACATAGGATCACCCTCGTGCCAGTAGGCCCCAGATTGCAACTGGAGGTAGGACCAGAAGCTAAGCTTCGGGTCAGCCGTCCCCAAGGCAGAAGAGGAACTGTCACATTCCCCAGGTCAAGGTGACCATGAGGTGAGAGAGTGAGGAAAATGGCGTCCGCCCCTTAATTTCAATATTTCTTTATTGAAAGTTTAACATGGCAAATTACATCAAATCAACAAAGCAATAGGCTGACTCATCGTCAATTTTAGGTAACACAATTAAGAAGTATTCAATCTCTATGTATTGGAAAACTTTAAAATAGTTAGACAGTGTAATCTACTAATAGTTTCAATGCTTATAATCCATATTAGTGAGAGTTTTTCGTATACCACCTTTAAGCAGTAATGTGAAAAATATACTACAGCGCTAATTAAATAATCAATTCCACGTGCACCTAAATAAAAAAACAAATAATATAGCTGCTATCTTGAGTGATACCAAATCCAAACAGTGAAACATATAAAATATAGATGCGCTAATATTAACTTAAAAGGTGATAAAACGTACAAAGAAAAACTAATCAGGGAGAATACTCCATAAACTGTGAATTACTAATATGTCCTTAATTAGTGCACAGTGATTAGCAGGATTCCATGCAGGGAAAAAATCACTCTCTTCAATCTGAATGCTAATCCAGCCCTCCACCGCTGTGATCAGATGATACAGGCACTCACAGACAGGGATTGCATGAAAGAAAAGAGAAAAAATCTCATTGCGCAATATTCGATGACAGATCAAAAAATGTAATCAGAGCATTGACATATGCACTCACGAATCCCGGCTTTCAGTAAAGCATGAAAACACCACTCAGTATGTTGTTTCCTCAGCTCGATCCGATGCACTCGGATTCGATCGCAGGCTCCTCCCTACGCGTTACGTCACAGGCACGCGACTTACTCATGGGTTCATACGTTATGAGAATGGCTTGGAGTTTAGATAGCCTTCTCATTGACAGCGTTTACATTAGTGTGAGCAACCAAAGGGAAAGACAAACATCATTGCGGCAAAACTTTACTCACATAGCTGAATTCTAGTGAGATCAAATGTCGATGCATAGACACACATAATTTTAATAAACAAATTTAAAAAAATGTAATTGATATAAAACTTTAAAAACATTCTATGTTGTTTGCTATGCGAATGGTGCATTTGCATTTGCATTTGCATATGCAATCTACTGCCCTCTTGTGGCCAGATATACAACAAGCATAGAATAAGTAGATGAACATTTAAAAATACAATTAAATAGATGCATCAACACTATTCAATATTATCAATAAAACATATAAAACCATCAAAAATATGTAATAAAAATTGTACTAAAGAGTTAAAAGATTATTACTATAATAACAGTAATAAAAACCATCATAATGAATAAAAATCAATATATATTAATAAAATTAATTATTAATACAAAACCAAGAGTATGTTTACGAATTGGAAATGAAGCAATTTAAATCAAATTCGATATTAAGGCCATTGGGAGATAGAGTCTGCATCTCATGTATCCAGCGAGACTCAGTTTTACTTAATTCCCTTACTTTATGACTGCCCCTCCAGTGTGGAGTGTATTTGGCAATGGCCCAAAATTTCATTTCCTTGGGATTGTTGTGGTGGCATAGATCAAAGTGCCGAGACACATTGTGTTTGGGGAAGGCTTTTTGGATATTTTGGACATGTTCTCTGATGCGCTTCCACATTGGGCGCTTCGTGCGTCCAACATATTGGAGTGAGCAAGAGCACTCCAATACATATACTACCCCTTCAGTCCTACACGTGATCAGATCCTTTATGTTGTATTCCTTCTGAGTCACTGTAGATTTGAATTTAGAACATTTTTGTCCATTGAAATTGGTTTGCCTACACGCAAAACATCGTTTACATGGAAAAAAAAACTTTTCCTTGGTAAAAAGTGAGTAAATTGTTTCTCACTGGTGGGTCAGGAATATTTTTTGCCACCAAATCCCTTAAAGTTGGTGCTCTTCTGTACACCACCCGTGGGTAACTCGGTAAAATTCCCTGTAGCTGTCTGTCTGCTTTCAAAATTGGCCAGTGTTTCTTTATAATAGCTTCAAGTTGCTTGTGTTGGGTGTTATAATTTAGAATTATGGGTAATTCAGTTTCCAGCCTTTTTGTCTTGATTTTGTCTTGTGTTAGAGAGGTACGTGGAGTTTCATACACCTTTTGTATTTGTTCCATTATAAAGTCCTTGTTATACCCTTTATCAATAAATTTTTTTCCGATCGTTTTAGCTTGATCCAAAAATACCTCAGGGTCTGAGCAATTCCTGCGAATCCTTAGCATTTGACCCTTTGGTATATTGATTAGCCACGGGTCATGGTGGCAGCTATCCACAGGGATATAGCTGTTCCTCTGGACCGGCTTAAAGTGTGTTCTAGTTTTTAGTTGTTGATTGTCTATAGTAATCTCTAAATCAAGGAACTGAATAGTAGTGTTGCTCAAAGTGTAGGTGAGTTTTATGTTCTTCTGGTTATCATTTAATTTCTCAAAAAACTGAGTTAGGGTATTCTCATCCCCCTTCCAAATGATGATACAGTCGTCTATAAATCTTCTGTAGAGTATGAGCTGCTCCGGCATACCTTCATATATGGACGACTCCTCCCACTCAGACATGTACACGTTGGCTACACTCGGTGCATATTTAGCACCCATTCCTATACCATTCAGTTGCCGGTAATACTCTGATTTATGCCAGAAGTAGTTGTGCTGTAGCCCATATGCAAGACATCTCAAAATAAACCTTTTTTGTTTCGATATGAGATGACCAAAACTGTTCAATGCCCATTTTGTGGCCCCAATGGCTTCTTCATGGTTTATCACAGTATACAATGAGGCCACATCAGCTGTGGCCAACAAGTAACCACAATTAGGTTCCAGTACTGTGCTCTCAAGGATCTGTATTAAATGCTTTGTGTCCCTGAGGTAAGCCCTAGTTTGGGGCACTAACGGCTGAATAAATCTATCCACATACTCCCCTAGGCGTGAGTTGATGGATTGAATCCCATTGATAATGGGACGTCCAGGGGGTTTCTCAGGATCCTTGTGGACTTTGGGAACAGTATATATAATGGGTACTCGGCACACCTCAGGTATTAGGTATTTAGCTTCTCTTTTGTTCAGCACTCCTTTTTCTTTTCCTCTATAGATCAAGTCAACTAGCTCCTCCTTGTATTCTCCTGTCGGATTGGAGCGTAATTTGATATAGGTATTGGTGTCCTCGAGTTGCTTGGCCAATTCTTCATAGTAATAGTCTTTGGCGAGGACCACAATGGCTCCACCCTTATCGGCTGGTCTTATTATAACCTCTTTGTTTTCTTCCAACATCTTAATACCCTTATGTATGGCCATGGGGTTCGGTAACTTCTTCACTTTAAGTTGGTCCAAATCTTTCAGTACCATCTTTGAAAAGACCTCAATATGTTGATTATTTACAACTTGCGGGTTGAACAGTGATTTGTTTCTCAACTGACTATGTTCAACCCTTCCTGGCATATTAGGTACAGCCTGATACGTTATTGGCTGTGTTAGCATGTATTTCTTGATGTTTAGTTTGCGTGTAAACTTTTTGATGTCTACATAAGTATCAAATTTGCTCAAATTCCGCTTAGGGGCAAACTTGAGACCCTTATCAAGTGTTATCAATTCTGTTGGGCTTAGGTCTATCCCACTTAGATTGATAATGCCTTCTCCTATTCTAGTTTTCTTCTTTTTGTGTCCCCCTCTGCATCCCCTCTTCGATTTGGGCTTCGGCACTCCCTTTGACGCGTGGGTGAGGACCTCTCCTCCCGGCGATACTCTAAAAAAGATGAGGAACGTATCAGGCTGTACCTAATATGCCAGGAAGGGTTGAACATAGTCAGTTGAGAAACAAATCACTGTTCAACCCGCAAGTTGTAAATAATCAACATATTGAGGTCTTTTCAAAGATGGTACTGAAAGATTTGGACCAACTTAAAGTGAAGAAGTTACCGAACCCCATGGCCATACATAAGGGTATTAAGATGTTGGAAGAAAACAAAGAGGTTATAATAAGACCAGCCGATAAGGGTGGAGCCATTGTGGTCCTCGCCAAAGACTATTACTATGAAGAATTGGCCAAGCAACTCGAGGACACCAATACCTATATCAAATTACGCTCCAATCCGACAGGAGAATACAAGGAGGAGCTAGTTGACTTGATCTATAGAGGAAAAGAAAAAGGAGTGCTGAACAAAAGAGAAGCTAAATACCTAATACCTGAGGTGTGCCGAGTACCCATTATATATACTGTTCCCAAAGTCCACAAGGATCCTGAGAAACCCCCTGGACGTCCCATTATCAATGGGATTCAATCCATCAACTCACGCCTAGGGGAGTATGTGGATAGATTTATTCAGCCGTTAGTGCCCCAAACTAGGGCTTACCTCAGGGACACAAAGCATTTAATACAGATCCTTGAGAGCACAGTACTGGAACCTAATTGTGGTTACTTGTTGGCCACAGCTGATGTGGCCTCATTGTATACTGTGATAAACCATGAAGAAGCCATTGGGGCCACAAAATGGGCATTGAACAGTTTTGGTCATCTCATATCGAAACAAAAAAGGTTTATTTTGAGATGTCTTGCATATGGGCTACAGCACAACTACTTCTGGCATAAATCAGAGTATTACCGGCAACTGAATGGTATAGGAATGGGTGCTAAATATGCACCGAGTGTAGCCAACGTGTACATGTCTGAGTGGGAGGAGTCGTCCATATATGAAGGTATGCCGGAGCAGCTCATACTCTACAGAAGATTTATAGACGACTGTATCATCATTTGGAAGGGGGATGAGAATACCCTAACTCAGTTTTTTGAGAAATTAAATGATAACCAGAAGAACATAAAACTCACCTACACTTTGAGCAACACTACTATTCAGTTCCTTGATTTAGAGATTACTATAGACAATCAACAACTAAAAACTAGAACACACTTTAAGCCGGTCCAGAGGAACAGCTATATCCCTGTGGATAGCTGCCACCATGACCCGTGGCTAATCAATATACCAAAGGGTCAAATGCTAAGGATTCGCAGGAATTGCTCAGACCCTGAGGTATTTTTGGATCAAGCTAAAACGATCGGAAAAAAATTTATTGATAAAGGGTATAACAAGGACTTTATAATGGAACAAATACAAAAGGTGTATGAAACTCCACGTACCTCTCTAACACAAGACAAAATCAAGACAAAAAGGCTGGAAACTGAATTACCCATAATTCTAAATTATAACACCCAACACAAGCAACTTGAAGCTATTATAAAGAAACACTGGCCAATTTTGAAAGCAGACAGACAGCTACAGGGAATTTTACCGAGTTACCCACGGGTGGTGTACAGAAGAGCACCAACTTTAAGGGATTTGGTGGCAAAAAATATTCCTGACCCACCAGTGAGAAACAATTTACTCACTTTTTACCAAGGAAAAGGTTTTTTTCCATGTAAACGATGTTTTGCGTGTAGGCAAACCAATTTCAATGGACAAAAATGTTCTAAATTCAAATCTACAGTGACTCAGAAGGAATACAACATAAAGGATCTGATCACGTGTAGGACTGAAGGGGTAGTATATGTATTGGAGTGCTCTTGCTCACTCCAATATGTTGGACGCACGAAGCGCCCAATGTGGAAGCGCATCAGAGAACATGTCCAAAATATCCAAAAAGCCTTCCCCAAACACAATGTGTCTCGGCACTTTGATCTATGCCACCACAACAATCCCAAGGAAATGAAATTTTGGGCCATTGCCAAATACACTCCACACTGGAGGGGCAGTCATAAAGTAAGGGAATTAAGTAAAACTGAGTCTCGCTGGATACATGAGATGCAGACTCTATCTCCCAATGGCCTTAATATCGAATTTGATTTAAATTGCTTCATTTCCAATTCGTAAACATACTCTTGGTTTTGTATTAATAATTAATTTTATTAATATATATTGATTTTTATTCATTATGATGGTTTTTATTACTGTTATTATAGTAATAATCTTTTAACTCTTTAGTACAATTTTTATTACATATTTTTGATGGTTTTATATGTTTTATTGATAATATTGAATAGTGTTGATGCATCTATTTAATTGTATTTTTAAATGTTCATCTACTTATTCTATGCTTGTTGTATATCTGGCCACAAGAGGGCAGTAGATTGCATATGCAAATGCAAATGCAAATGCACCATTCGCATAGCAAACAACATAGAATGTTTTTAAAGTTTTATATCAATTACATTTTTTTAAATTTGTTTATTAAAATTATGTGTGTCTATGCATCGACATTTGATCTCACTAGAATTCAGCTATGTGAGTAAAGTTTTGCCGCAATGATGTTTGTCTTTCCCTTTGGTTGCTCACACTAATGTAAACGCTGTCAATGAGAAGGCTATCTAAACTCCAAGCCATTCTCATAACGTATGAACCCATGAGTAAGTCGCGTGCCTGTGACGTAACGCGTAGGGAGGAGCCTGCGATCGAATCCGAGTGCATCGGATCGAGCTGAGGAAACAACATACTGAGTGGCGTTTTCATGCTTTACTGAAAGCCGGGATTCGTGAGTGCATATGTCAATGCTCTGATTACATTTTTTGATCTGTCATCGAATATTGCGCAATGAGATTTTTTCTCTTTTCTTTCATGCAATCCCTGTCTGTGAGTGCCTGTATCATCTGATCACAGCGGTGGAGGGCTGGATTAGCATTCAGATTGAAGAGAGTGATTTTTTCCCTGCATGGAATCCTGCTAATCACTGTGCACTAATTAAGGACATATTAGTAATTCACAGTTTATGGAGTATTCTCCCTGATTAGTTTTTCTTTGTACGTTTTATCACCTTTTAAGTTAATATTAGCGCATCTATATTTTATATGTTTCACCTTTAAGCAGTGTGTTGAAGTCCACAGAGAGAAAAATTCCCAGTGAGCAGAAAGAATCATAAAGAAAATAAAACAAATAACGAACAAAAAATAAACTCCCTCGCCAGAGCATACCCCAGACCCAATTCCATTGTCAATACTAACACTACAACATCAACATCAGCATACTCCTTTAGTCCTAGCAAACCATTCTAACCACGGCTTCCACAATGTATTCACTCTGTGGAAATACCCTTGTGCAGAGGCATACATCAGCTCATATGTGGCATGAGTGTGTGTGGAGGATATGACCTCTTGAATTGATGGGGGCAATTGTTGCTTCCAGTGGCGAGCTAGCACTAATCTAGCGCTCAACAGGATATGGGTAACTACTGTTCTGAAGGCAACCGGGAGATTGTCGATAGTTAAGGATAGAAGAGCTAGTCCCGGCTCCACTGGGATATCAAGTTTTAAGACAAGATAGAATAAATGGAACACCCCTGTCCAGTAACTGGATAAGGCGGGACAGGACCATAATGTGTGAAAGAGAGTACCCACCTCTCCACAATTCCTCCAGCATAAGGCCGAAGAGCAGGGAGCGAATTTAGCAATTCTAAACGGAGTCAGATACCACCTAAGCGATATCTTATGGGTCAATTCCCACAAGTTCACGCACTTGGTGGCCGCAAATGATATTTTGTAAGCTCTGCACCATTGTTCGGAGGTAAACTCAGCCCCCAACTCCCTCTCCCACGCAACCATTGATGAGGAATTGAAAAACACATCTTTGTTATTTAGCAGTAGATAAAACATGGAGATGCCCTTGGTTTTAACAATAGTAGTATAATAAAATCTCTTAACGAACCAGGGCAAAGAAATGGCTGCCACCTTGTTTGATCTAATGATGTGGGTCAACTGTAAATAAGTGTATATGTCTGTAGGAGTCAGGTTGAACTCTACCTGAAGGGACCGAAAGGTTTTTAGGGCGGGGCCCACCAATAAGTCTGTAATATCTCTGATACCCTTGTCCACCCATCCCCCCAATCCTCAGATCCGGTAAAACACAGGTCAAGCACTGCACTGGGAGGGGGAATGAGACGTTGGCTGTAGAGCCAAAGGGGGAGTTAACCAGTAAATCCCAAGCACTAAGAGATGCTAACACAGTATGGGATAGTTCCTTTTGGGATGGCATGTTAAAGCAATGAGCAAGAAGACGATAGTACAAGTTATGACCAGGTATCTGTGAGCTCTCCAATTCCACCCACCGCTTCTGCACTGATGTGGGAAACCAGTCTTTAATTTGAGCTAAGAGATTGGCTGTGTAATAATCTCTCAATAGCACCATCCCCACCCCCCCTACCCCTTTGGACTTAACCAATTTAGAGAAAGCGCACCTTGCCCTCTTACCCTTCCATAGGTATCTGTTTACGATAGATTGAGCTGTTTTGAAAAAGGAGTTGGGTACTGGTATTGGCAGCGTCCTAAAGAGATAAATTAATTGGGGAAGAACAATCATTTTGAACGCTGCCAATCTACCTGACCATGAGAGTTCCACCTTCGCTAAGTCTTGGAGTTTAGATCGTAATTTGTCGAGGAAAGGGACATAATTAGCTCCATATAGTTTAGCTGAGGAGGGTGTGAGGGTGATGCCTAGATAATTTATCCCATTGTGGTCCCGCATCCGCCCCTTAAGTACGCTCTCCCAGCATGCCCAGCAGTAAAGAAACTCCAACTAGGTTGGTTCTGGGAAAGGGCACCCAATACACTCTGACTGGCTGTAACTTCCAACACGGAACCAGAGGGGAAAACGACACCTGCTGGTACCTGTGGGAAATACACCGAACTTGGTCAAAGCTGAAGCAAAGGCCAATTTAGCCATAAAACACAAATCTGAAATAACTACATTTACACTAGCCTATTTATGAGCAGTGTAAAACTCACTCCTGCTAATAAAGCAGTTGATTTTCTGCTGGGCGAAAACTGTCTAGCAAAAGTGGCAAGGAGAGGGTTTTTCTGTTGTGCCACTGGTTGGGCACCCCTGGTCTAGAACAAGTAGTACAAAAGGTTGTAACTGTGGGAAATTAGATGATGGATGTTTCAGGTCACCTGAGTCAGGAGTGCACAGCTAAGGTAGTGGACCCTACGGCTGACTGCTGCGGATGAAACTCTGGGTGGTTCAGGAATCCAGGTCCACTGGAGCACCAACACGGATCCCACTGGGAGCTAGAGCATAAGATCCCCCAGATTCCCTAGAGTCTAAGAGTCAGCAGGTGTTCACCAGAGCCTCTAGTGGTGAGGATAGACTGCGCTGCAACTGGCTCCAGGTTGCGGCTGCCATCTCATGTAAACGATGGGCTACTGGAGGATAGCGAGGAAGCAGCAGTACAGGATGTGGGAGATTAGCTTGTGGGGATAGCCTATTCTGAATGATAGTCCGCAAGCAGGCACTTTCTTTTTAAGTCTGGCGGATGCCAGGTTTTATTTAAAAGGTTTGCAGGTTAAAAAATAAAGAAAACAATAAATTAAATCCTTGCCGTCCGGCGCTAACTAAACAAATAGTCTCCTCTCTATACAGTGCAGGGCTGGTCCCCGTCACCCACAAAACGTGCAGTAAAGCAAACCTTTCTTTAGTCCAACATTCAGCGCTCCCTTCACTCAGGTCCCTTCCTGAGTCTCAAAGTCAGAGCCCTGTTGTGCTCTCTTCCTGGTCTTTTAAAGTCCAGCTGATTGTGGACTGCAGTGGACCCAAACATCCGGACCGGAACCCTAGCCAGGCCCAGAGGCTGTAAAACCCGGGCCAGATTCCGGTTCAGTCTCTCATAATAGACTGTATGCGAGGTGAAATGTACCTATGATCATGTATCGCACCTCGCATTCCGTCACAAGGACAATAAAGTATAGTCAGAAGTTAAGCCAAAGGTCAGGGCAGCTAGCAGACAAGGATAGACAAAACACGCCAAAGGTTGGGGTTTCAAGCAGACAGGGATAGTCGCAGAACAAGCCAAGATTGGTTAAACGGAAGCCAAACACACAATATTGTTAGGGCAAGGCGGGCTTAGACAGGACAGTGTTAAATAGTGTATCCTGTGGAAAGGGAAAGGGGTGGGGACGAGCCCTGTGGCCCCCCCCACCCCAAAGCACCTGTCCCCATGTTGATGAGGACAGGGCCTCTTCCCGACAACCCTGGCCATTGGTTGTCGGGGTCTGCTGGAGGGGAGCTTATTGGAATCCGGGAGCCTCCTTTAAGAAGGGGGCCCCCAGATGCTGGCCCCCCACCCTAGGTGAATAAATATGGGGTACCCCTAGCCATTCACCTGGCGAAAAAAAAATGTAAACACGCTACACAGGGTTTTTAAAGTAATTTATTAGTCAGCTCCGGGGCCCCCCTCTCTTCTTTAGCTCTTTTATGAGGGGGGGGCCTGCTTCTTCAATGTCTTCTGCGGGGGGGGGGGGATTTGCCGGTCTTTACCGCCATCTGGTTCTCTTCCGCCGGGGGGGGGGGCCCCGTAGCTGACTAATGACTTTAAAAACCCTGTGTAGTGTGTTTGTTTTTTTCATTCACCTAGGGTGGGGGGCCGGCATCTGGGGGCCCCCTTCTTAAAGGAGGCTCCCGGATTCCGATAAGCTCCCCTCCCGCAGACCCCGACAACCAACGGCCAGGGTTGTCGGGAAGAGGCCCTGTCCTCATCAACATGGGCACAGGTGCTTTGGGGTGGGGGGCCACATGGCGCCCCCCTTCCCCAAAGCACTTACCCCCCCCCCCCCATGTTGAGGGCATGCGGCCTGGCACAGTTAAAGGGTCACTAAAGGAAAAAAAAAATTGCCTAAAATTAATGTCTGCAAGGTAGACAGACAGAATAGTGTAGTGATTCTGTTAAACAAGTAAATACCTATTAAATTCCTTCATCTATATCGCCTCCAGGATTCTAGTTTCTGTTCTCTCATTCACTTCCTGGTTTGCATCGTTTGTTCATGTAAGAACTACATTTCCCAGTATGAATTGCGGCACGCCCAGTAATTCACACCTCCTTGAAGTCTATCTAACATGTAGAGAGCGTCCTGCCGCACAGATGTAGTTCCCAGGAGGGGGTGAGCACGTTACTCACCACCGCAGTAAAGCCTCCCATCACGGTGGTGAGTAACAATCAGACAAGCAGGAAGTGAACAGAACAGAGAAGAAATAAAGCGACTTCTGAGCAAAAACGAACAATGGGGAAGTGAAAAGAGGAATGTCTGCAGGTAAAGGATGCTTATTATGAAAAAAATAAAAATAAATTCCTTTACAACCCTTTAAGGAGGGGGCGCTCGCTCGTCCCCACCGCTTTCCTGACCAGCCAGGCTGCTGCTCTGATACGGGTCTGGTATGGATTTTGGGGGGGACCCCACGCCGTTTTTTCCTTAAAATCCATAGCAGATCCAAGGGCCTGGTATGCTCCTGTAGGGGGAACCCATGTCGATGGCTGTGGAATTTCGCAGCTGGACGCATTGAGATCTATTTTTTTCTATCCGCATAAAACCGCAGGTAACCGTAGTGTGTGAATGATGTCATAGGAAAGCATTGTGTGCTTCTAGCTGCGGTAAAATCTGCAGCTAAAAGCACCATTCCATCCGTCCATGTGAAAGGGGCCTAATATCTAATGCCAAATGTATTTCCCATTGTGGCTCTTTAAAAATTTTCTCCTGGCTCCTAGACTGTCTTTTTTATTTTTTTATTTTATTTTTTTGTGTTTAATGCTTGAAAATTTGTAATCCTTGTATGATTTTTTTTTAATCCCATATTTTTTTTATTTTAATGTAGGGTGGGAACTCTGTGAAAAAGGAAGAGCGAAGTACACCTCCACCTCCTTCTATTCCTGAGATGGACCCTGCCATTGGATTATTGCTACCTCCTCCATACACACCCAGTCATATAGCAGTGATTTGTGACCACAATTACACAGTGGAAGATACAGTTCATCAGAGAAGGAGGATACAGCAGCTGGAAGAGCAAGTTGACAAACTCAGGAAAAAGCTCAGAATTGCAAATCAGAGGTGCAGAAGACAAGAACGCAGCCTGGAAAAACTTGAAAAAGAAGTTACCGATTACAGAAATGGAGCTGGTATCGTGCTTCTGCCCAGCAATTATTTTGAACTTTATAATGAAAATGAAACTGAAACCGCTGAAGCCCAAACAATTATCATCTGATTCTTTTAAATTGTTTGTTTGATCATAATATTGGATACATGACATGCAAATCCAAAAAATGTAGCTTGTCTTTTTTGCTTCTTAGAGGTTTTGATATGTTTTAGTAAACAGGCTTACATCAAATCCAGTTTTGTAAGGAATACTTGATGGTATGTCAACATTTGTTCGTTCGTTGATACATGGCAAAAAAATTTTTATTTCTTTTTGAACTTAATAAACATAATATGACATAAATGGGTGTATATATTTCTCAGTCTTGGACACTTCAGTTAAACCTATTATTTTATCAGTTAAGTAATTTAAATGTACGCAAAGTATTCATTATGGAGTATGCTTCCAAGGTTAGGTAGTAAGTAGTTGGCCAGCGTGCTTCTGTTTACCAGCAGTCATATATAAAGCAAATCTCAAAACGTTTTTATATATATATATATATATATATATATATATATATATAGCATGATTACCTGGCTTAATTTATAACCTCATTTACATTGGGGTTAACATACAGTATATAAACTGGAAACCATAATGCAAAAGTCCCATGTCCCACCATCCTTTACCCCCACCGCTTCTCTAACTACTTGTAGAGTTTAAAAAAAAGTACCGTATTTGCCAGAGATGGGATTTTAGCTTTGTTTTCTATGCCTTCATTTGGAAAATGGGTCATAAGTGGCTGCTTTGATACTTTTTAGCCAGTGATTGACAGATTAAAAACTGAATGAAAATTTGTGTCGATTGACAGGTTATTTTTTTTGCATCATTAGTGTGCCAGCTGTGCTGTGACACACACAACTTTTAGGCTTCATTTCCACTGGCGTTTTTACAGCCACTTTTCTGAGCGTTTTTTACAGCTTAAAAACGCCTGTCCATGTTATTCTATGGCATCATGCCCACATAGGCGTTTTTGAGCTGCAAATGGCATAGGCGTTTTTGAGCTGTAAAAAAAAACGCAGGACCAGGGTGTTCTGAAGCTCCAGAGTAGAGCTGTAAAGACGCCAGACGTTAAACGCTCAAACGTGCGAAAACGTGACCGTGGCATTCTTAAAGCTGCAGCTCACAAAACAAAAAAATTATTTTTTTTTACAAAATAAACATGGACAGGCGTTTTTAAGCTGTAAAAAAGGCTAACCGTGGCTGTAAAAACGCCAGTGGAAATGAAGCCTTACGCCACAATCGAAAGTGCCTGATCCAACCTGGGTGGATTTTTTTTTTTTTTGTTTGTTTTTTTAGAAGAGCGAAACAAATGGTGGCATAATTGTGTGCACCATTTTTGTTTTTTGATCAACAGAACGTTCAAATTTTGTCTTGTCTATGGCCAACTTTTACTTCGCTTTTCAATTTGTCCTTTTAAATCAAAAGAACAGTGTATGGTAGGGGTTTAATAATTGAGTAACAGCTTTGGCATCACATTTCTAATTATTATGGCCAATAAACTCACAAGGATGTACCCCAAACGAATGCAATATTTTTTACTAAAACAAAAAGTTCCAGTTGGAAGTTGTGCATGTAGTATTTCACAACTGTTGTCTAGTTCTAAAGTCCAAAATGGTATGTATGTTTCATGTGATCTCTATTTTCTAAAGTTAGTACAGGTGCAAATGGCCATGTCAAGCGTAAAAATGAATCCTTGCTTTCTCATAGGAATGAAATTGGACATGTTCTGTTTTTGTAAGTTCAACATTAAAATGTAATTTTTGTTTATGGGATAAAAGTAAATTTTGTATAGTGGCTCTCCAGCACATTTCTAAAAGCCTTTTCATTTATGTAGATTGAACTTCGTTAACTTTTTATTTTATTTATTTTTTTTCCCCTTTTTTCGTTGGAAAAATAGTAGCTAATGTTTTTCGGGTATTCAGACAATAAATCTAGCAGTGTAAAATATATATTATGTCTGTCTTTCTTTCACTTCCTGTAGTGGCACCTGTGTTTTATTTTTTTATTTTTTTTCTTGCCATTATATAAAGAAAAAATACAATACAGTAAAACCTTGGTTTGAGAGCGTTTTGCAAGACAAGAATTTATTTTTTAAATAAAATTTGACTTGATCTACAAGTAGCGCCATGTCACAACTGAGTATAAAAGAGAAGAGAGGCACCTCTAAGGCCCCGTACACACCATAGAATCCATCCGCAGATAAATCCCAGCGAATGGGTTTCAGCGGATAGATCCTATGGTGTGTACACGCCAGCGGATCTGTTTCCGCGGATATATCTCCCCTGGGATGGATTCCAGCAGATCGAATATTTGCTGACATGCAGAACATATCCATCTGCTGGAATCCATCCCAACAGATGGATCCGCTGGTCTGTACAGACTCACCGGATCCATCCGTCCGAAGGGATCCCCCGCATGCGTCGTAATGATTCGACGCATGCGTGGAATTCCTTATATGACAGCGTCGCCGCGTCATAATCGCGGCGACGGCGCGACACGTCATCGCCAGAGGATTTCGGCGCGGATTTCAATGCGATGGTGAGTACACTCCATCGCATTAAAATCTGCTGAAATCCTCGAGAGGATTTATCCGCGGAAACGGTCCACTGGACCGTATTCGCGGATAAATTCTATCGTGTGTATGGGGCCTAAGTGTAGCAATATGGTTACATTTAACGAAGGTACAACATTTAGTAACTCACATGGTTGATGATAAAAACAGACACATCTAAGTATGCAGACATCCGGGGTAAAGCTAGACTGTCGTCCTCATCGCCATCCACATCGTCCTTTCCATGCTGCGCTCCACAAGCACTTCAAGCCTTGCTTTCAGATCGCTCTACTGCAGGGTAGTCTTCCCAGTCATGATTGCAGACTGAACAGTGGTAAGAGCCAGTGGTGCGGAGGATGGTCTATGTGGACAGCTGTACCCCGGATGCCTGCATACTTAGATGTGCCTGTTTTAATCATCAACCACATGAGTTACTAAATGTTGTACCTTCACTAAATGTAACCATATTGCTACACTTAGATGCACCTCTCTTCTCTTTTATATTCTGTAGCTCCTGCTGGATTTTGCTTCTAATCCTCTTGTGGAGGCTTCCATTTGTGGATGGACATTTTATGGTTACACAACCTACCACATTGCTATAATCCTTTTATATGGACTATAAACTGAATGATTTATGAATAAATGACTGGAACAAATCATTTGAGTTTCCATTATTTCTTATGGGGAAATTTGCTTTGATATACAAGTGCTTTGGATTACAAGCATGTTTCTGGAACGAATTATGCTCGCAATCCAAGGTTTTACTGTACTTGCTAATTTAAAATGCATGCTCATTTTGAGAGAGGAAATGCACCCTAAATGTGGAAAACATACAGATGTTTGGTATTCCTGTAATCGGGACAAAGAAAAATGTGGAGCATGTTTTTAAAGGATTGACTGGGAAATTTGCCCAGTCTATTCTTTGGTGATATTCACTCTTGGGATATTTGACAGCGTGGCCTGCCACATTTACTCTTCATAAAGTAGGAGGAATGTGGCAGAAGGTCCATTGTATGTCGCAGATACAGCTTTTAAATGCAAATTCATTTGCATAGCTACAGTACAATGGTCCATCTTCGACCAATATAAATCTGCATATTCTATACGCATGAGACTTTTGTAGAAGCGGAAAATCACTGTAGTCACCGCTACTGCAGTGATCGCCATGGTATTCCGGGTAACGTGCTATCCCGTAATCACAAGGGTTGCTTGCTCGGCACAGGCGCCATTCACAGAAGGCTTTTCTCAGTGAATGCAAAATCTTTTCCAGTTGGACAAAGATGCACAGTAACATCCTGATCTCAACCTCATCCAATCAAAGAAGACTCTGCATTCATTGAAATAAAGTGCAAGTTCTGTGAATGGAGCATATGCAATAAAATCCATATCTGAAATTCAGGATACAGATGCCTCAGCTTGTGTCCAGTGAGGAAAACACTAAATGACAGCCCACTGTGAGGCACACATGTTGCATTAAATACAGAAGCAAACATTTTTTATATTGCAGTTTAGCAATGCCTGCATTAGTTCCCTTTTTTGTTTTTGTTTTTTTGCCATTCTTTCTTCTATTTTCATCTGGCTATCTGACGAGTAAGTCTATTGTTTTTCAAAAGAACAAACTCTCCAGCAAATGTATCAGTGGCAGGGATGAGGTAAACTAATTAACAATGGCAGGGTGGACTACAATGATCAGCTTTTAATTATGTAAAATCCTTATCCCGAAAGGAAAAACAAACTGTTGTAACTGCAGTGTGAGCTGGAGTCTGGCTTTAATTTGTTAGCTCATCTAAATCTGTGAGTACTTACAAAGGGCCATACACACGACTGGATATTCCGACAACAATTGTCCGATGGATGCGTTTTGTCGCATAATCTGACCGTCTGTTTGCTCCATCGGACAATTGTCGGAATTTCCGACAACAAATGTTGGATGGTCATGCTCTCAAATTGTCAGACAACAAATGTGTTCCGTCGGATTATCCGATCGTGTGTACACATGTCCATCGGAACCGAACCAATGCTGACCATCAGACAACATTAACAGAAGTTGCCCAAAGGGTGGTGATAAGAGCTGAAAAACGACGTATTTTTGTGAAATTGTTCTGCCGTCTGTATGCAGAACAAGATCACGGCCAACGCCCTTCGGACAAAAATCCACGGATTTGTCCGATTGTGTATATGATGCTTTTCACTCCCCTTACCTTTCCCCCCAGACTCCCAAAGCTGCTGTCAAAACCCTTGTGCTCCTTCATCCAGAGTAGGGTCAAACGAATACAGGAGGTGTGTTACTGGCCAGATCACCAGGTGAATACAGGGGGGGGGGAGACAAAAAAAACTAAACTACATTGCCTTAAAATATTCATACCCCTTGAAATTTTCCACGTTTTGTCATGTTACAACCAAAAACGTAAATGTATTTTATGTGATAGACCAGCGTAAAGTGGAAGGGAAATGATAAACAATTTTCCAAATCTTTAGTAAAAGAATATCAAAGTGTGGCGTGCATTTTTATTCAGCCCCCTTTAATCTGATATCCCCAACTAAAATCTAGTGGAACCAATTGCCTTCAGAAGGTACCTAATTAGTAAATAAGAGTCCATCGGTGTGTAATTTAACCTTAGTATAAATACAGCTGTTCTGTGAAGCCCTTAGAGCATAGGTGGCAAACACAAGGCCTGCGGGCCCTCCAGGCCATTTCATGTGGCCCTTGCACCTCTCCTGCAGCTGCAGGAGAGCTCCAGCCCTCCTCTGGTCCTACTCCAAACCCTTACTTTCTGCTTTCAAGCAATGCATCCAGCTTCTTCCCAGCAGCAGCATGAGTAAAAGGGGGTGTACTGTGATGTAAGGGAGGGTGGGGGACTCACCTTCTGATGGTTTGTGGCTCTTGACATCTAATATATGGGGAGGCGATGCGCTGGACATCTAATCTTACAGATACAACCGGCCCTTTTGAGGGCAATCATAATGCTGATGCGGCCCACGATGAAATTGAGTTTGACACCCCTGCCTTAGAGGTTCGTTAGAGAACCTTAGTGAACAAACGGCATCATGAAGGCCAAGGAACACACTGAACAGGTAATTTTCCTTCCACTTCGCAATTTTGTGCCACTTTGTGTTAGTCTATCACATAATATACATTTACGTTTTTGGTTGTAACATGACATAACATAACATGTGGAAAATTTCAAGGGGTAGGAATACTATTTTTAAGGCACTGTAAATGCAGCCATCACATCTAATGATTGGTAAGCTGCAATATATTACATTTTTGGTTTTGGGTTTAATAACACTTTAAGAATTTGGCCTCCCTTTGACACTGTATTGTTTGAAATCATGGCAGACTTGTACTGTGGTTTTCAAAATGTTTAGCAAAATATGATCCAGGCCTAATGAATCATGGTTTGATCAAGACCTACGTCATTGTACATAGAGGAGAAAACAACAGTTGTCACATACTGTATTTTTCTGGATTATATCTATTTGAAATAAGAAGGTACAAAAACATTAAAAGTAATGTACTGAAATGCCTACAGGTAGCCTCACAGCATTGTTTCATCCTAACATTCCTTTAACCACTTGCCGACCGCGCACCGCCGAAATACGTCCACAAGGTGGCTCTCCTAGGCGAGAGCACGTAATATGACGTCCTGTCTATTAGCCGCCACTAGGGGCGCGCGCGCGCACGCCCCCCGCTCGCCCCCGACTCCCGTGCGTGTGCCCGGCGGGCGCGATCGCCGCCGGGCACACGCGATCGCTCGGTACAGAGCGGGGAACGGGAGCTGTGTGTGTAAACACACAGCTCTCGTTCCTGTCAGCAGGGGAAATGCTGATCTTCGGTTCATACAATGTATGAACCGAGGATCAGTGTTTCCCCTAGTGAGGCCACCCCCCCCCCCCACAGTAAGAACACACCCAGGCATACTTAACCCCTTCCCCGCCCCCTAGTGTTAACCCCTTCACTGCCAGTGGCATTTTTATAGTAATCCAATGCATTTTTATAGCACTGATCGCTATAAAAATGCCAATGGTCCCAAAAATGTGTCAAAAATGTCCGAAGTGTCCGCCATAATGTCGCAATACCGAAAAAAAATCGCTGATCGCCGCCATTACTAGTAAAAAAAAATATTAATAAAAATGCCATAAAAATACCCCCTATTTTGTAAACGCTATAACTTTTGCGCAAACCAATCAATAAACGCTTATTGCGATTTTTTTTTACGAAAAATATGTAGAAGAATACGTATCGGCCTAAACTGAGGAAAAAAAATGTTTTTTTATATATTTTTGGGGGATATTTATTACAGCAAAAAGTAAAAAATATTCATTTTTTTTCAAAATTGTCGTTCTATTTTTGTTTATAGCGCAAAAAATAAAAAGGTGATCAAATACCACCAAAAGAAAGCTCTATTTGTGGGAAAAAAAGGACGCCAATTTTGTTTGGGAGCCACGTCGCACGACCGCGCAATTGTCTGTTAAAGCGACGCAGTCCCGAATCGCAAAAAGTACTCTGGTCTTTGGGCAGCAATATGGTCCGGGGGGTAAGTGGTTAATGCAGAAATCTGTCTAAACAACGGGCCAGTTCATTGTCCTTTAGCCAGGCCAGACTGTGGCCAATGGGAGTAGGGAGTGCCCCATTGTTGAATATGTGGCCAACGGGAGTAGGGAGTGCCTCAGCATTGTGCCCCATTGTTGAATATGTGGCCAACAGGAGTAGGGAGTGCCCCAGCATTGTGCCCCATTATTGAATATGTGGCCAACGGGAGTGCCCCATTGTTGAATATGTGGTCAGTGGGTTGAACAGTGCACCATCATTGGTGTCAGTAGGAGAAAGAGTGCCCCATAATTAGGGTCAGTGTGAGGAATAGTGCTTTGTTTCAGTGAGAAAAACAGTGCCCCAGGGGCTGGATAAAGGCAAGCAAAGGCTGCAGTTTGGAGATCGCTGCTAAGGCATCATACTTTCTTTGGTGATCAGATAATTCCACTTGCTTTAGTTTTTGATCACTTTCACACTGGCGGACAGCGGATCCGTCTGCTCAGCGGGGGAATCTCTCACCTGAGCAGGCAGATGACAGGTGTGTGTCTGGTCTGCTGATGCATATAGCAAAGGATACATATAGCAAAAAAAAGACAAGCGTGTAACCATTTCCTACTTTGTCCAGACCTAAAAAGTAGCTATTCATACACTGCTTGGGCAGTTTTGGCATTTTCCACATACATGTTAAAAATCAGCATTTTTTTTTCTAGGAAATTACTCAGAACCCCCAAACATTCAGAAAGCATGGGGCTGTGGAGAATAAAATGGTGGTTGTTACAAATTTTTTATGTCACACAATATTTGCGCAGCCATTTATCGAACGCAAATGTTTAGGGGGAAAAAAAATACACTTAAATGAATCTGCAAGTAAATGTTGCTGCAAGTAACCAAAAAAAACATACCAAACATGTCAAGATTTTAAATTACACACGCCTGTGGAATGGCGACAAATTATGTTACCTAATATTATCCATAAAGTATGCTTTAAAATACTTTACAGTCTGAGTGAAACATGAGCTCTGGCACCAGAATTATTGTTCTCACTCTGATGACTGATGATTATGGTAATACCTAACATTTGTGGTAATAACACTGTTTATATATGTGTGCCAGACTTACATGCTATTTTGCATTTCCACATAAACACAGGGAGACAGAGTTTTTTTTTAAATCTTTTTTAGCATTAATTTATGTAACATTTTTTTTATTTAACTTTATTGCTATTCCAAGGGATGAACAACAGCTTTAGCAGTGACAGGTACTCTTTATAGAGAGATCTGAGGTCTATTAGACCCCTGATCCCTTCTCTGCCTTATAAATCTGATCAAACACAGATCAGTTTGATCAGATGCTTCCCAGCACTGAAAACAGAAGTGACAAGATCCTTGTTGCTTTTGGCATCATTTATCACAGAAGAGAGGGAGGAACAGATAGTTCCTCTCTCTCCTCTGTGGGTAGTGGATGGGACCTGACAGCTTGCAGTGGTCCAGAGAATGGGAATCTGAGCCCTCTAAGCGTGATCAGGCGGCTGTGAAGCCGTTCAAATCGCCTTTACCTGAAAGCTAATCGCTAGCTATAAATATTTATACTAGAAAGTATATACGTACGTCGGATGGGAATTGGTTAAAGTGAATGTAAACCCACTCTCATCCTTTCTAAACTACTGCCATAGTGCTGATCTATAAGGATATACATGCCTTCTGCATGTATCCTTACCTGTCAAATGTCTCCCCTCTGTCTGTTATAAGAACTGAAAAACTGAAGAGTCTGTGGGTGGATCTGTTGTCTGGAGCTCTGTGGGTGGAGTCGTGATGTCAGTAGACTCCCCGCCCTCCTCTACACTCCCCTTGTCAACATGCATTTTTTCCTGTGTATTCCTTACACTAAATTCTGCTATGATCACTAACATCCAGTCAAAATCCAGAAAAGTATCCACATGACTTCAGAAAAGGAGTGAGGGTGGGAATTAAAAAAGAATGCCTGTCTCCAGGCTAGTGCATGAGATATGTAAATAACCTGTCACTCACAGCAAGGGGGCTGAACGGACTAAGGTTTTTCTCTAAGTCCGTTTTATTTCACTGAACAATAAAAGAGGATTGCTCAGAGCTGGATTAAAAAAATCGGGTTTACATTCACTTTAAGGGAGAATATTTGGCATAGACAAAATTCAGGGCTCCTAAATAGCATCAAAGACACCAAACAAAATTCCAGCTTCATCTATATAGTACGTCAGCTACTTTATGTGTAATCATTGCCAGAAATTAGCTAGTGACGCAAATAGCTATTCTCATTTAAATGAACTGAGCTCAGAGAGCAGTCTAGTGGCACTGCAAAAGATGAGTCATGGGAAATACGAGGACATCCAAGTGTGTTAGCATCTGTATCAAGAGGTCAGAAGGAATAGGAATGCCAGCAAGATGTACATCTTTTTATATAAATGGCCTCCAATTAATACAAGTAATGTCTCCATTCAAAAGTACTCATCTGCTCCTGAAAGAGGAGCACACAAAACAATAAAACCTTCAAACTAGTCCTAACTTACCATTTTCAATAATCTGTATTAAAGCTGAACTCCAGCTTTTGATACACTTTACAAAGTTTGTTTGGGTCAAGCTGGCCACAACTAACTACAGTATGCCCCCTCATTAACATGTGAGGTCAGCCATAACTTTAAAGGGGTTGTAAAGGTTTGTTTTTTTATTTTCTAAATAGGTTCCTTTAAGCTAGTGCATTGTTGGTTAAAAAAATAAATAAAAATAAGGTTATAACCCTCCCTTGCTTTATCCAAAATGAAAAATGTTTTCCTATAGTTCTACTTAAAGCGGAGTTCCATCCAAAAATGGAACTCCCCTTTTTATGATCCACCCCCCCTCCGGTGTCACATTTGGCACCTTTCAGGGGGGACGAGGGAGCAGATACCTGTGTAACCCAGGTGTTTTCTCCCACTTCCGAACATAGGTCCCCGCGGCGACCTATGCCACCTCCGGTGCCTCCTCCATCCGCCCGCTGTCTTCTGGGACGCACACAGGTCCCAGAAGACAGCAGGGACCAGTGGGATCGTGCAGCGTGACTTGCGCATGCGCAGTAGGGAACCAGGAAGTGAAGCCACAAGGCTTCACTTCCTGATTCCCTTACCGAGAATGGCGCCACCTCCACCAGAGAGCCGAGGGACAGATCGGCTTTGGCTGCTGACATCGCAGGTGCCCAGGACAGGTAAGTGTCCATATATTAAAAGTCAGCAGCTGCAGTATTTGTAGCTGCTGACTTTTAATACATTTTTATTTTTTCGGCGGAACTCTGCTTTAAAGAGAAACTTCCCCCATTATTTTTTTCCCTCTTCTTACCAGAAGCTGGGATGCAGCTTACCAATCCTTAGGCCTCGTACACACGACCGAACATGTCTGCTGAGACTGGTCCGCTGACCAGTTTCAGCAGACATGTTTGGTCGTGTGTACAGCCGACCGGACCGGATTCCCGGCCGAGCGGACTTTTTCCAGCGGACAAATGTTTCTTAGCATGCTAAGAAACATGTCCGCTGGAAGCCTGTCCGTCGGACGTGTTCGGTCGTCTGTACAGACTCACCGGACACGTCCGATCGGCCGCCATCCCTCGCATGCGTCGAAGTGATTCGACGCATGTGTGGAAGCATTGAACTTCCAGGGTCGCGCACGTCGCGGCGATGGCGCGGCCACGTCGCGACACGTCACCGCATTTGTTTTCCGCATGGATTTTGGTCTGATGGTGTGTACAGCCATCAGACCAAAATCCGGCAGCGGACATGTCTGATGAAAATGGTCCGCGGACCATTTTCATCGGACAGATCCGCTGGTGTGTACGGGGCCTGAGATATGGTGGCCGCCATGGTTTTATTTTCTTTTTTAGGCTTTTTTTAGCTGGTGATCTGGAAAGAAACACACTTTCTGTCTTAGGGTGGTGGCTACACTCACTTCTATACTGTATCTGTGGAGGAGCAATGTTTCTTTTATGATAAAGGTTTTACATAAATGATCATTTTAAGCACCCCTGTCAGTGTTAAATTGTTTTGTTTCAACCCTCCAACTGCCATTTTATCTGGACAGTTGCAAAATATTAGATATATTCTCAGAAATGGATCAACAGGTAATAAAACTATGCTGTTAATATTAGTTACACACTGCATCATGTTATTTTTTATTCTGCCAAAAGTTCCACTTCAAAGCAGAATCTCAGCCAAAAACAACAACATGAACCTAATGAATACTCCATTAAGATAAAATAACAAAACCTGATTTTGCTGCAACAATCACTTTTAATCTAGAGATTTCCTCAGCAGTACTTTTATTCTGTCACTAGGTATCCTCAGTCTGATGGCCGACAACATTCAACCCATTTTATCTGCGCTCAAGTCATCCTGGACACACCCCAGACAGTGTTTGGATAGTGAAAGGAGAGGCAGCACAGTGACCATGTCTCTGTCACTCTGTTTTCTCTTCCTATCAGAATGCTTCATGTCAGCACATGAACTGATTAGCTCATTGCACTGTTTCTTCTTGTCACACCCAAGCCCCGTTGTACAGGGACTGTAAGGCCCCTTTCACACTGGGTCATTTTCCAGGCGGTATTGCGCTAAAAATTTCCCCTGGAAACCAACCTGAAACAGCCACTGCTGTGTCGGGGCTTTCACACTGGAGTGGTGCGCTAGCAGGACAATAAAAAAAAGTCCTGCTAGCCGCATCTTTGGAGCGGTGTGTATATCACTCCTCCACCGCTCCTGCCCATTGAAATCAAGAGGCGCTTTGCAGTGGTTTTTAACCCTTTCTCGGCTGCTAGAAAAATAGCAGTGCTGACGCCGCCCCTGCCCCAGTGTGAAAGGGGCCTAATCCTGTGTACACACGGTCGGTTTTCCCGTCGGAAAAACCTTAGATGTTTTTTGCAACGGAATTCCACTCAAGCTTGTCTTGCATACACACGGTCACACCAAATTCCACCCATCAAGAACGCGGAGACGTGAAGTTCAATAGGCCTTCTGGCTCTTCTGCTTGATGGGAAAATAGGCTGGAAATAAATCTCTTAAACTTTAAAATTAGAAAAATTAAGCAGACACTCATTGGATATTAAAGGCCGCGGATGTTTATTATTGTTTTTTTAAATAAATAAATAAATAAATAAATAGATAAATAAATAACTAATGGGTAATAATAATTTAAGATGATAATAAATATATATAAATAAACTTTAGCAAGCCTAGCCACTACGGCTCAGGCTGCAACAAAATACCCATCAATATAAACAAAGCACTGAGCAAGAGTAACACAAGCATAAAATCTCAACCTTTTTCTCTATGTGTCTTTTTTTTTTTTTAAATACAGACTTTATTTAACGACTCGTCCCCCTCTGCAAAAACACAAAGGTGACCCGACCACATAACAACATCCGCGACATAAGCAATACACAAAAAAGGGGGGGTGGGGGAGAACACCACAGTTCTTCTGTCTCTGAGGCGACTGAGCTCCGGGGCGACGGAACCTCCTTTAAATAGCCCTAAAAACAGCTGGTTCAAACTAGATTTGAACACTTTGCGCTGGCTTTTCCCCTGTTGCTAGTCAGATGTCTAGCAAAACTGGATAAAACTTGTCAAACTTCAGGCGGGCTTTACAGGTCACTGAGAGGTCACTCTACCTTGTCCCCTCAGACCTGTAAGCCCGTCAATTAACCCCTTAAGGGAACTAGCCTTCAAGGAAAAAGTATGTCCTATCCTCCTGCCATTTTCCCATGAGGAAAATGGGGCAGAGGCTGCCATATCGCTTTTCCCTTCATTCTGAGCATACGTGTTTTTTTGCGCATAGGAATTCCATACAGACTAACGGTGTTTCCGCTAGGAATTTTTTCCGTTAGGAAAAGAGAACCTGCTTTCAAACTTTTGCTGGCGGACATTCCGACAGAAAAAGTCCGATGGAGCATACACGCGGTCGGAATTCCTGTCCAAAAGCTCACATCTGACTTTTTCCGACAGGAAAACTGATCGTGTGTACGCGGCATAAGAGGTGATATTAGGTCGAATTCAGGTACTTATACTGCCTTGCATTTGCAAATATAATTTGGGTTCCTTTACAAGGCCATTCACTTCAGACCCATCTGTCTGTTTTTTAGGTATATCTAAACATAACTTCCAAATAAGTAAATGACAGGGGTATTGAAATACTACTTTTGGCAACTTTGGGGGCGATTTCAATGGACATCTGAGCAGGAACCCGCACAGTAAGGATGAGCTCTGGCGTGTTCGCACAGAGCCCGCCAGGAAGTGTGCACGGCGCTGTGCTAATCACAGCCAGGGAGACATTGTCCCGATTGCTCGGCTGCGGGGATCGGGAAATGTCTCCCTGGCTGTTATTAGCGCAGCGCCATGCACACTTCCTGGCGGGCTCTGCACGTGTTCTATGCGAACACGCCAGAGCTCATCCTTACCTCACAGATGTCTCTGAAATCACTCCTGAAGTCGGACTGATTTGACATGTCAATTTCAAACCCACATCATTGTGAACCTAGGCTTAATGCTTATAGTGCGTATCAACCTGTCATTTGTTCCACTAACTGCATAGCAGAGCAAGTCATCATCAAGAATTTATTCAGAGAAAATATGCAAACACAGGCATGGAGTTGAATGATTTGCAATGCATAGGTTTAACTGTAGATGTCACTCCCAAGCCTTTCTAATCAGTAGCTGTAGCTTTGCTGTTGGTTCAGTTATACACAAACACAGGTTGCCAACCACTTGTCATTGTTAGAACCTGGGGAGGGGCAAGACTACAATCAGAAGCTGGGACACTTCAATCAACAATTAGTGTAAAGTAACTGGGGCCCTGAAATAACTATTGTGTGGCAGAAACAACATATCAGATTTTTACTTTTTTTTATTTTTGTAAACCCAAAACATGTGAGTTTACTACTGGAAGGTGCAAGGCAAGAGAGGATGAAATCTCAGACTTTTTAAAAAAAAGAAGAAAAACTCGACTTTGAAAGGCCAACTGAATTTCCAAAATGACGGACCTATTGCGTTGCCCGAGTTGCAATATGACTTTCAAATCTTCGCTTTTGCTTGAAAAACACAGAGAGAAATTCTGTATTGGTGCATACACTGGAAAAGTAAGAGAAACGCAGACGCCCCAAGACATGGTAACTACCATTATAACCTTGACGTGATAGCTTGTTTAGTACTACTGTTCTGATTTATTTATGCTGATAACAACTGTGCATTAATTGAAAGATTTGGTCATCTCTTTCCATATCTATCTACAGTATCTATCTATCTATATGGAGATATATGGGCTAGATTCAGATAGGTTAGCGGATCTTTAGATCCGCGTAACCTATCTGATTTACGATCCGCCGCCGCAAGTTTTTGAGGCAAGTGCTTTATTCAGAAAGCACTTGCCTCTAAAGTTGCGGCGGCGTATTGTAAATCCCCCGGCGGAATTCAAATTCCGCGGCTAGGGGGCGTATAAAATTTAAATCAGGCGCGTCCCCGCGCCGATCGAACAGCGCATGCGCTGTCCGCAAATTTTCCCAGCGTGCATTGCTCCAAATGACGTCGCTAGGACGTCATTGGTTTTCGATGTTAACGTAAATTACGGCCAGCCGTATTCGCGAACGACTTACGCAAACAACGTAAAAAATGTAAAACTCCGCGCGGGAACGACGGCCATACTTAACATAGGATACGCCGCACTTACCCCACCTATAGCAGGGGTAACTTTCCGCCAGGAAAAAGCCGAATGCAAACGACGTAAAAAAAAAGCGCCGGGTGGTCGTTCGTTTCTTAATCGGCGTAAATGCTCATTTGCATATTCGACGCGTAAAAGATACAGAAGCGCCACCTCGCGGACGGTATGGAATTGCAGCCTAAGATCCGACGGTGTAAGTCACTTACACCTGTCGGATCTTAGGCATATCTATGCGTAACTGATTCTATGAATCAGGCGCATAGATACGACGTCCGGACTCAGAGATACGACGGCGTATCTTCTTTCTGAATCCGGCCCATATATCTCTATATAGATAGATATAGATATTGATGTTTTATGTAAAGTGTATATCCAGCCAAACATTATTTTTATTTTGTTTTGGATAGAGTGGGGAAAAAAAATAGAACCGCTTTTATGCTTCAGCCCTCGTTCACATTGAGCCTAGGTTCAGACTAGAACTTGCATTGGATTCGCACAGAAAAAGGCGCGGGGACTTGTTTTTCCCCGCACTGAAATCGAATCACATGGGTGTTCTGACCTATGCGATCTTATTCCTGTACAAATCCACAGTTGCACTGCGATCTGTGAACCGTTCTGGGGGTGTCATTAACAATGTATTAACACCCGAGCGGTTTGCAGAATGTAGTGTGACCTGCCTGTGGGAGAGAAGTGATGCGGGAACCGGCGCTGTAATCGCGCTGGTTCCCGTATCACAGTAGTCTGAACCAAGGCTCAAGCAATTTGTCCTGACCAGTCAAATTGCACGACAAGTCGCAGCCTATTGTCAGCAATGACACCGTTCCAATCAGTGTGACTTTGCAGCGCTGCACCAATTTGCAAAAGTAATTCCTGCACTACTTTTGCAGTTTTTAGGTGCGACTTCAATAGAATAGAACTGTGCATTAAGCCGTACAGATGTCTTTCAAGTTGAACCCGAAGTCGCAGGTTAGAAATCATGCGATTTCAGATGAAGTTGCACAATTTCAAAGCTGTGTTCAGTAAATGCGAACACTGAGCTGCGGCCGCATTATCGCTGAAGTGCCGCTCATTTTAGTGGCGCTGTAGCACTGTTCAAGCAACGCTTTTTGGCGGCTAGCAGGGGTGCTTTTACCCCTTCTTTGGGCTTGCAGCGCTTTTAGCCCCTTCTTTCCCAGGTTGGAAGCACTGTATTTATTTCAATGAGTAGGGTGTTTTGGGAGTGCTTTATAGAGCGCTCCTAAACCGCCCCAAAGATGCTGCTTGCAGGGCTTTTGCTAACGTTCTGCAAGCGCACCACCCCAGTGTAACAAGTCACACTGAAATGAATGGGAGGTGGTTTTCAGGCATTATTTAGAGGCGATTTCTAGCACTAAAATGACTAAAAAACGCCTCAGTGTGAAAGGGGCCTTACTGTAATATGGGGCTCTGTTAGGGCCCATTTGCCCAAGTGTTGGCTCTCTAAAGACTGATTGCTTTTCAGAAGTGTTTGATAGGCGATGAGGTGGCAAGATGTTCATTCCTCAATGCCTGTTTTAACCCCTAAAAGCCCACATCATCATGCCGCAACAGTGGCATGACCTTAATCACCTGCATGTGACAGCATGGATCATTTTTGTTGAACCACGATGCAAAGCATCATAGCTGTTAGCATGAGTATAGCCCCATACAGCCACCTGTGCAGCTTAGGGGTAGAGATGGGCTTGGGCGTGTTCAGGATCCCACCTGCCTGATCCTGTCAGGATGCAGACACTGCACACTGCTGATCAACGGTAGTGAGATATTTCCCGATCTGTGCAGCTGCGGGCCACGAAATGTCTCACTGTCTGTGATTAGCGGTGTGTAGTGGCGGGATCGGTCAGGTGGGATCCCGAACACGCCCGAGTCCATTCCTATAAGGGGGAGCGGTTGGGGGGCAGTGAAAACACTGCTCAGTTGCATGTGTAGCGCCTGTGTACTTTCAAGTACCGGTGCTATTCTAAATTTAGGGGGGGATGAGAGAGTTAGTTAGCTCTCATCCAGTTGATTTGTTCAATTTGGGTCTCTGCTTTAGCTGGGCTGTACTGTGGGCTCATTCTGTTGTTGCTGGGGTGTTATACCACCCCGGAGCGACAGGTGGCACCAGTGGAGTTCAGGCTAGGGTGCCTCTTGCCAGCAGCCAATAGGGAGGGAGTTTGCCTTGCAGGGCATACTGGGGGAGGGTACTTCTGGAGCAGACGCCGATAGGCTGGGGTCTTGTTCCTGGTGTGGCACCCACCTTCAGGGCTCCCCGGCGAGATTGCCTACCAGGACGGGGTGCGTGTGCCACGAGGTGTTCTTGGTTCCGGGACCATTTAAAGCTGTGGCGGGGCCCCAGTGTTCGACTGGGTCCCCCCCAATTCTGAGAAGATCCCAAGCAAGATAGCTGTTCGGTTGGGGTGGGGAGTCCGCCTGAGGAGAGCCAAGAGAGGCTGGCGATCCAACAGGGCCTAGACAATCCATCGGGCATCAAGGTAACCGGACACTGAAAGGTTGGATGTCAGCAACCTGTCAGTCGGTAACCTGAGTGAAAATACTACCTGAAGGCGATTCTAACACAAGTTCTACCAAGGAGGATTGTCTCCATGATCTAAGTTCTAGGGAGGGTCTGTGGCAGAGATCTTTTCCCTCATAGTTCCTAGTGATACTCTGGCTGCCAGGTCGTTATGAGAGGCCTGTCCAGGTACACTAAACCCACTCCGGCTGGAGTGGCGATGAAAGTAAAATATCATTGGAAGAAGGACTGTTTCCGTAACCTTAAGCCTGAATCTGCTATTTCTTCTCCTCACCCATCTTTGCCGTCTACCTCAAGTTTTACTGTTTACCGTGTTGGGTAAAATAAAAGCACAAGAAAAGACATCTGCTGTGTGGACATTCCATTTGCTAAGGCTCTCATCATCTACCCTAGACAATCACAGAGGTAACACGCCATCCCAATCTATAACCAGCGGCTCCTACGGGGGTGAGCGCTACACATGTTTTTAGGAGCCTTCCCAACCACAAGTGTACACACTAAGGCCACGTACACACGGTCGGACAAAACCGATGAGAATGGACAGAGGTTCAGTTTCATCGGTCCAAACCGACCGTGTGTATAGCCCATCGGTCTGTTGTCCTTCGGTCCAAAATTTTAAAACATGCTTTAAAATCGAACCGATGGCCCACTGCCCGATTGGTCCAAATCGATGGTTAGTACAGAAAGCATAGGTTCAAAACCCGTGCATGCTCAGAATCAAGTCGACGCATGCTTAGAAGCATTGAACTTTGTTTTATTCAGCACTTCGTGTGTTTGACGTCACCGCGTTCTGACCCGATCGGTTTTTGGAACGATGGTGTGTACGCACATCAGACCATCAGGCCACTTCAGCGGTGAACCGATGGAAATGGCCCATCGGAGCATTCTCATCGGTTTGGAACGACCGTGTGTACGCGGCCTAACAGTTTTTTTTTTGTCAGCTCCGGTTGGAGACATTGTACTAACCATGCAAGGTTAGTCCAGCGAACTCCCCCACTGGGCTGTTGTGTTCTGACAGGGGGATGACCCTCCCACCAGAACACTCCGATCAGCACTCTATGCCACTGGCTGATTTGTGAGTCAGTCAGCTGCTGATTTTCCCAATGGGAAGCTTCTGTCGGACAGACCAACATACACACGGGCAGAATGTCAGCTGTGTTTTTTTTACCTGCAGATGTCTCCTAACATTCTGCCCGTGTGCTTTAGGCCCCATTCACACAGCAGTCTGAACAGGTTTGTCTGTTAGTTTTTCAGGTGGCCCCATACCATTCACCCCTATTAACCACCTACTTCTAGTCTGATCCGGTCCACTAAAATAAAAATAAATCTGTCCTCCTCCATCTAGGCAGACCAGTGGCAGTTGACGTCCATTTACTCCCAGCCACCCATAGAGCACAGAGGGCTCTGTCCATGTTCACTTTGCAGAAAAATGAGTGGACATGAATGTGTTACCCACTTGCTCTGCTCTGATCAGCAGGGGATATGTCCACTGATCCCCTGCTGATCTCAATGGAGTCCACCCCATGTGAAAGGGGCCTAAAGCATCTTTTACACTTGCCTGCTCTTGCTTAAAGCGGAGGTCCCCCAAAAAAAAAATATTAAAAGCCAGCAGCTACAAATACTGCAGCTGCTGACTTTTAATATATGGACACTTACCTGTCCAGGGTACCCGCGATGTAGGCTGCCGAAGCCGATCAGTCTCTCGACTGCCCCCGCCACCATCCTCTGTGAGGGAATCAGGAAGTTAAGCCTTGCGGCTTCACTTTCTGGTTCCCTACTGCGCATGCGCAAGTCGTGCTGCGCATCCTCACTGGTCCCTGCTGTCTTCTGGGACCTGTGTGTTTCCCAGAAGACAGCAGGGGAGGACAGTTTAGGCGCAGGAAATGGCGTAGGTCACTGCGGTGATATATGTCAGGAAGTGGGAGCAAATACCTGTATTACACAGGTATCCTCCCTCCCCCCCCCCCTGTGCCAAATGTAACAACGGAGGAGGAGTATTGCAAAAAGTGGAAGCTCCATTTTTTGGGTGGAACTTCTTAAGCTGCAGTGGCAGTGGTTGGGGTTGTATACATGGCAAAAATTATCCCTGCTGACTTTTTCAGTACTGGCTGTCTAATGTAACCCATTCAATTGAAATGCTCCATACCTGGGTGCAATGGATACAGTTGAGGCATGGTGATGTGAGGTTTTAGGGGTTGCAACAGGCAGTGAGAAGGCAACATAACAGCTCTCCACTGCCTGTTAAGCATCCTCTGCAATATGATCCACTGCAGATTGCTCTTCAGAGGGCAAAGTCAGTGTAAACAAGACCTTATAGAGTTTTCTTTATAGCAGGGATATGCAATTAGCGGACCTCCAGCTGTTGCAAAACTACAAGTCCCATCATGCCTCTGCCTCTGGGTGTCATGCTTGTGGCTTTCAGTCTTGCTATGTCTCATAGGACTTGTAGTTCTGCAGTAGCTGGAGGTCCGCTAATTGCATATCCCTGCTTTATAGCATCCTTTCACATGGGCAGTGCCTACTCCAATCAGCAGGGGGTTAATGAACAGATTGTCTGCTGAATCAGAGCAGAACAGAACAGATGCTTTTTTTGTAGGAAAAAATGGAGCTTGGCTCGCAGCAGGAGTCCTGTTTGTCCCTGTTCACAGATTCAGGTGCGAAACCGGTCAGAATTTTTGCCTGAATTCGCACAGGACCCTTTCCAAAGGCTGCAGACCATGGCCACCCCAGAGCTGTGTGAACCTGCTCCATTGAGAGCTGGTCACACTCTTCCGTCATGCGAATTCGATGCAGTGAAACCCTCATCCAATTCGCATATATGTGAACCCAACCTAAAGCTGGATACACATTATACAATTTTTGTTCAATTTATTTTAGATTTACCTTCGACTATGTAGTGCGAGGGCCTGCCTGATTGCATACAAATTGAAAGTGTTTAGATTCACCAAAACCTAAAGGAGAGTTATACAAGAAAATTGTATAAAAATTGCATAGTGTGTAGCCAGCTTAACAGGCCCATGGGTCTGTCATATTAAGGTCTTAAATATTCAAAATGACACATACAATTTCCTTTTTTATTAGACTTAGAAGGTAATTGAATGTAAACAGATGCACATCAGTTTGCGTCTACATGCCCATAGACTAACATTGAACTCCCGTTCAGATCCCCCTGAAAAACTTAGAGGCTGTGCTGATTGGAACAGCTGTATAAAAAGGGCCCCATTCTTTTGACAATTGTTTCAAAGGCAGGAGGCAAGGGAAAATCTGCAACATGGAGAGGTTTCAGGCTACTTTCTCACTGTATCGCCCAGCCGCTAGCTCTAAAGTGTCGGTGAAAGGTCACGCTGAAATGAATGGGAGGCGATTTTCAGGTGTTATTTAGAGGGTATTTCCGGTGCTAAAATGCCTGAAAACCACCTCAGTGTGAAACTGGCCTTAGTCTTCCACTACTCTACTATAAATAAAAAAAACATGGGATTGTACACTACATTAACCACTTGCCGCCCGCCAATGACATATTGACGTCAGCAAAGTGGTTGTAGAATCCTGACTGGACGTCATATGACGTCCTCAGGATTCTGAGCCGCTGCGCGCCGATCGTTGTTGCAGGGTGTCAGTCTGACACCCCGCAACACCGATCAAGGTAAAGAGTCTCTCACAGAGACTCTTTACCACGTGATCAGCCATGTCCAATCAAGGCTGATCACGATGTAAATAGGAAAAGCCGGTAATCTGCTTTTCCTCACTCGCGTCTCCTGTGACAGGGGTGTTTGTGCTGATCGATTATCAGCACAGCCCCCCCCCCCCGGAGGATGCCCACCGGACCACCAGGGATGACCATATAGACCACCAGGAAAAAAAAAAAAAAGGATGCCACTCTAGACCACCAGGGATGAGGAGGACACAAAAAATGGATGCCAATCAGTGCCGCAATGGATGCCAATCAGTGCCCACAATGGGCATCACTGATTGGCAGGCATTGTTTGGCACTGATTGGCATCCATTAGTACAACACATACAATAGTGCCCATCCGTGCCACCTATCAGTGCCCATCCATGCCGCCTATCAGTGCCCATCCGTGCCGCCTATCAGTGCCCATCCGTGCCGCCTATCTGTGCCCGTCCGTGCCGCCTATCCGCGCCCGTCCGTGCCGCCTATCTGTGCCCATCTGTGCCACCTATCCTTGCCCATCCGTGCCACCTATCCAAGCCCATCCATGCCGCCTATCCGCGCCGCCTATCAGTGCCCATGCGTGCCGCCCATCAGTGCCGCATATTAGTGCCCATCAATGCCACCACATCAGTGCCACCTCATCAGTGCCCATCAGTGCCGCCTTATCAGTGCCTGTCAGTACAGTACCATCAGTGCCCATCAGTGAAGGAGAAAACTTACTTATTTACAGTTTACAGAAACAAAAAAAAATAATTTTTTCTAAATGTTCGGTAATTTTTTTTTTTTTTTTGCAGAAAATAAATATCCCATAGGTGATCAAGTACCACCAAAAGAAAGCTTTATTTGTGGGTACAAAATGATAAAAAATTAGTTTGGGTACAGTGTAGCATAACCGCGCAATTGTCATTCAAAGTGCAACAGCGCTGAAAGCTAAAAATTGTTCTGGGCGGGAAGGTGTATAAGTGCCCTGTATGGAAGTGGTTAACACATGATAATGGTTGGGGGAAAACTTTAGGCGGCAGAGTCTTTGCTGGGTTTAAATAAATGTAAACTTTTACTACCAAACCCAAACAATGTTAACCATTACCAGACCAACATGTGTAAGATGAGCAGTACCTTCACTAGGCCCGCAGGCAGTGACAGGTAGAGAAACATTCCCCTTCTATAAGGGCCCATTCACACCATAGCGCATATAGGTTGACATGGCCTGACGATGTGTTGAAATGTATTTTTGAGGGCACTGTGCTTTTTGCTTTACCTATTCGCCTCAGTGTGTTAAAATGCCACCCGTCTTATTTTTATTGTGAACCGGCATAACAGAAAAAAATACTTTTTGCCTTGTACATGTATCTGCTTTGACCAACGCATGTGAAGTGAGCAAGCCCTCAGCCCAGGTTCACACTGACTGCGGGTTAGAAATCATGCGAGTTCAGCTGAACTTGCTCGATTTCATACCCGCATATCAGTCCGACTTCGGGAGCGATTTCAGAGACATCTGTGCAGGTTCATGCACAGATGTCTATTGAAATCGCCCTCGAAGTCACCAAAAGTAGTACAGAAACAACTTTTGGGAATCGGTGTGGCGCCGCAAAGTCGGTGCTATTGCCAACAATAGCCGCCAATTTGGCATGTGATTTGACATTAAATCGCATGCCAAATCGGCCCAATGTCAACATGTGCTCAATGAGTCTTGCACTTCCAGATTCTGCTGAGATTTCCTTTCCTATAGGTTCTCTTCACAAAGATTTTTTTGTGAAAACAACCACTAGCATCAATATGTGTTCATCACTGCATCCTGCAAAGACCAATTCTCACTAGGACTGCTAAAATTGGCTCATTGCTGGCTTTTATTGGGTGCCTATACATGGCCCGATTTGATGGTCTAATGAAGTGGTCTAAAAACTGCGGCCCTTTGCTTTCTTTTATTCGGCCACTGGGGCACTATTTTAATCAATGATACCAACAATGGGCCCAATGACACCAGTGATGGGGCACAATTCCTCCCAATGACACAAACGATGGGGAACTATTCGTTCCACTGACACTGAAGATGGGGCATTTTTTCCCATTGACATTGGGACCTTTTCTACTCCCAATGGCCACAGCCTGGCCCCCCTAAAGTTGAAGGACAGTAAACTGGCCCTTTGTTTGAAAGTCTGAAGACCCCCAGTCTAATGGAACAGCAGGCTTCTTCGGCTTCTTTGAGCTGCAGCAGGGTAGACAATCAGAAGCCTTCGTCACCATAATGGGGTTGATTTAGTAAAACGGGAAAGCACAAAATCTGGTGCAGCTGTGGTCATGGTAGCCAATCAGCTTCTAACTTCAGTTTGTTCAATTAAGCTTGGAAAAAAAACCTGGAAGCTGATTGGTTTCCATGCTAAGCTGCAACAGATTTTGCAAATATCCAGTTTTAGCAAGTCGACACAACAGTTTCTTTGTTTTTCTCATAGAAAAGGGAAGGCGGACTCTTATGCCGCCTACACATGATCGGTTAAACCGATGAGAATGGTCTGATGGACCGTTTTCATTGGTCCAAACCGATCGTGTGTGGGCCCTATCGGTTATTTAACCATCGGTTAAAAAAAAAGCCAACTTGTTTTAAATTTAACTGATGGATTCCTAACCGATAGAAAAGAAACGATCGTTAGTAGGCACGACCATCGGTTAAAAATCCATGCATGCTCAGAATCAAGTCGACGCATGCTTGGAAGCATTGAAATTCGTTTTTTTTTAAGAACGTCATTGTGTTTTACGTCACCGCGTTCTGACACGATTGTTTTTTTAACCGATGGTGTGTAGGCGCGACAGACCATCAGTCAGCTTCATCGGTTAACCGATGAAAACGGTCCATCGGTCTGTTCTCATCGGATGGACTGATCGTGTGTACGCGGGATTACTGCATATGCATCTTCCCTATGTCTCTGAAATGCATTGTAGAAGGTCTCGGGTGAGCAGGTTCAAGTATCTGTAATGGCTCACGTCTATAAGGCTCCATGCACACTGAGCTTAAAAAAAGTCTGTTCTCTTGGCAGTAAAAAAACACTCATAACGCTCTGGAAAAAAACATGCTCGGTGGAAGGAGGAGTCCGACTCTCCGTGTCATATTGTATTCCGACAACTAGACTTCTCCAATGACAGAATATACAATTTAAAAAAAATATATATATTTTTTAATTTTTGATCTAATAAATACCACCATTTAAAAAAAAAAAAAAAACTTTTTTTCTCCTCAGTTTAGACCTATACGTATTGTTCTGCATATTTTTGGTAAAAAAATCGCAATAAGCGTATATTGATTGCTTTGCGCAAAAGTTATATCGTCTACAAAATAGGGGATAGATTTCTGGCATTTTTATTTATTTTTATTTTTTTTACTAGTAATGGCAGCACATCGGACACTATTGACACCTTTTTGGGACCATTCACATTTATACAGCGATTAGTGCTATAAAACTGCACTGATTACTGTGTAAATGTGACTGGCAGCGAAGGGGTTAATATGTTCCCTAAAGTGTGTTCTAACTGTAGGGGGGAAGGGACTCACAAGGGGAGGAGACCGGTGTGTGTTCCTCTGTACTGGGAACAGAGCATCGGTCTCCTCACCTCCGTCAGGGAGGTGGATCTGTGTATTTACACACACAGATCCACACTCCTGCCGTGATCACCGGCAATCACGGGTTCCCACCGGGCACGCGCGTGCCCTAGATTGCCGGGAAGAAAGTATGTCATATGACGTCCAGCCGGATCGAGGGAGAGTTCCTGCCGGCATCATTTTATAATGGCCCGGTAAGGAAGAGGTTAAAAATGATTAGACCATGAATGGGTACTCTAGGAGGCCCCCATTCTCTTTCAGATTACTCAACAGTTGAACAATAAAGAACATTCCTTCGTTATGCTCTTTTCTCTTTGTAACTATTACATTGAAATGTATATAAATTCTTGGTTTAAAATTGCATAAAAAAAAACAGAGAAAATTGTAAATAAATGTGCTACAATGAAAAAGTGCCAGAAAAATATACTGCATGAGTGGAACAAATCTCTTCTTTTGCACACAGAGATCTTTCAGCTTGTTGGAAAATCTGCTGGAAATGTTTAGCTTTAGTTTTCACCTTTTACATGGAGGAAGAGAAACAGTTTTCTACTAGAAAGATTATCAGCACATCTTGTGGAAAATCGCAGTGTAAAACCTAAAGTAGAATTCCAGGCTAGCTCTAATTAAGCTTAAAGGGGTTTTAAAGGTACAATTGTTTTCCCCTAAATAGCTTCCTTTACCTTAGTGCAATCCTCCTTCACTTACCTCATCCTTCCATTTTGTTTTTCTATGTCCTTATTTCTTCTGAGAAATCCTCACTTCCTGTTCTTCTGTCTGTAACTACACACAGTAATGCAAGGCTTTCTCCCTGGTGTGGAGTGTCATGCTCCCCCCTCCCTTGGACTACAGGAGAGTCAGGGCGCTCTCTACGTTGCAGATAGAGAAAGGAGCTGTGTGTTAGTGGGTGTCCTGACTCTCCTGTAGTCCAAGGGAGGGGGCGAGCACCACACTCCACACCAGGGAGAAAGCCTTGCATTAATGTGTGGAGTTACAGACAGAAGAATAGGAAGTGGTGGTTATCAAGGACACAGCGGCACTGAATAGAAGGTGAGTATAGTTCTGCTTTAAGCCAAGGTCCTACTCACTGTCATCCACTTAGCTTCCATGTGACACTCTTCAAAGGTCCTTCTTCAGCCCAGCTTCCACACGGTCTGCTCCCAGCAAATATCTTTCAAGCCTTTAGCCAAGCCCATGCTGAGGCCTAACAACAGCTCTACAGTACACTGGCTGCCTCCCTAGAAGAATAACACTCTCTGAACAATCTAAACATTTATCTTCTCACCAGTCACCTTCTGGGTGCCCCCTCCCAGGGATTGGCTGAGGTTAGAAAAATATTCATAACTCAGTGGCTCACCCTCCTACTCGATTTCTGGATACTTCTTCCAGAGGACAGACATCAACCACCAAGCCTAGGGAAGCTTAGCCAGATGTAGAAAATAAATTTCTGCTCCACGGAGTACAGCAAAGCCAAAAGCTTAAAGCGGAAGTAAACCCATCCATACACAGTTACATTTCCAGCAAACATTCCGGAAATGTAACACTCCCATTGGTTGTGCTCTCAACCAAACTGTCAAACCATCCAATGGCTGGTATCTTAACTGATCACATGTGCTGCATCATGGCAGTTGTAGATTAAACAAAGGACAAGATGGCAGCTTCCTTGGCTGAAAACGATAGGTGGGTTTACTTCCACTTTAATTTAGCCAGACTAGAACAAGGAGTTACACAAACCATGTCCAGTGACTTTTTTTTTCTGTACAGGATTATCACAGGTCACTGCAAGGGCACATACTAAACCATAGTATCCTATGTGCCTTGGTCACACCACAATTTTATGTACATGTGTCGTGCAGTGTGTTGCATTAAAATGCGTGTTGCATTGAATTGTTCAATGCAACACGCATGTAAAAGCAGCACAAACTGAAATGAGGGAAAAACATTTTTTAATCTCTCCTCTCACAACCTACAACAGGAACAGAAATGCAACAGGAAAAGGGACTGCAAAATGCTTTTCAACAATGGAACATTAAAATGCATGACAATGCATATAAATGTAACGCTACTTAAAGCGGTTCTCCACCCTAAAGTGAAGTCCCGCTGATCGGAACCCTCCCCCCCTCCGGTGTCACATTTGACACCTTTCAGGGGGGAGGGGGGTGCAGATACCTGTCTAAAGACAGGTATTTGCACCCACTTCCGGCCCGGCATTCACGGGCAAAAGACGGGCATTGTGTCACATCCCGTTGCCCCCCCGTTGTGTGCTGGGAACACTCGGCTCCCAGCACACAGCGGGATTCAATCGGCGGGCGCGGCGAGACTCGCGAATGCGCGTTAGGGAACCGGGTAGTGAAGCCGCAGCGCTTCACTTCCTGGTTCCCTCAGAGTGGATGGCGGGGGGAGCAGCAGAGAGACGAGCGATCGCTCGTCATCTGCTGCGGACGGCGCTGGACTCCAGGACAGGTAAGTGTCCTAATATTAAAAGTCAGCAGCTGCAGTATTTGTAGCTGCTGGCTTTTAATATTTTTTTTTGGCGGAACATCCGCTTTAAGATGTATTTTCAGTGTGTTGCAATGCGTTTTTATGAGCAGTATGGTCAGAACATCAAAAAGTGTTAGGCAGGCCATAGATTATGCGATTTTCTTTCCTGCAACCATGGGAACACAGTGATTATTGCAATCCGCTATAGTCACTGGCATTAATCGCATGCTAGAAATCCAACATGCTGGTTGTACCCAAGTCAATCGATACGTCAACTTAAGTACAATCAGCCTGCCCATAGATGATTAAACCTCACCCAGTCCCTGCTGAACCGCCTGAGATTTAAACCATCTATGGTCAGCTTAAATTGGGCTGAAACAGTAGCTTCAAAAATGTATCTTGTGTCTGAATTTCCTGAAAAATAACAGTGCCCTTCCTGATATGGCAGCACACTCATGTACTTGTATTTGCTTCTGACTGCAGATTTCAGGAAATTTGTATTGAGATTTGGCATAGCTCCCAACTGTCCCTGCTTTGGAGAACTTTCCCTATATTGGAACCAAATCCCTCTGTCCATTGTTTCTCCTTAAATGGCCCCCTCCTTGGTCTGAGATCTAGACTTCTACAAATAAATATACACTATGGATTGTATTTCAAAAAAACATTTTCATCCTGCGAAACTGTATGTACATTCATTGTGTGCAAATGGGGGACAAAATTGAATGAATGAATGACTTGTATAGCGCTACACATGCGAACTGAATCGCCTCTAGGCGCTTTTTCCAGCCAGTGTCTGCTTGGCTGGTGTGGTCATTTTACCCCGTAGGATCTCGACACGCTTGGGACACACAGTCATAAACAAAGATATACATATATATAAGATTGAATGTTACTAAACTTTTTTGTCTCCAGGTCAAATGTTATTTGTTCACAAAGAGTAGATTAAATCAAGAAAATATACGATCATAGTAAACAAGTACCGTATTTATCGGCGTATAACACGCACCCTAACTTTAAGAGGGAAGTTTCTAGAAAAAAACTTTCCACGGCCCCTTTCCACGCAGGCACAGTTTACCCTCTATTTTCAGGGTAAAAAAGTGAGTGTTATACGCCAATGAATACAGTATTTTTTTGCTAAGATTGTTATCTAGTGGTAAATCATAGTGTGATATTTCCATGATTCACTGTACTGTGAATGAATAATACTTGACCTGGAGAGAATGGTAAAATAACATTTGATTTTGGCCTCATTCGCACAGAACACATGTACAATCAGTTTTGCAAGGCAATCTACATAAAAATTCTCAAATGTAACTATCAAAAGTGTTAAACTATCCTAAACCTCTTATAAGACCCCTAAATGAATGGATATTGGTAATTATATGTGGGTATCTGCAACACAAAATCACACCGCTCTGTACAGAAAAGCCGAATGATGAGATGGACGGTGGCACACCTATTCCAGGTGCTCTGGTTCAGGATGTCCCTCCCACATCCGGAAACCGAACCACAAATGTACATAGAAGAGCCGGCACCACTGGAAATTCAGTCTTTAACCACTTCCATACCGGGCCTATTTTGGCACTCCTCTCCTACATGCATAAATCCAAATTTTTTTGTTAGAAAATTACTCAGAACCCCCAAACACTATATATGTTTTTTTAGCAGACACCCTAGGGAATAAAATTACGGCCATTGCAACTTTTTATCTCGCACAGTATTTGCGCAAACATTTTTCAAACACCTTTTTTGGGGAAAAAAACGGTTTTGTGAATAAAAAAATAACAAAACAGTAAAGTTAGCCCAATTTTTTTGTATAATGTGAAAGATGAAATTACGCGAGTAAATAGATACCTAACATGTCACGCTTTAAAATTGCGCACACTCATGGAATGGCGCCAAACGTCAGTACTTAAAAATCTCCATAGGCGTCGCTTATTTTTTTTTTACAAGTTACAAATTTAAAGTTACAGAGTAGGTCTAGTGCTAGAATTGTTGCTGGCGCTCTAACGCACGCAGGGATACCTCACGTGTGGTTTGAACGGCGTTTACATATGTGGGCGGGACTTACGTGTGTGTTCGCTTCTAAACGCGAGCTACCGGGGATAGGGGTGTTATAAAATAAAATAATATTTTTTTTTTTTAAATTATACTCAATTTCTTTTATTTTTACACTTTTTTTGTCATTTTTTTTTATCACTTTTATTCCTATTACAAGGAATGTAAACATCCCTTGTAATAGGAATCACTGTGACAGGTACTCTTTATGGAGAGAGGCGGGGTCAATAAGACCCCACATCTCTCCTCCAGGCTGGAAAGCATTAGATCGTGAAAAAAAAATCACCGATCTCATGATTTCAGCCGCGATTGCGGCTGTGTTTACATTCCAGGACCCGGGCGTGACGTCATAACATCGCGCCCGGGCCTCCGACTATCATATAGATGACTGGTGACCATCTGGTCACCAGTCTACTCTATGGTTTCCATCGGATGCCGGCGGATCGTTTCTCCGGGTCTCCAATGGCAAAGGAGAGCCCGGAGAAGCACCGGATGGCGGCGGGCAGTGGCGTCTCCAGCTTTCATATTTAGGGGGGGCACATGGGGGGACAGGGACAAAAGTAGGGGGTCCAACTATAAAATGCAATTATATATATATATATATATATCCTGGGGCCCTTTACTACGATCCCACTATGGGCCCTTTCACATGTTCTGCAGTGAGCTCCCTTCCTACTATACTGGGGGCCCAGGGTGGCAGAAAACAAGAGATATATGTCACCAGCACACCAAGAAAATATAAGGGTCCAAAGCAGTGGGAGAACTATCAGGGTTGCAAAGGATGTCTTGCCAGGGAGTCTACTGGTGTTCTGCCACAGTGGGGATCCCCAGCTGTCCTGTCCCTGCTATTTACAGCGCTGGTCTGGCGTCTGTCTCCTTGGCAGCGGCGGCAGTCTATTAGGACCTAGTGCTGGTGACATTATGGGTGCATGCAGGGGAAGGCTGGCACTATTGGTTATAGAGAGCCGAGCCCCCAGCTGGTCACCTAGCAGCAGTAATGCTGTATAACCTTCTCTGTTGACATGCTGATCGGGATGTGATCCAGTCAGATCTTATAAACACAGTATTTATTAGCATCAAGAGTACAACCACATAAATATAATCAACCGTATGATCAGCAGCCATGTGGGCTCTATGCCTGTAAAGTGTGGGCTTTGATCAATAAAATCACTAGGGCTGTGCAAATTAACTTTTAATTAATCGATTAATCTTGAATTTTTTTGATTGATCAAAATCTTTTTGATCGATTTAAAATTCTTTTGATTGGTACTCCCCTCTCCGCCGGCTTCTGGGCCTTCAGGGAGTTCCGTTGGAGATCCAGTAACGTCACGGACACCGGCGGGGCTTGCCGTGTCCATCTGAAGGGCTCCTTTGCTGTGCCTTCATATCTGCATGCCGGCGGGACCTTACTATCTGCCACATGCAAGGGCTGTTACACTTTCCTCTATCAACCTGGGATTCTACAGCCATCCACTGGGAGTTGTGATAGTTCCCTTCATGGGACATCTAAATGCCGACGGACTGATGTTAACCTCTCCTCATCTGGATTCAGCAGTGGTATCGTTGTACACATTTTTATACCAGTATCATACTTAGCTACATGTTTTTATGACTGCTTTTGGTACAGTTTGGTATTACTCTCACCGTTTTTACAGTTTATGTAGCTACATCGATTTTATCTCCAGTGCAATATTTATTTGGTTACCTACTTGATGACTGTAAAAGTTTTAATGCTATTCCCATCGAGCGCTGCCTTTGTGTGTTTTTTGTATCCTGCTATCCATTTTTCCAGTGGTTGGTAGCTGCACTGGGAATCAGCCTTTAAGGAGATCAGCTAAAAGTAGTTGGATCTGTATGTGCGCTATTAATCGAAATTAGTCGATTAATCGATAAAAAAAAAAACGATTAATCGAACAGAAACATTTTGATCAGTAACAGCCCTAAAAATCACTGATATTTATGACTAGGATTTGACTGCGAGCATCACCTGGATTGCATCCCCATCAGCATGTCAGAGAAGGGTCCACTGCTGCTAAGCAACCTGCAGGGAGCTCAACTGTCTACAACCAATAGAGATGGGCTCGGGTGTGTTTGAAATCCCACATGCCCGATCACGCCAGGAAGCCGACACTCCACAGTGCTAATCAATGTATGGGCTGCCTAAGAGCTAAGACCAGCCATAGACAGTTTAAATCTCAGCTGGTTCAGCAGAAACTGGCTGAGATTTGAACCATTAATGAGCAGATTCTCTTATAATTATCACTAGTGGTTGCTGTATAGTCACTAGTGATAATCACTGTTTGTCGGGAGAATATAATTGCTGGGCAGGAGGGATATTACCCTGTCACCACTGTCTGTTGATGGGGGAATCATGCAAGTTTCTTTCCTGCAATCTGTGGATGCAGGAAAGAAATTTGCACCGTATATTATCTGCCTGACTGAAAGTGAAAGTAAATTGTGAATGTTTTGAAAGAACAGGAACAGGAGAGGGGGAGGGAGACAGATGGGGGGGAGAGAAGGGATGAAGATAATGTAGTTCAGTGATTACAGTGTACTGCAGTCTGCAGTGCACACACGGCCCAGGCTTGAATATCTGGTTGTGTGAGCGCTCGCATTATGCAGTGTCGGCGAGCACAGGGAGGGGGAGGAATCCCCCACAGAGCTGACTGAGGACGCTCTCCCTCTCGGGGAGCAAAATACAAAAATTGCACAAAAAAAAAAATATATATTTTTTTTGGGGGGGGCACATGGTGGGGCACAGCATGATGTTGGGGGGGGTCAGGGCCCCCTCTGGCCCCCCCCCTAGGGACGTCTCTGGCGGCGGAAGGGGGGGCGTCCCCTCCCGCCGCCTATAAGAATGATCAAGCGGCGGAACGATCATTCTTATGGTGCAGGGATTCGTCGGCTGAAGAGATGGATATCTGAATGATGCCTGTAGCTGCAGGCATCATTCAGATATCCCCACTGAAAGTCCAGGACGTCATATGACGTCCTTGGGCGGGAAGTGGTTAATTTTATTGTTGTCTTATGACCATGATAAAAAGAACACGCGTTTCGGCAATCTTTTTTGTGAAGCAATTCTTCCTGCTCCATGTCTCTGGGGGCATAGCAGGGGGTGTGTCCCTTGCCTATATACTTTGTGATAAAGGTTGCTCTGTGCCTTCTCAGAAAGTTGGGAAGTATGGATTGGGTTATATCACTATTGCGTCGCTCACTATTGCACTGCTATACTGAAAACATGGCTACATATTTTATTGAATACTGCTATATAAACAATTTTCCATTCATTGTGTTTCTTCTCTTGAAAGTGAGGGTTTAAACAGTTAGCTTAAAGTGGACCTTCAGTAATTTTTTTCAGCTTTCCATCTATTAAATCTTCTGCCCTTGTTGTTTTAACTTTGAATAGAAAACTTTTTTTTCTGCCAGTAAATATCTTATACAGCCCACTTCCTGTCTCTTGTCTAGTAAAAAGCCTAGGCTTATGACATCATGCACAGCACTCTCTCACTCTCGTGAGAGTTTGCTAGGATGGGAGGGGGTGAGTCATAAGAGGACCAATGAGAGCCACAGAGCTGGAAGTGTGTCTCTATGTGTCTGTGTAAATCCAGGAAGTGGACAGGCAGCAGCTTCAGTTGCCCACAGTTAAAATAAATGCAGCCAAACTCAGTGAAGGGAGATTTCTGCAGCATATTTGGCAAGTACAGAATCACAGTATATATAAAATAATATGCAAAGTGGTCGGAGGGAAGCTTCAGAATGGCAAAAATGTTTTTATTACACATTATGTGAACAGACTGCAGTTCCTCTTTAATGTGCATCTTAAAATGTTTATTTGCAAATTAAAGGGTCACTAAAGGAATTTTTTTTTTTTGCTAAATAGCTTCCTTTACCTTACTGCAGTACTGGTTTCATGTCCTCATTGTTCGTTTTTGCTTTGATGTTGCTGTAATTCCTCTCTGTTCTGGACACTTCCTGGTTGTCGGTTTCCTGATCACCACAGTACTGGGAGATTTCTCACTGTGGTGACTAATCAAGGAGGTGTGATTACTGTGTGTCTAAAACCCCTCAGCACCAATCCAGTTTCGTTTTACAAACCATCACTGCCCTCTATTGGCTCTCTGGCTCTGTACATCAGAGAACCAGGAAACAACAGCAAAAACAAAACTAAACTGCAGGCACATTATATGATCGGTTTTTATCTATTTTTAATAATTTATAAAAGGAATCAGTTAACTATTATGTCTCTATACCCTGTAAACAGTCATTTCAGCTAAAAAAAAAAAATCCTTTAAAGAGGAACAAAATGTTTTCCAGCTGTATTTAACTGATTGACAGCTGCAAATATAACTGACTATGTTGCTAAATCACATGGAATCAAAACAGCACTTGGTAGGAATCAACATGGTGCTGTTCAGTCTACAAATGGAGATTAATTACCAAGGAGAGTACACACTACAAAACAGCCATGTTGTTTGCTCACTGGTCAAATAAGTTGCTGGTCTGCATCATACTGCTCATCGGGCTACACAGATTAAAGGGGTTGTAAAAGTTTGTTTTTGATTTTCTAAATAGGTTCCTTTAAGCTAGCGCATTGTTGGTTCACTTACCTTTTCCTTCCATTTCCCTTCTAAATGTATTTTTTCTTTGTTTTCTTTGTCTGAATTTCTCACTTCCTGATCCCCCTCAGTAAGGATGATGAGGGCAAGCTTACTGAGGAGAAACAGGAAGTGAGAAATTCAGACAAAGAAAATAAACATTTAGAAGGGAAATGGAAGGAAAAGGTAAGTGAACCAACAATGCACTAGCTTAAAGGAACCTAATTCGAAAATAAATAACCTTTACAGCCCCTTTAAGCTTCTTTTCACATCCTTGAAGCCAAATACACAACATAAGGCTGTTGCATAGAACATTTCTGGTTCAATCATTCATCAATCTCTGCTTGTATAGACCACGAGTAAACATTGGAGAATGGTTTTAGGACTATAAGATGGTTGGAATTTTTTGTTCTATTTTTCCATTTATCACTTCTTTTAAACCAGAAATTGTTGAAGATACAGTGCTGCCTGAGACACTGTATCATAGGAAAGATCATTGCATCATCGAGGTATACATTGGATAAGGAGAGTTTAATGCTTGGTTCCAACTGTACAGATAATTCCAAATAGGGTATATGCTTTTGCCTCTGTCCTGAATATGATTACTATTAGCTAGATTCACATAGTTAGGTCGGCGTATCAGTAGATGCGCCGACCTAACTCGGAATCTGCGCCGACCTAAGTTTAAGGGCCCTTTCACACAGGCGGACAAACGGTCTGTTTTTTACAAGTCCGTTTACTTCCCTATGGGATTGCAGACGTTAGCGGATTGAGCATCCGCTAACGTCCGCAAACATCCGCCTCCGCAAAGATCCGCTATTTCAGATGGAAGAAAACCCTATTTTTTCTTCCGTCTGGCGGAACGGATCGGATGAATACGGACACACGGTCCGTATTCATCCGATTCCCCATAGGGGAGAGCGGAGGAAAGACAGGGCGGTCTCTGCACAGTGTGCGGGGACCGCCCTGTCCGCCGACAGCTCAGCGGGGATTTACGGATGATCCCCGCTGAGCAGACGGACACACACGGGGCGGATCAATACGGATCCGCTCCGTGTGAAAGAGCCCTAAGTGTATTCTCAAACAGAGATACACTTAAACCTATTTAAGATACGACAGCTTGCGCCGTCCTATATCAGGGTGCAATATTTAGGCTGGCCGCTAGGTGGCGCTTCCATTACGGTCGATGTAGAATATGTAAATCACTAGATACGCCTATTCACGAACGTACGCCCGGCCGACGCAGTATAGATACGCCGTTTACGTAAGAGATAGGCCGCCTAAGGTTAAAGATGCCCCCTAGGTGGCGTAGCCAATGTTAAAGTATGGCCACCGTTCCTGCTTCGAAATTCGAAAATTTTACATCGTTTGCGTAAGTCGTCCGTGAATAGGGATTTACGTCATTTACGTCCACGTCAAAATCAATAGGCCCGTGCGGCGTATGTTGCCGAAATGCACACTGGGAAATGTAGGCGGACGGCGCATGCGCCGTTCCAAAAAAAACTCAATAACGTAAGGTCAACACAAATTAACATAGAACACGCCCCCTCAGCCTATTTTGAATTAGGCGCCCTTACGCCCGCCCGCTTTAGACTACGCCGCCGTAACTTAGCAGGCAAGTACTATGTGAATCATGTACTTGCCTCGCTAACTTACGGCGGCGTAGTCTAAACACGCTAAGCTATGCCACCGCAAAGTTAGGACACCCTACGTGAACCTAGCTATTTATATGGAACAAAACGTGGCCTACAGAGAACATAGAATGGTCAATGATGACATAACATCAGTTTCTGAAAGTTCCCTAGCACAGTTACCCTTATTGGATCTTTTTATAGCTGGTAAAAGTTCAGCTTTAAGATAAAACCTACTGGCTGCCTAACCCCTTCCTTAGATCATGTCTACTTTTCAAGAAGTTTTTTTTTACTATTCTAGTATTATTATTTTATATGTTTTATAACAGAATGTAGGTGTATATTGCCTTTTCCTTAATACAGTAAAGGACATGGAGTCTTTACTCTTAACCATGGCTTATATGCAACAACTTCAAGTGATTGGACACTGGCAAAAAAAGCTGCAGGGACATCCTCTGTATAACCCTTCCCACTTTCAGCAGTCTCAATTTTTTGCCTTAGGTCAGGAGTGTCAAACTCAATTTCATCTTGGGCCGCATCAGCATGATGATTCCCCTTAAAAGGGCTAGTTGTACCTGTAAGATTAGATGTCCAGCGCGTCCCCTCCCCTTTACATTAGATGTCAAGAGCCACCCCACCATCAGAAGGTGCAGGAGAGCTCCGGCCCTTCTCTGGTCCTCCTCCAGACCCTTACTTTCTGCTTTCAAGCAATGCTTTCAGCTTCTTCCCAGCAGCAGCATAAGGAAAGGGGGGTGCTGCTGGGAAGAAGCTGAAAGAATTGCTTGAAAGCAGAAAGTAAGGGTCTGGAGGAGGACCCGAGAAGGGCTGGAGCTCTCCTGCACCTGTAGGAGAGGTGCGAGGGCCACATGCAATGGACTGGAGGGCTGTATTTGGCCCGCGGGCCTTGTGTTTGACACCTGTGCCTTATGTGATGGACATATTCTCTCTCCTGAGAGAAGCGTACCTCTTTTGAATTCTGTTTTTTTTTTTTTCTCACCACTCTATTATCAAGATTTTAGCTACTTCAAAGTCACTGTAGCTTCCTCTCTGCAGCTTTGATCTTTTGGCTGATTCTTGGGGGACCATACCCTGCTTGAAAGAAGATGCAAGGCCGGCCTGTAATAGTTCAGACACTGGATACATGCAGTGCATCATGCTTAGTTACTCAAAGGATGCTATACAAATCCAAGACTAGGGATGAGCTTCGAGTTCGAGTCGAACTCATGTTCGACTCGAACATTGCCTGTTCGCCTATTCGGCGAACAACGAACAATTAGGGGTGTTCACGGCAAATTCGAAAAGCCGCGGAACACCCTGTTAAAGTCTATGGGAGAAATCTAAAGTGTTAATTTTGAAGGCTAATATGCAATTTATTGTCCTAAAAAGTGTTTGGGGACCTGGGTCCTGTCCCAGGAAACATGTATCAATGCAAAAAAAAGTTTTAAAAACGGCCGTTTTTTCAGGAGCAGTGATTTTAATAATGCTAAAAGTGAAACAATAAAAGTGTAATATTACTTTAAATTTCCTACCCGGGGGGGGTGTAATGTCAGCATGTGAAAAAGCGCATGTTTCCCGTACATAGAACTGTCCCTGCACAAAGTGTCATTTCTGAAAGAAAAAAGACATTTAAAACCGGCTTTGCGGCTCTAATGAATTGTCGGCTCTTTCAATTACAGAGATGATTCATTCATAAAGGGAAAAAAAATGTGTGGGGGTCCCCCAAATTAAATTACCAGGCCCTTCAGGTCTGGAATGGATATTAAGGGGAACCCCCGCCGTATAAAAAAAAAAAATACGTAGGGTTCCCCGCAAATATCCATACCAGGCCCTTCAGGTCTGGTGTGGATTTTAAGGAGAACTCCACCCCAAATTTAAAAAAAAATGGCGTGGAGTTCCCCTAAAAATCCACACCAGACCCTTATCCGAGCACGTTAACCTGGCCGTCCGCAGAAAAGAGGGGGGGACAGAGTGCGCCCCCCCCCTCTCCTGAACCGCACCAGGCCACATGCCCTCAACATGGGGAGGATGTCCCCATGTTGATGGGGACAAGGGCCTCATCCCCACAACACAAACACACAGACACCGTAGAAAAAAATCCTTTATTAATAAAAAATAAATAAAAATCCAGCGATGTGAATCTACTGTCTCCTATCCAGCGATGGATGATCTCTCCAGCGACGGGGGGGTTAAAGGGGTCTTCCAGATTCTGATAAGCCCCCCGCCCGCAGACCCCCACAACCACCGGGCAAGGGTTGTGGGGATGAGGCCCTTGAACCCATCAACATGGGGACATCCTCCCCATGTTGAGGGCATGTGGCCTGGTGCGGTTCAGGAGAGGGGGGGCCGCACTCTGTCCCCCCCTCTTTTCTGCGGCCGGCCAGGTTAATGTGCTCGGATAAGGGTCTGGTTTTTACGGCGGGGTTCCCCTTAATATCCATTTCAGACCTGAAGGGCCTGGTAATTTAATTTGGGGGACCCCCACACATTCATTAGAGCCGCAAAGCCGGTTTTAAATGGCTTTTTTTCTTTCAGAAATGACACTTTGTGCAGGGACAGTTCTATGTACGGGAAACATGCGCTTTTTCACGTGCTGACTTTACACCCCCCCTAGGTACGAAATTTAAAGTAATATTACACTTTTATTGTTTCACTTTTAGCATTATTAAATTCACTGCTCCTGAAAAAAAGGTCGTTTTAAAAAAAAAAAATTGCATTGATACATGTTTCCTGGGGCAGGACCCAGGTCCCCAAACACTTTTTAGGACAATAAATTGCATATTAGCCTTTAAAATTAACACTTTCGATTTCAAATGTTCGAGTCCCATAGACTTTAACGGGGTTCTAAAGTTCACACGAACATTTGGTGTGTTCGCAAGTTCTGATGCGAACCGAACAGGGGGGTGTTCGGCTCATCCTTATCCAAGACCATGGTCCAACAGCAGTAAATCCCTTACTCATGAAGGGTAAAGCAAGGACAGGGCTTGTCCCTAACATCCTGCTCTGGTTGATGAAGGCATCTGTCATGGTAGGTTTTGGGCTTAGTGTCTTTCCTGGTCCCTAGGGTGCTGGCCCTCTGATCCCATGGTGTCTTATAAATGAAGTGTCATTAGGTGGAAGTGCCCTAGCTCTAAATTAGTCCCAAGTCAGCATCCTTCTGTTGCATGGGCCCACCATTGCACCTGCACAGCCTCATTCTCCTTACTGGGTATGTGGGTGCCATCTCAATACAGAGGGACTGGTTGTCAGAGGAATCTCAACTCCTCAATAATATCCAGTAATTCAGAGCAAATTCTATCCTAGATATTACTCTTTGGGATGCATCCTGTCCTTTCTCCAGTCTGAAATAACATATGAAATTAAGTAGCATTACATTTGGGCCCTGGCCAATCTCTTTCAGATGTTGTTAGCTTCGTATTCCCTAGTTAAGGGTTTTGTGTAGGGTGCCACACACAATGGGCTTCCCCTTTTGTACTACTATGGGATCTTAACCTGGTTATTTTGCCCCCTTTAGAAAAGGCCTTTCTTTTTAACTTATTTAGGATATTCTCTTGCCTGATCTCCACTCACAAGTTGTTTCTCTCTGAGTTGAAGCCTTTCCTAATGTTTTACAAGGATAACATTGTTCTAAGGTCTAAGGCCTCATTTATCACTTGGGGGTTTTACTCCTACCACCTAAATCAGGATTTTTTTTCTTCCCTTTTTATGCCCTGTCCTAAAACATTCCAAGGAAATATTCCTCTGCTGTGCCTATGCTACAGCCTCTTTTTAGCAATTGGGTTTAGAATTTTTTTTTTTTTTACTTACCTGTAAAATACTTTTCTTTGAGTACAGTTCCCTCCACTCTATCCTGTATGATCTCCCTATTGCTTGCTACAAAACTGAAACTTGTTGGGAGTGGGATGGGTTACATAGAAAATGTCCCGGCAGCTGCAATTAACCAATGGTTTAAACAAGTGGTCTCCAAACCATGGCCCAGGGGCCCAAATACAGCCCTTTCCTTGCTTTTATCCAGCCCCCTGGGTAATATTCCCCCCACCATCAGCAACAGTCAGACATAGTTTCTGACACTGACAATGTGGCACTATTCCTCCCACTGACAACAATGTTGGGGCACTAGTCCTTCCACTAATACTAATGATGGGACACTATTCCTCCCACTAATACCAATGATGGAGCACTATTTCTCCCACTAATACTGATGATGGGACAATGTTCCTCCCAGTGCCACCAACAATGGGGCACTATTCCTTCCACTGACACCGATGATGGGACACTATTCTTTCCATTTGATACCAACGTTGGGGCACTATTACTCCCCCCAATACCAATGATGGGGCATTGTTCACTCACACTGACATCAGGACATTTTCTTTTCCCACTGGCCACAGTCCGGCCCCCCTAAAGTTTGTAGGACAGTAAGCTGGTCCTTTGTTTATAAAGTTTGGAGACCCCTGGTTAAGACTAAAGATCATGGGTCCTGTACTGTATTCCAAGAAAAGGATTTTACAGGTAAGCCTAAAGACCCTATTTTTTCAAAACGTTTGTCTTTTTTACTTATTGTAAAGAATAAAAAAAAAACATTGTAATGTCAGCCAAACTATCACAGCAATGGAAAATTAAAAATGGCTTGAGAGCATAGGGGTATATACAAACTAGTAAGAAAATGCATTGCTTGGTATGCTTGGAACTAAATTTAAAGACTGTGGGGCAGATTCAGATAGAGATACAACGGCGTATCTCCTGATACGCCGTCGTATCTCTGAGTTCCGACGGTCGGATCTATGCGAATGATTCATAGAATCAGGTTCCGCATAGATCTCCCTAAGATCCGACAGGTGTAAGTGACTTACACCGTCGGATCTTAGGCTGCAATCTCCCGCTGGCCGCTAGGTGGCGCTTCCATTTGTATACGCGACGAATATGCAAACGAGGAGTTCCGCCGATTCAGAAATGAACGCCCGCCCGTCATTTGCGTTCGGTTTTTTCCGGCGGATAGTTACCCCTGCTATATGCGGCGTATCCTATGTTAAGTATGGCCGTCGTTCCCGCGCCGAGTTTTGAATTTTCACGTTGTTTGCGAATACGGATGGACGTAATTTACGTACACGTCGAAACCAATGACGTCCTATCGACGTCATTTGGAGCAATGCACGCTGGGAAATTTAGCCGGCGGCGCATGCGCAGTACGATCGGCGCGGGGACGTGCCTGATTTTAATAGTAAACTCCCCCTAGCCGCATAATTTGAATTCCGCCGGGGAATTTAAGATCCGCCGGCGCAACTTTAGAGGCAAGTGCTTTCTGAATACAGCACTTGCCTCAAAAACTTGCGCTGGTGGATCGTAAATAAGATAGATTACACGGATCTAAAGATCCGCTGATCTATCTGAATCTACCCCTGTAAGTTTGAGTTGTATTGGTTCTTGTGAGAATAAACATGTACCTGCTAAATGTTAAAAAATACATATTTTTATGTAAGAAATATTTACACAAGATACCATATAATAGCACCACATACTAGACAAACCACAAGTTAGAAAACCAATTAAATATCCTCTTTGGCTATATACAAAGGGGAAAAAACGTGCTTATGCGGTGCAGAAACTAGTAGACAAAGTACATGTAAATAGAGCACCTGGACTGCTGGCTTATATTGGTTTAAAATGGCTTAGTGCCATAAGTGCTTACAGCATAGTATATCCTAGCAATTGTTTCTAATTTTACAGACTTTTTGAAGTTGAATTCCAGTTAACCTTAGTACACAGCTACACAAATATATGTAGTTGTTGTAGTTGTCAAAGGATTTCAGATTCTTATTTCTTTCCAACCAGACCTGAGACTTGCAATGCCCTGCCAGACAGCACAACCAGGTTGTTAAAAAGTCTTTTAGAAAATGCTGTTCAGTAACACATTTAGGCCACCTTTGTTCCTGTGACTGGACTGCACTCCACTGGAGTGGAGCTACAAAGACATCTTGGCACTAATGAATTGACACAAACCAAGTGTGGTACATACATTTTAAAATTGATTAACATCTTTGCCAGTATCTACAGACCTGTCAATTTTACGTTAAAGATATTTAAGGAATGTTTAGTGAAGCAAATTCATGAGTATTTGCAAGCATCTAATATAATAATTATATTATACTGTATACTTTATTTACAATAATATAATAACCTGTAGCCAGATGTTATTCTATTTATAAGGAGGTAAGTGTGGTTGCTGTGATTTTTCTAAACCTATATATTGACCTTTCGAGCCGAGCCGGTTCACACTGGGGTGACCTGGGATCCGACTTGAAGTTGCCCCAAGTCGTCCCAAGTCGTGTGGTTGAGAAAATCAATGGAAGTGAATGGAGCTGTCTTAATACACGCTACTGAAGTCGCTCCGACTTCAGAAAAGGTTTTCATTTCAATGGAAGGCGCCTCAGAAGTCGGATCACTGTCTTAACTGAAGCAACAATACAGGAAGATAACATACATACACCCCTCCCCCCTACAGAGCTGATTGTTGTTTGATTGGCCACTGGAAAGCCTCCTGTCCTGGAGGCGACTTGAAGTTGCCTTGTACTGTCCTGGAGGCGACTTGAAGTTGCCTTGTACTGTCCTGGAGGCGACTTGAAGTTGCCTTGTACTGTCCTGGAGGCGACTTGAAGTTGCCTTGTAAGTTGCCTGATGACTCATACTCAAGTCGTGTCCAAGTTGCCTCCCAAAGTCGCGCTAGAATTCGTATTGCCCCTGTGTGAACCGGCTCTTATGACTATGACTAAGCATCTATCCATGATGTGAAACATGTTAGCTTTTTTGTCCCCTATGTCCACTTTCTACCATTGATTGCAATGTTGCATGAATTTTTGGATGTTATACAGCTTTGGATTTTATCCTTTGTTCATTTTGTTTCAATAAATCGCCTATCAGAGTGCGGCAGTCCAGGAACATTTCTTTTTTCCATGAACCGGCTCTTACTTACAAATTATCAATCTATGAGGGTTCTTCAAAAAGTTTCCACACTTTTTTTTTAACTCTTTTTATTAAGAATTTCAAAAACAAATGACTCTTACTAAACTGCAAGGTCAGCTGGCTTGACACGATCCTTTACTACTCCTCCCACCCTAACCGTTTCCAAAGAAAATATCATAGTGCAGACATTTTTTGAAGACCCCTCATATGGGGGACCATGTTAATCTATGAATGGATAGAAAACTGTTTTTCAAACTTAGTTTGGAATGTATGGGGGTTTTGGAATATATAGCGGTTTTGTGTTTGTTTATTATGATCGCAACATAACAAAATGTGATAAAAAATGTAATAATTCATTAATAAAGATATCATGTAAACTTAAATCCAGTTAGCAGGTGGAGATTTAGGCTCCTTCTTTAGATGCTTCCCTATGTATTCTGTGCTTTTTTGTTGTAAAACGTTTTTTTTTACAGAGCTCAATAGCTCAAGTTGATGTTTACATGCACAAGTTAATGAGGGGACATTTTCTGGTGTTCTTTCTCTTACTAGCTACAGTAAAGTGCTCTGAGAATCCATTGTTATGCATTACATGTTTACTTGATTCTGGATCATAGGCGTGCGCACAGGGTGTGCCAGGTGTGCCTGGGCACACACTAATCACCCCATGTGCCACAAATTCCCCCTATTTTCAAAAATTATAAAAAGTGAAAATCTACTTTAACCGCTTGCCGACCGTAAAATTTTCCAGCTGCACCAGATGACGTACCTAGTACATAATCTGACACATCATTGTTGGGGGCATGATTAAAAAAAAGCAGATATCGATCACTGGGTTCCGGCCAATGGATTACCGCTGGTACTGAGTGATTTGTTGCGAATTTACACAGGACAGAGCCCTGCCAATGTAAAAATGGCAGTGCTTGTCAGTGGGGAAGTAATAGATTTTCTTTCCTTGCAGAGCAGGGAATAAAATCCATTACTTCCCCTAGTAAAAGCTCCTAACACAGTACACCAAGACACTGGCTAGGCACACATTTAACCTTTTTATTGCCCTATGTGTTTAACCCTTCCCCAGCCAGTGTCATTAGTACAGTGACAGTGCATATTTTTAGCACTGATCACTGTAAGTGTGAAAAGTGTCAGTTAGTGTTCGAATGACCACCGCAATATCGCAGTCCCACTATAAGTTGCTGGTCGCCACTATTACTAGTAAAAGATTTTATAGAAATTCCAGTATATATCCCATAGATTGTTGACACAGTAACTTTTGCGCAAACCAATCAATATACACTTAATGGGATTTTTTTTTACCAAAAACATGTTTTATAGCAGAAAGTTAAAAATATATATATATTTTTTTCAAAATTGTTGGTCTATTTTTGTTAATACCGCACAAAAATTTAAATGCAGGTGTGATCAAAAACCACCATAGGAAAGCTCTATTTGTGGGTAAAAAGTTGTTTGGGTACAGTGTCGCATGACTACGCAGTTGTCAGTTAAAGTAATGCAGTGCGGTATCGCAAAAAATGGCCTTGTTATGTGGGGAGGGTGTAAAACTTCTGGAGGTTAAGTGGTTAAAGACTGCAAGCAGGCAGCCTCTTTATCGCAATAGAGACATGCAATAAAGGGAACATGCACAAGAGTGACTACATCCCATGCTGGCTAATGAAGACAGCCACAGCTTGGAATCCAAAAGAAGCCAGGTAGAAGATGCTTGTGAGAAATGTTGGACCATTAAGGCTGCATTCACACCTGAGCATTTTGTAGCCTGAAGCTAAACACTAGAGGGGAAAAAATACATTGGCCCGGATTCACAAAGGAGTTACGACGGCGTATCTCCAGATACGCCGTCGTAACTCTGAGGCCCCATACACACCATAGAATCTATCCGCAGATAAATCCGTGCAAACGGGTTTCAGCGGATAGATTCTATGGTGTGTACACTCCGTGGGATATTTATCCGCAGATAAATCTCCCCTGGGATGGATTTCCAGCAGATGGATATTTGCTGACATGCTCAACAAATCCATCTGCTGGAATCCATTCCAACGGATGGATCCGCTCGTCTGTACAGACTTACCGGATCCATCCGTCCAAAGGGATTCCCCGCACGCGTCGTAATGATTTGACGCATGCGTGGAATTCCTTATATGACAGCGTCGCGCCCGTCGCCGCGTCATAATAGCGGCGACGGCGCGACACGTCATCGGCAGAGGATTTCAGCGCGGATTTCAATGCGATGGTGTGTACACGCCATCGCATAGAAATCCTCTGAAATCTTTGAGAGGATTTATCCGCGGATACGGTCCGCTGGACCGTATCTGCGGATAAATCCTCTCGTGTGTATGGGGCCTGAGTGTGAGGCGTTGCATCTCCGCGCCTGATTCATAGAATCAGATACGCCTCACAGTTGCCTAGATACGAGCGGCGTAAGTCTCTTACTCTGTCGTATCTTATGGTGCATATTTACGCTAGCTGCTAGGGGCGCTTCTGTATATTTCCGCATAGAATATGCAAATTAGCTAGATATGCTGATTCACGAACGGACGTGCGCCCGGCGTATCAAGATACGTTGTTTACGTAACGTGTCGGACCGGCGTAAAGTTACCCCTCATAAAGATGGGCGCTTCTTTGAGAATCTGGGCCATTATTCTCAATGGAGATGGTTCACATCTCCACTCCAAAACGCCTGAAGCCGAACAAGTTCTGGACCCTTTTTTGTTGCGCGAATCGGGCAGATTTGGGCGTTTTTGAACGTTTGTATTCCCATAGAAACTAATGGAAATGCTTGATTCAAGCGTCTAGCGTGACAACGAGCGTTTCTACGGGCGTTTTGTCGCTTTAATCTGTTCTGTGAAATAGAATATTCACCCAGTAAGAAGATAAAAAAAATATACAAACATAGCAACAAGTGATGAAAGAGATGATCATTTTTCCTATTGGCAAAAATAAAGAACTACGAAGTTCAAAAACGTAGGCAAACGCGCGAATATGTGTGAATACGCGCGACAAAACGTGCGACAAAACGCTGGAAAAAATGACCGAAAACGCTATTCTCAGGTGTGAATGCGTCCTAAAGGAAAAGTGAAGAGGTTGTGACCCTAAGAATTTTTTTTTCTGTTCCTTTAAAGCATGATAAATAGCACAGTGCTTTTGCGGTGTCATTTGTCCCCAAAACATGTTTTAAAATACCTGGTTGATCCTACCTGTTCCTGCGTTCCCCTATGTGTACTGACCACTCTAGTCATGGCTGCTGATCCATGATAGCGTAGTCAGTTTATGTCCCTCCGTCATTCTGCTGTGTGTTCAGAGTCTCTACATCTCCCTCCCTGCCTGTCATTTCCATAGTAGTCAGTGAGCCAATCTCGTCCTTGCCTCTCCCCTCCTCTCCTGTCTCTATTCCACTGTGGTTGTAAAGTATAATATATAAATTAATTGTATCCCCTCTGTTTTAGGAGGATATCAAGTACAATGTGTCAATTTTTTTTATAATGCTAAATACCTTCTAGCACAGCGCCACTGTGTGATCACGTGTTCTCCCTCTGTTATATTGCATGCCCTCCCACTGTACTGCCATTGAATAGGGAAGGAGAGTGGAGGGAGGACACGTGACAGCACAGTAGCAGTTCAATAAGGTATTTAGAATTATATATATTTTTTTAAACTGACACACTGTAGTTTATATCTTTCTAAAACAGAGGGGATACAAGTAAATTATGACTTTATAACCACTTAATGTGATTGTAAAGGCTGAAGGTTTTCTTTACCATCATGCATTGTATGCATCGTGGTTCCTTAGTCTTATGTTCGCAGAGAGCAGGCTCAGGAGCGAGCACGCACAAGTGACCCCACAGGCAGTGGCATGCTATGGGGGCACTTGGTAAGGGGGAGGGGCCCAGAGCGCCGGCAGGGATCGAGGCTGCTCTGTGCAAAAACACTGTACAGAGCAGATAGGTATAACATGTCTATTATTTTTTTAATAATAATTGGCCCTTTACAATCACTTTAACCACTTGCCGACCTGTCGGCGTCATTATACTGCGGCAGATCAGCAAGATCCCACGAACCGCCGTAGCTGTATGTCGTCCCGGAGGCACGCCCGCTGCACTGCGGGGGTGCCGATGCGCATGGCCGGCGGTCATGATGACCGCCGGCCACGCACGATCGCGGGCATGAGAGGCAGCACAGGGACGTCCTTGTTTTGTGAGGAGGGGAAAGGCAGAACGTGAGTTCTTACAAACTAGGAACCACAATCTGTCAATTCCTCCAGTCACTTCCATCCCCCAAACAGTTAGAACACACACTAGGGAACACCGTTTAAAGGCCCCTAGTGTTAACCCCTTCCCTGCCAGTGACATTTACACAGTAATCAGTGCATTTTTATAGCCCTGATCGCTGTATAGATGCCAATGGTCCCAAAATGGTGTCAAAAGTGTCCGATATGTCTGTTATAATGTCACAGTCCTGATAAAAAACGCCACCATTACTAGTAATAAAAATAATAATAATAAAAATGTCATAAATCTTTCCCCCAATTTGTAGATGCTATAACTTTTGCGCAAACCAATCAATATACGCTTATTGTGATTTTTATTACCAAAAATATGTATAAGAATACACTTCGGCCAAAACTGAGGAAAAAATGTGCGTTTTTAAAAAAAATTGGGGATATTTATTATAGCAAAGAGTACAAAATATTGTGTTTTTTTCAAAATAGTCGCTCTTTTTTTTTGTTTATAGCACAAAAAATAAAAAACGCAGAGATGAGAAAATACCGCCAACCGAAAGCTCTATTTGTGGGGAAAAAAAGCATGTAAATTTTGTTTGGGTACAACGTCGCATGACCGCGCAATTGTCAGTTAAAGTGACGCAGTGCCGCCGTATATCGCAAAAAATGGCGCGGTCATTGAGCAGCCAAATCTTCCGGGGCTGAAGTGGTTAAGTATCGCAGTCTTTAGTTGCACTTTAACTAAACAGGCTAGGTAAATTCTCCTCACTGTATCTAGGAAAAGTATACAATAAATTAACAGTGTTACAAATTAGCATTCAAATTGAGAATATTGGATGGCATAATATATGGCTTTTTCAAAAACAAATTAATCATAATTAATGATGTATATATCTATCTCAGCTTAACAGAATCAAAAAGTCAAGACGAAGCAAGGATGAACATATTAAGGAGACAAATCATTTTAAAAGGCCTCTGGTAGAGCACAGATTTTTGGATTCAAGTGAGATAACGGATTTTGAAAAAGTAAGTTCAGTTGGTATAATATTTCGGGATAACGACATAGGCTTGTGCTGTGTTTGAGCTTTACAACGTGTCTTTTCTGTTAAAAACCTTTTCTTCAGGTAAATGGAAATGCCAGACTAGAACCTGCACCTGATAATGAAAGCCATCTACGTTATCTTGCTGATGCTCACAGCAAGCAAATCAATGATATTTTATCACAAAATAAACTTTTGGAGAAACAAAGAGATGGTATGTTTTGGTATTTTTATCTCTTTTTTTTTATGTTTTCACTTTGTTAGTATTATATAAACAGTATGTACTGGTATGTATGAAGAAGTCTACAAATTGGTTATTAACACATACAGTATTCATATTTTTATTCTTATGTTATTTGTGCCGCCCAATCGGCGTATAGATTTGTTATATATAATACTGTTTCTCTTAACCATTTTCTATGGATGTTATGTTTGTTTACATGCTGCCATCTAGTGACCTTTTGTGATAATGCACAGTTTCTGTATTTTCTTTGTCTGATCTATTACACACTTCCTTTCTGTGTAATGCTCCACCCCTTCTTCCTGACTGACTTCTTCCTGTCTGTGGAGACTGCTTACAGGCCACATGTAACAAGGGCACATGTATTCTGCATAGTAAGCTACAGACAGTATCATCTTTTGACCGCACAATACTACATCGTGTTCATCTGCTGTAACCTGTCATCTGTTGTATTCTGATGTTCGGATTAAAGCAACTTTTAACTGTGAATAGAATCGGTAATGGTGAGTTCAAGCTATCTGATAAGGATTGTCCTCAGTGATTAGATCTGCTTAAACAGGCCAGGCATAGAGGTCTCACAAGGGATAAATCGCTTCACAACAATCAGAGTCAGAATATGAGCATTAATTAGCATAATTAACATGATATTAGTCATTGGCTAATTGCACTGCTAGATAGACTGGCCATAGACAGTCAAATGTACAGTTAGGGCCCTTTCACACGGGTGGACCGTTTAGGTCCACCTGCCAGTTTTTTAGGCGGACCTGAACAGGCGCTCCCTGCTCCTCCTATGGAGCCACGGATGTCAGCGGTGACATGCCCGCTGACATCCGACCCACTCTGATCCGCCAAAGTGTGACCGAGGAAAACCCTACTTTTTCTTCCGTCTGGCAGATTGGATCGGGTGACAAAGGAATCTATAGTCTGTCGTCATCCGACCCCCCATAGGGGAGAGTGGCGCTCTGACAGGTCGGTTTAGCGGGGATCGTCAGAGCGATCCCCGCTGAGCAAAGCGAAGCCAGCACAGGGATCTGCCCCGTGTGAAAAGGCCCTAATAGTTCAACTATGATATAATCTTTTATTATTATTTTTTAAAGATTGTTGTCTGAATAGCTTTGAGTGCACATGTTGATGCATGGAAATAACACCCTCATTGTTGGCCTTATCTTGGGGGAACAGCAGTGTGGGCAATTCTGTTATACTGGTGGAAACACCCAGAATGTCTGCATTAAAGTGGTTGAAAACCTCAGACATGAAATATGAACATTGAATATCCCTCTATAGTGTGTACTTGTCTCAATTAAGAGCTGTAAGTGCCATTTCTGTCTGCTGCTTTCTTCTTCTGCTATCAGCATGAATCACTTCTGACAAGTTTTCTTGACACCAAGAGAAAAAAGGTGACAGAGGGATCTCTAGCTGATTGACAGTCTCAGCTCTGTTTCTGTGGGGTGTGTGAAGGGGGATGTGTCCCTCAGCTCATAGAGCAATCCTCGCTGAGCTCTGCAGTATGTAATTTCAGCTATCTGCCACCTTTTTCTGACAGCTCAAACAGCTTTATTAAATCTGGATTTTGAATGGCTGTAGAGAAGAGGAGCCCGCAGATAAACAGGTTCAACTTATGTAGGAGGAATTGTTTCATCTCTCTTTATCAAGCCAGTTCACTGACTATATGTAAGGGGTTAAAAATACTTTAGTTTTAACATAATACCCATTAATTCTTCATGAATTCCAAGACATCATAGTGACTTTTTTTTCCAAAGAAAACCATATTTGTTGCTTTGATATGGCACTCAATGCCTAGGCCTAGGGCAGCACTTTGCAGGGGGGCAGCACGGAAAGAGTTCCCGCCGGCTTGAGCTACACTGTAAATGTAGCGCCAGTCTTATGGGGTAGACTGGGCTGAGAGACAAATTAGACTAGCGCCCCCATAATGCGAATAAAAGGAAAAAATTGCACATTCCTTGCAAAGAAAAAACGAAAATAGAGCAGCAACTAAAAATGTTATACAATCGCGCTGTGTGAATGAATAATGTGTCTAGTCACAAAACATATGCGTAAATAATGGAAATAAGCAAGTGCAAATGACCAAAAAATATGCGTCTGCACTGCTTCCGGTATGCGGGTGGCTAGCAACTGTGGAGGGGGGGCGGTGCTTCTAATTTTGACTGTCCTATCATTCTGGACCACAAACCTTCCTCACTGTGCTATATGTTTTCTGCTTAGCCATTGGCATGGTTATATCTTCTTAGTCCTCTCCATAAAATTATCAGAAATGTGTGCTTAACCCCTTAACGCCTGCCGCACGACTATTTACGTCCGCAAAATGGCACGGACAGGCAGAAGGGCGTATATATACGTCCTTGCCTTCTAGCGGGTGGGGGGTCCGATCGGGACCCCCCCTGCTGCGTGCGGCGAGCGGATTCCCGCGGGGAGCGATCCGGGACGACGGCACGGCTATTCGTTTATAGCAGCTCCGTCGCGATCTCTCCCCGGAGCTGAAGAACGGGGAGAGCCGTGTGTAAACACGGCTTCCCCGTGCTTCACTGTGGCGGCGTATCGATCGAGTGATCCTTTTTATAGGGAGACTCGATCGATGACATCAGTCCTACAGCCACACCCCCCTACAGTTGTAAACACACACTAGGTGTACCCCAACTCCTACAGCGCCCCCTGTGGTTAACTCCCAAACCGCAACTGTCATTTTCACAATAAACAATGCAATTTAAATGCATTTTTTGCTGTGAAAATGACAATGGTCCCAAAAATGTATCAAAATTGTCCGAAGTGTCCGCCATAATGTCGACGCCAATAGTAGTAAAAAAAAAATAATTATTAAAAATGCAAAAAAACTATCCCCTATTTTGTAAACGCTATAAATTTTGCGCAAACCAATCGATAAACACTTATTGCGATTTTTTTTACCAAAAATAGGTAGAAGAATACGTATCGGCCTAAACTGAGGAAAAAATGTTTTTTTATATATGTTTTTGGGGGATATTTATTATAACAAAAAGTAAAAAATATTGCATTTTTTTCAAAATTGTCGCTCTATTTTTGTTTATAGCGCAAAAAATAAAAACCGCAGAGGTGATCAAATACCACCAAAAGAAAGCTCTATTTGTGGGGAAAAAAGGACGCCAATTTTGTTTAGGAGCCACGTCGCACGACCGCGCAATTGTCTGTTAAAGCGACGCAGTGCCGAATTGTAAAAACGCCTTTGGGCATTTAGCAGCATATTGGTCCGGGGCTTAAGTGGTTAAAGTAGAACTATAGGCAACACTTTTTTTTTCCATTTTGGATAGAGTAAGGGAGTGTTATAGCCCCTGTCAGTTTATTTTTTACCAGCCCTGTGCATTGCAGAGATTTCCCTTCACTTCCTGCCCCATTGCCAAACAGGAAGTGAGAGGAAATCTATGCAAATTAAGGGAATCCATTGACCGCCCGCCCCCCCCCGCCCTCAGAACTAGTGTCCCCACTCAAAAATTTAAGGGTGGGTCTTAAACAGAAAGGGGTGTGGTCTTGACAGGAAGGGGTGGGTCATATTTAAATTAAGGGGTGCACGAGTTTAGTCAAGCCTAGGGCAGCACAAAACCTAAATACACTACTGATGGCACAAATGCTTATTTTTTCTAATCAGAAGAAACAGGTAAAGCAGTGAGTTCAGATACCACCCCTACACTTTTCCTTAACTCTGCTTACCTGCAGGATAAAAAAAGGAACTATGACTTTGAGTTCCCAATTAGGCAATGACTCTATCTTCATCCTCATAGTGCATGTGCCTGCTAACTGGTTAATCAGACACCTAGCATAGCATTGTGGGAGAAAGGAGAATCACATGCTTCCCATACCCTGAAGTACTGGATATTTCTTTTCACTCCTAGTGGTTGAACCATGTGAAAGGGGAGCAAAAGCAAGATATGTTTATTCAACACTGGGGGGAATGTTGCCTCAGCAGTTAGGAGAACCTGTTGCTTGGCTTTGTATGAGAAAGCACAGGTTCCTTTTAAGCTGAAGCTATTGTTCCCCTACTATTATTGTCCTCAATTAGTCCTAGTTTTACTAGAATAATCAGTATATTTTGGTATATTTGAATATGCAGATTAGCACTTACTATTGGTTTACCAAACCTCTGCATTGTTTCTCGATATTAATAGCCCTTGAGTAGACAAGAGTTACCATGGTATTAATCTGTGTTGTGGGTGCTTTCATGCAAGCAACTCATGATATCATTATGTATCATAGATTCTAGTCAGTAACTGAATGGTAAGAAAAACATTATTAATAATATTTCAAGAATATTAACAAGCATCTAAACTACATCTTGTTTAGCAGTTAATCTAATGTACAGTACTGTACAAAAGCTTTAGGCATGGGAGAAGAAATGCTGTAAAGTAAGAATTCTGGGCCAGATTCACGTAGGTGAGCGGCAGCAGAACGTATCTTAGATACGTTACACCGCCGCAAGTTTTCATCGCAAGTGCCTGATTCACAAAGCACTTGCGATGAAAACTACGCTGGCAGCCTCCGGCGCAAGGCGGGCCAATTCAAATGGGCGTGTGCCATTTAAATTAGGCGCACTCCCGCGCCGGACCTACTGCGCATGCTCAGTTTCGCAATTCCCGTCGTGCTTTGCGCGCCGTGGCGTAATTTTTTCGAACGGCGACGCGCGTAGCGTACTTTCGTATTCCCAGACGTGTTACGCAAAAGACGTTAAATTTTAATCTCTTTGGTGAATCTGGCCCATATATTTTAACTCTTTATTTTCTATCACTTTACAAAATGAGCAAACAAAAATCTAAATCAAATCAGTTTTTGGTTTGACTACACTTGCACAAAGTCAGGGATTTTGGAGGATTAAGACTAGTACATACTACTAGTTTTTTTTCCGTTCAACCCAGCAGGCTGAACGAAAAAAACAAACTGACAGCTCAGGTCTGATCCGCTACACTAACTATGCAATGTTAGTACATCGATCTCCCCCACTGTCCTTTTGTGTTCTGACAGGGGGAGGGCCCCCCCACCAGAACACTCCGATCAATGCTGTCAGCCAGTGGATGAGAACGGTGAAAGCAAGTCAGTCGGCAGACCTATTTCCATCATGCCCCTTCGACAGATTCTGTTGGACCGATGCCACCATACATTCGGCTTGTGTGTACTAAGCTTTAGAGTCAGGTGTATGATGAACCAATTCTACCAAACAGTTGCTAATGATCATCAATTTCATATGTAGGTTGAAACACATTCCTTATCTGAAACAGAAACGGCTGTGTAGGAGTCTTAAAACTTGGTAGGAACAGCCAAACTCTGTTACTATGGTGAGATTGTGGAAGACAGTTTCATGTCACAGGTCAAACTTTATTGCAAGACTGAGCACAGAAACAAGACACAGGGTAGTTATACTGCATGAGCAATGTCTCCCAGGCAAAGATTTCAAAGCAGACTGGGGTTTCAAGGTTTGCTGTTCAAGCTCTTTTGTGGTGGATGTTTCTAGCAAGTTTGGGGCTGCATTTCTGCAAATGTAGTTGGAGACTTGGTCAGGATTAATGGTGTCCTCAATGCTGAGAAATACAGGCAGATACTTATCCATCATTCCATACCATCAGGAAGGCATGTGATTGGCCCCAAATGTATTCTGTAGGAAGAAAATGATCCAGACATACAGCTAATGTCATTAAGAACTATCTTCAGCATAAGGAATAAGGCGTCCTGGAAGTGATGGTTTGGCCCCCACAGAACCCTGATCTCAACATCATCAAGTCTGTCTGGGATTACATGAAAAGACAGAAGTTTCTGAGGTAGACAATTTCCACAGAACATCTGGGGTTGGTTCTCCAAGATGTTTGCAACAACCTCCCTGCCGAGTTCCTTTATAACCTTTGTGCAAGTGTACCTAGAAGAATTAATGCTGTTTTGAAAGCAAAGGTTGATCACAAATATTGATTTGATTTGGATTTCTCTTCTGTTCATTTACTTTACATTTTGTTAATTGATTAAAGAAAACTTTTAACACTTCTGTTTCTGAAAACATTGTTAATTTACAGCATTTTTTCACACCTGCCTAAAACGTCATTCAAAGTAGTGTAGATCTCAGTAGTGGTATGCTCTGTATTCGATTGCACAGCCGGTAGGCTTCAAGCTGTAAAATGTCACTTTCATAGAATTGCAATTGGAATAGTATGCATAGAGGTGATGACAACAATACTGTAGTTTGATTTAATGTTAGATTGCATGACTAATCACATGGTTTAGGTTTGTGAATATAAATGTTTTGGAAGGTGATGGTCAGCACGTATTCACGTATTCAGAACAAGTAGTAAAATGAAATTTAAAACAAGCCTTCTGCATATGTAAGTATTGTGGAAAATGTAATTTTCACAGCAGGTTCTTCTGCTCTGCCTTCTCTGGCCATTGCAAGGTGTCAAGGCTAGCTGTCACTCCTAGTCCTCACTGCTTTCCAATTTTGTCCATTTCATTTCACCCTTCACTTCAAAATTATAAACATTGGGCCAGATTCACGTAGAGCGGCGCATATATAGACCGGCGTAGCGCATCTCATTTACGTTACGCCGACTCAATTTAAAGACGCAAGTACCGTATCCACAGAGTATTTGCGCCCAAATTTGCGCCAGCGTAACGTAAATTCCGTAAGGCGGGGTAATTGAAAGTGGGAAGGAAGTGGGCTTGCTCCATTGAAATGAGCCGTGACCCCATGCAAATGAAGGGCCGGCCGGACTGCGCATGCGCGCATGATCCTGCACCTCACTGCGCATGCTCAGAACTCGGCCCGGCGCAATCAGTGAGATAGGAACTAGGCCCGGCGTACTTAGTGTGCGGGAGAAGGAGAAGGAAATTCTGTCCAGGGCCATCACCCTATATGGCCATGAGAGCCGGGACACCACCCCGCGCAGGAAGAAGCAGATCCTACAGGACATTGTAGATGATATTAATGTGTTGGGGGGGGAGACGAGGACCGTCAGTGGGATCACCAAAAAGATCAACGATCTGAGGCGCGTGGTCCGTGGGAAGCTGGCCAAGCTAACAGCACATGGGCAATGGAGGGGGACCACCTTGCACCATAAGGCTGACTGCTGAGGAGCGTGCGGTGGCCCAGTGCTTCCACAGCCAGCAAGTGGTGGGCCTGCCTGGCTTTGACTTTTTCTTTTTCTATCTGGTGTGTAGCATGTGTGGGGGGGGGAGGGAATATGTGACAAGTGTGTGGATCCTCCAACCTGTGTATGTTTTGTGTCATGCACAGATGGCCAGGAGGGTGCGGGGCCATCTGGCCAGTCTGCACCATCCCCCGGACATCAGGCTGCTGAAGACCCCCAGGAAAGCCAGGAGTCCTCAGGGGAGGGGAGTGGCCACAGCTCACCTCATGAGGAGGATGAGGAGGAGGAGGTTGAGGGGGGGAGGGGGAGGTCACCAGTGCCAATGAGGTACTTGGAGGATGGACGTTCCCCCTGTGTCTGGCAACAGTCAGGCCTCCATCAGGGGTAGCCCCTCCCACTCCTCCCCCAACAGGCCCCCCCCCCAAGGGGCTCCCCTTCTCCCAGGCCACAAGCCTCATCTGGAGGCAGGAAGGCCACCTGGAAGACCAGGGGGGTGTCAGACTTTCTGCCTGCTAATCTTAGGAGGGACCAGGCCCTTCAGACCCGCCATCTGGGTCAGGTCACCCAGACTTTGGCCCAGATGGAGGAGAGCCTGGCCTCCATAAAGGACTCAGTGAATGACGTGAGCTGTAACTCCCTGGCATTCATAAACTGTTTTAATAAAATGCAGACCACCACAGCAGGCGTGGGTCAGGAGGTGCATGCCCTGACCCAGGCAGTCCAGGCCAATACGGCAGCCCTGAATGTTGGCCTCACCAGGATAGCCGTGGCCTTGGAGGGCAGGCCGGCAGGTGGGCAGAGACCAGGGGAGGCTCCTCCTTCCCCTGATTCCCTCCCCATGAGTCTCCCCTGAGGGGCCGGGGCCGTGGCCGGCCCAGGCGTGGGTCACGCCAACGACGTTGATTTGTGGTGTACTTTTGTTTTCAGTGTTTTATTAATTTTTGTTTTGTTTTTACTGTGATTCTGATTTGTTTTATGTTTGTGAATGATGTATGAATGTGGGGGTGACATTCCTGCCGGAAAAGGGGTGTCACTCTCATTTGTGGTGGAGAAGGGTTCCCCAGGACCAGGGAGAAGTGATCCCAGGTCCGTGTGAATGGTGTATGAATGTACAGTGACATAATTGTAGCCTTGGCGTGGCGTTGCTGCTCCCTAGTACCGTGCAGTGTACTTTGGTCTAATCCAATTTGATGAGGATGTGGGGTGTGTGTGCTAGGGACCACAGTGGTGTGCATGCATGCATTCTACTTGTGCCATGATTAATGTGTGGGTTTAACATGCAAAGATGCCTTCTGCAAGGCGTCTCCTGACTGTTGCTCCCTCAGAAGACGGGGTACCCTCGGACATGGGGGGATTGTCTGGTTCGGGGGTCAGGTCATCACGTAGCTCAATCTCCAGGCCCCTTCTCACGACGAAGTTGTGCAGCATGCAATATGCCTCGATGATCTGGCACACAAAGTTTGGGGAATACAACAGGGTACACCCAGACTTATCCAGGCATCGGAAACGGGACTTCAGGAGGCCAAAGCTACGTTCCACCACTCCACGGGTACGTGCGTGTGCTTCATTGTATCTTTCCTCTCCTGGGGTTTCAGGATTCCGAAATGGAGTCATGAGATGGGGTCCAAGTGCATATGCAGAGTCACCTGGAAGGGAAAAGACAGGAGGATGTTAGTCGTGCATGTGCCCCTCGTGATGTCTGCATCATGGGGGGGGGACAGTCATGCCTGACACCCATGTCACTTTCCAACCAGCCAGCTGTCCCCATACACGTTCTGTTCAAATTCTGTTGGGATGTGGCTCTGACGGTATATGTAGCTGTCATGGCTGGATCCTGGGTGTTTGGCACGGACGTGCCATATGAGGTATTGGGCATCGGCTATCACCTGTACGTTGATGGAATGCCAATGCTTCCGATTGCGGTATATGTGCTCTGTCTCACGGGGGGGGGCTGTAGTGCCACATGTGTGCAATCAATGGCCCCCACGGTGCGTGGGAATTGTGCAATTCTGTAGAAATCACGCATTGTCTTCAGCCGCAGGTCCTCCTGGGTGGGTTTGATGATTTGGTTGGCCATGCGTCTGAGGATTGCGGGCACAACCTGGTGCACACATCTGCTAATAGAGTATTGGGACATCCCAGCCACAGCTCCACGTGTGCGCTGAAAAGAGCCACTGGCAAGGAAATGCAGTGTTGCCAGTACCTTGACCAGTGGCTCCACTGCATGTGAGCGTTTTGTTGGGCTGGTGATGTCATCTTTCAGGGTTGTGGTTAATTCCACGATGGCTTCAGGGCTGAATCTGAAGATGCAAAACACCTCAGAAGCAGCCATGCCAAAGACGTTTATGCGCGGTCGGTATATCCTCTCCTGTGCCCTCCTTCTCCTCCTCCATTCCCTCCTCCTTCTGCGCGCCTCTAAAGCCACTAGTATAGCTATGACCATGGATGCCCCTGGCATGTTGGCATACAGATTGTTGTCCTGCAAGTGTGTGTGCTCAGATCGTCCCTAACGGTGTTGCTTTAGCTGACTTGCACACGTCTGGTGCAAAGTTAAGCCTGCTTTTATAAGGGGTAACTTTAGACCGGACATACAGCTGATGCGCACAGCGCGTAGCCTGCGCCGCACAAACATACTTTTGTGGATCGCCGTATCTCCCTCATTTGCATATTTGGCTAGCAAAACAATGGTGCGTCTAGCGTATTTTTGCGCCCCAAGATGCGCTGGTGTAATCTTTTTACGTTGGTCGGAAATAGCTAGTTTTCGGGCGTATCTCGTTTTGGGGATACGGCACATAGATACGCACGGCGCATATTTACACTTACGCCGCGCATCTCGAGATACGCCGGCGTAAGTGCTTTGTGAATCTGGCCCATTGTTTCTACCTTTTTTCGAAAATTGTGGATATAAAACACCTTATTCACATGGGTAATATACCCAGCCTTGCGCTGGAATGAACGCATTTTTATGCACAAACACCAAGCATGGACCATCCACTACAATTCTAACATATATTATTCACAGACAAATTTTGTCTCAGTGACTCTACTTAAAATAAAACAACCTGATAAATACACACATGCATATACCGTATACTGGTGCTGAATAATGAATGTAACCTGACTAATTTCAGATATAGTGCAGAGGTTGAATGAAATATCTGCTCAGAGCCGGAATACAGGTTATCTTGAAAAAATGATAAGACATTTGAATGCTCAAGAACAAAAGAATGAACAACTCCTAAGTACCATGAAACAACAAATAGACCTCCTGCAAGTTGAATCAATGTAAGGATATTACGTTTTTTATTTCAAACTAGCTAATAGCATTTTGTTACATGATCATGATCTACCTTTCTAGACATACAGTACCAACATAAGTATAAAATAAAATAAAATAAAATTGTACAAATATATTTCACATGGGACTAAACATTAGTGCGGTATGGCTGCCTTTGTTATGATACCTAAAACCTCGTACACACACACACGTTTTTTTCGGGCAGAAACAGCGAGAAAACTGCTGGCAGAGCTTTCTTGCCGAGTAAACCGTGCGTGTGTACGAGGCTTTGAGGTTTCTCGTCAAGGAAACTGCTCAGAATCTAGACGAGAAAAATAGAGAACCTGCTCTCTATTTTCTTGTTGTGATTCTTGGCAGTGTTTTCCTGCTGGGAAAACCGAGCGTCTGTATACTTACCTGTCGTCATGGAAACCGGTGCATGCTCGAAGGCATAAGTAGGGTGTAGCAAGATGGCGGCGACGGCATTGAATGTGCATGCTCGTCGTAGTCGATGACATCACCACGTTCGTGCCATTCAAAAGAACGGCAGTTCAAAGGACGCCAATTTTGTTTGAGAGCCACGTCGCATGACCACGCAATTGTCAGTTAAAGCGACGCAGTGCCGAATCGCAAAAAGGGGCAAGGTTCTTAACCTGCATAATGGTCCGGGTCTTAAGTGGTTAAAGCACATCTGGCCAGTACTAAAACTGTAAAGGGGGGGGGGGGGGGGACATTGTTTTAATGCAGGTCTGTGGATAAAATATTGGATGTGCACTAATTGACTTTTTTTGGATGCACTTTGCTTATTTATTTATTATTTGTACTGTGCTGGCTTCTGTCACACAACACTCACAGCACCCTGCCTCTAAATAATGGTACTTTTGTTCATGGTAGGTTGCAGCAGTATCCACAAAGAAATCCACTTTGCAAAAAAACTTACATATAGAACTGCTACATTAGCCATGTCGAAATTTAATGTTACTACAAATTATTTTTCAATTTCAGTCTGCAGCAAGCTCCAATTTTCTTCAGGAACGAAGAAATGCAATTGTTACTTTCTAGCAGCTATAGCATCTGCGAGTGTCCTGTACTCTTTTATTGTATACTGTCAAAAAGGGTACCATTTTATGGGAGCAGGGTGCTATGAGGTGTTGTGTCACAGAAGCCTGTCCAGTGCCTTTCCCAAAATGATACAAAAACAAGGAAGGGTTTGTCTCCGACTTATAATAGAACATTTTTGTGTGTACTTATGAGCTACCATCACATGCCCCAGACAACATTTGGTTTTGCTAATTACAGGAAAAGAGGAATTATAAGCAGACACAGTCAATCCCCAGGCTCTCGAAAAGCAGAAAAAGGCCCACCCTCCTTTCAGCAGCATTTTGTTCCATTTTATGGACGAGGAAATTTATCTTCTGAAATTAAGTAAGTAAAAAAAAAAACTTGATTTATGTTTCCCTTTCTTTTTTAATAATATACAATACTGCCACATTACACTAGTGAATATTGTACACAAATTAATACATGTTTAAAGTAAAAAAATGTAGGAAAACCACAGTTTTTCTAGCTTTTCTAAAAATGTAAGCAGTTCCAGTTCATTGGTTCATCTGACGTGGCATAAAGGTGCGGTAATCTTCCAAGAAAGGTTGCAAAATATGAAAAAATTTATAGATTTCAGAATTATAAAATAACGCAGGAACAAAATATTGGGTTAATAAATTACAGATTGTCTGTAGCAGTGGATACAAGTAAATTAAAAGTTGATGCAAACAAGCATCCCAACCTTTTTGATGACTTGCAAACCCTGTCTGTATAAAAGCAGTGTTGGAACAAGCTGCAGTACTACAACCTCCAAAGCATTTTTTGGACAGTATTGTAACACAGGAAGTATATTATTGCTCTCATTATGGTGAGAAACTGGCAAATTAAAAATAGAATTTAACAAAGAAAGCCAAAGTGTCAATGTTTGTAGCTTCCTATATCAAAGCGCACTGGAACGGAAACTAGAGGAAATTCAACAACTTGGCTGACAGACCCAAAGCCACAACAGATTCAGAAGACTGGTTTCTACGAGTCAACAGCTTACATGATAGGACAGAGGACAGTAGCTTCAAGAACAGCTTAAAGTGGCACTAAACAAAATCGTTATTCTCCAAATATATTCTATACAAATCCACTATTTAATGGCCCTGTAATCCATTTTTCGTACTGTGTTTTTTTTTGCCTTTTTGTAACATATGCAGTAAGCACCCAAACCTTTTTTTTTTACACCTTTGGAACGAACCTGTTGGCTATGTTCCTACATACAGTGGGGTCATGGAGAATGAATACAGCCACCCTCTAACAGGATAGAAAGCCGGATCACAGCAGTAAAAGAAAGGAGTTTGGAGAAGACTGGGAGCAATAGAAGGTATTTTTTTTAAATGTAAATAAATTTACTTAACGTGTAAGGTTACCTTTACAGAAAATCTGTAAGGTGAACTTACACTGGACACTTTTCCCATCAAACCTGGTCCCGCTAACCTGGAGTCTGTCAATCGTCTGTTCTGACACATCACATAACTGCTTTACCAGTCAGGGGATTTGAAATCCCTGCAACTTCCTCTCCTATTCGCCTGCGGTGACGGGCTACGTGGGTTCTCATTGGTTGGCGCCTCCCATATGATGGTTCAGACCAATTAGAATGCTCCTAAAGGTACCTCCTGATGAGGTACATTTAGGAGATTAAGTCAAGGAGATTTCTAAGCTCAGAACTGGTGAGGCGGCTTTACGATATCTCCTAGTGGGAGATCGTAGGGCTCCAGGTCAGCGTCAGTGAGTGCGACAAACTACAGTAACGTGATCGACCAAGTGTAACCTCTATAGTACCAGTCAGTAAAGTTGTGTCTCTATCCAGAAATCAAAGGAAAAATCTTCTGAGGTAGTTTGTCACGAGCAAAACCTTACAATTATCTTTAAAACGAGGATAAAGGCCAATTGTTGGGCCAACAATACACCAGAAGAGTAAAAAATAAAAAATTTAAGATATAAAGAGAGAGAAACGAGGAAGGAGAATAAGAAACAGGGAAAGAAGAAAAACAAGGCAAGAGAAAAAAAGAATGATAGCCCGTCCGTCCAGAATCCCATCCAGCCATCGAACCGGTATCAGCCTCGGTTGTACAAGCAGGGCCGCTGATAGGCCAGTACAACTGGCCCTGTTGTACTGGGCCCGGCTACAGGGGGGCCCGGCAAACCTCCACAGAGAACTAATTAATGTAGGGGGAAAAAAACAAACCTCCACAGCCCTGATCGAACATCGTTATCCAGGAGGACCCCATCCACCACCCTCCCCCTCATTGCTTTTTACGTTTTTATTTTTTATTTAAATAGTATACTACCTTCCGTGTTCCGTTCGTGTAGGTTGCAGCTGGAAGGGACTATTTTCTATATGGGTGCGGAAGAATGTCTCTTCTCCATTCTGCGCCCGCTCCCAATGCTGGCTCAAGTCCCGGCCAGCATGTTCTTCCCTGGCGCCGCCCACGCAACCCTCCCAGACCTCTGCACTGTAACTATGATGCTTGTAGGTGGTGACAGGGGGAGGTACTGTTTCTTCTATTTCGGGCGCAGAAGAATGTCTCTTCTGTGCCCGCTCCTCATGCTGGCTCAAGCCCCAGCCAGCAAGTACTCTACTATGCTTTCTCTTTCGCCGCGGATTGATTTCTCTCCCTCCGCGTGGGAGAAGGAGTGAGGCGAGAAGAAGAAGCAGCTTACATCTGTCAGGAATAGTTTGTGGACAGTCCAGGCAGGGAGGAAGTGACTCCCGGCTAACACAGGTGTGTGTGCTTGCTTGCTTGGGGGAGTGTGAAACAGAAATCAAGATCTACTACTACTGCAGCAACCAGCATCTATACATTATGGCATTGGTGGCATGAGTGGCACTGTCTGCAGGTAGCACATGCATTACTGCCCATAACGCATGTGCTCCCTGCACAATATGGCATTGGCAGCATGGCATGGTGGCACTGTCTACAGCACAATATTGTATTGGAGGCACGGGTGGCACTGTCTGCAGGTAGCACATGCGTTACTGCCCATAACACATGTGCTGCCTGCAGCAACAGTGCCACTCATGCCGCCAATGCCATAATGTGCTGCAGACAGTGCCACCCATGCCACCAATGCCATATTGTGCTGCAGACAGTGCCACCCATGCCGCCAATGCCATATTGTGCTGCAGAGACAGTGCCACCCATGCTGCCAGTGCCGTAATGTGCTGCAGAGACAGTGCCACCCATGCCACCAATGCCATATTGTGCTGCAGACAGTGCCACCCATGCCACCAATGCCATATTGTGCTGCAGACAGTGCAACCCATGCCGTCAATGGCATTATGCCATTGGCAGCCTAGGTGGCACTGTCTCTGCAGGCAACACAGGCGTTTTGGCATTAGTGTCATGGCTGGCACTGTCTGCAGCACATTATGGCATTGGAGGCATGGATGAGAAAAATAATCATCACTTGTAGACAAACCTGCACGTTGTTTCAAGACGGGGTCTGGGGAGGGGTCAGGGGTGGGGCCGCATGATTTCTATCAGCGGCCCTGTGTCCAAGACCTGAAGATAAGAAAGCCAAAGGTCCATATCCTTTCAAATAGGGTTTGTTTGTCCTGCAGGAAACTGGCTAGTTTTTCACGTAACATGATCCAGGTAAGCTTTCGCCTCATGAGGGCTAAATCAATCACCAGGCTTTTCCAAGAGGTTTCCATGGCAATCTTTTCTGACAAGAACATGTCGTACAGGGGTGCCAACCTTTTAAAGAGCAAGGGCCACTTAAGCGACTTGGTAACCGGTCGCAGGCCACAATGAGCGGTTGGATGGCATGTCCGTGTCTGCTCTGCATATGCACAGCCCACGATACTTTTTAGTCGGTTTATTAAAAATTATAAAAATGTTTTTCTTAGTTGCAAAATTTACTGACAGAAACTAAGTAATTTTTCTCCTTCACTGATGGGCACTGATAGGCTGCACTGATGGGCACTGATGAGGTGGCACTTATGGACACTGATGAGGCGGCACTTATGGGCACTGATTAGGTGGCACTGATGAGGAGGCACGAATATGCTGCACTTATGGGCCCTAAAAGGTGGCACTGATATGTTGCACTGATGAGCACTGATAGGCGGCACTAATGGGTGGCACTGGTGGGCACTGGGCACAGGTAGGCGGCACTGGTGGGCACAGATTGGCAGCACTGGTGGGCATTGATGGGTGGCATTGATGGGCAGCAGTGATGAGCATTGATGCGCAGCAGTGATGGGCATTGATGGGCATCGCTAATAGCCAGCACTGACTGGCATCACTTGTGGGCACTGGTTACTGGCACTTTTGGGCACAGATTGATGGCAATTGTGGGCACTGGATGGCACTTATTGCTGGCAGTGGTGGGCAATCATTGCTGTCAGTGTGAGGAGAGAAAAGCCGATTACCGGCATCTCTGTGTTTACATGTGACCGGCTGTGATTGGTCACAGCCGATCACATGGTTAAAGAGCCGCGGTCGCGGCTCTTTACACAGATTGGGGTCGCGCCATGACTGTCGGAGGCCCGGGTGCGTAAGCATGAGAGCAGTGAAATGTTTTTCACGGTCTCATGCTTTCCAGCCTGGAGGACAGATATGTAAAAAATAAATAAATAAGTAACAAAAAATAATAATAAAAAAAATTGAAAATGCCCCTGTCCCCGATAGCTCGTGCTCAGAAGCGAACGCACACGTAAGTCCGCCCACGTATGTAAACGCTGTTCAAACCACATATGTGAGGTATCACCACGTGCGTTAGAGCGTGTGCAACAATTCTAGCACTAGACCTTCTCTGTCACTCTTAACTGGTAACCTGTAAACATTTTCAAAGCGTCGCCTATGGAGATTTTTAAGTAACAAAGTTTGGCGCCATTCCATAAGTGTGTGCAATTTTTAAGCGTGACATGTTAGGTATCTATTTACTCGGCGTAACATCATCTTTCATATTTTACAAAAAATTGGGCTAACTTTACTGTTTTGTTATTTTTTAATTTATGAAACCATTTTTTTTTCCAAAAAAATGGCATTTGAAAAATTATTTCGCAAATACCGTACAAGATAACAAGTAGCAATGACCGCCATATTTTTCCCTAGGGTGTCTGCTAAAAAACATATATAATGTTTGGGGGTTCTGAGTAATTTTCTAGCAAAAGAATGATGATTTGTACATGTAGGAGAGAAGTGCCAGAATAGGCCGGTATGGAGGTGGGTATAAAAGCCCTGTATTGAAGGGGTTAATGTTCAACTGCCCTGATGCTGCACATGTGATCAGTTATGACACCAACCATTGGATGGTTTGAAAGTTTGGTTAAGAGCACAACCAATGTGACAGAATGTAACTGTTTTTTGGAACTGTTAAATCGATGGGTTTACTTAAGCTTTAAACCTTATTCCCCTATCCAAAATGTAAAAAAAGCTTTATTTTGTTTTGTTTTTTTATAGCTTTTTTTCATCCCCAAAAGTTTTTGCATACTGAATCCTGTGTAGGCACTTTCCAGACTTTGGCTTGTAATGATTAAAATATTTAAATATTTTGTTTTTTATTTGCCTTAACCCTTATGTCATGATCACTTATTCCCACAAACAGTGCATTGCGCTTGACTTATCTTCAAAATGGAGGAAATGATCAGATGATCTTGGCGCATTTGCAAGACCTTTTGACTGAAGCACAGCTCATAGAACAAAAAGAAAAACATGCCCAATCAATGCGGAAGAAAAATAAAAGTAGGTTACATTCCTTTTCTATTACAAAAAGTAAAAACAAAAAGTACATAGTAAAACATTTTACATTATCTTTGGCACAATGCATTTTATATGGATATAAGAATTACACAATGGATTAACAATAATTTGACAGTTATTTATTCATGGAATAATGAATCAGATCATCACAGAGTGGGACTGTGGATATGAGAAAAAAGTGTAATACAATGCCACGTCCCGATAACTAGAATTGAAAAAGGATATACACACACATATATATATATATATATATATATATATATATATATATATAGATACATATATGTATAGAGCAGATAATGGACTTTGAAGGCGTAATGAGTTTAAAAATTTGATATTTATTTAGAAAATACAAAAATTAATTGAGAAACATAAATTACATAAATAAGGCCATTAGTAGGGCTGCGCATCGTATGACATTTCACCTTCTGAGAACTTCAAGTTTTTTTTTCAACTATATATGAAAAGTGGTTGCTAGTCTCCCACCCCTGTTGATCCCTTGTATTGTACCCATATGTAGTAGGTGGTCTGTCATGCCAATGTTTTAGTTATTTATGCATGCCTTTAGTTAGACTCTACAAGCTAAGCAGCTTTTGTTAAGGATTCCTATCACTTGTTCTGTCTCAATCTAAGAATGATAAGAAATAATATGCTAACTGAACAGTAGGCATATGAAAGGTGTTAATCATCATCCAGACATTTCTGTACTGCAACAGTTTATTCCATGCCCTTTTTTTGATAATTTGGTAACTTCTGAACACACCTGCTGACGAAGCTGTAATAGAAAATACAGGCTTTGGACTTCCTCTCATTTAGGGCTCAAATAGAATAGTTTTTTTTCCTGTTGGTTATTTTAATAAAGTAAGAATATTATTTTACATTGCAGTATGTGGAATTTCTTTTGCTCATCTTAAAAAATGTTGTTGTCCTTTACCTACATGTCCACAAACCATGACAATGGGTGCAACATAACCTCATAACCACTGACAGTCTGACGGTTGTAAATTGTAGTTGAACAATTTCCATATACATCAAATAACATAGCTGTGCCCCAGTAACACAATATCCTAAATAAAATGGATCTGACAATGAAATCTAATGAGGAAGCTCTGGCAAAACGCTTAAGAGCCCCTAACACATGACTCTTGTACCCACTCTTGGGACCTTTGCATGAGCCATGCTCTTTGACACCACCAGTGGGGTGGTTGAAAATTCCATGAACTGGGTGAGATTTTATTATTTTATTCTAGCATTTACACATCTCAGGTGTTGCTAGATGGACTCACAAGGGGAGATTTACTAAAACTGATGCACACAGAATCTGGTGTAGCTGTGTATAGTAAACAATCCGCTTCTTACTTCAGGTTGTTCAGTTATGCTTTGCCAATAAAACCTAGAAGCTGATTGGTTTTAGTAAATCTCCTCCAAAGTGTACATACACCATTATACACCTTATGAGGCACAGCCACTGCCAGTGTGTTTTCATTTGCTTGATGGCCTTTAAACTTTTGATGACTACTACGTGAGCTGGAGGCAACTTCCTGTGACACTATGCTACTACGCAGGAGTCCAAAAGTATTTGGATTGTTTGGATTCATCCATTTATTGTGACCCACATGGTTCCACATTTTGTTTTCTATACCAGTTCCAATTAATGGCTGATTTTTCTATTTAGCTTTGGTAATAAATGAGTTGGTTTGACTATCGTACAAAATTAAGGAGGAAGTAAACCCTGATGGGTGTTACTTCCTCTTTGTTTTCCTGCAAAGGTAAAGCATAATGGGCTACAATGCATCGCGCTCACGTTATGACCCGAGTTAGAAAGGGCACAAACTGATCGTGTGTGGGCCCTATCGGTCTTTTTTCCATTGGTGAAAGAAAATAGAACATATTTAAAAATTTTGGAACTCCATCGGAGAAAAATCCACGCATGCTCAGAATCAAGTCGACGCATGCTCAAAAGCATTGAACCTAATTTTTCCGGCTCGTCGTAGTGTTATACGTGACCGCATCCTGTGAATATTCTTATCTTAGCGTAATAACTCACGTTCAATGTTTTATTCACACGTATTGGCATACCATGTGTTGAATTCATTTAACTAATCATACACTTGATTGTTTAGTGTTGCGTGTTAGTTTCTAAGATTTGCTACTGTGCCAACCTGCATAATACAATATATTTATTGATGTTAATAGAATATATTTATTCATTCATCATTTGTAGATGGACAACTATGAACTCCGGTATTTTGTGGAATAGGACTGAGAATGCATTACAATGAATTATTAGGTATCATTATATCCAAGATATATCCAGGATATTGGGTTACTGGACCACAGCTGTGTTATTTGATGTCTATGACAGTTGTTCATTTGCTTAGATGTGTTTACAAAAGAATGTGGGGGCCCCATCTGTTTTATAGTGCATGTTTTTTTATTCAATAAATGTGTATATAATATACAGCTGATTCTCTTTTTTGTGAAACCTCTTTTGTATTAGTCATTTGCGGTATATTGAAGACATATAGTTTGATACTCAACCTCTCAATGGTATGAGAACAATATTTGCCGTGCAGAATTCATTTGACAGTCATCATTGCTGTCATTATAGAAATATTAAAATCTACACATTAATTGCCAATTTCAGTTTGCTTCTTGATTTGAATTTTGGTCCAATCACATAGATTTCTTTACCGTGTTCATTTACTAAAATTTTTCATGTTTTTAGAGGGACATGGTACTATGAAATGGCATTTGAATGAAAAATTAATTACACTTGAAATTGAAAATCAGCAATTAGAAGATGAACTCTTCAAACTTCAACTTCAAAGACAGAAGAATAACAGGATTCCCAAGACAACAAATGGAGGTACATTTATATTTTGGAAATACAATACAAAAAAAGACTCCTGGGCACACCCTAAAATCCCTAACTCTGATAAACAGTCTGTGCACATCCAATGAACTTTTTCAGTTCATAAACATATACTTTGATTAATCATGTGCAGTAACTAGACTCCAAATTTCAAACTGCCATGTAATTGTGTGACACATTCAAGTTAACCCTCACAGGTGTCCCAGTCTCAAGAGGAAACTCACCTCTTAAAATTAGACCCCAGTACTTAAAGCGGAGGTCCCACTTAAAAAAAGTGCCCGCGATGAGGCCAGCCGAAGCTGAGTAATCGCTCGGCTCTCGGCTGCCCCCGCCGCCATCCTCGGTGAGGGAATCAGAAAATGAAGCGTTGCGGCTTCACTTCCCGAATCCCTACTGCGCATGTGTGAGTCATGCTGCGCTTCTTCACTGGTCCCTGCTGTGTTCTGGGTTAGGCACCAGAAGTGGCGTAGTTCGCGAGGTGATCTATGCCAGGAAGTGGGAGCAAATACCTGTATTAGACAGGTATCTGCTCCCCCCTCCCCCCTAAAGGTGCCAAATGTGACCCCAGAGAAGGGGAGGGTTCCAAAAAGTTTTAATTTTTCTTTAACTGTTTGATTCACATCAGAATGCACCAAAACCTCAGTTAAAATCATAAACACATACAGACACAATTATTAAGACTTTTTAGATGCAGAACACTATACATCGCTGGTGGCCAACATGTGGCTCATTGGCTTTTTTGTGTGAAATTACAGTGTTTTCGGTCACATTGCAGAGTGACAGTGGGGTACTGGGTGCTCTGCATTTTGGCACCCAGTACTGAGATTAGTAGAAGTATAGTCCTGGTCTGATGCCATCACAAGCTTATCTACAGTGGCCATTATTAAAGTAGGACTAAATAAAAACTTTAAAAAAAAATGTTGGCTAAAAAATGAACTTTTAATCTGTCCCCCTGGTGGGTGGGGTTTACCTCATGGCCATCCAGCCAATCACAATCCTCCTGGCTGGTTGATAAGGGGGTCCTTCCCATTGACTGCATTGGTAGCCAATCACAGCTTAGTCCAGCCTCTTCCACCCTACTATTTAAGCAGAGAGAAGAGAAAAAAATTATTTGTGGGTTTTTATTTTACAAATTAGATTTAAATAGCCGCGTACTATAAAAGTTTCTAAAAATGCTCTGTTATACTGTTACAAGAACACTGTACCTCTCCTTCAGTTGGTTACTGATCTCTGTAATCTCTTTCAAAAAGCTCTTCCTCCACACTTTGCAGACACTACAAAACTTCAGATTTTCTGAGAGTTCCCTTACCAACCTTAGCAAAGTTAGTGGAAGAGCATATCAATAATATTAAGAAAAACAAGACATAATAATATTAAGAAAAACAATCAGTGTCCCTGATCATTTAAAGAAACAGCATTAATGTGACCCTAGTAAAATACAGTTGTCCATCCAAACAATAGAGGGGAAATGGAGAGGTGAAGATCCCCTTAAAAGAAGGTGAGTGTATTCACATGTTGGGAACACTGTATCAGAAGGGTCTGAACATTGGTTTTAATGTTAATAGTTTCTTAATGGGGCAATTATATGCTGCTGTCCTATTGTTCCCAGTTATAGATTTGGGGAAGCAAGTCAAAAGATATTACACCAGTTTTGTGTTTTTTATTAATGTTATGTTTCATTTTATGAGATATATATATATATATATATATATATATTTTAGTCTAATTCAATATTGCTGTGAGATGATTTCTATGTAGTTTATTCGTAGGGAATGAGTTTTGGGTGGGGGTCAAAGTTCTTCATAGTTCAGGAAAATGGCAATTTAAATGAAGCGATCTGTCACCATAGCAACCAATTTTTTATAATGTACTTCCTAGCCTCTGAACGGTGGTCAGAGGGCTTAAATTGGGTCTTTCTTATGTTCCAGCCCCTTTCCTATGAAAGTAAGAGAACCATATGCCTTTTTTCAGTGTGCACTGGAGGCTTGGAGTTGAGAGAGAGCTCACAGAGGGTTTGCAGCAAGAGATAGTTGTTGCTATACTATACAGTGCTACTGAACAATGTTTTATACAATCATATATACAGTCAGTGTGTGTTGGAAATTTGTAGTTAATAGGAAGAGTGTTACAGGAAGAGATATTTGCTGCTGTACTACACAGTGCAGAACAGCGATATACACAATGCAATATTACAGTTAATTGCAGTGTGTTGGGCTACAAAGTGTATACCCCCTCCCTGTGTTCACTGTGCTGTAGTTAGCTACGATACTGTGAGTTTCAGTTTGCTGTTCTACATATTATTGCGTACTGTGTTGACATTGCATAGACCCAATGTGTTATCAACATTTGTAGGCGCTGTTTTGCTGTTGACCTCACCCCATTGCAGTTTTTTTTTTATCATTAGTTAGGTTAGGTTAAAAAAAAACAAAAAAACAAAGGGTTGGAGTTTAGTTTTTTGGTGCTAAGGTTTGAAGTTTACTATTTTAGGGCTGGGGTGCGTTGTTTTTGGATAGAATTTTTTTAGGGAGGTCAGCAGCATTTAATGTTTCTAAAACAAGCAAGCCTGCCCTTTTTTGTAGAACATCACCCCACATTTGTGCAGTACAGTTTAGTGTACCAAATAATCACATTAATTGCACCAAAGCAGCACACTGTCAATCACCCTATTATGATAGTTGCTAATAATTTTAGGAAATCCCCTGTATTCATACAGTCAGACAGGCCTAAAAGAAGAGGCAGAGGTTCAGCAGGTGCAGGTATTAGTGGGGGGCGAACAGGTTCTGCATCTGAAAATGAAAAAATGCACTATTTAGAAGTGGTGCTGCAGAAGGTCCACTGATCACATTTCCAGATAGTGACTGGTCCCCGTCTCATGCCCAACATGCCACTGATCCTCAAATTTCTGAAAAAAGGAACAGAGGTAAAGGATGATTTCAAGTTGTTTTTCCAAACATAATCGACAAGCCCGGATACAAGCAGCAGTCACAGGTAGCACCTAAACCCTATGAATGCAGACTACTTGGGGTCCAGTAATACACTGGAGTAAATTTCATAAAACTGGAGAGTGCAAAATCTGGTGTAGCTGTGCATGGTAGCCAATCAGCTTCTAACTTCAGCTTGTTCAATTAAGCTTTGACATAAAAAAAAAGACTGGAAGTTGATTGGCTTCTATGCAGAGATTTTGCAGATTTTGCACTCTCCAACTGCATTTTAATTTTATGACAAAATCTGCCTGGTCTTGTTGTCTCCTGAATTGTGGCCTAGTAAAAGTGCTTACATTGCGTTTGTACAATATTTCTTGCTGTTGTGTCTGAGAAAAAAAAAACATTTTATTTTACAATAAAACCTGCCTGGTATTTCCTTTTGAAATTGTAATACAGTAAAACTGAATGCCTTCTGTGCCTTAAGCCCACCTTATTTATTTTATTTTTCTAAAATAATACAATCTGATTATGATTTCATAATGACCTTTTTGGTCTTACTCACTGAATCTGTAAGCTACTAAAGCAGTTTTTCATAGAGCACATCAAGTCTGTACTATATTTCTGTGATATTTCTGTAAAATAATACATTCTATTTTTTTTTTTTATCAAAATCTGCATGGTCTCTTTCTCTGAAACTTCAGATACTAAAACCGCATAGTGTGCATAGAGTGAAATAATACACTGTCATTTGGATTTCCTGATAAAAACATGCCTGGTTTCTCTCTCTGAAACAGTGGTCTAATATAGGGGTTTGTTTGTAAAATATTTATTGGTTGAATGTCACAAGCATTCATACAGGTTACACAAATTACCCCCCTTATTTTCAGTAAGAGATTAAATCCAAAATTAACCGGCCAAAATTATGTATATTTTCCCACTGAGGTATCTCAGAAAACGATACTACGTTAGAGCTGACAAGATGGAACTTAAAAGCATGGGTAAAAAATTTTATTCCAGAAAATACAGGTAAGATGTGTGCAATCTTCACAAATGTTTGTGACATTCACCCAACAAATGTTTTATAAATAGACCCCATAGTGTGCATTAAGCCTGTACAATCTTTATGACTTTTTTTTTTACTGTACAGTAATAAACTATCATTTTGATTTCTTAATTAAAACCTGCCTGATCTCTCCCTCTTAAATATTGGCCTACAGTAGCTGCTTGTTTAGTGTGCTTTAACTGTACATATTTTGTGCCTTTTTTCTTTGTGAATAAATGCACTCTAACTTTGATTTCTTAATTAAATCCTGCCTGGTCTCTCCCTATTAATCCTTATACTGCCAGGCCCAACACTCCACTTCTGACCTCAGGTGGCCAGACCATTTTTTTAAAATGGATTTTTATTGAATTTTAATAAAGCATACAAAACAAATTGGCACAGTGAGGCAATTACATAATCTAGCCATCATCCTAAATACAACAGCAAAATACTTGCATGAAATGCATATAAAATGGTGGGCAAACAATACGGGTATTCAATAACAAGAGGAACCTTATGGTGCCAAACTGTGTTCTTGAGAATTACACAAAAAGTTCAACATACAAATGAGAAAAAAAGGAACAAAGAACATCATAAGAAGTAAATAGTGTACGTTCCAATGATTCAAAGGGCAAAGAGAGAATCAGAAATGATATCTACCCCTCAAAAGGGTAATCTGAAGCTGATAGAGATGATAACTATATAAGTATAGATGGGCCTAATCAGGGATGGATGGATGACCAGATTGATGTAATGGTGAGCCTACACTGTTGCCAAGGTTCCTATCTACTGTGAAATTTATCAGAAGTGACATTCTTTATAAGCCATCAGTTGTTCATACCCAAAGATTATATTCATGTGCTGTGTAATCGTGGACACATTGGGGAAAAATTTGTATTTACATTTCTTAAGGATCATAGTGTGTGCTACAAAAAGGATATATAAATCAATCTGGGTCTCATCAAAGATGGGTATCTTTTCATGTGTGCGCTTAATAGTGCTTGTTCTACATTTGCTTTGATAAGTACACCTGTCACTCTTGATATCATTTTGAAAATGGCATTTCAATAGTTTCTAATATTCAAACAAGACCAAAGCATATGTTCGAGTGCCCCTACCTACCCACAGCCCCTCCAGCACAAGTGATTGTCTGTTTTAGAAAATGTAGCAATTGAGTACAGAGTCAGGTACCAGATGGATTTTTTGAGCTTTCTCTCAGTGGTTTATACGTTTTGAGAAAGAAAGGTTTAATGCAATGGCTTTCGGTCATTGTTCATCTAAAGAGAAATATTTAGATCCTTTTCCCACTTAAACATAGGAGAGGTTTATGGTTTTTCTGTTAAAAAAAACAAACATAGGAGAGGTTTTGGTAAATGTTGATTTTGATTTTAAAAGGTTATAAAATGGGAAAATTCCATTGATACTGGCTGAATGGCATTCCAGAAGGACCAGGCTAAGTCTGGGAGGTCAGAAATTGAATATTTGTTAGGGCATGCAGCCACTCTAGCAACAAGTAAGAAATAATTCTGTGAAATAGAGAATCTCAAAATGAGATAATTGAATGTAGCCAGCTTACCACCCTGCGTAAGGTCAGATATCGTTTAATCCCCTTAGCTTCACAATGCCTAAAGGAGGCCTCATTGGAGGAGAAAATGGAGGGCTTTCAATGGGATAGGTATGGTAGTAGATTTTGAATTGGTATGGATCATTTTGAAGGCAGTTCTCCCATGCTCTAAGCGCCGCTGCAGTAAGGGGATGTGTGCCAAGGTAATACAGCAGAACTGGATAAAGAACAATAGTGAATGCAAAGTTCCCAAGGGGACAGGAACCTGTTTCAGCTGACTCAACAGCTGACTCAACAGACCAGAATTAGTGGGGAGTATCCAAGATTTCAGTTGGTCTAGGATAGTGGCCGTATGAAGAAAAATAACATGCCTCCCACCTTTCTGTGCTTCGCTAAAATGCAAAGGGGACATCTAGCTCTCTTATTTTGCCAAATTTATTTCAAAATCTTTGTCTGCAGGGACTGGTAGAAAATATTGGGAATGCAAATGGGTAGGGTCCTAAAATAACATATCATAGTTGGAAGAACCAACATCCGCCCTTTCAGACCACAATAGATATTGCTTTTTTAATCGCTCTAGATCTTGACTAAGCAGATCAGCAAGGGGAGTGAAGTTAGCTTTATACAAAGAGGGGAGAGGGGAAGTAATCTATTATTGTATTGCAGTGACTCCTGCGTCCATGGGAAGGGGAACCTGGATTGTAAAAAAGATTTATATTCCATGTTTACATTAATTCCTAAAAGGCTCGACTTTCAATAATTTTGTAATATGAAACTTTATTAAATAACTGAAGAATGTCATATGCTTTTGACAGGGAAAGAGCTGGATTCGTCAATGTCAGAATAATATTATCGGCAAACAATGTGATAGTATTGAGGCTATGGCGTACCTTAATGCCAGTTATTTGCGGGTGTGTATGGAGCTTTTCAGCAAGCAGTTCCATAAGTAATGCGAAGATTAGAGGGGGGAGTGGGTACCCCTGTCTTGTATCATTCGTAAAAGAAAGCTTTAAGAAAATAGACCCTCTGAAAAAACAAATGCTGAAAGCTCAGTATACAGGGCAAAAATAGCTGCTTGTATATCTCCAGAGAGGCCAAACGTATGCAATACTTGCGACAAGTAGCCCAAGTGAATCTTGTCAATGGCTTCTCTGCATCCAGGAGTAAGGAGCAGAGAAGGCTCACCTGTTGTTTCAGTATAATGAATGAGATTTAAAATGCGCCTTGTAGCGTCAAGAGCTTGCCGCCCTGTGACGAAACCCATTCAGTCCTCTTTAATTAAGAAGTGTAAAATATGTGCTACACTATTGGCAATCAGTTTTGCGTAAACACAACAAGTCTATCGCTGGTTCGCTGCATCATTGCTGGTGTGTCCCAACTTCAGGAGATTGTGGCCTGTGATCTGGATTTTCATCCATGCCTTTATGACTAACCACCGCTGGCGTGTGTGTCCACATCTCATGATAGGAGTACCTAACCCCTCCCTGGGTGATGAAAACACGGTCCTGGGTGTTTGAACATTTGAACAATGGAACATTACCATTTATGTTCACAAGATCCACTTACTGTTTATACTCATGAAGGGCTCTTCCAGAGGATACACCATGACATTTATTACTGATGGACTATACATTGTGTCATTATCTATTTAAGTTCATGCACTTGGTATACTGTTATATGTGCATACTGTTTTTTATTTTGATACTATGGTGTCACTTGACCCGTGTCATCATTGTTTTCAGTTCATTCATTGTTGAGTACACATTCATTCATTTTTTGATTTATATATATATGTACTATCATTATTCGATTCACACACTTTGTCTATTCTAGCACAGATCCAGGTGTGTACATTTATTTTTTATCTAGGTTTACACCTGGGATACACATATATTTTTAGCGCTGCTCATCTTATTGTGGTGCTGCCAGCTTACCCCTATGCCGCGTACAGACGGTCGTTTTATGCGATGTAAAAAAACGAAGTTTTTAAAAACGTCAATTTCATTGACCGTGTGTGGGGGAAAACGTCGCTTTATGTCTTGTAAGAAACGGAAAAAAAAAATTGAAGCATGCTTCAATTTTATGTGTTGTTTTTCAAAATGTCGTTTTTTGTGTCACAGAAATTGACCGTGTGTAGCAAAAAACGACGTTTAAAACAACGTTTTTGAACCCGCGCATGCCCAGAAGCTAGTTATGAAGCGAGCTTCAATGGAAAAAACGTGGTGAACATAACCTCGCTTTGCTAGAGCATTGTGAAAAAACGATGGTGTGTAGGCAACGTCGTTTTTGAAAATTGAAGTTTCAAAAATGTCGTTTTTTACTTCACAGAAAACGTTGTTTTATTACATCGCATAAAACGACCGTCTGTACGCGGCATTAGCCGTAGTGCAATCATTTTTTCACTTAATTATTGCTAGCAGCTGTTATAGCCGCTAATAATATTCACTGTGTTCTCCTGGCAGGGAGGGTATCCTCCCTCCCTGCTGGGAGAACACAATGGCTCAGTGGGAGGGATTCCCCCATCAACACAGTTGCTCTGTCTATGGCCAGCCTTACTATACATTCCCTTTTTAAATGAAACAGTCACTTTACAATATCCCTATGATAGAAGTCAGCATTTGCTGACACTCTACTGCAAACTAGTATCACATAATATATTCACACCGATATGAAGCCCAGCTGGTGAAGAATGATAACGTACATAGGTGTTTTACTTAGTAACAGATCCTCTTTAGATGCCTTGAGGTTTCCCTTGGAGCACTCTGTTGGCTGTTGACCAGCATATATTTGCAATAGCTTGATAAAGAAACTATCAAAAGGTTGAATTGTTTATTTATGCTTACTGACTACTGCAGATTAATACATGGTATTGTTAATGTTTAAAAAAAAAAGAGTAATACTTGGTATAGTGTATACAAACATAGGTGAGGCATTCCCGTAGTTACAACTGATAATGAGAAGTATAAGGAAGACAATGCTTAAATGCACCTTGCGAAATTTGCATACATTTAAAGTAGAACTAAAGGGCAACATTTTTTTTCTTTAATTTTAGATGGAGAAAGGGAATATTATAACCCCTCAGTTTTTTTTTCTATCTATATCCTAGTGGGGAGATTTCTCTTGTCCCATAGCAAAAGAGGAAGTGAGCGGAAATCCCTCCATAGTAAGGGAATCATTCGTTGTCAACAGGTTTACCACATCTAATGTCTCCATTGAAAGATTTTCTCTCTATTATTGTTCCGGGGACAACTCAAAGTTTGGGATATTTTTGGTAATAAAGGTAAACATGACAAATAGATAAATGGCTGGGGGCACAGGTAGCAGTAAGAGCTTGGAAGGGGTTCTAATCCCTCTCCACTCTATAAAAACTAGAAAAAAAAGTTTGGCCTTTAGTAATACTTAAGTGAAACACACCACAATCTTTATCTAATCATACCATGCAACTACACAAATATGGCTACTCCAGAATACATTACCATACAGAAAAGTGAAAGATATACAGTAGCTGAACCAGAGAGTTGTACTAGTATCTCTTGTATGTTATTATAAAAAGTTGCATTGTGATTTTATTTACAGATTTATTTTTGTTAATACAATTATCCCCACCAAACATAAAATTTCCATCATTGTTTTAAACGTTTAATTGATAATTTGGGTCCAACCACACCTTTTCTCCTGGAGATAAATATCTATTTCGGTTTTGTTATTCTTGTATACTCAGTGACACCTAAATGCTCTTAATATGCCACTATTACATAAGATCATTTTTTTTTTTTTTTTTTTTTTTTTTACCACCTCAGCTTTTTACCAAATTCAGGAGACCAGCTCATGATTTGATGCTTCTTACGTCTCAGGTTGTGGATTGCATCATATGTGGTATTTATTCTGCTTTTTTTTTTTTTATAACTTGATCATAAGCATTACAGTTTCTGTATCGGCCAACCGCTGGGGCAACAGGGCCTTGACCCCACTGCAAAACCTTCAACGCCCCTTCAGTGCTGGTCAGAAACAGATACCATTTGACAGAGAGAAAAACATTTTAAGGTTTATTTCCTCCCCCCCCCCCCGCCCCTCATGGCTCCCAGGGATCTCGTGCTTTTCCCCTAGTAAATATTTCCTCAGAAGTTCAGCGATAGGAAAATATGTATTTATGTCGCTCTAGCAAAAGGCCGTGAAAGAAGTGCATGTAGTTTAGGATCGACTTACACGTTTCTTATTCCTAGCGAAACCTGACTCTCTCAGCATAGCTCCATGTTTTTTTATATTCCTTCCATTTAACCCATTTCTCCCTATATTTACTATTCGTCTCCAGATGGCTATCCTTTAGTTCTTCTAACCTGTGCGTTTCCTCTACTTCGTCTATCCAGTTCCAGACGTGTGGGCTTTCCTTCTCCTGCCACTTTTTGGGTATTAGTCTCTTGGCTGCGTTTAAGAGGTGGGGGAGTAAGGACTGCTTGTATTTTTTTTCCCCCACCTGGCTACCGTGAAAGAGCACTACCCAGGGGTCTTTCTTTATCTCCTCACCCGTTATGACCTTAATTTGGCTCAATATTGTGTCCCAATAGAGTTGAATTTTTGGGCATAGCCACCATAAATGGGCCATCGTGCCCTTTTCTGAGCAGCCCCGCCAACACTCTGCGGACTGGTTCGCTTTAAATTTATTAGCTTTATCCGGAGTGATATACCACCCTGAGATGCACTTATAGTTTGCTTCGGCTGTACGTACGTCTATTGCAGATGAGTGAGTTAATTGAATAATCCTCTGAAAAGTGTTTGTCCCTCTCGTGATACCTAGCTCTCTTTCCCATTTATCTATAAAGGGTGCTTCACCCCGAGAACCTATCTTGACCAATATCCCGTAAAGTTTAGTGATAGTGCCCTTTGAATTCTTAGATTTGCAAATCTTCTCAAGTGGGGTCAGCTCCTCCTCCGTCCGTAATGGGCGGGGGAGGTGCCGCACAAAGTGATGCAGCTGGGAATAATGCCACCCATCGAGATTCCAATAGTCCGTTTTGGATTTCAAATCTCCGTAGGTCATTATCTCTCCATCTTTAATAATATCTCCTAAGTGCACAGTGTCTTCCCTAATCCAGTTCCCTCCGATTTTATTTTCCCCAGGTGCAAAATAAGGGTTTTCTTTTAGATTCATTAATGGGGAATTGAATTTCCCTTCTAATAGTGCCTGAGTTCTGTCCCACATTTTTAAAGTGTCTCGTGTTATATCGTGTATTTTGTGATCTAGTGCTCTGTGTTGTGCAGGGATCCATATGATATTATTCAGATATTTGCTAGTTAGCTCTTTCTCAATTTGCACCCATCTTTTATCTGACCTATCCCGGGCCCATTCTACCGCCCGCGATAGTACTGCCGCTTTGTAGTAACTTTTGATATCCGGTACAGCCAGCCCGCCGAGTAGCTTCCCCTGTTTTAGTGTGGAAAGGGATATTCTATGCTTCTTGTTTTTCCATACGTAGTTTAGTAACAAGGTGTTAAGAATTCTCAGAAATTGCTGTGGGAGGGCGATTGGAACCAATAGGAATTTATAAAGAATTTTTGGAACTACAACCATCTTCAGCATATTTATGCGTCCGATCCAAGATATGGGTTTGTTTACCGTGCTTTTCAGTTCGTTCTTGATCTCATTTAGTAAAGGAACATAATTTATTTTATACATCTTCTGTACTGTGTTGGCAAGTTTAATACCTAGGTACTTTAGTTCTTTAGTCCAGGGAAAAGCGCAGACTTCCTTCACTAAACCTATCTCTCTTTTATTTAAGTTAATGTTCAAGATTTCTGATTTGGTTACATTAATTTTAAAGTTAGAGATGGAACCGTATTGTTTCAATACTTTGGAAAGCTTTGGGATGGATTTGACCGGGTTGGTTAAATAAAATAAAATATCATCGGCAAAAGCCGATAGTTTATGTTCCTCCCCGTCTACTCTTACTCCATTGATGTCGGGGTCATTTCGGATAGTAGCCAACAATGGCTCTAGTGATAAGATAAAGAGGAGGGGAGACAAGGGGCACCCCTGCCTTGTCCCATTTTCCATCTCGAAGGGTTCCGATAACGTACCGTTTACTTTAATTTTTGCGGTAGGATGGAGGTAAAGTGTTTTGATCCAACGGGACAACCTGGATCCTATTCCCATGGCAGTGAGGGTCTCCATCATGAGCCCCCAGTCTACTCTGTCAAACGCTTTTTCAGCATCAACTGACAAGAGCAGACCGGGGGACTCATTCTGCCTTATAGTCTGAAGCAGGAGAATTGCCTTTAGACTATTGTCTTTGCCCTCTCTGTTGGGTACGAACCCTACTTGATCGGGGTGCACCAAAGAGTGCATAACCCCTTTCAGGCGCCCCGCAAGAATTTTGGCAAAAAGCTTAATGTCTGTGTTTAACAGAGAAATAGGTCTGTATCCCGAACAGAGAGAGCTATCTTTCCCTTCTTTCAAAATTATGGCAACCACGGCCGCTATAGCTTCACTACTGGTTTCGAATTCGGAGCCTAGCCCATTAAAGTATTTGCACAACCTTGGGATCAATATATTGCTAAATCTCTTATAGTACAGGGTGGAAAACCCATCCGGACCCGGGCTCTTTCCGCCAGTGGTGGTATTTAGAGCTATTTTTATTTCTGCCTCAGTTATAGGGCGGTCCAAGTTCAAGATCTCCGTCTCCTCCAGTCTAGAAAGTCCTGCCTTTCCGAGAAAATCTCTGGTCTCTTTCTCCCTTTCCCCTTCCTGCCAACCTGGGTGTTTTATTGTGTATAATTCCTCATAATATTTTTTAAATGTATCCGCAATTTCGCTAGTTGCATAAACCAAATTCCCATTTTTCCTTTTAATTTTTTCAATGTAGTTCCTAGTTTTCTTTTTTTGAGCCATTTTAGCTAAGAGCTTACTTGGTTTATTACCCCATAAGTACCTCTCCTTGGAAATACAGTTTAGTTTATACCTTGCTTCCTGTTCCATAATTTCCTTGAGTGCGTCTCTTTTCTGGGTTAAATTATGGTAGGTCTCTTTTAGTCTTTGCGCTTTATGTTTGCGTTCTAGGGTCTCTATCTCTTTCATAAGAGAGTTAGCTTTACTTTTCCTCTCTTTTTTTTTTTGGCGCCCTCAGCAATTAGAATTCCTCTAATATAAGCCTTGTGCGTTTCCCACAAGGTTGCACTGGAAATCCCTGCGGTATCGTTGATGAGAAAAAATTGTTTTAGTTCGGCCTCCACCCTACTTAACCCTCCTTCATCTCGAATCAGGCTATCATCTAGGCACCACATCGGCCGCTGTCTCTTTTGTGTGGATAATATCATTTTCATTGATATTGGAGCATGGTCTGACACCGTCTGTGATAGAGTCGAGCAGCCCATGGTCCGCCAGGATGTAGTCTATTCTGGAGTACGTTCCGTGGGGGGGGGAGAAAAAAGTATAGTCATGTTCTTTTGGGTGAAAAATCCGCCAGACATCCACTAGTTGGCGTTCGTGGAGCTTATGTTTGATTCTCTGTAGCTGCGCATTTTTTGTCTCCCTCCCACGGGACGTGCTATCTTCTGTTGGATTGAAGACGAAGTTTAAATCCCCCATCAGGATTATATGTCCCTCAGAAAAGTTATTCAATTTTCCCAGAATTTTGCCTAAATATTGGGTTGGATGTACATTTGGGGCGTAGATATTTGCTAGAGTGTAGGTAATATTGTCAATCTTTATTTTGAGAAATAGAAATCTCCCTTCGGGATCCGTCAGCCTCGCCTCAAGAGTAAACCCAAAGCCTCTTGTAAACCCAATAGCCACGCCCCTTGCGCGTTTTGAAATGGAGTCACCATAAAACCAGATAGGGTACGCCGGGGAGTATAGCTTTATATTTGCGTCTATGGTCAAGTGAGATTCTTGGATAAATACCACATCCGCTCTAAGTTGTTCAATCTCGGCCAGGACCTTTAGTCTTTTGACAGCTGAATTTAAGCCCTTTACATTGTAGGATAAAAATTTTACTTCTGTCATTTCCTAAAACTATATTGTTTCCTTAGACGTGCTGAACTTTCTAATAGATCCCCTGGGAGCCATGTTCCCTATTCCCTCCCTATTCTGAAGAGGGAGAGTTCCCTCTCCCCTTCCAAACCCTCCCGTCCACCTCCCCCCTCCCCCCCCTTGCCTAGGCCAGAACATCGCCTCTGAACCGTGGGGAACCTCGGTACCCCCTACCCGTCGGTTCTTATGGATGAGGTGAAACCACCCAACGCCTCTCCCACACATTATCCACCGGGATTTTCCGTGGAATCGATCTTATATGTGTGGGATTACGGATCCGCCCTCCTTGTTCCCCTCTCCAGTCGCCCCCCCCCCCCCCCCCCCCCCCCCCCCCCCCACACTGATCTCTCCAGGCCGCCACAAGGGACATCTCTTTTTTCTTTTTTTTCTAATCGCTATTCGACCCATCCGGGTAATTCAATAACCGGGATATCCAGTTTACGACAAAACCCTGCCAAGTCCTCGGGGAATGTTAATTTTGCTGACACTCCCTCTTTATAACCTATCAGGCAGGCCGGGAACCCCAATTGGTAATTTATGTTAGACCTCCTCATCTGTTCCAATAAGGGTTTTAAGTGCCTTCTTCTGGACAGAGTTTCCCAGGCCAAATCAGTGTAGATCTGGATCTCTGTCCCGTCATAGGATAGGGGGGGCTTTCTTCTCAGTTTTTGCCAGATCTCCTCTTTGTCTTCGAAGTGTCTGAACCTAACAATTATGTCCCTGTGCCAGTTTCCTCCTCCCTCCCTAGTCTTTCCCACTCGATGTACCCTTTCTATTTTGAGGGGACCTTCCGAACCATTGTTTAGGAGGGGAAGGAGCAAATCGTTGAGAATTTTCCTCAGGTCTTCGCCCCTCTCCTCCTTAACCGATCGTATCCTAAGGTTTTGCCTTCTATTACGGTTCTCGTGGTCTTCTAGACGGTATTGCAGCAACCTCTGGTTTTGTTTCATATTCAGATGTTGAATTTTTAATTCTTTTAATTCAAGATCCTGCTTTTCTATTTTTTTCTCAGCTTCCTCTACCCGTTCTAGCGTATGAAATAAGTCCGTTCTTAGGGTGCTGATTTCCTCTCTTATTACATTCTCCAACCTCCTTAACATAGCATCCATTTCCCCCTTTGTGGGAATATGAGAATCCAAACTAGTGTCTTCCATTTGGCTGACTGCATGTTCAAGTTCTGTTGAGGTATCCGCACTTGGGGTTTCCACCCCCCCTATTCCCTTTTTGTTTGTCCCAGTTTTTTCTGCTTTTTTTGTCAGTCCTGGGCTCTTAGAACTTCCTTCCGGCGTCATATAGTGTCTAATCGTACTGGTAGTGGAGATATCTTTAGGGATTTTCAGGGCCGCCCCCCTAGTTGATCTGTTCATGTTATATTTCTTTATCGCTCTGATGCGTTTCCCCAGTTTGATCAGAGGATGGGGAGCTTCTCCCCCTCCCCCTTTTTTTTATTTTTTATGAGAGTTTTTATAGCTCCCTAGGGGGCAATTTTGCACAATTTTGGGGGTGTTAATTAATTCTTGGTGGGTATTTGACACCGGGTATTTCCATAGATTAAAAGAAAAAATGGACCGAGGATTCACCCGTTTGCGCTAAGGCGGGTTTTTGAATAGAAGGATTGCACGTCCTTGGTTATAAGGGCTGTGCACTCCCTGTTTGGATTTAAGGCTTTCTTAGGATTTTTCCACTGCGGGAGGCCTTGCGGTTTTTACGCAGCAACAATCCTATGATGTGGACTGTATTTGCACCCCCCTTCTTTTTTTTCTTTTCTTTTTTTTCTTTTTTTTCTTTATAGTTTAGTCAGCGCCTAAAGTGTAGTGGGGCATGCCATGCGATGGCCGCCAATAACTTCCTCCCAGCCCCCCCGTGCTTAGCAGATGTTTTTATGAATACAAGATCTAGGGTCTCTCAGACATCAAGCACCATTCGCCCTGGTCCACAGTATATGCAGCCTGAGAGCTTGTGGACCTGATTCGGTTGGGCACCTTGGACAAGGGAGTCAAACACCATCCAGCCCTGGGTTCGCAGCCAGCCTAACCCAACGATATAGGGAATATTACATGCCAACCCCTGAAATTTCAAACAATGCTTCGGGACATACCCCTTCCAGAATTTAAATTTGTTTTGTGGGGGCAGGTGCAATGTCTATGAGATGGCTGATGCTTTTCTACTTATCCGCCAGAGTGAATGTCTGCAGTCTATAAGGCTATCAACCCATAGAGGCATGGATTCCTGTATAGGTACGTATGAGGAGAGACATATAGAGCTTGTGTAAGCAACATTCACAACAGGTACCCCTCTGATGTTTAACAATTTTGCCAGGTACCACAGGTCTCCTCTTAGTGAGTTCCCTCTTCGCTCTTACTGAAACAGCTATGGGGTGTCTGTGAATAAATTGCTACATTGCCTTTCTATAGCAGAGAAGAGAGGAAAAAAACGGATAAATAAAAATAGGTTATAATTTCACTTGGCAGGTTTTCGTCTCAATGCAGGAGTATTTATAGGATTATTACAATACCAGGCTAATCCGGATGACTTTCACACTTGAGAGGAGAGGAGAAAAAAAAAAAACCAATGGCAAGCGCTGACAAAGTAAAGTTCTTACCATTACCTGGATTTTCAGATTGTCCACCTGGATTGATTTTCCTGTAAATGTGCTTCCATAGGACAGAAAGAGAACATTGGCATAAATATTACCTAAGTGCTTTTCTGGGCTCCATAAGGACCTGATGAGGAGCCGTGATCCACGAGGGGCCGAGAGCCAAAAGCACCCACCAAGCGACGCTACAAAAAACGGCACCTGTTCCTTCCTGTCTGTGCCGCTCGGTACGTCACCTCCTTTAGAGAGCGGAGGGGAGAGGGAGGAAGAGAGGGGGGGTCCCGACTAAAACGGCGGGGGAGAGCGGCCTCACGGAGGGAACGATCGGCGGTCTAGCAGCTCTGCAGTCTCCCACTCTGCGCCGTTCCCGCTGCCGCCAATGCACCCTCAGAACCTCCGGCTTCCTCCATCCCCCGTCGCAAGGTCCGGTCCGTGGCGCGGGCTGCTCCTCCCTCGGCGTGCGTGCCTCACGTGCACCACGTCATCATCTCGCTGCGAATGACACATAAGATCATTTAATTAAAGGATCACTAAAATGTATTCACTTAATATTCATTATCTGTTTTTTGTAAAGAAAATATGTTTTAAAAAACATGGATAAATATAGAACATATATGTTTTAAGCCCGAAAGCTGAAGTTAGAAATGAAATCCGCTTATATTTTGCCATCCCTGATTTCTCCCTTCCTCCAACCCCATACTAAATATATGTTTAAACAAAACTATTCTGTTTTCATTACATAACTTATATTAGACCCACTGACATAATCAGTAGGTCTCCATTTTTTACAGGCAGATCATGGCTGATGGGAAGGATAGACAGGGTTCTGTATATAACTTTCTGAAAACATCAAAGCACCCTACCTTACCCTTGATTCACGCTTGTGAGGGTTGGGAATGCTCACAATACACACTGCTCTTTAGCAGACATTTGGGGGTTCCGTTAATTCTTAATGCCACCGCCACGGATGGCAAAACATGAATTACTATGTACCATTCAGTTTCTCACAATTAGGCTATTATATATGAATACATATTGAAATGTAAAGTGCTATACAGTAGTATGTGCAATATTTAAAATACCATTCATTTTTCATTATTTGGATATTATGAAAAAAGTGTAAAATGCTAATATCTTTGTATAATTCAATCTTCATAATTATATTGGATGATTCAGTGCCCTCTTTTTATTTTAGTTTTGTATGGTATGGAAAAGGTAAACCCCTGTCAGTGTTTTCTCACTGTCTGTGTCCCTGCTAGAGAGATTTCAAGTGGTTCTAAAAGCAGATTTTTTTTACCCTATTGTATTCTATGCATTAACCACTTCAGCCCCAGAAGATTTTACCCCCTTCCTGACCAGCACTTTTTACAATTTGGCATCGCTTTAACTGACAATTGCGCGGTTGTGCAATGCTGTGCCCAAACCAAATTTGCGTCCTTTTTCCCCACAAATAGAGCTTTCTTTTGGTGGTATTTGATCACCTCTGCGGTTTAAATTTTTTGTGCTATAACCTAAAAAATAGCGACAGTTTAAAAAAAAAACAAAAAAACTATATTTTTTACTTTTTTTGCTATAATAAATATCCCAATTTAAAAAAAATATTCTTCTACATATTTTTGGTAAAAAAATTACAGTACATGTATATTGATTGGTTTGCACCAAAGTTATAGCATCTACAAACTATGGGAAAGATTTATGATTTTTGTACTAGTAATGGTTGTGATTTGTGATTTTTTTTTGCGGTACTGCGACATTTCGACAGACAGATCGGACATTTTTGACACTTTTTTGGGACCATTGACACTGATTACTGATGTAAATGCACTGATTACTGTGTAAATGTCACTTGCAGGGAAGGGGTTAACACTAGGGGGCGATCAAGGGGTTAACTGTGTGTTCTAACTGTGTGGGGATTGGAGTGACTAGGAGACATCGTTTTTCCTACTTAATAGGAACAAACTATATGTTTCCTCTTCCCTGACATCACAGGGATTTGTGTGTTTACACACACAAATCCCGGTGCTGGCACTCGTGCGTGGCCAGCGGCGATCGTGCCCGCCTGCCACGTGCATCAGGTTCCCTGCCGTACAGCGTCCGTGCGCCTTTTGGTGACCGAAATATAGAATGATGTACCCGTACAGGATTTCACCTGGGGGAGCCATTCTGCCGCAGTGTATCTGCGTTAGTCGGTCGGTAACTGGTTAAGGTAAAACTTCTGGGTGATCCTGCGATGTGCATGAGAGCAGTGGCTCACCCAAGTCTTTCTCTCCTTATTGGCTGTCACAGCAGTGGGAGCCATTGGTTTCTGCTGCTGTCAATAACAATTTTTTTTTATTTCTAACTTTCAGAGTCACTTTAACCACTGTCACTTAGAAAATTCCATCTTTTACAATTGTCTCCACTACAGAAATAGATTAGATCTTTTCCAATGATAGCACCTGGCCAAGTAAAAGTAAACACATTTGGCTTTAGATATACTTTTATACATACATTTCCTTAATTATTGCCTACAAACATTGCATTGTATATAATTATTTGAAATATATCAGTTTATTTTTGTTTATTTACATTAGATTTTGCATCCAATTTTGAGAAGGGTCTGAAGTTCCCCAGATTTGTGAAAGAGCCTACTACCCAAAACATAAAGACCTTAAATGCAGAACTGGAAGTCTTGAAGCAGGAACTGGAAATTCAGAAAATAAAACGTCGTCTGAAAACCGCTGCTCATAGAGCCAAACCTCAGATGAATACCCGCATTCCACTGGTAACAAATTGATCATTTTTGTGACAATAGTTGTGTAAACATACTGTATACAAAAAAACAACATAACCGAATAATGTTGCAGGAATTGAACAAACCCTACTCCCCCGATCTTGCTAAACAGTATTTCAACTTCAGTCATGGCCTGGAGCCAGCACCATATGACCCAATGTAAGTACCATATTTTCATGTTTGCCGGAATCACATCTTGTTTTTATGTAACAAAAAATGGCTATGGATGATTTATATCACAAAACTGTAACCCTACTGAGTATCCTTCAATACTATGGGGGTTATTTAGTAGAAACCAACTTGCAATTTTTAGACCCCTTTCTACACTGGGGTGCTTTTCAGGCATTTTAGCGTTAAAAATAGCCTGTAAAGCGCCTGAAAAGCATCTCTCATGCCTCCCCAGTGTGAAAGCCTGAGTGCTTTCACGCTGGGGCGGTGCGCTTGCAGCATGGGAAAAAATGTCCTGCACGCAGCATCTTTGGGGCGGTGCGGGAGTGGTGTATACACGGCTCCCAAAACGCCCTGCCCATTGAAATAATTGGGCTGCGCTGCCAAAGCGCCTGCAAAGCGATTCGGCAGCGCCACAACACAACACTTTTAACCCTTTCTTTGGCTGCTAGCGGGGGTTAAAAGCGCTGCTATAACAGCGGATAAGTGCCTTTAAAACTAGCGGTGCTTTAACACTAATGCTGGCACCGCCCCAGTGTGAAAGTACACTTATTGTCAAAGCTTAATTGAACAACCTGAAGTTAGAAGCTAATTGGTTACCATGCATCAGATTCTGAGTGCACCAAATTTAGATAAATCTCCCCCTATGCGAGTATAACACTGACCCAGTACTAAACTATAATGCCGCGTACACACGATCAGTCCATCTGATGAGAACGGACTGATTAATCGATGAAGCTGACTGATGGTCCGCCGCGCCTACACACCATCGGTTAAAAAAACTATCGTGTCAGCACGCGGTGACGTAAAACACAACGACGTGCTGAAAAAAACGAAGTTCAATGCTTCCAAGCATGCTTGATTCTGAGCATGCATGGATTTTTAACCGATGGTTGTGCCTACTAACGATCGGTTTTGTTCTATCGGTTAGGAATCCATTGGTTAAATTTAAAACAGGTTAGTGTCCTTATATTAAACATTGGTAGTTACAGTATTTGTAGCTGCTGCCTTTTAATTTGTTTTGTACAGGCTGGAACTCTGCTTAAACATTGCATTAGTCTGCAGATTGGCAGACCTACATTATGGTTAAAAGTCCAGTTAATTTTTTTATTATGAATTTAAGAATGGTAGTCAATGCAATTCAGGAGCAAGGGATTGTAAATGTTAGTTTTTTTATTTTCTAAATAGGTTCCTTTAAACTAGTGCATTGGTCGTTCACTTACCTTTTCCTTTGATTTCCCTTCTAAATGTTTTTTTTCTTTGTTTGAATTTCTCACTTCCTGTTTCTTGTCAGTAAGCTTTCCACCATCATCCGAGCGGTGGTTAGTCATTTAGAACAGCTTACTGAACATCTTACTGAGGAGGAACAGGAAGTGAGAAATTCAGACAAAGAAAACAAAGAAACAAAACATTTAGAAGGGAAATTGAAGGAAAAGGTAGGTGAACCAACAATGCACTAGCTTAAAGGAACCTATTTAGAAAATTAAAAATTAACCTTTACAACCCCTTTAACTGATCCCTCTTCATCAGGGCCAAAAATATTATATAAAACATTCATAAGAATTGTGAATTAGTCAGTATATAGTATACTTGTGGTACATATAAAAAGTAATATGATAAAGTCTTAAACATTATGCTTATATAAATACTAATTTAAATACTGTTAACTGACTAAAAAGAATGATTCAGAAAGCATATGAGATACAATAAAGATTAAAGTAAACTACAATAGAGTAAAGCTAAAAAAGCAACGTATTAAAATACTGTACGTATATAGGAAATTTCTATAGATAGTTACAAAAAAAGTGTAAACATCTTCCAGTGCGCAGTGCTTGTATTATCAAGGTTAAAAACTCTTAAAAGTAAAATGTGGAAGTTCAGCAAGGATAACAAATACAACCAAGCATAAAGAATAAGTGTGGAGAACATAAAACAGCATGGAGAACATATTGCGTCAGTTTTATGTATTCCTCTTGTTACAGCGCTGGCTTTGTGGTATTTTACGACTATCTCCTTGGCCTTGATCCATCTTATCGAGTATGCAGAGTGGTAGTGAGTCTCTGCAGTGGAGGGCAGGAGATGGGAAATCCTTCAGCCCTCCCTCCCGTTTATTGTGAGGCTGCTTTATCCAAGTTCCATGACAACAAGAGGCAGAATATCGCTATTTTGGCTACGAAGCAGGCTGTTCCCAGGTACCTTTTCAAATGTAAATTATGTTACTTCAGATGACTTTGAAGACTTTGTATTTCCATGCCTGATTTTTTTTTTTTTTTAAAGCTTCATTGTACGCTCAAAAATATTTTTGCAGTCCTAATTTGTTAACCTATCATAGGGTCTGTTTATCAATGTTTCCCCCCAAGATTTGTCTTTTTTTCTAATATAATCTTATGAGAAAATTAGTAAAAGTTGTGTGATAACATAATTTTTACATATAGTTCAGCTACTGAAAGAAATTAGATTATAGAAATCTTTGAGCTGCTGATAATAATCAGTTGCACTTTCTATTATAATCAGTGGTGGCTGGTGCTCCAATTTTTTTTTTGGGGGGGTAAACAAACAAAAAGAACGTCAATTGCAGCCACTGTGCCCATCAAACGCCCATTAATTGCTGCCACTGTGCCCTTAAACGCAGCCACTGTGCCCATCAAACGCAGCCACTGTGCCCATCAAACGCCACCACTGTTCTATCAAACGCAGCCACTGTGCCATTAAACGCAGCCACTGTGCCATCAAAGACAGCCACTGTGCCCATCAAACACAGCCACTGTACCCATAAATTGCCTCCACTGTGCCATCAAAGGCAGCTACTGTACTTAATTGCTGCCAGTGTGCCCATCAATTACCACTACTGTGCTCATCAATTGCTGCCAGTCCGCCCATCAATTGCTGCCACTGTGCCCATCAATTGTTGCCAGTGTGCTCATCAATTGCCTCTACTGTGCTCATCAATTGCCACCACTGTGCCCATCAAATGCTGCCAGTGTGCATCCCCCGCCTGCCCGACGCTTACCTTGTCTCGGTGGGGTAGCAGGTCGCGGTAGTGTCCTTCACGCTCCTCGATGTTTTCTCCCATCTTCTCTTCCCAGCCCCTGCTATGATTGGATGCCTTATAGGCATCTGTAACGGTCACCACCGTTTACGATATTCCCATTCCATCAACCACAACAGCTCATCTGACACTCCACAATCTAGCAGACACGATCCATTTCATTTTCCAGAATAACGAGACAAGCTCCGTTCTCTGAGTCAAAAGTATGAATGCCTTTAATGGTAACTTAGCTTTCTTATATACAGTTTTAGAAACCAAGTGAACAATGAATCAACTCTCCACCCACACATCACACACTGGGGGGGCTTCAATACACCTTCAGATGGGCTAATTACTAAACATTCCAGACAGCCTGTCTCTGCATTAGAGGAGGTAATTACTACAGCTTGACAAGTCACATTCCACACACAAAACAGTATTATTAGCATACATAATGAAAGGTCTTTAGGAGCCTCAATTAACATCTCAAAAGCATGTGTCCTCACATTGAAGGAGACACTCTTATTGACCGGGTGTGGGTCAGCATGAACCAAACTGTAATATTCCTGCAATAAGAATTATCAGTTATCAGTCACATCTCATGTAATTTATAATTAATATTTCTCAGTCACCCTATGCCCAAAAGGGGCACAGGATGACCCTAGACCCAAGAGTTATTAGTGATGCTGGCACAGGAGTACCCCTCATTCTTCAAAAGTCTTTGGGTGTCCCGGGACATTCTGTTACAGCATCCAATCACTGCGCCTGTCATTTCAGCCAATCAGGTGACAGGTAACAGACCCGAACACCTGATTGACGGAGAGGCGGTTCAGTGTTAGGAAAGCAAATATTTGTTCGCCTTCCTAACACAAAGCTGTATGAACTGCGAGCGCCCAGCATTTGGACGGCTATAGCTCTAAACGGGTGCTTCCAAAAAATATGTTGCCGCTTTAATTCAGGCTCCCGACACTTGAAAAAGAGCCAGGCACCTGAATAGGGGGTGGCAGCGGTGACCATAGATAGATTCATGCAATGCATGAATCTATCTATGGTGATAGAGGGGTGGCAGGAGAGAGGGGGCAGCGCCCATGTGCCCCTCATGGGCGCACCGCCACTGATTATAATACTTAGATAACACACTTTATCAGTGATTTACACATTTTCAATAGTCAAGGAAACCTAGGCTTGCCTTAGGACGCTTTCACGCCTGATAGGTCCTTTACTGTGTATTACAGAACATAAGTTAAATGTGGTATATTATGCGTTAGGATTTATTGCATTAGGGTGGCCCATTCATTTAGAATTGGCTTCTTAAACATGGCAATGAACCAAAAACCTGCACCCTTTTTCTTAAATGCAGAGGGACACATTGGGTAGCATATGTTTTAGGTGCATTGCAGCAAAGATCTGTTGGCACATACTGTACTTGTGCATGGGAGTGCCATAGTAAATGAATGGCATTGCATTGAGTATATGTGTTATTGTAGTTTGCAGTAACATGTTGTAAAATGTGCGTTTTGATTCACATCACCGCAACGTGTAGATGTAAAGCCTTATATACCTTATACAGTTGCCACAAAAAGTATGTGAACCCTTTTGGAATGATATGGATTTCTGCACAAATTGGTCATAAAATGTGATCTGATCTTCATCTAAGTCACAACAATAGACAATAACAGTCTGCTTAAACTAATAACACACAAAGAATTAAACATTACCATGTTTTTATTGAACACACTGTGTAAACATTCGCAGTGCAGGTGGAAAAGGTATGTGAACCCCTGCACAAGAGCACCTGGATGTTCCACAGCAGTACTGGCAAAATATTCTGTGGACAGATGAAACCAAAGTTGAGTTGTTTGGAAGAAACACACAACACTTTGGGGCTGATTTACCAAGCCTTTACTCCATGACTCATGGAGTAAAAGCAGGAGTAGCAGCCGTTTGGTGATTTACTAAAGAAATACGCTGCTAGTGCAGTGTATTTCCCTAGTTACTAATGTGCTCCGTGCGCCCAGGAGAGGGTGCATTGTGCACCAGTACAGACCTGGCGCACGGCACATTAAACTGTAAATTGCGGGGGTTTGGGCGGGAGTTTATTAGGGGGGGAGGTGGGGGGATGCAGGGGAAGTGAAGTGACATGTGTTTTGAAGTGTTTGGCGGGCCGAATTGAAAGGGAAAGTGTTTTTTGAAAACAGATCCCCGTACGCTTGCACAGTGCGCCTGAACCTCGGGAGGTTCATTTGCATACTGGGCATGCGCAGAGAGAAAAGTCAGGGATTCCCGTGCGCCTTGTCAGTACGCCGTGAAAATCTTGGTAAATACCAAGCGGCGTACCCGTGATTGCGCTGCGTGACGCGGCGCACGGGAATCTCCGAGCTGTTTTCAGCCCTGAAGGGGAACTCCGCGCCAAATTTCAAACTTGAAATCGGCGCGGGTCCCCCTCCAGGGCTACATTAGGCTCTTAGGCTTGGTCCGGAACGTGAGGGGTTAAACCCGCGCCGATTCGGCGCGGGGGTCCCCCCCCCAGATCCAAACCAAGCCCTCATCCCAAGCATGCAGTCTGGCCCGGACAGGAATGGGGGCGGGGACGAGCGAGCGCCCCCCCCCTCCTGAGCCGTACCAGACCGCATGCCCTCAACATGGGGGAGTGTGTGCTGTGGGGGAGGGGGGCACTGCCCCCCCCACCCCACAGCACTCTTGCCCCCATGTCGATAGGGACAAGAGCCTCTTCCCGACAACCCTTGCCATTGGTTGTCGGGGTATGCGGGCGGGGCTAATCGGAATCTGCGAGCTCCCTTTAATAAGGGGGCCCCCAGATGCCGGCCCCCCACCCTATGTGAATGAGTATGGGGTACATCGTACCTCTACCCATTCACATGGGGGAAATGTAAAGTAAAATAAAACACCACACAGAATAAAATATTTTATTAATCTGCTCCGGAGCCCCCCCTTTCTTCTTTAGCTCTCTTAGAAGGGGGGGTTTCTTCTCTCCCGATCTTCTGCCGGGACCCTGGGCTTCGGTGATTTCTGCCGGGGGAGGGCGCCATCCCTCGGTCCTCTCCGGAGCCTTCCGCCGGATGCCCCCACCCCATTTAAGCTCTTTTTCATTAGGGAGGGGCATCCGGACTTCGGGGTCTTCTGCCGGGGGATGGCGCCTATCCCCCGGTCTTTCCGGTGCCTTCCGCCAGGGTTCCGGTCTTCCTGGTCTTCTGCCGGGGGTGCGCCAACTCCCCGGTCTTTTCTCTGCTCCCTCTTCTGCCTGGCTCCCCCGCGGAGCCAGGGCTTTCTTCCGTCTTCTTTCTTCTCTCTTCCTTCTTCTGCCTGTCTCCTCCGGGAGCACAGGGCTTGCCTCCGCTGTCTTCTTGCTTCTCTTCCATTGGATGTTGACACGACGAGGTTCCGCGCTGACATGCCGTGTCAGCGGCGGGCATGGACTTATATAGGGTAATGCCACCATGTGACCTCAACCCATGTGACATCACATTCCCTGGGCATGATGGGAATGTGATGTCACATGGGTTGAGGTCACATGGTGGCATTGCCCTATATAAGTCCATGCCCACTGCTCAGACGGCATTCCAGCGCCGGACCTCGTCGTGTCAACATCGAATGGAAGAGAAGGGAGAAGACAGCGGAGACAAGCCCTGTGCTCCGCGGAGGAGACAGGCAGAAGCGGAAGGCATCGCAGAAGCCCGGAGAGTGGCGCCCTCCGGTGGAAGACACCGTACAAGCCCGGGACCCTCCCCCAAAGGCAGGAGCCTCCCTGGTGAAGGGGGTCCCGGTGAATTACGTCGCTGAAGACGGGGGTGGGGTGCCAGTGCACCCCCCCGCAGAAACCGTCGTGGAAGCCCGGGACCCTCCCCCAAAGGCAGGAGCCTCCCTGGTGAAGGGGGTCCCGGTGAATTACGTCGCTGAAGACGGGGGTGGGGTGCCAGTGCACCCCCCCCCCGCAGAAACCGTCGTGGAAGCCCGGGACCCTCCCCCAAAGGCAGGAGCCTCCCTGGTGAAGGGGGTCCCGGTGAATTACGTCGCTGAAGACGGGGGTGGGGTGCCAGTGCACCCCCCCCGCAGAAACCGTCGTAGTAGCCCGGGACCCTCCCCCAAAGGCAGGAGCCTCACTGGTGAAGGGGGTTCCGGCAGAAGATGGCGAAGCCCGGGGCCTAATGGGGTGGTGGTGGGGGGCCCCGGCAGAAGACCCCCGGCTGACTAATAAATTAATTTATTCATGTGTGGTGTATTATTTTATTCCATTTTTTTCCCCAGGTGAATGGGTAGGGGTACAATGTACCCCATACTCATTCACATAGGGTGGGGGGCCGGAATCTGGGGACCCCTTTATTAAAGGGGCCTCTCAGATTCTGATAAGCCCTCCGCCCGCATACCCCGACAACCAACGGCCAGGGTTGTCGGGAAGAGGCTCTTGTCCCTATCGACATGGGGACAAGAGTGCTTTGGGGTGGGGGGGCAGTGCCCCCCTCCCCCACAGCACACACTCCCCCATGTTGAGGGCATGTGGTCTGGTATGGCTCAGGAGGGAGGGGGGCGCTCGCTCGTCCCCACCCCCATTCCTGTCTGACCAGACTGCGTGCCTGGGATAAGGGCTTGGTTTGGATCTTGGGGGGGACCCCACGCTATTTTTTTTTGCGCGGGTTTAACCCCTTATGTTCCAGACCAAGCCTAAGAGCCTGGTATGCACCTGGAGGGAACCCACCTTATTTTTTTTTGGGGGGGGGTCTGGAGTTCCCCTTCATGAACAGCGATCTGTCATTTACACATGTCAGTCCCCCCCCCCTACAGTTAGAACACACCCAGGGAACATATTTAACCCCTCCCTCGCACCTAGTGTTAACCCCTTCCCTGCCAGTGGCATTTTTACAGTAAGCAATGCATTTTTACAGCACTGATCGATAGAAAAATGCCAATGGTTCCAAAAAAGTGTTCGATGTGTCCGCCATAATGTCGCAGTACTGATAAAAATCGCTGATCGCCCCAATAACTAGTTAAAACAAACAAAAAAATATTTTGTAGACGCTATAACTTTTGCCAAAACCAAACACTAAACGCTATTTGCGATTTTTTGGAACCAAAAAGATGTAGAATACGTATCGGCCTAAACTGAGGGTTTTTTTATTTTTTACAATATATATTTTTGGGGATATTTATTATAGCAAAAAGTAAAAATAATTTTTACATATGTGGGCGGGACTTACGCAAGTCCCGCCCACATATATAAACATCGTTCAAACCACACATGTGAGGTATTGACGCGTGCGTTAGAGCGAGAGCAATACTTTTACCACTAGACCTTCTTTGTAACTATAAACTGGTAACCTGGAAAAAAAAATAAAAGGTCGCCTATGGGGATATTCACGGAATTCATTTTGGCCCCATTGCAGGAGTGTTTCCAATAGTAAAGCGTGACATGTAAGGTATCTATTTACTCAGTGTAACATCATCTTTCACATTATCCCCAAAAATTGGGCTCACTTTTGTGTTTTGTTAATTTTTAACCACTTGAGCCCGGACCATATTTCTGGTCAATGACCGGGCAAGTTTTTGTGATTCGGCACGGCGTCGCTTTAACTGACAATTGCGCAGTCGTGCGACGTGGCTCCCAAACAAAATTGGCAACCTTTTTTTTCCCACAAATAGATTATTAAATGTGCGTGTTTACTTCTGTCTTTAACACCTCCCCTTCAGGCTGGAAAGCATCAGATCAGGGGAAACCAAAAAAAAAAAAGCTCTCATTCCATTGCAGCTTGGTTCCTACATGTGTGATGAACTGAGCATGCTCAAACACTTAGAAAAAAAATATCCTTTCTTTTTAAAAGGTGAAAAACACTCCTTGGATGCTCATAGAGCGTGGTTTGGGTTAATTGCAGGTGTGCCCAATTACAAGCTCACCCAAACTAGAGACTGCAATTTGTTCATGTGATTTCAATTGCTTCATTACTAGCACTGTTATAAAAAGCTTGGATCGATCAGTCCTCAGCTGCCCTCAGAAGGGGCAGGCTGGCAGAAATGCTGTTGCTAAACACAAATGTGGTTTGTTGCATGGGTTTTGTTTTATTTTGCCAATGGTTTTGGTTTATTTTTAAATGATGTTCACTTTGATGTATTTGTCTATGTGGCCTTATTTTATGAAAAATGTGTGAAGCTATGGTTATTTAGAATTTTGAAATGTCTTTTTGTTTGTGTTTGTTTGTTTGTCTTTTTTCGCTTTCCTTGTTTTGTTGACCAATAAAAATTACTTTAAAATTGTTAAGTTTGTCTTTTGTTACTTTTTCATGCTACATATGTTGACAGCTGCAGCTGAAATCGGTTTGGGCCTAACAAATTATGTGTGTCTAAGCTTCTTTCCTGGTGTGTAATCATGAAATGTTTGCCATGTTTATTCCCCATGACTTTAAAGACAAAAACTGGTAAGTATTTTATTTTTTCTGCAGTGGTCCTCAGCCCTCAAGTACCCCCGACAGGACATGTTTTGTGGATTTCTCTTATCAAGAATTGCTGTCCAGACTGTATTTTAAAGCACATGTGCAAGATGAAGGAAAACCTGCAAACATGGCCTGTGGGGGGGGTTTGCTATTGGTGGACAGGCTTGACGTGCTGATTTACAGCACTGTGCTTAAATCTAGCGCAAGGCAATCCTATTCAAATTGTGGGTGTTTGAGGGAAGCCAAGTGAGTGTTAGAACCCCTGCTTTGTGTTTTTTTATTTTTGTGTTGAGCTTTGTGTCCCTTTTCTTAAAATTGGCTTCACTTCCTGTCACACAGCTGAACAGGAAGTGAGGTTAAAACCCTACCAGTGTCATTTCTTGGGGACACAGGTCAATCTAACTAGTGTCCCCATTAAGCAAATTGCACTCCAGCACTGCTGTGTACACCCCAAATCATGGGTCTTCAAACTACGGCCCTCCAGTTGTTCAGGAACTACAATTCCCATCATGCCTAGTCATGTCTGTGAATGTCAGTGCATTACAAGGCCTCATGGGATGTGTTGTTCTAAAACAGCTGGAGGGCCGTAGTTTGAGGATCCCTGCCCCAAATGATTATTTAGTTTGGGGTTTAGTAAAGGCAAAGCCACTCTGCAGTACAAGCATAGTTGCTGAAAATCAGAGAGGAAGCACTGATGGTTTTAACATCCAATCCTGTAGAAGCAAAGTTGTTTTGTTTTCTTTCTTCCTTGCTTTGCACTTGTAGTGCAAAGTGGATTTGCCTTTAGTAAATGAACCCCAAAGTCCACGATCCCTAATAATTTGGGGTGTACACAGCAAAATGCTAGAGTGCAATTTACATAATGGGAAACTATTTAGATTGATCTCTGTGTCCCCAAGAAAAGATATTAGTAAGGTTTTACCCTCACTTCCTGTTTGGCTATGTGACAGGAAGTGAATGAATTAGAAAGGGTGAAGACACCTCACAAATGTTGTCACTATCAGGGGTGCAGACATCCCCAAAAAAATGAGCAGATAATACTTATTTGCAAATTAATAATTTTTTAGTTAACATTGGGTGGGGTGCTCTAACACACACATTCCTACATATTAGCAACGCTCTATCCTGGCCTATTGGCATGGTTATATTTTCTTAGGGCTCTCAATAAAACTCTATGAAATTTGTGCTTAAACTAGAACCAGGGGCGGACTGACAACTCATGGGGCCCCTGGGCAATAGAAGATTATGGGGCCCCTCTGGCTTACAGATGACCACCACGCCAGGAGGTAGTGCAGAGGCGGGCAGCTAAAATCTTGGGATATTCACATTAAAAGCATGTCATTTTCGGACATATCAGGGACAGATCTAAAAAAAACACAGATTTTTACATACTGTCCCTGGTTTTACTGAGCCTGGCAACCCGGATGGGGCCCCCTAGTGGCATGGGGCCCTCGGGCAGTGCCCGAGTGACTCAATGGTCAGTCCGCCCCTGACAAGAACTATAATCAACAAGTTTTATTTTCTTTAATTTTGGATAGAGTGAGGGAGGGTTATAGGCCCTGTCAGTTTATTTTGTATTATCTGTGTCCAATTGGGGAGATTTGCCTTCACTTCCTGCCCCATAGCCAAACAGGAAGTGAGAGAAAAACTATGCAAATTAACCACTTCCCGCCCAGCCTATGGCCGATTTACGTCCGGGAAGTGGTTACACAATCCTGACAGGACGTCCTGCAGGATTTCATGCCGCACGCGCCTGTGGGGGCACGCAGTGCGGCGATCGGTGATGCGGGGTGTCAGTCTGACACCCTGCATCTCCGATCTCGGTAAAGAGTCTCTCACGGAGACGGAGACTCTTTACCACGTGATCAGCCGTGTCCAATCACGGCTGATCACGATGTAAACAGGAAGAGCCATCGATGGCTCTTCCTCACTCGCGTCTGACAGACGCGAGTATAGGAGAGCCGATCGGCGGCTCTCCTGACAGGGGGCGTTCGCGCTGATTGTTTATCAGCGCAGCCCCCCCTCGGATCACCACACTGGACCACCAGGGATGCCCACCCTGGACCACCTGGGTGTGCAAAAACAAAAAAAATATAGAACAAAAAAACAAAAAGCATTAAAAAATAAGAAAAAAGATGCCAATCAGTGCCCACAAATGGGCACTGACTGGGAAAATCAGTGCCACCCCACAGTGTCCATCAGTGCCACCCCACAGTGCCCATCCATGCACAGTGCCCACCTATCAGTGCCCACCTGTGCCACCCATAAGTATCCATCAGTGCCACCCATAAGTGCCGCCCATCTGTGCCGCCCATGAGTGCCCATCAGTGCCGCCTATGAGTGCCCATCAGTGCCGCATAGCAGCGCCGCCAATCAATGCCACCTCATCTGTGCCCGTCAGTACTACCTCATCGATGTCCATCAGTGCCATCTCATCGGTGCCCATCAGTGCCGCCATATCAGTGCCCGTAATTGAAAGAGAAAAACTTATTTACAAAAAAATTAACCTAAAAAAATAAAAACGTTTTTTTGTTTCAAAATTTGCAGTCTTTTTTTAGTTGTTGCGCAAAAAAAAAAAACGCAGAGGTGATCAAATAACAACAAAAGAAAGCTCTATTTGTGGGGAAAAAAGGACGCCAATTTTGTTTGGGTACAGTGTTGTATGACCGCGCAATTGCCATTCAAAGTGCGACAGTGTTGAAAGCTGAAAATTGGCTTGGGCGGGAAGGTGCGTAAGTGCCTGGTATGGAAGTGGTTAAGGGAATCCAGTGCCCCCCCAGAACTAGTGTGTGGGTCCCCTGAAAATTACTGGGCGGGGTTATACAAAAACAGGGTGTGACCTTGACAGGAAGGGGTGGGTCATTTTTCTATTAGGAGGTGCAGATATGTAGTCAGGCCTAGGGCAGAACCAAACCTAAATATACTACTGCATATTAGGGCTTATTTAGACCGGAACCGATTTACAGCGTGTTTTTATATTGTGGGAGGAAACCCACGCAGGCACAGGGAGAACATGCAAACTCCATGCAGATGCTGTCACGGGCGGGATTCGAACTAACGACTCTTTTGCTGCTAGGTCAAAGTGCTATACACTACACCACTGTGGTGAATGAACATGATTGCAGCTGAAAGCATGAGATCTTTTATTTTTTTTTTCAATACCATGCTTTCCAGCCTTATTGACCCCGCCTCTCTCCATAAAGAGGACCTGTCACACACTAGTCCTATTACAAGGGATGTTTACATTCCTTGTAATAGGAAGAAAACTGATCATTTTTTTTTTTTTATTTCAGTGTAAAAAATTATAAAACGAAATAAAAATAAATAAGAAAACCCCCAAAAAAATGTTTTAAAGCGCCCCGTCCCGACGAGCTCGCGCACAGAAGCAAACGCATACGCGAGTAGCGCCCGCATATGAAAACGGTATTCAAACCACACAAGTGAGGTATCGCCGCGATCGTTAGAGTGAGAGCAATAATTCTAGCCCTAGACCTACTCTGCAACTCAAAAAATGCAACCTGTAGAATTTTTTAAACGTCGCCTATCGAGATTTTTAAAGGGTAAAAGTTTGACGCCATGCCACGAGCGGGCGCAATTTTTAAGCGTGACATGTTGGGTATCATTTTACTCGGCGTAACATTATCTTTCACAATATATAAAAAAATTGGGCAAAATGTATTGTTGTCTTATTTTTTAATTCAAAAAAGTGATTTTTATCCAAAAAAAGTGCGCTTGTAAGACCGCTGCGCAAATACGGTGTGACAAAAAGTATTGCAATGACTGCCATTTTATTCCCTAGGATGTCTGCTAAAAAAAAATATATAATGTTTGGGGGTTCTGATTAATTTTCTAGCCAAAAAATTGTGATTTTCACATGAAGGAGAGAAGTGCCAGAATTAACCCGGTGGGCAAGTGGTTAAAGTACTCATGGCTATAAAGAATAGAGTCATTGCTCATTAAAAAAAAAAAAAAAAAAAAAAAAAAGGGGGTCACAGAGCGTCACACAGCGGGGGAATTCAATTTCAATCGCGCCGCCCGGAGAAGAAGTTCCCGCCGTGTCACACTCATGTGACCCCGCCCCCCTCTGACGCACATGACCTTCTAAGGAGTTTACTTGTGGCGTCAGAGGGGGGCGGGTCCCAGGAGCGGGAACACGGCGGCCCAATTCAAATTCAAACGCTGGGTCCGGGGACGAGAAGGCTGGCGGACCGAGAAGAAGACCGGAGAAGACACAAGATGCGAGGAGGCTGGCGGAAGGACGGAGAAGAAGACAGGACAAGACAACGGGCAAGATGCGTGACCAGAAGGCTGAAGGACGGACGGAGAAGATAGAAGAAGACGTCGGGCAAGATGTGGACGAGAAGACCCGAGAAAGAAGCAGCGGAAGAAACCCGAAGGAAAGAAGAAAAGAAGATTTTATTAAAAGATTTGTCAAAAACCGGCTACTGTCATTTTTAACACTTTGACATTTTTTTGGGGGTGAAATGGTAGAGGTACAATGTACCCCATTACCATTTCACATAGGGGGGGGGCCAGGATCTGGGGGTCCCCTTTGTTAAAGGGGTCTTCCAGATTCTGATAAGCCTCCCGCCCGCATACCCCCACAACCACCGGGCAAGGGTTGTGGGGATGAGACCCTTGTCCCCATCAACATGGGGACATCCTCCCCATGTTGAGGGCATGTGGCCTGGTGCGGTTCAGGAGAGGGGGGGGGCCGCACTCTGTCCCCCCCTCTTTTCTGCGCTCGGCCAGGTCAACGTGCTCGGATAAGTGTCTGGTGTGGATTTTTAGGGGGACTCCACGCCATTTTTTTTTTCAATTTGGGGTGGAGTTCCCCTTAAAATCCACACCAGACCTGAAGGGCCTGAAATGGATATTTGCCGGGAACCGCACGTCTTTTTTTTTTTTGGTTTTTACGGCGGGGTTCCCCTTAATATCCATTCCAGACCTGAAGGGCCTGGTAATTTAATTTGGGGGAACCCCTACACATTTTTTTGTTTGTTTTATGAATGAATCCCTTTAGAATTGTCAGAGCCGACAATTCATTATAGCCGCGTGTGAATTTTTAAATGACTTTTTTCCTTCTGAATGTCACTTTGTGCAGGGGGAGTTCTAAGTGCGGGAAAAATGCGCTATTTCACATGCTGACATTACACCCCCCCTAGGTACGAAATTTAAAGGAATATTTCACTTTTATTGTTTCACTTTAAGAATTATTAATTTCACTGCTCCCGAAAAAACGGCCGTTTTAAAAAATAAAAAAAGCATTGATACATGTTCCCTGGGACAGGACTGAGGTCCCCAAACACTTTTTAGGACAAAACTTGCAGATTAGCCTTTAAAATGAACACTTTTGATTTCTCCCATAGACTTCTATAGGGAGTTCGGCGCGGCTTTACATATTAGTTTCAATGCGCCGGCTGCTACGCTGGTTCATGCGCCCAATTAAGCCTCCACCCGGAGTACTAATTAACGCATGAACCAGCGCAGCGCACATAGCATAGTAAATCAGGCCCTATGTGTGATGAAAAAGAGGCACAGCACACGAACATCAAAACCTTGTCCCAACTGTGAAGTATGGTGGTGGGGGCATCATGGTTTGGGGCTGCTTTGCTGTGTCAGGGCCCGGACGAATTGCTATAATCGAAGGAAAAATTAATTCCCAGGTTTATCAAGACATTTTGCAGGAGAACTTAAGGTCATCTGTCCACCAGCTGAAGCTCAACAGAAGATGGGTGTTGCAACAGGACAACGACCCAAAGCATAGAAGTAAATCAACAACAGAATGGCTTAAACAGAAGAAAATACGCCTTCTGTCAGAGTCCTGACCTCAACCCGATTGAGATGCTGTGGCATGACTTTAAGAAAGCGATTCACACCAGACATCCCAAGAATATTGCTGAACTGAAACAGTTCTGTAAAGGGGAATGGTCAAGAATTACTCCTGACCGTTGTGCACGTCTGATCTGCAACTACAGGAATCATTTGGTTGAAGTTATTGCTGCCAAAGGAGGTTTAACCAGTTATTAAATCCAAGGGTTCACATACTTTTTCCACTTGCACTGTGAATGTTTACACGGTGTGTTCAATAAAAACATGGTAACATTTAATTATTTGTGTTTTTTCTAGTTTAAGCAGACTGTGATTTTTCTATTGTGACTTAGATGAAGATCAGATCACATTTTATGACCAATTTGTGCAGAAATATCATGTCATGGCATATCATTCCAAAAGGGTTCACATACTTTTTGTGGCAACTGTATAAGAAGGCTGTATGTGTAAAATTCAAATTCCTACTGTTATTGAGAACAAAAAGTGATTTTCATATATTTTCTTTAGGTGTTATTAAAAAAAAATTCTAGGGTTGCACCGATACCGATACTAGAATCGGTATCGGTGCTGATATCGAACATTTGGAAGAGTACGTGTACTCCTGCAAATGCTCCCAATGCCTAGTCCGATACCTGGACACCCAGGGATAATCGGTGCAGTGGCAGAGAAAGTTATAATCACTGACCTCCCTGTGTGGCTTTAAATAAAGCAGCTGACAGACGATTCTCCTCCTCTCTCCTCCGCAGTTTTCAGCTGCTTTTTTAAAACCAACACAGGGAGATCAGTGATTATAACTGCCCCCGCTGGGAACCAATCGCTCCTGATTGTCCCCTGTATCCTCCTCTGGCTCCCCTCTGTGTCCTCCCCTGTGCTTCTCCACGGGCTCCTCCGGTCCCCTCTGTGTGCTCCTCAGGTGTCCCCCCATCCTCCTCCAGGCCCCCTCGGTGTGCTCCTTCGGTCCCCCCCATCCTCCTCCCCCATCCCAGATCTTTCAGGATGGAGAGCGGAGGAAGAAGCCGGTAAATTTGTCATTTACTGGCTCCTTCCTTCTCTGAATTCACTGACTCTGTCCATTCATAACTGAGCATTGTAAACTGTATTTAGGATGCTTCAGTTTATGAATGGAGAGGAGTCGCTGTCTCTCCTGTCCATTCATATTCCGTGCAGCTGAGGCTGCTGAGAAAGTGACTGGGGTATCTCTATCCTCAGTCCCTTTCCATGTCTCAAAGGGGAGATTTAAGGGGTCTGTTTAGACCCCTGACATCTCACCAAAGCCCCCCTACCCCCAACAGGGTTTAATAAAAATAAAAAATAAAGAAAAGAAACATTGTAATAAATATTTTTTAAAGTAAAATTATAAACATAATAAAAAATGTAATAAAAAACACTGACTCTGACTGTCCACCCCAAAAAAATAAAGCATTGTAAATATAGATAGATAGATAGATAGATAGATAGATAGATAGATAGATAGATAGATAGATAGATAAAGATAGATATATATGTATATATAGAGAGAGATCTATCTATCTATCTATATATATATATATATATATATATATATATATATATATATATATATTAAAGAATAATAAATAAAATTGTAAAAAATAAAATACTGACACAGTCCACGCCTCATCAGCGCCACCTATCAGTGCCCATCAGTGCTGCATATAAGTGCTACTGTCACATGACATTTAAAAAAAGTATCGGTAATCAGTATCGGCAAGTACTTGAAAAAAAGTATTGGTACTTGTACTCTGTCGTAAAAAAGGGGTATCGGGACAACCCTAAAATTTTCCTTATACTATTTAGTCTGCTAAATATGAATTAATGTGTATACTTTTTAATATTTTTCTTTTTCCGCTAGTGGGTGGCATGTACATGACTGGTATTTTAGGAATAACTCAGAGGTTTGCTCTCCCCTTCTGTTTTGGCCCCATGCCTCGGTGCATGAGGCTCTGGCATTTAGATTGGAGTGGAAGGTACAAGCAGTACTTACATTTAATGCAGTATGCACCCAGGAACAAATGCCGAAACGCAGTCTGCACTAAATGTAAGTATTAATCTCCAGGCTGACAGTCTACCCGCAGCAGGGATGGACGGTGTGCCTGTACCTTCCACGTGCACACTGGAATATCATGCATTGGGGCTAAATGTCCAGTGTGCATAGGGCCTTAAGGATAGATGGTTCCCTCTAGATTCTCAGTCTGCAGGTGCAGTTAACGAGTACGGAGATGGTCCAGGGCTATCTTTTTATTAGATGGTCCAAAATGCCTTGCACATACTAAAGCATGAAAAAATATGTAAAATATGAGCAGTGAATGGAATATCAATATTTATGCATTTCAACTTGTTTCCTTTTCCATTAGGGTACGTCCTTCTCCGAATATTTCTCTAATAATTGAACTACAGGCATCAGGTGGTTATGACCCTTATGGGCAAGAAGTCAGTCGTCTAATACCTCGGGGGTGGGTAAAGGTAGACATTTTTGATTATCAGAACAGAGTTATCAGTGGGCAATGGAAAGTTCCAATCCGTACACTTCCTGTGAAACCATCACTCACTTCCGGAGCTTTGAATGGAGTACCTCAGGTAACGCATTTAATCCTTTGTTCAAATAAGCCAACTGAATAATTTTTTTTATGCTGACATAGAAGAGATACACTAACTGCAACTTACTGTATTTTTGCACTTTGTTACAATATATTATAGCAAATATATATCTCCTTTTTTTAGCTGGAAAATGCAGAGTTGTATTTTCGCCTTGTTAATGCAAAGGATGCAGACATACAGAGCACTTACCCCATTGACATCAACAACTCAGTATTCTATAAGTACCCTCCAATGGTAAGTCCCACAAACCATCATATCAAATGTGCAGTAAATGTGAAATATATATTTGACTAAATAATTTAGATAATTTACTATTATCCAAATTATGTGAAATAAAAATGCCACTCATGTGCGGAGCACCTACAAGAGCTTTTTTATTCAGCACTACGGCTTTGAGGCTACATACCAGCAATGCCAAGGTGTTCAACTAACAACAGAAAGGCACTTAAGCCCTAAAGTATCCTGGCCCTTGATTTGCTAGAGAAGATCTTGCCTAATAATATGGCTTCTTTATGTAAAAAATTATTATCTAGTAGTGCCTTGATGTCAGTGGTATGAAGTTTGTTGCCATGATGGTATTTGTTCAGTGGAAGCCAATATCAGTTGTAAAAGTACTGTTCACCACAATCCATGTGCTGCACAATGCTTTTTCATTAAAGGACAAGTCAAATTCATGAATTGAGAAAATCTCCTCAGAACCCCTTTCTATCCCCCTCAACCCTAACCGATGACAAGCCTTCCCCCCTCTCCTTAACTGCAGGTCTTTACTCCAACAGCTTCATTCTCCCATTCTGTCAAATAATTTAGTGCTAGGCTGCCAGGACTTGTGTGCTATTGTCCATAGACCTGAACAGGACATGCCCATACTGTTAGAGCTATCTTATATTTAAACCTATAGGATATTAGTGCACAGGCACAAGCAGACTGGCCTTAGATTTTTGCTGTCTGTGCTGTAGACAGCATGGGAGGTTGCAGCCACGAAAGGAACTAAAATATGACCTAGAAGGGGGAAGGCTACACAGGTTAGTGTATTGAGTAGGCTAAGAACAAGGGCTGGGGTATTTTTTCTAATTTATAAGCTTGAATAATAATAAATATAAAAACGCCATTGTTGCTGGTGTGCAGGCTCTGCTGCTTGCACATGTTTTGAGATGAATTACGCTGACAGGAGGAGGGTGCAGGCCAGTGGGGTTTGGCAAACAAACCCACCCCCCTCACTCGCACAAATGCCACCTCCCCACTCGGGAGATGGGCGGGAAGGCAGAAATTGGGCAGGAAAGTGGCGATCAGTCCGGCCTTACTATTGGAGCAGGGGCGGACTGACCATTGAGTCACTCGGGCACTGCCCGAGGGCCCCATGCCACTAGGGGGCCCCATCCGGGTTGCCAGGCTCAGTAAAACCAGGGACAGTATGTAAAAATCTGTGTTTTTTTTAGATCTGTCCCTGATATGTCCGAAAATGACATGCTTTTAATGTGAATATCCCAAGATTTTAGCTGCCCGCCTCTGCACTACCTCCTGGCGTGGTGGCCATCTGTAAGCCAGAGGGGTCCCATAATCTTCTATTGCCCGGGGGCCCCATGAGTTGTCAGTCCGCCCCTGTATTGGAGGCTGTTCTTGCTCCAGGCTCCCAGCCGAACAGGCATTGCTTCTCCTCCCATCCGAACAGGTAGTGGGTCCTGAGACCCGATTGGCCGGGAGTCTTAAGACTTCTGGCCAATCGGGTCTCAGGGCCTGCTAACTGATTGACGGGGAGGAGAAGCAGGAAGACATTAGCGAATATTAATTTGCTAAAATCACACAAGTGGGTGGGCTCGGGGCACAGAGCACCCTTTTTTTAAGCCAATTAGAGCTTCAGGCTCTAATCACGTGCTTCTTAAAAAAATGTAAATCCATGAGTCTGACGCCCTGCATGTAAAATAGGGACTGGGCGCATGGATTAGGGAGGTGGTGCCCCTAATGGAGCGGCCGCCATTGGTGCAGGCTCAGCCCAGCTCATGACTTATCAGTATACTGCTGCTTCTTCATTGCCCTACCATCAGTCTGAGGGCTAAAATGTGACAATACTGTATGTAGCGCCCCACAGTAGGCAACTAGTGTTAGGTGCACTTTGTTTTTGACCTTTCCAGTAATAATTTGTTAGTCTGTATCTAGGTTCTTGGTGCAGGCTCATCTACTTTCCCCTGCATCTCACTGAACTCTGGGATATAGTTGGCAGAGAGTTTGACCCTGGCCTGCATATTCATTCCTCTTTAGCCAATCCCTGGTCAGGAGATTGAGTTACCAGCAGGGGGCTGAGGAATTACTGGGAGAATACCTGCAACACTAAAGAAATCTTTTCATGGTCCCAGCTCCTGCTAGGGCTCTGGGACCTCAGGTCTAGCATCCTGAAAGCATACATAAATATCTATTGAGGATCCAGGTCACAGGCAACAAGTACAGAAGCTGAATGGTACTGCAGGTGGCATTACAGTACACAGGGCACAGTGAGTACCAGCCATGTGAATTATAGAGACTTGTCTGTGCACAATTTGGGAGAGCTTACTACAGTACATCCAGGATTATACTCCTGTTGAGAAATTCCAGTTTGAAATGGAATTACCCTTCACATTCAAGAGGGCGGTTCTTACCCTGAAGGAGCAGATAAAAGTTAGAGTCCTCCATTACAGTATTTGTTAGAGGTTCTTTGGCGTATCCCAAGGTTTGTCCTAATCCTATTCTATTTTTTCCCGCAAATAAACTGCAAAAAGACATCCACGGGCTGATCTTTGACCTGAGTGACTTTGAAAATGCTCTGTGCCTGGAACCTGGGACCAAACAGCCAGCCCGGTCAGGGGTGTGTGCTACATGTATTTTTAAACTGTAACATGGAATAGGTTGTCATCCTTTGCTGTCTGGCAGAAGCGTACAAATAAAAAGTAACTGTACAAAATTCCAATTTTCATAAAACAGTTTATATATGTAATTTCCCACTGTGTATTTAGCTTGTCGCCTGGAATCTAGCTTTAATTGTCAATGGTTCATAACAAAATATTCCAGACAGTGGGTCTTGGCTCTGTACAGCGACAGCAGGATTTTGGCACAGCTAACAAGTAGGTAGATTCAGGTAGAATGGAATAAAGTTACGGCGGCGTAGCTTAGCGTGTTTAGGCTACGCCGCCGTAAGTTAGCTAGGCAAGTAATGATTCTCAATGTACTTGCCTGCTAATATACGGCGGCGTAGCCTAAAGCGGGCGGGCGTAAGGGCGCCGAATTCAAATCTGTGTTAGGGGGGCGTGTTTAATGGTAATAAGGCTTGACCTTACATTTTTGTTACTGCGCATGCGCCGGGCACCTACATTTCCCAGTGTGCATTGCGGCTAAGTACGCCGCACGGGCCTATTGATTTTGATGTGGACGTAAATGACGTAAATCCTGAATTCACGGACGACTTACGCAAACGACGTAAAAAATTTGAATTTCGACGCGGGAACGGCGGCCATACTTGACATTACTATTCCACTAGGGCCTAGTTCTAACTTTACGCGGCCTATCTCTTACGTAAACGGCGTAAAAGTACTGCGTCTGCCGGGCGTACGTTCGTGAATCGGCGTATCTCCTCATTTACATATTCTACGCCGACCGCAATGGAAGCGCCACCTAGCGGCCATCCAAAATATTGCAATCTAAGATAGGACGGCGCAAGCCGTCGTATCTTAGATATGTTTAAGCGTATCTCTGTTTGAGCATACGCTTAAACATAAGTCGGCGTAGATTCTGAGTTAGGTCGACTTATCTACTGATAAGTCGGCCTAACTCTACCTGAATCTACCTAACGCTCTGTCCATTGAGTGGTCTGAGCAGTATTATCAGGTTTGCAGTACTGCATACCAGCAAGAGATCTGAAACTTTACAGCCTTACCCACCCACCCGTCTTTTATAACTCTCTGAAAAACTAATGCCGAAGGTTCTGTTTTCCCATTAGAAAGGAGTTATAGATGCACCCTACAATTGACTTTCAAAAGGAACAGATGGAAAATTCAACAGGCTTTAATTAACTAAAACTGTATAACAAAGTATCTGTTACAGTTGTTAGTAAAGTGGGAAGGGAAACTTGCATCTGGAATCCTGGAGAGATTTAGATGTTAAAACAATAATCAATTTACAATAATGATCTTGACATTGCAACATGAATTTCAATTGATGACCGTATTTTGAAATTTCATGATGCATGTAATACAGTTGAGTTTACCAATTTTTGCTCAGAGTGCAATGCCTTCCAACAAGGCTGCATGCAGTTAAACTATAATACTTATGCTGCGTACACACGATAGGGCTTTTGCCCGGCCAAATCACATCGGAATTCCGACGGAATTCCATTGGAGAAAAAAAGAACATGTTCTATATCTAAACTCTGATGGAATTCCTCGGAATTTACGATGAAAAAACTCAGATGGGGCTACACACGATCGGAATATCCGATGGAAAATGTCTGTCTGACTTCCGATCGTGTGTACAAAGCATTATCCTTTTTCTTACTTATTTTTCACTGCCTTTGTCTGAACTCAAAGTTCAATAACAAAGAAAGAATGTTAGTCATTATAAATCTACTAACACAACTATTTTTTTTACTCTACAGACCGTGTCTTATTTCCACCCAGAGGATGTTGTTCTTCCATCTCCTTACTATGGCTCCCCACAGTTTTTTCCAAACATGCATCCCATCTATGGGGACAATGTGGATTCCCCTCCTTCCAGGGATAGAATAATGACCCACTGAAATGAATGAGATCTGCATTTATGAACATTTAAGCATCTTCTGTTGATAATAATTCCATTTTGTGTTTATAAAAAAATATTTCTGATTGTATTCATATTTTCAGACTGCTGTGTTATTGCAAAATCTAGCACGATGTGTACGCTAAGAATAAAATAGAATGGCAGCAAAAAATAACACGATAAAAATAAATGACCAATTAAAAGATAAAATAAAACCTAGCTTTTGCTCAATATTAACTTCAGTTCATAGATTTCCTTTCACAGTGCTTTGTTTCAGCATCTTTTAAACCACTTCCGTTGAGACTGGTCTCCCTGAATCTGCTCCAGTCTGTGACTGGACAGTGAAAGGAGAAGCAGCACATGTATTGCTTTTCATTATTACAGAGCTGTGCTAATTTTTGTATTTTTATCTGCCTGGAGTTCAGACTTAACATTACCCATAGATTTAATATTATCTTAGTATTTTTTGAATCCTCAGTTGGACATTATTTGACAGTTTTCAATGCTGTACTCTCAAGCCTTATGCACACGACCGGGATTCCCGACGGTAAAAAGTCTGCGGGGAATCCCGGGGGGGAAAACCGAGAACCTGCTCAGTAACTTTCCCCCTATACACACCAGAGGTTTTCCTGTCAGGAAAACTGCGGTGAGAGCTTTGGCCGGGAATCCCAGCCATGTTTATGCTCCACCGCAGTGTTTCCCATAGGGAAACTGCCGTGGAAAAGGCCGCCGGTAATCGTGGCAGGAAAAAAGAGAACATGTCCTTATTTTTCCTGCCAGGATTTCCGGCGGTTTTCCTGTTGGGAAAACTGCCATGGAGCATACACATGGCCAGTTTTCCCGGCCAAAAGCTGTCATGGCAGTTTTCCAGACGGGAAAACTGGTCGTGTGTACGAGGCATTACAGACCATAAACAATGTAATAGAATGTAAGCATACGTCAGTGCACTTTAGCCGATATACAATTCTGTAATAGTGCTCAACAAACTCAAAATGCTGACTACACACACAGCAATTTATAGGCAGTGACAGACACTTTCATTTACTTATGTCACAAAGGGAGGTTGACTTGCCACCAACAGCTTTCTTCGTTTCCATTAGGTTGTTTTTGAAAATAAAATAATGCTATGTGTAGGGACAACTTTATTATTATTATTATTATAATACAGGACTTATATGGCGCCAACAGTTTGCGCAGCACTTTACAATATAAAGGGAGACAATGCAGTACTGTAACAATACAATTCAATTCAAGAGGGTTAGGAATGCACTGCTTCTGTGAGCTTACAATCTAAAATGGAGATGCTGGTAAAACAAAAGTTAGTAGTAACTGAGGTATAAAATGATGAGGGAAGTAGAAGATTTGGTTCTTAGCTGAAGGCAGGATAGGCATCCCTGAATAGATGAGTTTTCAGGTAGGAGATAACTGGACAGATTGGAGTAGTGAGTTCCAGAGAATGGGAGAGGCTCTGGAGAAGTCCTAGAGAAAAGCATGAGAATAGGAGCCAAGGGAGCTAGAGAGCAGGAGGTCTTGGGAGGAATTTGGATGATATTTGGTGGTGTATCTCAAAGCAGAGTTGTAATGGCTTTGTATGTTATTGTTAGTGTTTTGGATTTTACTTTTAAGTAAAAAAACCCTAGTTGAATTACTTTTAATTTGCTAAAGTGCTAAAAAAAACAATATTTTTTTCAAAGTAAAGTCATTTTATCCTTATTTTGGTATCTTATGTTGCATTTCAATGCTACTGATCACACTGTTCACATTGAGGTGATATGATTTCAATTGAGGTGATATGATTTCAATTTACAAATACCAATACCATACTGGTGACCCCACAATAGGGATAAAACGTTTTCATGGAAGGAAGTTTAACAAGGCACGTGACCACTTGAAAAAGAAGTTAAACATTAAACTACGTAGAGGGTTCTTTACTGTAAGAACTGCAAGGATGTGAAATTTCTTTCCACAAGTGGTGGTCTCAGAGGGTGGCACCGATAGTTTAAAAAAACTATTAGATAAGCACCTGAACGACCACAACATACAGGGATATACGTATACTAAATATATACTATGTAATACTAAAATATAATCACACACATAGGTTGGACTTGTGTCTTTTTTCAACCTCACCTACTTTATAACTATGTAACATATATCACTGGTATAAAACATATACAGTATATGTTAATTTTATTTACCGTATTTATCGGCTTATACCGCGCACTTTTTTGCCCTTAAAATCAGGGCAAAATCGTGGGTGCGTGATATACGCCGATACCCACTTCCTGCGCTGTGTTTGAACCACTCCGCCAAAATATACCGAGCGCAGTACACTCTGGTATAGTCGGGCAGGCTCGGCTACGCTCGCAGTCACGTCCTGTGCGTCCTGTACGTCCTTTACGCGAGAGGAGCCGAGCCTGCCTGAGTATACCTGAGTGTAAAGCGCGGGAAGCGGCTGAAAAACACAGCGGGGAGGACACCACGATGGCCGCAGAAGGACGCCGGACCGGACAAGGCCACCAATGGACGCCGGGCAAGACACCGACGAGGGGCATCCAAACCGTATTTCTTTTTTTTCCAGAAATTTTCCTTCTAGGTTGGGGGTGCGCGCTATACGCCGGGGCGCGTTATAGAAAGATAAATACGGTATGTACATATGCTATTCTTGCACTGAATAAGGGGATAGTGCTGTTTTTTATCTGTTCAGGTTAGCTTATCGGTCTGCCATTTCTCCTTTTATGGTCCAATCACAGGCTGGGGGAAGGACAAGACCTGTAAGTGTTATTTAACTATAGCAGAGAAAAATAAGGTCTCCTGCCCTACCAGACAGGGCTGTGCGGTGTGACAGACCTTTGAAAAATCTAAGAACTGGAGGGGACAGAGTATCAAATCCTTTTTCTGGTAAAACCTTAACTTCAGTTGCATGTTTAGCTGTTTGCCCGACGTTCATCTGTAAATCTTAGATGGAAGGCTATACCTTAATTTAGGGGTTATCTTGGGGTTTAGGGCTGAAGTAAGGCAAAATACACTTGAGGGTTTTAAAAGTAGAAGCTACACTCTAATAAACTTCAACAAAGTTGCTAGGATGTACCTCCTACCTTCATCTCCTCTTCCCCTGCTGCCACTTTCCCACCACTATTACAGACAGCTGGGAATTGCTGTGTATTACATAGCAGGAGTGGATGTCAAAACACAGCATTGGTGTGAAAAAGATTGTCTGTACAAAGATAGTCTGCAACTGTCATTGAGTAATACAGTGTAATGATGTATTGTTACATTGTATTTACTATTTTATATAGGTAGATTAAAAGCGTGATCTGAATATAACATCAGTTTAAAAAGACCTTACAAGTAAAAAAAAGTGGGGACCCAAACGATCCTGTGGCAGACATGGGAGCAGTAATGTTAACAAATAGTGGGGTTTATATACTAAAGGCAAATAGACTGTGCACTTTGAAAAGTACAGTTGCTCCAACACTGAGGCCCCGTACACACGACCAAGTTTCTCGGCAGAATTCAGCCAGAAACTCGATCGGAGCCGTATTCTGCCGAGAAACCCGGTCGTGTGTACGCTTTTGGCCGAGGAAACCGACGAGGATCTCGTCGGGCCAAATAGAGAACATGTTCTCTATTTCCTCGTTAGTCAATGAGGAAAGTTGGCTCGCCGAGATCCTCGGCGGCTTCACAAGGAACTCGACGAGCAAAACGATGTGTTTTGCCCGTCGAGTTTCTCGGACGTGTGTACGGGGCCTTAGTAAATGAGGCAAGGCTTCAATTTGCAAAAAATACCCAACCACATGCAAGGAAAAAAAACATTTTTGCTTGCACATGATTGGATGATGGAAGTCAGCAGAGCTCCTGCTTATTTACTAAGTTCTGGAGCAACTGCCCTTGCAAAGTGTACAGTCTTTTTGCCTTTTGTAAACCAACCCAGTGTCTGCATAGCAGTGGCGTCTGGTGGTAATTATTTGGGGTCGGTCCAGTTGGTCGGGTCCAGAGCACTTACCCCATCTATGGCGGGCTTCACGGGCGTAAGGCATCGTGGGTGGCTTCCCCTTCCCCTGCTCTCCTCCGCGGTGACTTACAAACACTGACACTCTCCTGATTGTGGGGCCCTTTTTTCCCTTTTCTCCTCCGCGGGCATCACGGGTGAGTTCCCCTTAGCCTGCTCTCCTCCGCGGGCAACACGGTGGCTCCTTTTGGTCAACCGGTAAACAGGTCTCAGACCTGTTTCCTAAATGGCAGGGATGAGATTCAGTGTTTAAATAGAGAATATTCATTTTCTATTGTCACACAACTAAGTGAGCACATCCTATTTTGAAGCCTATTAGAGCCTCTGGCTCTAATCACATGCTTAGAAAAAACAGCCCTCCATTGGAATTTATGCATCCGGAGTCCTGCATGGGGGCTGGGCACATGGATAGGGGAGCGCAGTACCCATGCACCCTTAATGGACGTGCTGCCCCTGCTGCATAGTAACACAGAAATAGGCCGATTCTAATACTATACCAAAAAGTTTGAGACTCCGTAAGCCATATGTGATTTCAACCCAAAACCATACCTACCAATCAAGCTATATTTAGAACACCTATGGTGGACACGTGGACGAGACTGCAACAGTGTAAAGCGTAATGGGCCATTATCCAGATTACAACATAAAGAAGGAAGCCCAGAGATGGAGTTAAATTCTTTACAGAGGTCCGCATACAATCTTCTGTTTCTTTTCGTTCTATTAGGTATTGCCGGAGGTTGTATGTGGACCTCTACTAGAATTAGAACATTAGAATTGATCTAGTTCTGTGTTACTATGCAGACCCTATTTGTTATCATTCTAGGGCCATTACTGCTCCCATATCAGCCCAAGAGAGGCTTGGGTCCCCTTGGTCTGTGTGCCTGGCTGGTTGGGCTGCCCTCACCCTTGGGTAAGTCTCATGGATCCCAATGTGGGTCCTGGACATTTTTTTGTTCAGTTGCTTTTTTGTAATATAAGTTAGTGTTTTTCTATTTTTTTTGTATTTGTCTGTTGTAGACATTCTTTGCTCCTGTGTCTCCTGAAGAAGCAGCATACAGCACCAAAACAAGCCTGGCTACATGTACAGTATATCCCCCTGCGCTGTGATTGTGAAAGCTGTCTCAAGCATGTAATGCATATACTATGATTGCGCAGCATAGAAAGCATGTTGTGGCTAATCTTGGGAGCATTAATAATGATTTTATGAATTGTTTGATTGTTATTTGTAGGATTTATTTGAATATGTCCTTTTGTAATAAAGATAATGCATTGCTTTTTTAACAAAACTTTTTGTGTAATGTCCTATTGGGCATAGAGAAAGTCCATATTTCCTATACAATCTTTGGTACCCAATCAGCCCCAATTAACTTTATTATTTTTTTTTATTTTTTTTTGCTATTAAAGCAGCATTTAACTCAAAAACAAAAATTCAACACATTGCAGCTTACTAATCCTTAGATGCTGTGGCTACATTTGTTTTCCTTTTTAGCCTTTTTTCCCTGTATTTCACTTGGTGATCCAGCCAGTAACATCTTTTCTGTTTTAGGCCCCTTTCACATTGAGGAGTTTTTCAGGTGGTACAGCGCTAAAAATAGCGCTGCTATCGCGCCTGAAAAACTCCTTCACTGCAGACTCAATGTGAAAGCCCGAGGGCTTTCACACTGAGGCGATGCGCTGGCGGGAGAGAAAAAAATCTCCTGTCAGCAGCATCTTTGGAGCGGTGAGAGGAGCGGCATGTATACCGCTCCTTCACCGCTCCTTCCCATTGAAAACAATGGTAAACCGCGGCAATACCGCCCGCAATGCGCCTCTATAGAGGCGCATTGCGGGCGGTATTAACTCTTTATCGGCCGCTAGTGGGGGTTAATACCGCACCGCTAGCGGCTGATACCCGCGGCAATTCCGGCGGTATAGCGCCGCTATTTTTAGCGGCGTTATACCGCCACCGCAGCTCCCGCCCCAGTCTGAAAGGGGCCTTAGGGTGTATGCATTTTGGATGAAGTAGTAAAGCAGACACCTTTTGGACAGCATTAATGTCAGTCTAAAGGAGAGGGTAGTTTTAGACTAGCAGAATTAGATGGATTCAACTTAACTCTAGCTAACATTTTATAACATTTTATAAGCAGTTACAGCAGTTTTTACCTTTTGAGATAAAGATTTAACATAAATTAATAAAAGCTGACCATTGTAAGCACTATTGTCAGTGGTAAATGGTTTGCCTCAAACCTCCAACTGTTACTTTATCTGCACAGCTTGGTCTGGTAAAGTAGGTTGAAACAGGGGTGTACGTATAGGGGTTGCAGGGTTTGCAATTGCAACCTGGCCCAATGCTCAAGGGGGCTTGTGCAGCCCTTGTACACATGGATAGAAAGGGTGGCATATAGAGGAACCGATCCCCTCCATTTTCCTCTTTCAACGGCTGCAGGAGAAAAATGGAGGGGATTGTTTCCTCTATATGCCACCCCCCTGCCCCGGCGATCCACCTCCTGCTGCCCCGAGCACCTGTGTACTCTCCCCGCCTCCCCATGCCAGAATGGAGAGCTAGGAAATGTGTCATTTACTGGCCCCTTCCCTTGTCTTAATGACAAGGGGGTTAAGGCAGTGCTGGAAAATAATGGTGGGAACAAACCATTGACACCATTTATGCCCAATTTGGACATTTGGACTTTTGGTGCCAGCGGTTTAGACACTACTGGCTGTGTGTTGAGTTATTTTAAGGGGACAGCAAATTTTTTACACTGTTATACAAGCTGTACACTCACTACTTTACATTGTAGCAAAGTTTTATTTCTTCAGTGTTGTCACATGATAAAATAGAATATTTACAAAAATGTGAGGGGTGTACTCACTTTTGTGAGATACTGAAGGTATTTTTGTAGGGGCAGCTGCCCAGAGCCAATGAAGACATGGCTTATTTTTGGCAGTGGGTGGATGTAGTACTGCCCTAGGTAGGTGCTAGAGAGAGAGTATAGTTTTTGTATTTCCCTGACTACCAGGGAGGCTATTAGGTACATTTTGGTGCTCTCTGACTACCAGGGAGCAATGATCCATTAATAGGGTTTGCTCATTGTGACGGACTCCTGAACACCCTGTTGTGCAGGTCGGTCTTACTGAGCGGGCACCCCTGGGCACAGCCCAGGGGCCCCACGTTCACCTGGGGCCCCATCAGAGCTGGACAAGTAGCACTAGCCGGGGCCCCGAGGGAGTGTCAGTTGGTGCGCTCGAGGTGCGCTGAATGAGTAGTCGGCGCTCTATAGTTAGCTGGTATCTTCGGCGGTGTACAGCTCCACATCACCGCAGAATCACTGCAGAAGATTACAGCTAACTAAGGCTCTCCACAGCACCAGAAAGATGAGAAACACCTTCCTCCGCTCGCGGAACATCCGCAGCACACCCGGGAATGGCCAGGAAACCCGTAGCTTCTCCTCTCCTCCCCCTCCTTTCATGGTTGCTGAGCCGCTCCATCCTCACTGCTCAATGTGCAGTGACAAGCGGCTCGGGAGGTGTGGCCGTCCTGGAAGGAATCCCCACACTGCTCCGTACTGTACCCTCCACATCCCTTCTCCCACCCCTCTCTCCCTGCATGTGTGCCGCTACGTCTGTGAAGGGGATGAGGGGGTGGGAAGAATAAAGAGTCAAAGACCACAAGAATGAGAGAAGTCACTGACTGAGAGCCCCCAGGGACCATTCAGGTAAGTGAGCACTGTGACCAGACCCCATTCTCCCCCTCCTTCTCTCCCCTCTTCCTTCTCCCCATCCTTCTTTCCCCCCTTCCCTTCCTTCTCTCCCCTCTTCCTTCCCCCTTCCTTCTCCCCCCTCCCCTTCCTTCTTCCCATCCCCTTCCTTCTCCCCCCTCTTCCTTCTCCCTTGCCCTCCTTCTCTCCCCCTCCCCTTCCTTCTTTCCCCCCTTCTTTCTCTCCCCTCTTCCTTCTCCCTCGCTTTCCTTCTCTCCCCCACCTCCCCCTTCTCCTCCTCTCCCCTTCCTTCTTCCCCCCTCCCCTTCCTTCTCTCCCCCACCTCCCCCCTTTATTCTTCCTCTCCCCTTTCTTCTCACCCTCCCCTTCCTTCTCTCCCCTCTTCCTTCTCCCTCGCCTTCCTTCTCTCCCCCACCTCCCCCCCCCTTCTCTCCCCCACCTCCCCCCCCTTCTCCCCCCCCTTTCTTTCCCCCTCCCCTTCCTTCTCCCCCCATCCTTCTCCCTTGCCTTCCTTCTCTCCCCCATCTCCCCCCTTCCTTCTCTCCCACACCCTCCCTTCCTTCTCCCCCTTCCTTCTCCCCCTGTCTTCCCCCTTCCCCTTCCTTCTCCCCCCCTCTTCCTTCTTCTCCCTCGCCTTCCTTCTCTCCCCCCCTTCTCCCCCATCCCCTTCCTCCCCCCTTCCTTCTCCCTCGCTTTCCTTCTCCCCCCCTTTCTTCCCCCCTCCCCCTCCTTCTCCCCCTTCTTCTCCCCTTCCCCCCCTTCCAGACACGCTAAATCTGGTGGCAAGGGGTGGGTGGCAAGTGACACGATGAATCTGGTGACAGTGGCAAGTTACACACCAAATCTGGTGGCAGGTGATGGTGGCGAGTGACACACTGAATTTGGTGGCAAGTGGCATGCTGAATCTGGTGGCAGGGGATGGGTGGCAATTGACATGCTGAATCTGGTGACGGTGGCGAGTGACACACTGAATTTGGAGGCAAGTGACACGCTGAATCTGGTGACAGGTGGCGGTGACATGCTGAATTTGGTGGCAAGTGACACGCTGAATCTGGTGGCAGGGGATGGGTGGCAATTGACACGCTGAATTTGTTGACAGGTGATGGTGGCATGTGACACACTGAATTTGGTGGCAAGTGACACACTGAATTTGGTGGCAAGTGACACACTGAATCTGGTGACAGGGGACGGTGGCAAGTGACACACTGTAAAGTAGAAATATTGTACTTCCATTCTTGAGAGTAGGTGCGTAAATTGGGGCAAACTTGTAGGGGCCCCATAGCATTACTTTGCCCAGGGGCCCATGATGCTATTAGGAAGGCCCTGCTGTTGGGTATTTCTGCCAAGAAGCTGCTTTCCAAGTCCTGGAACACAAAAGTCCATGACACTCATTGTGCTCAGATGCTGCTCATGGTGTCTGCCTGTTTCACACTGGTCCAATAGGACAAGGCATTTTGGACAGTGGGAGGAAACCTGACAAATGGGAGCATAGGTGTAGTTACAGCCCTAGCCATTGGCAGAAGCAGGTACCTGAAGGCATGCTGAGTGACTGTATATATGCCTGTGGCACATGTGTTCGGGGTCTTCGGCTGGAGAGCTGGGCCCTGAAGGGAGGGAGCTGCTGCCCCTCCCCTGTACTGGCTGCCCTGTGGCCTCAGGTGGCCGTGCTATTAGATATGCGGCGGACTACAACAAAATGGCCGCAAACTCATTTCCGCTTGCAGTATATATAAAGCCAAACGCCACTACCAATCAGGTTCCCCAGATGAAGACACGTGACAGTGTTGTAACGCGTAGGGATTGGCTGTGGGCAGACGTGCACCTGGAGTGACGTAACAAGGCGCAGAGAACGCCGCTGTTCAAGTTTTTACTTTGCACCCTTTTTTTATGTTGATGTAAGAGCATTTACATTCGAATAAACGTCCCCTTGTTTGTGATACTACACCATTGGAGGTCTTTCTCTGTCTTCTCTCACCCCCGGTCCCCTTATTGGAGCCCTTATAGGGACTATTTAAGGAATTGGTTGGAGTAAGCCGCAGCAATATATATTATGGGGTAGATTCACGTACCTCGGCGCATCTAAGATACACTACGCCACCGCAACTTTTTTTTCGAATCCTGAAGGAATTCGCGCCGTAAGTTTCGGCGGCGTAGTGTATCTTTGGCGGCGTAATGGCGCGGAATTCAAATGGATGTAATGGGGGCGTGTTTTATGTTTATACGTCGTAACCCGACGTAAACAACGTCTTGTTTTAACTGCGCATGCGCTGTCCGTGGGGGTATCCCAGTGCGCATGCACGAAATTAAGCCGGACGGTGACGTCATTCTACGCAAATCCCTATTCGCGAATGACTTACGCAAACAACGTAAAAAATTCAAAATTGTACGCGGGAATGCCGGCCATACTTAACATTGAGTACGCCTCATAACAGCAGCTTTAACTATACGTCAGAAAAAGCCGAACGCAAACAACGTAAAAAAATGCGCCGGCCAGACGTACGTTCGTGGAACGCCGTAACTAGCTAATTTACATACTCGACGCGGAATTCAACGGAAACGCCACCTAGCGGCCGCCGAAAAATTGCATCTAAGATCCGACGGCGTACTAAGACGTACGCCTGTCGGATCGATCCCAGATGCCGTCGTATCTTGTTTTGTAGATACAAAACAAAGATACGACGCGGGACATTTAAAATTACGCCAGCGTGTCAATAGATACGCCAGCGTAATTCTTTTGTGGATCTGCCCCGAAGTCTGCAGGAAGTCGGAAAGACACCAGTGGAAGTGTATAAAGTGGGAATATCGTTGGATGTATGGAGGTGAAGCTCTTTATGGATTTCCTTGTTGCTGTATCTGTATATATATGAGGTGAGAGTTCTGAGAGACCACACACGCTGGGGATCAGACCACTTATTCATTGTTTTGGGCTTACAGATCAACGGACGTTTTTTTTTCCATTTACACATATTTTTTATTTTTTTCACCAGATTATCTGCTTTATGTATATGGACTATTTTTTGGTGTTACACACGACTTGATTATTACACATCACTGTTATTGTTTCATTCACTTCAATTCAATAGTATTTATGCGTGTATAGATTATGCGCGAGAACCTTTATTTATTTTATTAGTACAACAACAGTGCATATTTTTAGCTCTGATTACTGTAGTAATGTCACTGGTTCCAAAAAAGGGTAAAAAATGTCTGTTAGGCATTCGATCTGTCTGCCGCAATGCCGTAGTCCTGCTAAAAATCACTGATTGCCACCATTAAAATAAATAAATAATAAAAAAGACCATAAATCTATTCCCTATTTTGTAGACGCTATAACTTTTGCGCAAACCAATCAATATACGCTTATTGGGATTTATTTTACCAAAAATATGTAGCAGAATACAAATTGGCCTAAATTGATGAATAAATTAGTTTTTTTACTTTTTTTGGGGAATAGTTTTATAACAGAAAGTAAAAAAAATATATATATTTTTTAATTGTCCCTCTTTTTTTGTTCATACCGTAACAAATAAAAACCACATAGGTGATCAAATACCACCAAAAGAAAGCTCTATTTGTGGGGGAAAAGGACATCAATTTTGTTTGAATACAGCGTCGCAAGACCAAGCAATTGTCAGTTTAAACAACGCAGTGCCATATCGCAAAAAATGGCCTGGTCATTAACCACTTCCCGACCTCCTCATGTACATTTACTTCGGCAAAATGGCACGGACAGGCACAATCACGTACCTGTACGTCCTCTGCTAGACGTGGGTGGGGGGTCCGATCGGGACCCCTAACGGTACATGCGGAGGTCGGGTCCGCTCGGGAGCGATCCGGGACGACGGCGCGGCTATTTGTTTATAGCCGCTCCGTCGCGATCGCTCCCCGGAGCTGAAGAACGGGGAGAGCCGTGTGTAAACACGGCTTCCCCGTGCTTCACTGTGTCGGCGCATCGATCGCGTCATCCCCTTTATAGGGAAGACACGATCGATGATGTCATTCCTACAGCCACACTCCCCTACACTAGTAAACACACACAAAGTAAACCCTAACTCCTACAGCGCCCCCTGTGGTTAACTCCCAAACTGCAACTGTAATTTTCACAATAAACAATGCAATTTAAATGCATTTTTTGCTGTGAAAATGACAATTGTCCCAAAAATGTGTAAAAATTGTCCAAAGTGTCCGCCATAATGTCGCAGTCACGAAAATAATTGCTGATCGCCGCCATTAGTAGTAAAAAAAAAAAATGCAAAAAAACTATCCCCTATTTTGTAAACGCTATAAATTTTGTGCAAACCAACCGATAAACGATTATTGCGATTTTTTTTACCAAAAATAGGTAGAAGAATACGTATCGGCCTAAACTGAGGGAAAAAAAAATGTTATATATGTTTTTGGGGGATATTTATTACAGCAAAAAGTAAAAAATATTGATTTTTTTTCAAAATTGTCGTTCTATTTTTGTTTATAGCGCAAAAAATAAAAAACGCAGAGGTGATCAAATACCACCAAAAGAAAGCTCTATTTGTGGGGGAAAAAGGACGCCAATTTTGTTTGGGAGCCACGTCGCACGACCGCGCAATTGTCTGTTAAAGCGACGCAGTCCCGAACTGTAAAAACCCCTTGGGTCTTTAGGCAGCAATATGGTCCGGGGGTTAAGTGGTTAAGAGGGTAAATCCTTCCCGGGCTGAAGTGGTTAACTAAGGCCAAATACTGAAAAATAAGGAAGCACTGCACTCAAAAACTATACAAAAAGACTACATAATGTTAATTTTTTTAATGAATTCCCACAACACTTATTAACCCTCAACCATTAAAAAATCTATAATTTAAAGCCACCCATGGGGTACCCTACATTCATTCTGCAACCATATGCTACTAAGCTGTCATAATATTGTATAATATTACAACCCACAATTAGCCATAAGGTACTTGTATCTTCCAAAACACTGTTTCCTCCCATTTTCCTTTATTTTTACCCACATTGTCCTCAGATATAGAGCCACCATTAATCTTCGTGTATAGTTCTGAAATAAGGTCTTTAGATATTCCTGACTTAATTAGCTGTTGAAGGTGGGGGATTTTTTGCCATCTCACTGGGTGTGTTTTGAATTGGGCTTGGAGGGCATGCCTAATCTGCAGATACATGTAGAACAGGAAAATTGGAATGGCATACTCTCTGCTTAGTTCTAAAAAAGATTTCAGTGTTGTTGGAGAAGCAAACATGACTTAGGTCTGGACTTTACAGTAAAGAGCTTTGTAGCATATCAGAATTTGCATAACAAAAGGTCTAGGACTAGGCCATCTAGTGTGGCTATAAGCTTCAAAGAGCGGAGAAGAGATGACTTGGCGTTATCTGATTGGACAGGCAAGTGTGGGTGGTCTTGGTGAGGGGGAATGATTGTTAAAAGCACACACCAAAGAGTAAGCTCTGCCTATTTTCTCTACCTTTTGGTTCCTGACACATGCTCATCATGGGAGCTCTCGGCTCCTTGCTGAACCAGCTGATTTTACAGATGTGAAAAGTATCTTTGAATTTCTCTTGTATATATATATATATTGTGATGTTTAATGTATGAAGTTGGAATATTCCTATTTCCTTGGGAATAAACGAAAGATGTTAATTTTACCAGCAGTAGTGCGTGTGTGTGTGTCTTAATAGGCGTAGACCAATGAATCCATTTATGCAATAGATAGGAAGGAATCCGTAAATATCTTTCGGGATAATAATTTAGTTTATATTTATTAGCCTTGTATATTGTAGCAGTTACTTCAAGTGTGTTGCCTTCGTATAATTGCGCCAGTCTAGTTATGCCCCGCTTTTCCCATTCCTTTAACTTTCCCATAGCTTGGATTTCTCATGGTGTTTATTCTCCCAGAGGGGAGAGTATTCCATTATCCCCTTATACACCAAGGCTAGCTTTCCTGCCCGCCATATTCTTGTAACCATCTTCAGTGTTGGATTTTTAACAGGGAAGGAATCGGCCCCCAGGTTTTCTATTATGGTGTTGTGTGGGGCCCCCATTAACATAATTTCTCCGTGGCATTTCCTCCTCGCTCTGTAATACACCCCCCAGGTGTTGTAGCTGTGGCGCTAAAAAATAGCTGCTGGGGTGTGGGACGGCCAACCATCCCTTATCTGTTGGCAGTTGTAATTTTTTCAGATTGATCCTCGCCTTACCTTTCTTCCAAATGAATTCCCTGAAAAGGTTCTCTATTTTTTTAAACCATCCTTTCCCTATCCATACTGGAGAGTTGTGGACTGGAGCACGTAAAGTAGTTGTGGCATCCAGATCATCTTAATAAGATTACTTTGTCCGGCCACCGATAGGGGAGTCGTCCCCAAATATCGACTTTTTGCTTAAACTTAACTAAGAGTGGCCTTAGATTGTTGCTAATGTATTGTTCTGGGTCTCGTGTTACCACTATCCTCAGGTAGTCCATTTACTCCAATATTTTTAATTGGGGATTCCTACACAAACGGTATTGCCTACTGGGTCCACCGGCAAAAGTGCAGACTTCTCCCAGTTTATTACTAGGCCCAAAAATCGCCCAAATGCCTCCACTGTCTGCACTGCCGTTTTTAGTGATGTTGTGGTATCCCCCAGGAAGAGCCTCGTGCATTTTTCCTCCCCTGCTTTCCTCTGGAATCCTTGTATCCCCTGTGTAGTTCTGATCGCAATTTGTAATAGCTCTATTGCCAAAGCAAAGAGAAGTGGAGACAGGGGACATCCCTGCCTTGTCCCCCTCTCTAGCCTGAACATCTTTGAGTATTCATTGTTAATTTTTATTTTTGCGCTTGGGGAGTTATAAAGTGTTTTTACCCATTTAATGAAGATGGGGCCAAACCCAAATTTCTCTAACACGTGCCAGAGGTAGTCCCACTCTAGGCTATCCAAAGTCTTAGTGGCATCCAGGGATAGAATGGCTCTACCACCTCTATTCTCAGTTGGCGTCTGTAAATTCAGATACAACCTTCTGATATTGGTGCTAGTGGATCTTTTGGGGATGAATGCGGATTGATCCGGATGTATGAGTTCCTGAATATATTTATTTATCCTAGCCGCCAGCACCCTAGCCAATATTTTAACGTCTGAGCACAACAATAATATCGGTCTATAGGATGATGTGTCTAATTGATATTTTCCCTCTTTCTGGAGCACTATAATGGTGGCCTCTGACTTCGAAGCAGGCAGCCTCCCCCCTTTCTACCGCCCAGTTCAGTACCTTCAAAAGTTCCGGGAGCAGCATCTCACCATGCTGTTTGTAAACCATCTGGTTTGGGGGACTTCTGATTGGACATCCCCACCACTGCCTGTTGCAGTTACTCCAAATTTATTGAGTCTTCTATACCTCTTCTGTTAAGTGTTTTTAATCCCCCCAGAAATCCATCCATCTGTGGCATCTCATCTTCCCTCTTTGACTTGTATAGGTCCTGATAGTATGCCACAAATGTATTTCGGATGTCTGAGAGGATATCCCACCCCTTAACGTCCTAACTGCAGGGATATTAGAGGGAGCCGAGTTGGTTTTGGCCAAAAGAGCCAGTGTATGACCTACACTCTTTGAAAGAGGCACTTGTTCTCCCCTTACCTTATAACCACCATTTTATACTCCTGCTGTTTCTCGAGCAATCTCGTTTGTTTCGTCAGGGTTGGATCCTTCACATATCATTTTTCTGCCTCCAACACCTCTTTCCTAATCTTCTCTTCAACACTGTTTCCATGTATCCATTTGTTATACTTGTATTTTTTTCATCGCACAAACTTATATGTATGGATACAATGTCCATATCTTCTCCTTTATTACTGTTATAGGATTTCATGAATATATTAAGCTCTTCTTACATCAAAGAAGATTTACTTTTTTCCATCATCCATTTACCACAATACTCTATCTGTTAATGCTTTGAACATTAGTCCATTAGGATCATCAGTTATCATTATTATCCATCCGCATGCTCACATTCATATAGGATTTAGGTACACATTGCATATTATCTCTTATTAATATTGTGCAATATCTTATTACAGGATGGCTTATATGGAATAGATTTATGATCTATAAAGCCTCTTTGTGCCTATAGCTAACTTATTTCCTATGCATCATTTTCAGCACACCGGGTGTAAATGGGCCAGTGGAGGCCCATCCATTAGGGGTGCCTGGGCGCCGCCCCCTCTATCCATGGCCGCCACATCCCAATTAATGCTCTATGATCCACTTCCGCTACCCCCTATTCATGCGTATGGCCCCTTTTAGTTTGCCCCCCCAAAAAAATACCGCCGACCGCCACTGAAATGGGCAATCCAATGTCCATGCAAATTATACACAGGCTCTAAATTCTATGCACAGCTATGACTAAGCACCAGTGAGGGTTTAAAACGCGTTAGCTACAGCTGTTCCTGCACTTCTTGTACTGTATGGACTGTCTTTTATACCAATAAAGGTGATTGCATTGTAGTGCGGCTACCTGGATTTTTTCCACTCTTAAAGATTGGTCTGCAACAAGCTGCGGTCTTCCAGCTGAGATTGTATCTATGTGCTTATGCTCCCTTATGCGAGACCTATGGGTCTGGTAATGGGCCATTCTTCTCTTTAAAATTGTACTATTATACTAATGTCTAAATATGTTTATTTTATAAACAAGAGAACTAATGTAGCTATCACATCTAAGAATTGGTAAACTGAAATATAATAAATGTTTGCTTTTTAGTTTAATACTGTTTTAAGCACTTGTTACAAATTTGAAAACAATCAATTCTTTATTTAAATGCTTGGTGATGGAATTATGATTTCAAATGTATGATAAGTGTTATCAAAAGCAATTCATTGATGTAACAGTAAATCATTTCTGGAAGGCTTTATACAGAACACTGAGTATTTTTTGACAAAACCATTTCGGAAACTTTAAAAGAGAGATGTCCACTGAAATCTCTGCTCTCGTAGCTTTCCTAGGGCATTCACGCTGCTCCTTCCCCATGTGCTTCCGATAACAAACATTTGTCCTGTTGTAACAAAAAAATAATAATATATAAAGTATATTAAATCTAGCCGACTTATATATGTGTGTGATACAATATATTATACAGTTACAATGCAGGGAACAGTTTTAGGGTAAGGCACTTCAAGCCAAGAGCTAAATCAGCACAGTTACAGTATATTGAGAAAGTTGGATTCTGTGTCATCTTAGAAAAAAAATCAACTACAATTGCATGTATAATAGCATTTATCCCAATAACTCTACCTATCTTTGCAACCACAAAGCCTTGAAATTTTAAAAAAAGTTGGCATTATAGCAACCTAAAAGAAGCACAGCTGAAATCTGCCCTTTTCCTGTACAGATGACGAGCAATACTGTACTACATAGCTTAAAGTGGTTGTAAACCCTTACATATACCCAGTGAAGTGAACCACCTCAGGTAATACACAGAGATAAAACAAATCTCCCTTAGTAGGTTTTACTTGTTTATCTGCAGTCTTCTCTTCCATTCTTCAGAATAGACAAACTGTCTGATGGGTCCCCCCTCCCTCCCTACACAAATGTATCTCATGTTTCGGGAATACTTGTCAGAAGTGAGTCATGCTGATAACAGATGAATGAAGCACCAGAGAGAATCTGCACGTAGAGCTTTGAAGAGAGATAAGTAAACACTACAGATATATGTGCTTTGCTCAGATTCCATGACTGAGGTTTACAACCACTTTAAAAAAAGAAAATTCATAGGATAGTAAAGAGGAGCTCTAGTCTGTGCAAAATAAAATTAAAAGCTGCTGACTTTAAATATATGGACACTTATGCGTCCAGGGTGCCAGAGTTGGCACCCCAAGCCAATTCCTCAATCGACTTTAGGTGCTGGCACCAGCATCATCACTAAGGGAAACTGGTAGTTTAGCCTTCAGGCTTTACAGCCAAAAATTACACACAAGAAAAAACTAGCAGGTGAGTTTAATATAGCCCTCCAGATGGCTATTGGTGGTAATTAGACAAGTCATAGGGCGCTGTTGCTCTCTATGGATCCTCTGGGTGGCAGGAGCACATCTAGACAAAAACACAAAAGAAGAGCGCATAAAGCCGCCCTAGTGTAACTCAGCTTTAATATGGTAAAGTTAAATACACTACAATGGTCAAAGCGACATTGTGTGAAGATAGATACAGCATGAGGATTCCACTGTGGCTTGACCTGAGGAAGGAGGCCATGCCTCCGACATGCATTGTCATGGCAACTGTGCAACGTCCACACTGTCTCCCCCCCGTATCCTGCTCATGTGGGTTTGTGTGTCCTCAGAGAGCAGCGTTGGCTGGATCGGGCACTTTCACATTAGCATCTGCATGTCAAGTGTGGTGGTGGATAGCCTCAGATGTGCTGTCAGGATCCAGGCAGCTAGGTTGAACGTCCCCCCACCACTGTCGGAAACTTGAGACGGTTATAGGAGTGCAGTCGCAGTGGAATCCTTATGCTGTATCTATCTTCACACAATGTGAGTTTGACCATTGTAGTGTTTTTAACTTTACAGTATATTAAAGCCGAGTCACACTAGGGTGGCTTTGCACTCTCTTGTGTTTTTTAGGCTTCACAGCCAGTTTCCTACTGCACATGTGCGAGTTGTGCTGTGCTTTCTAAATTGTCCCGCCGTCTTCTGGGACCTGTGTGCGTTCTAGAAGGCAGTGGTGGGAAGGAGGAGGGGCAGGAAATACTCAGATCACTGTGGCGATCTTACCCAGAAGTCGGAGTGGGTACCTATGAAAACCAGGTACCCACTCCACCCTTCCCCCCCAAAAGTGCCAAATGTGGCCGTGGAGGGGGGGGGGTTGGGATTCGAACAAGTGAAGCTTTCCCTTTTGGGTGGAGATACTCTTTAATTGAGGTATCTAAATGTATCCTCAAACTTTCCTCTTCACCTCTAAAACATGTCTCAGGATAGTTTTCTTTCTTTTATCTTGTTTTTTTTTCCTAGTGAGAATAGGCATCTATTACTTCCCTTGTCACTAGGTTTGTAAACTTTTTGCAGTGAAAGTGACTGGGAGCTTAACTCATATTGATGTAGGCATACCCCCAGAACATATCTCCCGTTCTCTACAAACAGTATGTGTGGGCTAACTGTTTGGAGTCAGCATTGTCTTACTAGAATGGAAATCACTGCATGAATGTGCAAAGGAACAGAGCAGAGAGAACGGAGAAGATTCTGTAGTCCAGAAAACAGGGCTGACAACGCTGCTTAGGATTTCAGAGCAAAAAAAATACATTTGTTGTCAGCCCAGGCAGAAAGTTGGGAGCACACTGGATTTCTGGCACATCAACAGGTATATTTCTGTACCTGCGACCAGTGGCGGCTGGTGAAGTTTTAGGATGGGGGGGGTGCCAGACTCCGCCCTCCTTGTTGACCACTCGCACTTCTCTTAAGCCACACCCCTTATATAATCCACCCACTCCGCCCCTGTATTCCACTAGTGTCAGGAGTATTTAGCAAGAAAAAAAATCAATGCAATTAAAAATTAAGAAATTTCTGCATTGCTTTAAACAGCTTTACAATACCATGACCTAACAGCATATGTGACAGAATCAAAGACTGCAAATATTGCAGAGTGTATGGTGGTGGGTGGTATGTGTAGGAGATGGGTGTGGAGTGTATGGCGGTACATGTAGGAGAGGGGTGCAGAGTGTATGGTACGTGTAGGAGAGGGGTAAAGAGTGTATGGCGGTGGGTGGTTCATGTAGGAGAGGGGTGCAGAGTGTATGGCGGTACATGTTACATGTAGGAGAGGGGTGCAGAGTGTATGGTGGTCGGTGGTACGTGTAGGAGAGGGGTGCAGAATGTATGGCGGTACATGTAGGAGAGGGGTGCAGAGTGTATGGCGGTACATGTAGGAGAGGGGTGCAGAGTGTATGGCGATACATGTAGGAGAGGGGTGCAGAGTGTATGGTGGTGGGTGGTACGTGTAGGAGAGAGGTGCAGAATGTATGGCGGTACATGTAGGAGAGGGGTGCAGAGTGTATGGCGGTACATGTAGGAGAGGGGTGCAGAGTGTATGGCGATACATGTAGGAGAGGGGTGCAGAGTGTATGGTGGTGGGTGGTACGTGTAGGAGAGGGGTGCAGAATGTATGGCGGTACATGTAGGAGAGGGGTGCAGAGTGTATGGCGGTACATGTAGGAGAGGGGTGCGGAGTGTATGGCGGTACATGTAGGAGAGGGGTGCGGAGTGTATGGCAGTGGTGGGAAGGAGGAGGGGCAGGAAATACTCAGATCACTGTGGCGATCTTACCCAGAAGTCAGAGTGGGTACCTATGAAAACCAGGTACCCACTCCACCCTCCCCCCCCCCAAAAGTGCCAAATGCGGCAGTGGAGGGGGGGGTGGTATTCGAACAAGTGAAGCTTTCTCTTTTGGGTGGAGATACTCTTTAATTGAGGTATCTAAATGTAGTTCTCAAAGTTCACCTTTTTAATACCTGCATTCACTTAGTAAATTAAACATTCACTTTGCTTAGTGAACAGCCTCAGCTCCTTTAGTAAATCAGCACCAACGCTCTAAACTCAATATTTGTATACCATCAAAGCATGTTTTTTTTTTGCGCTGGCTTTGAATGTGGACTAATATATCCAAACTAAATCAGCAGAAATTGACAGTGGCCGGAAGAGAAAAAGTAAATAGGAAGACGATATACTCTTTATCACTTCTGATCTATCAGAAGAACAGATAGGCAAGAATAAGGGATTTAGAAGGAAAGTTGGATGCATCTTAGATTGGCAGAACTTTGTGAATTACCTGCAATCATTTTTTTTTTAAGTAAGTCCTCATCCTCTATGTTTTAGAATTCTCTGTTAGGTTACTTTTGTGTAAAATCCAGTCTATATATCTATGCCTACCTAGGTCTTTGGTGCACATTATGCTTTCCCTTATCTATTTCAGTTTAAATTTAATTTCAAAACCAATTGAATTCACTCTCTATAAAACAGGAATACAGTTTTGTGAAAAAGTGAGAATCAAAGATAGATATATATATGAATACAATACCAGGAGTATATCCAGAGTAGTTGGGAAGAAGACCACTATTAGTTCTGTAAATAATTTTTCCTTGTTTTCTTTGAAGAAGCTCATTTTTCATGGGTATGGTTGAAGAGCGCTCTTTTCCTATAAAATCAGGTTGGTGGGTCTTGCTTTTTTCATTTCTGTTTGTAGGGGTACTTGAAGACTCTGCTATCTGTACAGGGCAGAATTAAATGCATTATGCGGGTGTTAGTCTGTTTGCTAACAAGTAACTGTACAACCTTTGAAGACATTTTACACTTTTAGATGTTTTTGTTGTTTTAACTAGGTGTAGCTACTGTATATTCCCTGTGTTCTTCTTTTATTGCCTTACCTTGTAATGTTGGGATCACAAGTTGTGGCTGCAATTTGTAGTGTCATGGCCATGTATTCATTCACCTCGATTGTCCATATTCGCTAAAGCAGCAAGCAACTTCTTGTTTCTGGGTCAAGCAGTGATCAATCCATGCCATGCTATCTTCTCTGTGTTGAATCACAAATGTGGGAGTGCTAATGTGATGAAAACACATTTCTTCCAACACTGTGATCTCTCTGTGAATGCTCTGCCTGTTTGTGGCTGTGTCAGATCTAATTACTGCACCAGTGCTAGACTGAGAGATCCAAGGATTATGGGATATGTAGAGTGTCAGTTCTCACACCACAGGCAATGGTCATTAGGGATGAGCTCCAGCGGGTTTGCATCATAAACGTGCAGAGCCCGCCAGGAAGTCCGCACAGCGCTGCGCTAATCACAGCCAGGGAGGCATTTCCCGATCTCTGCAGCCGAGGGTCAGGTGCATTTGTATGGCTATCCTGTATATGTGTTGGGTCCTATGTTAATGTGCCCATTACAAAGTAATGGGCACAAACTCTATAGAGCAAGTGCCGTCAATGCTCATCAAAACATGCATGATTGCTCAATAAAAAGCATATGGTACACTTTGACAAGGTTCTTAAAGTTTTTAAGGGGCGTAGAGCCATGCAAAGCAAACAACGAAAAAATAATATAGTGTATACAATTGTAACATAAGTCATATTGTGATTCAATGTTATTAAAAAGAACCTTTCCTTTTCAATCTGCAGCTCTGTAATTTTCTTAAAATGCAATGCAATATGGCTACCTGGAGGTGTTCTGTAAACAGAATGGCCCAGATTCTCGTAGACCGGCGTATCTCCTGCGGCGGCGTAACGTATCCGATATACGTTACGCCGCCGCAACTTACACGGGCAAGTTCTGTATTCTCAAAGCACTTGCTCCGTAAGTTGCGGCGGCGTAGCCTAAATCACCCCGCAAACGACATAACTTTTAAAAATGTAAACGCGGGAATGACGGCCATACTTAACATTGGCTGCGCCTCATATAGCAGGGACAACTATACGCCGGGAAAAGCCTAACGTAAACGTCGTAACTTTACTGCGTCGGCCGCGCGTACGTTCGAGAATGCGTGTATCTAGCTAATTTGCATACTCGGCGCGGAAATCGACGGAAGCGCCACCTAGCGGGCAACAAAAAAAATTGCAATTAAGATCCGACGGCGTAAGAGACTTACGCCTGTCGGATCTAATGGATATCTATGCGTAACTGATTCTGAGAATCAGTCGCATAGATACGACGGGCCAGATTAGGACTTACGACGGCGTACATGGCGCTGCGCTGTCATAAGTCCTTTGAGAATCTGGGCCAATGTGAACGGAATGCTCCCTAGAAACATAATTTCCTGCTTGTGTGATTGGCTCATTAATTTTCCCAGAAGTTTATACTAAGATACGAGTCAGATTTCTGGCATCCCCTGGAACAAAATTTTTATTTTTGAATGTTTTTTTCTCAACAAAAGTGCAGTTACATTTTAAAGAGGAGTTCCACCCAAAAATGGAACTTCCTCTTAACCCACTCCTCTCCCCCTTACATGCCACATTTGGCATGTATTTTTTTGGGGGGGGGAGTGGGGGCTTCAGGAGAAGGGGACTTCCTGTCCCACTTCCTCCTTCCGCCGAGGGGCTGAAATGGCGATTAAGCTTAATCACCTTTTGGCAGCCCCTCCCTGTAGGCGATCGCCTAGGACACGTCAGGTCCTAGGCGATCGCCTGTCCAATCAAACAGCGCAGCGCCGAGCCGAGCTGCTCGTGCATGCACAGTGGGTACCCGGCCGTGAAGCCAAAAGCTGTCACGGCCGGGTGCCCACAGTTGAAATAAAGACGCCGGCCGGGGAGGGGGGGAGAGGAGCGAAGCCCCAGCCGGCGCGTCGCTGGAACGTGGAGAAGGTAAGTGTCAGTTTATTAAAAGCCAGCAGCTACACTTTTTGTAGCTGCTGACTTTTAATAAACTTAAAAAATGGGTGGAAAACCCATTTAAGTATGATTGTTTTCCTTTAACTTGTTATACTTTGACCATTTTATAGCAAGACACATTGGTACTTAGGACTTACAATGTACAGCGCTAACACCTGTCTTTCACTGGTAGGAAAGACTTTTTTGTAGCCATACCATAAAATTTGCATTATTAGTAACAACAAATAACATAATAGATCACAAACCTGGCTAGCTCTTTTGATACATCTTGCTGCCTGTTTTGGCGTTTCCAAACTGTTTTGTAATGAGACACATCTTCTTGTTTCCAAAGGCATCGATTTAGCTGGATTGGTCAGTTCATATTTTATTTCCTCAATTGCATTTATGGCTGATGATGTTTTAGGGTCACCATCAAGAGTATGGTTCCTTCGGATAATATGATACTTTCCACTAGCTGGGTGGAAATATCCTAGATTGGAGATCAAGAAATCATGCAACGTATGAGTTTAAGTTGTACAGTGTTACTACTTATAATGGGCAAATTAGCCTGTGATCCTGTGTACAGGCTATGCACACCAACTATTTAATTATACTGTACAAACAGTGAAAAACACTTTAAAACAGGGGTACCCAATTGGTGGCCACATGTGTCACGCAGAGCCCTCTGATGTGGCCCGTGACCTCCTTCTCTGGAATGGCGGGTCGGCAATACCAGATCGCGGGTTGCCGACTGGCCATCCCAGAGCATTAGTGTCGTGAATGGAGCCGGCATGTAGAGGAAGAAAGCGGCTGCAGAGCAATGCCGCATAAGCTGATGCTTCCTGTATAGCGCCGCCTCCTGTCTCAGGCGGAGTGTTACCAAATGCACTCTGCCTTGGACAGCAACAACCTACGATACCTGAATGGAATGTTATTAAAGGTAAGTTTATTACTAAAATGACAGTGTAAATATGGGCATATATGTTCTGCAGTGGTTACTTGGCTGCACCTGCAGGTTACCTGCATTGAGCCATAGACTTCTGTTATTACCTACAAGTTTGGTGCCCTTTCTGAATGCAGGAGTTTTGCTGCACTTTCAGAAAGTGCACCACACCTGCAGGATATAATAGAGGTATGGCAAAGTGTAGCTAGCCTGCAGGAAAGCCACAGGTGCACTGCGCTGCACCCACGGTGCAGGTAAACCGCAGCAAAGTGGCGGCCCGTCCATTAGGGGCGCCCAGGCTCTACCCCCTCTCTCCACGCCACCCCCCTATATGCAATAGATAGATTCATGCATATCCTATCCATGTATCTGGCCCCTTTCAGGACACCAGGCGTGACTGAACATTCACTGTTGAAACACTAATCCTCAATCCGGCCAAGCAGAAGCAGGTGTGAGAGCCTTTTTTAAGACTCCCGATTGGCCACTGAGGAGGAGGAGGGAGGAAAGCTGTGGCCGCCGTCGCTTTTTTTTATACTTGTTAAGAATGCTGAAGGAGTTTAATGCTCATTACTGAATTACCAAATTTTTTACAAATTAACTTTCCTTTACTTTTTTCAGGGCTAGACTACATGAAAACTGCAGAATGTACTACAGCATGCAGGGTCATATAGTAATACAAGCACTCATGACTTCAGACACATTTACCGTATTTATCGCGGTATAACGCGCTCCCGCGTATACCGCGCACCCCCAAAGTGACCCCCAAACCTGTGGAAAAAAAGTTATTTTTGTACTTACAGTTTTGGTGTCTTGCACGGCGTCCATCGGCGGCCTCGTCGGGTCCGGCGTCCTTCTGCGGCTTCGGGTGTCCTCTTCGGCGGGTCCGGCGTCCTTCTGCGTCGTCGGGTGTCCTTCTGTGGCGGGTCCGGTGTCCTCTTCGGCGGGTCCGGTGTCCTCGCGGCGTCCTCGCTCGTTTCCCGCGCCGAGTTTTGAATACTGCGCCAGCATATGCCGAGCACAGTACACTCGGGCAGGCTCGGGCAGGCTCGGGAACCGTCGCGCTCACGTCCTGTACGTCCAGGACGTGACCGCGGAAGAAGCCGAGACTGGCCGAGCCTGCCCGAGTGTACTGCGCTCGGTATATGCGAGCGCAGTATTCAAAACTCGGCGCGGGAAGCGGCTATCGGCGTATATCGCGCACCCACGATTTTGCCCTGATTTTCAGGGCAAAAAAGTGCGCGATATACGCCGATAAATACGGTATGTGGATCCCAGATATAACAGCATAACTGTGCTATTGGGTAGATTACCATGAAACTCAACAAATAAACAAATGTTCCTGTTTTGTAAGTTCATAGACTAAAAGGGACAGTTTACATTTACATTTATCTGTAGACCTACTGGAAAAGAAAATAAGATACATTTTTTAAGAAATGTTATATTTAAGTTTAAATACAGCTGTACCATTTTTATTATTCCAGTTTTCAGCATTTTCTCTTGGTATGTTAGTAATTACTCCCCCGAGGTGTAAATCAGAGGATGATCTGTAGTTTTCTCTCCATGCAGACACGGGAAGCTCTGAAGATCTTCGGAGGCCTGGTTCATAGTCACTAGACTGCAGAGTTGCATTGCCATATATGTTACCCCTATCGCTTCGCAGTTTTGAAGTATAACCTATGTAACTAAAAAAAATTACGTTGATAAAATCTGTTTTTGCTTGGTATGTTATTTATAAAGTTCTATACAAGGTCTAAGTATGCCTTAGTCAAAAACATTTGCTGCAACCGAACCCTCCCCGCCCCAGCACTGCCTGCTTCCCTTCTTGTCACTCAGTTTGGAAAGTGGGGGATGGGGGCTGGTAAATAAAATTCCTTTTCTCAATAAACTTGAACACTACAGATTCAAGTCAATGGGGAAGTGACGCGTTTCGCTCTATGAATAAGCACTGAAGCACAGTGCGAAACGCGTCAGTTTTTGTTCTAATTTTTGCTGTGGCATGTAATTTTTGTCACCAGTTTTATTAAAAGGAACGTTTTTGGAGTGCGGCTGTCTCAGCTTTTTTTTCTCTTCAACTTTGAATATCATTGCATTGCCGGTACCCATGGTTTGGATCCAGTGAGACAAGTTCTCTGGTTCATCTGAGCGGTTATCTTTCTTTTCATCTCACAATGGGCAAGTGCAGCAAATGCTCCACAACTGGCAGACCTACTACTTACCTATGGGAAACACTGCGAGGCAGTGCCGATGGAGCATACACACGGCCAGGATTCCCGGCCAAAGCTCCATGGCAGTTTTCCTGCCGGGTTCTTGGCTTTCCCCTCGGTTTTCTCGGTGGACTTTTTACCGCCGAGAAAACCGAGCGTGTGTACAGGGCTTCAATGCCTAAGCACAATTTTGTAACTTTGACATGTGTTAGTAAAACTGTACAAAACTACTTTGTGCATCCAGGTGGATTATAGCTTGTTTTATTTTTTTTGACAAATTGGGCTTTCATTTGGTTGTAAATGGTAATAGATATCTCAAAAAAAAACAAAAAAAATTATCTAAGAGAAACTGGACTAAAATAGTAAAAAAAAAAAACATTTTATTTCTTTCATAACCTACCACCAAAGAACAACCCAAAATAAATTCTCCTGCTCCTGATGATTGCAGTGATACCACATATGTGTATTTTAGTATATTTAGTTTGTTCCCGTAGTACAGCCCAGAAACAATAAAATGTTGATTTGTCTGCCGCACGGTTGTAGTCTAGCTAAAAATCGCAGATCGCTGCCATTACCAGTAAAAACAATAAAAATAAAATAAAAGTCCCTAAATCTATCCCCTATTTTTTAGGCGTTATAACTTTTGTGCAAACGAATCAATATACACTTATTGAGATTTTCTTTTTTACCAAAAATATGTAGAAGAATACATATACTAAACTGATGAATAGTTAATTAAAAAAAAATTGGGGGGATGTGTATTATAGTAGAAAGTAAAACAGTTATGTTTATTTTTTTCAAAACTGACACTTTTTAAAATAAAAAATAAAAACCGCAGAGTTGATCAAACACCACCAAAATAAAGCTCTATTTGTGGGGAAAAAGGGACATCAATTTTTTTTCGGTACAAGGTCGCACGACCACGCAATTGTAAGTTAAAGCAACATAGTGCCATATCGTTAAGCGGGTAAAACCTTTTGGGAATGAAGTGGTTAAAAGAAAAAAAATCCTGTCCAAAAAATACTGACCCTGATCATTGACCCTGACCCCAGTTCAAACACTAAGGCCCCTTTCACACCGGGGCAGTGGAGGTGTCATCGGTAAAGCACCGATATTTTTAGCAGCACTTTACTGTCATTTTAGCGGCGCTATTCGGCCGCTAGTGGGGCGCTTTTAACACCCGTTGGTTGTCGAAAAAGGGTTAAACCCACCCGCAAAGCGCTGCTGCAGCGGTGCTTTGCCAATGGTTCAGCGGCGCTGCCCATTGATTTTAATGGGCAGGGGCGCTTTAGGAGTGGTGTATTCACCGCTCCTACAGCGCCTCAAAGATGCTGCTAGCAGGACTTTTTTTACTGTCCTATTAGCGCACTGCTCCAGTGTAAAAGCCCTCGGGCTTTCACACAGGAGTGAAAGTAGCCGCGTTTTCAGGGCGCTTTGCAGGTGCTATTTTTAGTGCTATAGTGCCTGCAAAGCGCCTCAGTTTGAAAGGGGTCTAACCTTGGCGCTGACCTAGATCACACCTTGATCTAGGTTGTTTTTTTTTTATTATTATTTTTGTTTTGTTTTTTCTACACAAACTTTTTTTTCTATCTTTTTTTCTATCTCTATCAGAGAAAGATACAATGGGCGAGATTCACAAAGAGATACGACGGTGTATCTACAGATACACCATCGTATCTCTGACGTAAACTGGTCCTATCTATGCGCCTGATTCATAGAATCAGATACGCATAGATAGGGCTAGATCCGACAGTGTTACACTGTGTTACACTGTCGGATCTTTTTTTAAATTTAAAAATGGCGCCGGGGGCGTTCCCGCTGATTTACGATAAATAATATGTAAATCAGCGAGATACGCAAATTCACTAACGTACGCGGACCCGTCGCATTGTTTTTACGTCGTTTCCGTAGCGGTTTTCCGTCGTATACTTACCCTTTCTTTTATCAGGCGCAGCCAATGTTAAGTATAGCCGGCGTTCCCGCGTCGAATTTGAATTTTCCTACGTCGTTTGCGTACGCCGATTCACGAACACGCGCGTCGCAAGTCCCGCTCACGTCGCAACCACTGACGTCCTAGTGACGTCAGTGGGAGCAATGCACGCCGGGAAATTCCCCGGACGACGCATGCGCATTTAAATCGGTGCGGGAACGCGCCTGATTTAAATATGACACTCCCCTAGCCGCGGAATTTGAATTCCGCTGGGGGATTTAGTATCCGCCGTCGCAAGTTTGGAAGTAAGTGGTTTGTGAATTAGCCACTTGCCTCCTAAACTTGCGGGAGCGGATCTTAATTCACGTAGATCGAGCGGATCTATAGATTCGCTGAGCTACGTGAATCTGGCCCATAGTATCTGTCTCATCCATTCACAGATACAGGGGCGGGCTTTACAGTGACTGATCACTGTGATAGCCAATCAGAGGCTATCACAGCGATCAGATGACCCTGAATCTGACGTTCCGGGTCTGAAACGTTAGACCGGGGCCCAGGGGTCTCGGTGAGAGAAAAAAGCCCAGTCAAGTTGGGCCACATATTTGCGTACAGTCAGCGTGAAGGGGTTAAAACAGGAGGTGAAAAGGTGTCAGTAGCTTTTGGAGCATGATCCAAATGCGGACTTCAGAGGCAAGGGAGATTTAGACACATGTCTAAATCTGCTCTTAAGTAGAATAAAAAAAAAAAATGAAGGGGTCATTCACACGGGTTCTATGACCCACACAATGTGAATGAGCGGTGTGTTTGTCCGGTTGAGGTGGTCTATTACTCTATGAGGATGCAGCGGCTGTATTAGTATAGCCTTAGGTCCTGATTTGACAGATGTAAGTGATTGGCCCTGAATGCACACTGTCTGTGTTTAGGCCGTACACATGCATCCACACACCTGTCAAATTAGGACCTGCGGCTGTGTATATACAGCTGCTACGTCCCCATAGCATAACATAGGCTGCCTGCACACAGATCCAGCCAGATAAAAATCAAAACAAAAAACACTGATTTACATTGTACGGGCCACATGGCCAACGTGAATGAGTCCCAAGACGTCATTCACACACAGAGCTTTATTTATTTCCTTTTTATCGTTTAGATTTATCAGGGATTTTGTCATTCATCGTCATTTTGATATTTCGGGGGGAGTTGCCCTGTCAGCAGGGGCGGACTGACAACTCATGGGGCACCCGGGCAATAGAAGACTATGGGGCCCCTGGGCTTACAGATGGCCACCACGCCAGGAGGCAGTGCAGAGGCGGGGCAGCTAAAATCTCGGGATTTTCACATCAGAAGCATGTTGGTTTCAGACATATCAGGGATAGATGTAAACAAAACATAGATTTTTACATACTGTCCCTGGTTTTACTGAGCCTGGCAACCCTGATGGGGCCCCCTACCTCGGGCAGTGCCCGAGTGACTCAATGGTCAGTCCGCCCCTGTCTGTGAGGTAGGCTGTATGGGACCCCATTATTTTTAACAGCAAACCTGTCTGGCTGCTCAATCTACGGAGTCCCAGCTACTATTCTCTTGCTGCTTGGTAAGGTCAGATGATAGAAGAGCTCTGATGGAGAATGTGGGAGGCTGTGATGAGGGGACACTTGTGACGACACTCTAATGAGGGGGACATTGATGAGTGGGAAGCAATGAGGGGGACACTGGTGATGGGGCTCTGATGAAGGGGAACATTGATGAGGAGGACTTTGATGAGGGGACTCTAATGGGGGGAGAACTCTGATGGGGAGGCTTGGATAGGGTGATCTGATGAGAGGGCTCTGATGGGGTGGACTCTCATGGGGTGGACTCTCATGGGGGTGATGGTAAGACTTTGGAGACTTTATAACACTGTAAGGCCCCTTTCACATTGAGGAGTTTTTCAGGCGGTAAAGCGCTAAAAATAGCGCTGCTATCCCGCCTGAAAAACTCCTTCACTGCAGACTCAATGTGAAAGCCCGAGGGCTTTCACACTGAGGTGATGCGCTGGCGGGAGACAAAAAAATCTCCTGTTAGCAGCATCTTTGGAGCGGTGAGAGGAGCGGCATGTATACCGCTCCTTCCCATTGAAAACAATGGGAAACCGCGGCAATACTGCCCGCAATGCGCCTCAATAGAGTCGCATTGCGGGCGGTATTAACCCTTTATCGGCCACTAGCAGGGGTTAATACCGCACCGCTAGCGGCCGATTCCCGCGGCAATCTCGGCGGTATAGCGCCGCTATTTTTAGCGGCGATATACCGCCACCGTGGCTACAGGTCCAATGTGAAAGGGGCCTAAGTGTATTCAGAGAAGCCTCCACCTAAAAACTGTTCACCGACCACCTGCATCAGCTCACCCCCCACAGCTATTACTTTTTGCATAACTCCCAACTTTTTGAGATGGGAATGAGGGACACCTATCAGCAAAAGTATGCAGGCATAGGATACACCCCTTGCCACGCCCCTTAAAGGAGAATTGTACAAAAAAACAAGATTGGTTAAACCCACATTCGCTTTTTTTTACCACTATTATTCTTTTACAATTTAGAAATCAAATGAAAGGTTTAGCACTGGGAAACACATTTTGATAGATAAAAAGTACATTTTATATACAACTATATAGCTCAGAACAAAATGAGGGACAAATGAGGAGGAAAGAGGGACTTTGCTCCAAATCAGGGACAGTCCCTCCAAATCCGGGACAGTTGGGAGCCATGCTTTTTGTACCATCTCCCCCTTCCTTTTTGATTGTAATCTCCATGAGCAGGTCATGCCTAATGCCTCTGTATTGTACTGTATTATAACTGTACTGTCTCTCTTCATATTGTACAAACTGTTGGCTCTATATAAATCCTGAATAATAATAATAATAATAATAATAATAATAACAATAAATGAATAGTAGTTCCAAATTGCCCCCTTTAAATATCAATATATAAGAGAGAGGAAATAAAAATGCTGTATGCATGTAGAGAGGCACTTACCCTGGTATATATCTGGGGTCATAACTATAAAACATTGACGCAGGTAGCTGTGGTAAAATTACAGGCATTTTCCCAGTCAGTGCTGACACAGACACAGCTTGCTATGCACCGTGGATGGATTCTGCCTGGTAACAGTAACCGCAGACACAAAGCTATTTGTTATCACAACCAGATACTCTAATAACCCGTTTCTTTACAGCATTTGAAATTGTGCTTTTGAGTACCAAATAATTCATAACATTCAATTAGCAGCTATAATTAATTTAAAATGTTTCAGATTTAATTGTATAATATTCAATTACTCGTTTCTTCTTACAACAAAATAGCCTGAAATAAACATGAAAGTACTGCCAATTATAGCTGCAGCAACATGATAGTATTTTTATACACTGCTATAATTTGTGTCTGAACAAGATTTAGACGTTCCTCTGTTTATTCTATGTGTTTGGAGTTGCCATAGATACTGGATTTTACAGGCAAATATGCATAATCACTGCCCCCTAGTGGCATAGGACTGTATATACATTTATATTTTGCTGTCTTTTTACTCTTCTGATATAGGGCTCTTTACAGGCTGGGGTGGTAAAAACCAGGGCTGTGGAGTCGGTAGATAAATGTTCCGACTCCGACTCCGACTCCTCAGTTTTATGTACTTCCGACTCCGACTCCGACTCCTCTGTATTAATATGCGAATGTATTTTACACATTCCTTGAGGGAAAGAAACGCAACCTACCACAGGACTACTGGCTGGGAAGCCAACAGTCTACTGTATTGCACAGTTTAAAGGGGAGTTCCACCCACAATTTCACTTTTTAAATATAAATACCCCTGTAATACACAAGCTTAATGTATTCTAGTAAAGTTAGTCTGTAAACTAAGGTCCATTTTGTTAGGTTGTTACAGCATTTAGATAGTTTATAATCTAGAAATAGACCGTGGCCATCTTAAGTGTGGACATCATGAAGCCAGACTGTATGACTTCCTGGATTTCAGCTTTGCATATCTCGCACATGCTCAGTGCACAAGCAATGTAATAGGTTTCAGTCAGGTTTGCAAGGACTACTGGGAAACATGATGCCTATCCCAGAAACCCTTGCAAATAGCCTAGGCAAATAAGGAGGAGGAAGTAATGAAGGACTACAAAATAAAGGTATTTACAAGCAACAAAATAAATAAAAATAGTCCATTCTGAACACTATGAGATTAGAGCATGCAGCACAGACAAACATAAAAAAATGGGTGGAACTCCACTTTAAGCAAAAGACAAACACAATGAAAACAAATCTGCTGCTGAAGATAGGGCAGTGGGAGGATCCAGGAAGGGGCATTTATTCTAAAACATGATTTTCCTATAAGAATCCCATAGTCATGTTTAAAGTTTAAGCTAAAAATCGGAGTTTACAAGTTTTTATAGCCTTAGCTAAATGACAGCAGTTTTTCCAATGGTTTACAGCTTCAGTCTTGAACTATTGGCCCTCCATTCCCTTCACTTATACAAGTGTCTCACTCTCTAGTCCTGCAAAAAACATATTTATTTAATCCCTTATCAGTGAGAGGCTAGGTTACCCATGGGCGCTGCGTTCCCTGTAACAGCAGAACACAACACTATGGAAAGTATAAGTATTGCCGCTCCTAATTGTGCGGTGCGTGCCATATAGTAAAGCACATGAAAAGCATGCTTCTTCACGGTCACTTAACGTGTTCGTTTTGCGGTTACGTGAGGCACTGCATGCATTGGTCTTTATTCTTACAGTAGAGAAGTCATTAATTATAACTTTTTGTGAATTGGGACATTTAAACTTGCTTTTTTTTTTTTTTATTCCAATCTAAATTTAGTCGGAGTCGGAGTCGGTGCATTGTTTGCCGACTCCGACTCCGACTCCAGGTACCCAAAATTTCCCCGACTCCGACTCCTCGACTCCGACTCCGACTCCACAGCCCTGGTAAAAACAATCAGTTGAGCCACTGTTTTACTGCTCCCTGGCCACCCACCTAAGCATAGAAATGCAGTTACTCAGGGATGTACCCATGCTCTGGTAAAAAATAATCAGCTTATTCTTCCCTCCCTGTTTTGATTGTTTTTTTAGTCTCTTGTTTTTTTTTTGTTTTTTTTTTTTAATACATTTGTTCTTCTACCAGTCATATAGTTGCTACATGTATCATCAACGTCTTTAGAGGGGGCTCATGCTTTGTAGATACACTCTAACTAGATGTGTTTCATAGTGGAACTCATTAGCTCTTAACCACTTGAGACCCACACTATAGACAAAAGACGTCAACAGCGCGGCTCTCAAGTGCCAAGTGGACGTCTTTGGACGTCATTTAAAGTGCATTACCCGCACGCGCCTCTGGGGGGCACACAGCAGGTAAACACTGTCCCGGCGCATCGCTGAAGAGCCGATGTGTGTACCTGGCGGCCGCGATGTCCGCCGGGTACACGTGATCGTCGGTAACACAGCCGGTAACAGCAGGGACGTGGAGCTCTGTGTGTAAACACAGAGCTCCACATGCTGTCAGAGGAGAGGAGACCGATCTGTGTCCCTTGTACATAGGGACACAGCATCGGTCACCTCCCCCAGTCACTCCCCTCCCCCCACACAGTTAGAACACACCCAGGATACACATTTAACCCCTTCCTCACCCCCTAGTGTTAACCCCTTCCCTGCCAGTCACATTTATACAGTAATTAGTGCCTTTTTATAGCACTGATCGCTGGATAAATGTGAATGGTCCCAAATTTGTGTCAAAAGTGTCCGATATGTCCGCCACAATATCGCATTCCCAATAAAAATCGCTGATTGCCGCCATTACTAGTAAAAAAAATAATAATAAAAAAAAATCATAATTCTGTTCCCCATTTTGTAGATGCTATAACTTTTGCGCAAACCAGTCGCTTATTGCGATTTTTTTTTTTTTTTACAAAAATACGTCGAAAAATACGTATCGGCCTTAACTGAGAAAAAAAAATTGGGATATTTATTATAGCAACAACTAAAAAATATATATATTCTTTTAAAATTGTCGCCCTTTTTTTGTTTATAGTGCAAAAAATAAAAACCGCAGAGGTGATCAAATACCACCAAAAGAAAGCTCTATTTGTGGGGAAAAAAGGACGTCAATTTTGTTTGGGAGCCACGTCGCACGACCGCGCAAATGTCAGTTAAATCGACGCAGTGCCGGAAGCTGAAATTTCGCCTGGGCACGAAGGGGGTTTATGTGCCCAGTAAGCAAGTGGTTAAAGTGGTTGTAAACTCTGTTGCACCATCTTTACCTACAGGTAAGCCTATAATAAGTCTTACCTGTAGGTACTGTAAATATCTCCTAAACCTGTGCGGTTTAAGAGATATTTACCATATACGCTTGCGCCGATGTCATCAGTGCATGCACACTGAAGAAATGACTCGCTCGTGCCTTTGCTTCAGCAACATGCCGTGACTGGCGTTATCCCGGCTCTGGCCAGTCATGGCACAAACCCAGAAATAACTCTGGGAAGCATTTTACCGGTCACGGTGGTGTGCGGGGACCGCTGCAACAACATCGATTTAAGGTAAGTATTTAAGGTAAGTATTTCATGATGAGCTAGTATGCAATGCTTTTTTGGGGGTTTACAACCACTTTAATACATTTGGATAGCATGTATTGGGTATATCTTATTCTGATTGATGTGATGTCATTGCATTGGGCTTTATCTTTTTGTCTGTCAATGATGTTCTGTCAAACAAATACAGGAGATTTCCAAGCTCAAACTTACCAACTAGCCTGCAAATCCATTCAAAGCGTGTGTTGGGTTAGCATTTTTAAGTTTAAAGCAAATGGTGAGAAATGATTATTGTTAGGCGAACAGTTCAAGCAGAGCAGAGCATTGCCTGGTCGCCTATTCAGCGAACACCCAAATTTGCAGGGTGTTGAGCAGTATGTTTACCTGTCGGGCACCCCACAATGCACTGTACTTTGCACAGTGCATCTAGGGCCCATTTAGTGCTGTATACCCCCCTTTTCTTTTTTTTTGGTTGCTGAGTTTTATTTTTTAGGGGGGGGGGGTTCCCATGCTTGCCCCCTCTTTATAAATTGTCGGCTGCAGATTTTCTGACTACAAAGCTGTTGTTCCTCCTTTTTTTTATAGTTTTCTCATTTCTGTCAGCGACAGTCCTCAATTTATTGCGCAGCAAACACCAATTTTCATTGAATAAAATGTATCCAATCACACATTTTTAATTATCTATTACATTTGGGTAATAAGCCCCCCCCACAATCATGTCTGGAAGGCCAACAAGGAAAGGCAGACGTTTCCATGTCACTATGAGGGGCCAGCAGCGTTTATGTCCACAGGCAAGGTGATGTGGTTCCTCCTCAGACAGGGCACGTTTAGTGATGTTGCCCATGCAGAGCCACAGCATGCAGAGGAGGTGGTGGATTGGCTTACTAAACCATCCTCATCCTTCTCATCCTCTATCACCCAAGCTGAGACTAGTGCGCAGTCCATCGCAGCTGCCAGAGCGGCTTATTCTTCCTCCTTGTCCACAGCTACTCCTGCCATAGCCCCAGCATCATGCTCTGCAGGGGCAGGCCCAGAGATGGTTCACTCCACAGAAGCTTGAGCCAGGAATGGTGGTGTGCGATGATAGCACTAACCTTCTGTCTGCCCTTTGACAGGGAAAGTTGTACCATGCCTGAAACATGTTCTCAATTTGGTGGTGTAGCACTTCCTAAACAAACACCCAGGTTTGCAAGATCTTCTAAGGGCTCTTTCACACGGGCGGACCGTATGTCCGCTTTTTCATCCATCCGTGCATGGATGAAAAAGGGACATACATTGGTCCCTATGAGATTGCGGGTGTCAGCGGATGAACATCCGCTGACACCCTATCTCGCACGGTTCCGCAATTCTCCGAAACCCTTTTTTTCCATCCGTCTGCGGATCGGATGAACACGATCAGACGATCTGTGTAATCCGATCCCCCCATAGGGGAGAGCGGAGATCTGACAGGGCGGTCCCTGCACAGTGTGACATACATCAAACCTAAAGAGATGATTTTCAGTCCCCAGAAACCTTGAGAGTAGTACATGGCTGGGAGGAGGCAGTTCCAGATAGTGTAATCCTCAGTGACCCCAAGGACTCTGCTTCTCATGCCTCTGTGAAATAATAATAATAATTCTTGGCATCAGGGAGAAGGATCATTATTGGTTGGAAACCCTCCTTGACCACCGTTACAAGGGGGAAAGTCTCGGAACTCATCCAGCCCTCGCAGAGGGAGCACAGGATGAAATATCTTGAGGAAACCTTAAAGAGAGTTTATGTAACACCTTTCCAGAGTCTGGAAGGTTACAGTCTAATGGAAAAGATATCTTTGCGACTTCTGTTGGTCAAATCAGGAGTGGTGGAGAAGGGGAAACCATCAAGCCGTTTTTCAGAGATCAGGTCAGGTTTTGAAACATAGCCAGGAGCAGAGGATAACATTATTAATAACACGCAATTGTTTCCTAGTGTCGGGTAGACACTTAAGAAATGTGAGTGTATTTTTAACAGTTTTTAATAAATGTTACAAGTTTTAAAACAAAATTACACTATGGAAGCTTGCCTTTCTTCTTCCCCTTAGGCCTCATGTACACTGCTGCTGCTAAACGAACGTTTAGGAGCAGTTGGGCATTTTTTTCAACTGCTCCTGAACTCTCCTCTATGTTATCTTATCAGTACATGTACACAGGGTCGTTTACAGTCGTTTCTAGGCATTTGAGTTTAGAGGCTTGTTTCGTAACGCAAAAAATGGGTTCAGAAGCTGAATTTAGAGTCATTTCAAGCGCCAAACGCTTCTTTATACAGTAACTCACTTTTAGTCGTGTTTCGTTTACAGGTGCTTTTCATTTTTGGCTATTTAAAAAAAACACTTCTAAATGCAAATACGTGGGTTACTATCTGTCAAGTTAAATTGTTCAGGAGAGGTTGTAAAAATGTCCTGTGTACATGAAGCCTTAATTGTCGGTAGTTCATTGTGGGAGAAATACTGACAGGGGAAGAGACTGAAATTTGGATTCGGATTTGGAACTGGTATTTGGATTTCAGGAATTTTTTGGACTTTTTTGCATGGATGCACTTTGGGGGATATTAAGAAAATATTTGTTTTAAGAAAATATTTCAATTAATTAATTAACCATATATATGTAGCGCCTGTGTACTTTCAGGCCAGGTGCTATTCTAAATTTAGAGGGGGATGAGAGAGTTAGTTCTCATCCAAGTGATTTATGCAAATTGGGCCTCTGTTCTAGCTGGGCTGTACTGTCGGTTCATTCTGTGTTCCTGAGGTGCCTTTCCACCCCGGGGCGGCAGTGGAGTTCAGACTGGAGTGCCTCTTGCCAGCAGCCAATCAGGAGGGTTTTTCCCTCGCAGGGAATGCTGGGGGAGGGTACGTCTTGAGCAGACGCCATTAGGCGGGGTTCTTGTTTTCCGGGTGTGGCGCCCACCTTCAGGGTGACCACACATCACGGGCCCCGGCAATGTGGCCTACCAGGCCAGGGCGCACGTGCTATGCAGAGTTCTTGGTTCCGGGACCATGTCAGCCCGGGAAAACTGGGGCTATGACGGGGCCCCAGTGGTCTACTGGGTCCCCAAGTTCTGGGGAGAGATCCCAGGCGAGATAGCTGTTCGGTGAGGAGTCAGTCTGAGGAGAGCCAAGAGAGGCAGGCGATCCAACAGGGCCTCAACAATTCATCAGGGATCGGGGTGACCGGACACTGAGCGGTTGAATTCCCGCAACCTGTCAGTCGGTGACCCAAAACAAGGAAAACTACCTGAGGGAGATTTAGGCACCTATATCACTAAGTAAGAACTACCTCATTATCTACCTTCTAGAGAAAGGGCCTATGGCAGAGGTTCCACTCTAATGCTCATTCCTACCAAGTCTGTGGCAGAGACTTGTCTTTTCTCTGGGATCCGAGTGATGCCCTGGATGCCGGGTCGGTGTGAGAGGCCTGTCCGGGTACACTATGCCAGTGTTTCTCAACTCCAGTCCTCGGGGCGCACCAACAGGTCTTGTTTTCAGGCTTTCCATTATTGTGCACAGGTGATTTTATCAGTTTCACTGCCTTAGTAATTACCACAGCAGTTTGATCTGAGGGAAATCCTGAAAACATGACCTGTTGGTGCGCCCCGAGGACTGGAGTTGAGAAACACTGCACTATGCCCACTCCGGCTGGAGTGGCGACGAGGTTAAAGTGTCGTTGGAAGCAGGATTGTTTCCATCGCTGTTAGGCCTGAGTCTGCAATTCTCCTCCTCACCCATCTTTACCTATCTGCCTCAAGTTCGCTGTTCGCCGTGTTGGGCGGGAATGGGGGCATGGGAGGGACACCTGCTGTTTGGACATTCCATCGTTGCGCATGCGCCGTCCGTGGAATTTCCCAGTGTGCCTTGCTCCAAAGTACGCCGCAAAGGACGTATTGGTTTCGACGTGAACGTAAATGATGTCCAGCCCCATTCACGGACGACTTACACAAACAACGTAAATTTTTCAAAATTAGGGAACGACGTCCATACTTAACATTGGTACGCCGCATGTACGCCACCATATAGCAGGGGTAACTTTACGCCGGGAAAAGCCTAACGTAAACGGCGTAACTGTACTACGTCGGCCGGGCGTACGTTCGTGAATTCGCATATCTAGCTGATTTACATATTCTAGGCGTAAATCAGCGTACACGCCCCTAGCGGCGAGCATAAATTTGCAGTTAAGATCCGACGGCGTAAGAGACTTATGCCGCTCGGATCTAATAGAAATCTATGCGTAACTGATTCTATGAATCAGGCGCATAGATACGACGGCTCAGACTCAGAGATACGACGGCGTATCTGGAGATATGCCGTCGTATCTCCTTTGTGAATCTGGGCCTAGGTGTATATAAATTCAGTCTTTTTTTTATACACTTTGTTTTTTATTATGTATTTTTTGGTTTATCACCCAACAAATTTTTTACACACACTATTGTCTATGGATTTGAGAGTATTGTTTTCAACACATTGAATGTTGCGTTATTATGGACATTTATTCAGCAAACAAGCACTTTATTTAGATTATTATATAAAGAATTTTCAGTTTCACTTGATTTCACATATTATGAATATTAATTAAGTTATTGCACATAGGGGGGTAGATTGTTTTAGTGAAGGGCTGAGATTTTTTTCCTGGTGTAGTCCATTTTTTTTCCTGGTGTAGAACAAGATGTTCTCATCCCACAGCCTGTACATAGTTTTGTATACTGTATGTAGCTGGGGTTACAAGTTATACAGCACACCCAGAGGGAACACCTGTTAAAGTACAAAATACTTCTCAGCCCAAATCAACTTTTTAAGATGATAGTTAGCCCCCGTTCACAGGTCAAATCACATGTCAAATCTGAGCCTGTTGCCGGCAATAGGAGCGTCCCAATCGGTGCAGCGCTGACTTTGTGGCACCGCACTGATTTCCAAAAGTAGTTCCTGCACTACTTTTGGCGACTTTGGGGGGGGGGGTCGATTTCAATAGACATCTGAACCCGCACAAATGTCTTTCAAGTAGGACTGAAATGCGGCTTTAATATCACGTGAGTTCAGATGAACTCGCACGATTTCAAAGCTGTTATTTAAAGTGTGAACAAGGGCTAAAGCTGGAAATCAGCTTTAAAGTGAAATAAATTTAATTCAGTTCAAACCAGGTAAAGTAAAATTAATTAAACTAAACTGTTCTTTAGAAAATCAGGACCGTTGTCTTATGTGGATTCTTAAGCGTGGTACACACGGGCCAAATATTGGTCGGTATCGGCCAGTTCAACAAAAAAGCAGTGAGAATACTAAGGTTTACCCCATACTCTCAAATATCAAGTGCACTGTATAGCACATTGAGTAAAAATTTAACAAAATTAGTTTAAGCTGCTGTTGGGATTGAACTCATCAGTGCGCCTATGATGGATGAGAAAGTACACTCTAAAATCATTAGCAGTCTCAGTTTTGGAGGCAATTAAAAAAATAATTAGCAGTGTATAATCTGCCTAAAACTGCAATACTGATGTGTTTATCTCCAACCACACCAACAAAATATCCTTCTGTAGCTGCTAAGAATAAATCCAAATACTGCCTTATTAAAAAGTCAGATATGATTTACTTTATTAAAGGAATAACAACATATGTCACATAAATATGTAAACTACACGTGTACACATGATTAAAAGCTTTGAAAATATATCCAAATTACTCCATCAATCAGTCTAATGATCAGCTACATACACCAGCTTCCAAGGGGCTCAAAACTAATCCCTCACTGGAATGATCCAACTCACAATTGCATACCATAAATCAAGATCATACCATATACAATACATGGCTGAACGGAAAGTACTGAATGCATTGCAAAAATAAAGTATTGCAAGTAAAAAAAAAACATTTTACGGATTCACTATGGAAAGCTTCAAGAAGACAGAGCATTCAAGGCAGCATATGAGAGTTCATCCACCATTAGCAGAATGTAAAACTTTTTGGTGCACACTGCCAAAAGTTTGAGAATATTACACTTGAGCAAATCTATTTTGTTGAACCTGCCAATTTGCTTATCTCAGTTGAAAGCTTTGCATTACCCATTTTAAGTCCTAAATATGTTTTCATACACTAGATTAATCCTCTTCAAAAGCTGATTTTACTTATTGTTGCTATTTTTATTACAGCTTTTTAGTTATACAGTTGGGTTGAATATTCATCAATGTATACTAACATAACCTGTCCAACTAAAGATTATCTTATCTGTGTATGCAAATTGCAGTTTTACACTAGGGAAATTAGATTCACCACATCTCCAGCAATGCACACCTCATGACTGGCTGGAAAGGCATGATACAATGTGGCAGAACTCCAGTTTTAAACCCAAACTGTGTAGAGCGAATAGGAATGTTGTACTAAACAAAGTTTGTAGGTCCTCTAGCCTGCCCTGAAAGTCTTGGGAGGGGGTGGACATGGCCTTCTGGCTTAGTTAGCCCTCTCTCATGGGGTCTCCCTTTGGGAGAGCCACACCTAGTACTTGGGTGGGTCTAGTTTCGGCCAGATGGACCAAGTGTAAAGTACCCATTCCCTGTCTGGAGCCTAACGCCCCACTGCCGCCCAATCGGCATATAATTTGTTATATATAATACTGTTTCTCTTAACCATTTTCTATGAATGTTATGTTTGTTTACATGCTGCCATCTAGTGACCTTTTGTGGTAATGCACAGTTTCTGTATTTTCTTTGTCTGATCTATTACACACTTCCTTTCTGTGTAATGCTCCACCCCTTCTTCCTGACTTTCTTCTTCCTGTCTATGGAGACTGCTTACAGGCCACATGTAACAAGGGCACATGTATTCTGCATAAGTAAGCTACAGGCAGTACAATACTACAACCTGTTCATCTGCTGTAACCTGTCATCTGATATATTCTGATGTTCTGGATTAAAGCCACTTCTGTGAATATAATCGGTATTGGTGAGTTCAAGCTATCTGATAAGGATAGTCAGAATAGTCAAAAGATGGAGTTTCTTACAGCTTGCTGTGCATATATGTGCCTTATCTCCAATCAAGCTTAGTCAAAAGATGTCTTCCTACAGCTTGATGTGTGTATATGTCTGCCTTATCTGCAAGCAAGCTTAGTCAAAAGATGTTTTCCTACAGCTTGCTCTATGTATATGTGTGCCTTATTTGCAATCAAGCTTAGTCAAAAGATGTCTTCCTACAGCTTGCTGTGTGTATATGTGTGTGCCTTATCTGTAATCGAGCTCAGTGCCATCCGCCATCTTGTGAAAGCACATGGTCGCACAAGCTTACTGCACCTCATGTGAATGTTAAAAACAGTTTCTCTGCATTGAACTGTGTTACCCCACCTGTCTAAGCTGCTGTTCGTCTTCTTAAAGAGACAGTACAATTTTTTGCAAAAAATTGAAAGATGTCTACAAAACATTCTAAGCACCTTTCTGTGGCTGAACCAACGCAGATTTATCATGCCTCTGAACATGCAGATGTACAGGAAGCAGATTCTGCAGATATTGCCGAACAGAGTGTAAGACCAGCGGCTGTTTGCAAAGTACACGACTTTCTTGCAGGACTGTAATAAACCAACAAAGGGATAAGGCAGAACTCTGCATTGCTCAACTGCAGGAGACCAGATCTCACAGATCCACATCAACCAAGCACTCTGCACGTTCTTCTAGATCCTCTCGCTCCAGAAGTTCAACATTAAGTGACAAGCTAATAGATGCCCATGCATGTCTGGAAGAAAATAAAGTGCAAAGCTCCTTTACCAGAAAGGAAGCAGAAATAGCAACACAAAAGGCAGCTTGCCATGCAAAGATGGTAGCTCGCCAAGCAGAGATGGAAGCACAGAGCAAAGTTCGCCAAGCAGAGATGGAAGCTCAGAGCAAAGCTCACCAAGCTGAGATGGAAGTGCAGAGCAAAGCTGACCAAGCAAAGATGGAAGCTCACCAAGCAGAGCTGGATGCTCAAAGCAAAGCTCGCCAAGCAGAGCTGGATGCTCAAAGCAAAACTCTTGAAACAGAGATGGCAGCTCAACAAGCAGAGGCAGATTCCCAAATAAAGCAGCTGCCCTAGCAAGGCTGAAAGTCCTTGAACACATGATGGGAGAAAGTGCTAACTCAGACTGTTCCATCCCAGCGGAGCTGCAAGACCCAGTTGAACACACCAGTGAATATGTACTAAAGCATAGTGTTTGCAATTATAAAGTCATCTCCTATACGTCCTACTAACAACACTGTTCTGACTCTCAACACAGAGACCTCTCAGCTCCTCTCAGCTCCAAATTCCTGAGCCTCTTCAAGTCTACAACACAAATGCATCTATGCAGCAAACTACATCACCTCTAGCTGACAACAAGGTAACTTCCAGTATCAAGCCGCAGCTCAAGCCACAGCCAGCACAAGCCTCAGGGACTACACCACAGTTAAACGCTCTTGCAACGTCATTTATCCTGGTAAACCTCACCCTACTTCACCAAAGAACTTTCACACCAGAGGGGTTCCACAAGTTACTTTGGCACCAAAGAGTGAGAGATCAGACTTGAATGACTTCGCCAGATATATGATACACCGTGAGCTCATTAACACTACCCTCTCAAGGTTTGATAACTGTCCAGAGAGCTACATGGCCTGGAGATCAACCTTCAAAGCTGCTATTGCTGATCTCAACCTTACTACCAAGGATGAACTTGATTTGCTCATAAAGTGGCTGGGGCCAGAATCTGCAGATTGTGTTAAAAGACTGAGAACAGTGCATGTTGACCACCCAGATGCAGGTCTTGTTGCTGCATAGGCAAGACTTGAGCAAGCCTATGGTAGCTCTGAAGCCATAGAGCAGTGGTTCTCAACCTGGGGTCGGGACCCCTTTGGCGGTCAAATGAGGATTTGCCAGGGGTCACCAAAACCTGGGCTGTTCCTGAAGCCTGCGGTCGCCCACTCAGCCTCTTCACAGCTGCCCATTCAGTTCACGGCATAGCTGGGGGCAGGGACTGTAGGTCAGCTGACTGGTGAGGAATGTGAAGTGGAATGATTTCAACATAGGTGTCACTGCTACGAGAAACCACAAAGTCGGAGACACAGTGAGTAACACTACCTGTGATTAGAGTTGCCTTTAAAAGTCCCCATTACAGTTCTCAGATCAGCAGATGAACTTGATCAAGAGCACCTAAAGTTGGCTGATCCCAACTCCCCACCAGCACTGCCACTGATCCCAACTCCCCGCCAGGGAGTAAGAGAAGGAATACAAATAGAGAATACATGGAAGGGAGAGGAAAAAAGGGGGAGGAACAAAAAAAGGGAGAGAATGAATAAGAGAACAAAAAAGACGGCTAAAGAGGGATGGTGAAAACAAACAAGAAATGAGGATAGAGAGAGATAAAAGGGAAAGAAAGGAGAACAAAGAGAAAGAGTGGTACATCCTAAAATTTACTATAAGGGATTTTAATACTGTACGAGTGAAAGGGACTCAGGGAGCGCTAAATGTCTGTGGGTTAGGGGCGCAAAATACTTGTGCCGACAACCCACAATAGGAAAATAATTTTACCGTTAGGGGTCCCCACAACTTGGTTAATTTTTTCAAGGGGTCATGGCACTAGAAAGGTTGAGAACAATTGCCATAGAGAGTGCTCTATTCAAGAGACTGCAAAACTTCCCAAAAATAGGGAACAAAGACCTGAGCTTCAAGATCTGAGTGACCTTTTCATGGAGCTAGAGTTGGCAAAGACAGACCCATGTCTACCTGGACTAAGCTTTGTGGACACTGCTCATGGTGTCAATACAGTGGTGTCTAAACTGCCATATGGCCTTCAAGAGAAATGGGCACAACAGGGCTCAAGGTACAAAAGAGACTCTAACGTATATTTTCCTCCATTCGCATATTTTTGCAGGTTCATCAGTGATCAAGCCTGGCTAAGAAACAATCCCAGCTTCAGCTTCTGTGAACCCAACTTGCCTGCTTTATCATCATCATCATCATCATCATCATCATCGAGGTATGATAACACAGCAGCTAAACGTAAAGGCTTTAATAGAGCAATATCTGTTAAAAGGACAGACATCACACCACCCGTATCATCTCCTGCTCACCAGAGCGACTCGGGTGACAGAGATAAAGACCCTAATCGTCAGTGCCCTATTCACAAGAAGCCTCACCCCCTAAAGAAATGTTGTGGGCTTAGGGCAAAGACGTTACAAGGTATATTCTTTAGAAACTTGGAATATGCTACAGGTGCTGTGCTTGTTATGGACATTTTGCTAAAGACTGTAAAGTTGTCATCAAGTGCACAGAATGCAGTAGCGACAGACATGTTACAGTCATGCATCCAGGCCCACCCTCAGACAATTCACAGTAGCCTCCTATCTCCAGCCCTGTCTCAAATCATGGCGGGTAGCAACAAGGTCATGCTCCAGCCACAGCTAATGTTTCCTCTTCATGCACAGAAATCTGTGGAGAAAGGCATGGATCACAAATGCTGTGCTAAGATATGCCTAGTCAAGGTATACCTAAAAGGCCAACCTTAGGAAGCCATTAGGATGTGTGCCATAATAGATGAACAGAGCAACAGATCCCTGGTTAAGCCTAAATTCTTTGAGCTCTTTGGTATAGATGGACATGCATCACCGTATACTCTCAGAACCTGTTCTGGTCGTGAAGAAACCTTCGGCAGAAGGGCCAATGGGTTCATGGTCTCTCATATCAACATTAGTTGAGTGTGACTAGATATCAGATGAAAGGGAAGAAATTCCTACTCCAGAGGCTGCATATCACCATCCTCACTTAAGACACCTTGCTAATGAGATTCCTGCAATAGACATGAATGCTGAAATCTTGATCTTGCTAGGAAGAGACATTCTTAGAGTACATAACGTAAGCAGTGCAATGGACCTGATAATGCCCATTACGCACACAAACTTTATCTTGGCTGGGTAATCTTGGGCGACGTATGCTTGGATGGAATGCGTACGTCATCCGAGATCCAAGCCTTCTTCAAAACGTACACGTTAGGAAATGGACGTACATCCCACTTCAAACAGTGCCCTCACCATTATGAAGTAAAAGAGAAACCTCTTGACATCATCCAAGTACCTGATGTCACTCCTAACCTTTGTGGTGACAACCTAGGTACCACAGTGTTTTGTACTACAAGTGGGTCCTACACCTCCTTATGGGAGAAGTGAAAGGACTCCTTCTATAACACTGGTGGACTGGACACTAATAAGAGGTGATGAAGGGGGTTGGGATGGGCTGCTTCGGCCCAAAATAATCTATTTTGTGCTGTTTGCGGTCTTATAGCAGCATACATCTTGATTTAAGGTGTGCCCCCCAAGTCTGTTGTTTGTATATTGTATGGACCCTGACCTGGTTCCTTGGGCCGGAGCACCCCATCCCCCATTCATTACCTCTTATTAAGGTCCACCAGTGTTATAGGAGGAGTCCTTTCAGTTATATGAAGAGGAGTTTGTCTCCCATGGTTAAGACGCAGGTTCTTTCATTCTATTAAAAGTGTAGGACCCACTTATAATGGGGTACTTTGTCGCAGTAAATGGGCTTAGCACTATATGACCATATACTGTGACCAAACCCCCATATTTTTAATATGTTTAGGTGTTTTTAAATAGTATTTAAAAAGGGAGCTGCGGTGGCTCAATGCGATTGGCACTGCGCTGACAAGCCATTCACCTCTGCAGCTAGGGGTTCGGATCCCGGTCTCGGCTACATGTGAATTGAGTTTGGTGGTCTCAGCCCGGCTCCCGGTGGGTGTGCTATGCGAGGTAAGCCTGCGCTTAGTACGCCCACCCCCCTCCCACACAAAACCACCACACTTACACGCACTCGAAATTGGGTTAACATGCACGCACTTTGACCACGCGGTCTCTAAAAAAGAGAGGCGAAGGACTAACGGGGCTGGTTGAGCGGGCTAGATCCTCTCACTCCCTTATAGGGAGTCCCTCTGCCCCGTTGGGCTTCAAATCGGAGCAGGTAGGGCGGGCTATGTGGGAGGACCCCCTCACACACCCGCCATTGCCACCCGGGGCATGGAGAAAGGTGGCAGATTGCCTCTGGGGGAGGCCTGCCTACTCCCAACTCCTGCAGTCCGGCTCCTCTCTCGAGTGCACAAAATACACTTTAAAAAAATAAAATTATCAAAAAACAAATAGTATTTAAAGTGGAGGTCCACACAAAAATGGAACCTGCGCTTTTTGGGAACCCTCCTCCCATCTGGTGTCTTATTTGGCACCTTTCAAGGGGGTGCAGATACCTGTATAATACAGGTATTTGCACCCACTTCTGGGCATAGACCCCCGCGACAATTCGGCAATGTGAGTAATACGGCCAGCACTGGCTTGCTGGACCCGCTGACAGGATAACACCTGAAATATTCAGCAGCAGCTTCCAGATCACTCTGCTCCATGAGCTTGTTATAGCTAAATGGCAACATGTTTTGGGGTCCCATCCCTTTCTCAAGCCTAAGCAAGATGGCCATCTCCTCATAGAGACACGGCACAGAACAAGCCATATTAAATCAGTAATGGGGAGAAGGTCAGCTGATGGTAGACCAATACTGATTACTACTTTATTGCTCTCTGCACAGCTTCCAAAGTTCACTGCCTTTTTTAGTGCATGAGTAGGGCATACAGAAAGCTCTAGAATATTAGTTTTCTTCTAAGAGAAGCAACTGTAATTTTCCAGTGTTCCCCAGTGAGGTAAAATGGGATTTTTGCATTGTAGCATTAAGTTTGTGTCAGTACTGTTACCCTGTTACATATATTTAGCAAACTCTTTAGCTGAAATGGTGTGTATACAGCTGAACAACTAATGTCAGAAAGAAAGGGAATACAAATAATACAATACATTAAGTGTACAGTAGAGGGCAGGTTTAGACTTTAACTACATTGAAACTAAATTAACATTACATTTTTCCTGTGATATACCTGAATTTTCATCGTTTTGAACCATCTCTAATTTCTTTTGTCACACTATGATCCACCCATCTACTGGATCGATCAGTCGATGGATAGATAGATATAGATACATATATGACCATAAAAGTAAAGACTGTGTCAATATGAGAGTTGTATCGGGGACAATTATGCAGTTCTATAAAACAGAAAAATGTTTATTCACGAAAAGTAACTTGACTTCAGTCTAAATTTAGGTTAGGAAAGACAAGGGCGTTAGGTAAAAGGGCCCTTGAAACACATTTGCGATATTTCGGTGCTGTACAAGTTTGACTGACAGTTACTCTGGCATGCAACATTCTTTTGATAGTATTTAATCACCACTGTTTATTTTATTTTTTTGCTATATAAAGGAAAACCAAAAATGTTGAAAAGAAAATGATTCCCTTACTTTCTAGTATAACACTTAAAAAAAATGCCAGAACAGTTCAAAGATCCCCAAAATGGGACACTACAAAGTGATCAATTTTTTTAACCACAATTTTTTGTAAATGAAGAAACATGCTGGTTAAACATGCTGGTTAAAAAATGAATGAAAGGATAAGTTCACCTTTTAGAACAGATTAAACCACAATTTAGAGTGTAACATGATCCAGCTCCTGCCCCCCATCCACCTAACTGCCTCCCCTGAGACAGCAGTCAGGGGTTCTTCTCCCCACACCCCATCACATTTTAAAATGAGAGACAGAGCTCTGCACAGCTGTGTCATTCATTCACAGGAATATGGAGTAAAGAAACTACATGTCCCATCTTCCACTGTGGCAAACAGCTTGTCGTTTTTAACTGCCTCCTAGCCGGTGAATGTACTTAAATAGCTGGGTGGGAGCTTCCCTGTTCTAAATGGTGTATAGCCTGTACCCATGTAACTAATAAAGTACTTTTATTCAAGAGCATCCGCATTGCCAGACGTTTTTGATTCAATTATCGTATTTGTGGGGCCTGAATGTCCTGGCTAGAGCACCGGATCACAGATCGTGGACTTCTATATTGGCAGTGGAGCTGGGGTAACATTTTATTTCTCTTCCCTGTTCTAAATGGACAGACCCAAACATCCCTCAGGCCACACAGCGGCACGATCCTGTAATGGTTGTGTCCTGTGGACACAGCCCATCACGGATCAGGACATGGGAGCTGTGATTGGCCCTCCCGATCACGTAATGGCTGTGTCCAATCACAGCCATCAAACAGTGTAAACAGAGACATGTATCTCTGTGTCGACTCTCCCTGCTGAGCTCAGTGAGAGCACAGTGCGGGGGGGGGGGGGGGGGTAAGCAGGGATGTTGCAGCCTCTGTGACAGCTTTCTGTGTAACTGATGATTTTAGCGCCTTTCTTTGTGGCCAGGCTGTGAAAAAGTCTCACCTGTGGTATTGCTATACTCAGAATGTGTTTTGGGGTGCAGTTGGCTATGTATGCCTATGCCCTGTGTGAGAAATAACTTATTAATGACATTTTGGGGGGGGGGGGGGGTTATTTTATTTTTTTATTTATTCATTGTCCAAAGGGTTGTAGGAAAAGATTACAACTTCAAAAAACTCGCCATGCCACTTACTAAATACCTTGGATGGTCTACTTTCCAAAAAGGAGTGATTTGGGGGATATTTGTACTGTCTTGACGCGTTAGGGCCCCAAGAAATTAGATATTAGCCATCGGTACATTAGATGCAATTTTCAATGATTGGCACCATAGCTTGTAGACTCTATAACCTTCACACAGGCTAAATAATATAAACTGATTTGGGTTATTTTTTCCAAAGAAATGTAGCAGTATAAATGTTGGTTAAAGTCGATGTAAACCTGTTTTTTAATGAAGACTTCTACCTGGTACAGTAGAAGATGTCAAGTCATCTGTGCCCAGTCTTGCCACGAAGAGTTAATCCAGCTCTGAGCAATCCTCTTGTGTTTTTTTAGTAAGATAAAAAAAATTACACACAGATAAGTTTGTGTACCACATCCCCCTCTGCTGTGACTGACATCTGATTTCTTTGGGCCCTTTCACACTGACGGATCCTGTGAGGATCCATTCATTAAATATCCGCTTGCTCAGCGGGGATCGATCCGTTGTGACAAGCCACAGAGAAGAACGGGGAAGGCTTGTTTACACACACCTCTCCCCGTTCTTCAGCTCCTGTGACCCGATCGCAGGACACCGGCGGCGATTGGGTCCGCGGGTCCCGCGGGCGCGGTCACGGAGCTTTGGACGGGTCGCGAGCGTGTCACCGCCGGCGCACGTGTGACCCACGGCTGGGCACTTAAAGGGCAGCGTACCTATATGTGCCTGTGCCCAGCAGTGCCATTCTGCCAATGTATATCGGCGTTAGGCGGTCCTTAAGTGGTTAACTCAAGCATAATGCATTATAAAGTGAATTTACTGACTCCCTATTGTCAAATACCACCAAAAGAAAGCTCTATTTTTGGGAAAAAAAGGACATCAATTTTGTTTGAGTACAGCGTTGCACGACTGCGCAATTGTCAATTAAAACGACACGGTGCTGTATCGCAAGAAATGGCCCGGTCAGGAAGGGGGTAAATTCTTCTGGGGCTGAAGTAGTTACCGTATTTATCGCGGTATAACGCGCTCCCGCGTATACCGCGCACCCCTAAAGTTGCCTCCAATCCTGTGGAAAAAAAGGGTTTTTTTGTACTTAGTTTTGGTGTCTTGCGTGGCGTCCATCGGCGGCCTCGTCCGGGCCGGCGTTCGTCTGCGGCTTCGGGTGTCCTCTTCGTCGGGTCCGGCGTCCTTCTGTGGCTTCGGGTGTCCACTTCGTCGGGTCCGGCGTCCTTCTGCGGCGTCCTCGCGTCCTCCCCGCTCGTTTCCCGCGCCGAGTTTGAATACTGCGCCGACATATACAGAGTGCAGTACACTCATGTATTGTCGGCAATGCTCGGCAACTCTCGCGCTGACGTCCTGTACGTCCAGGACGTGAGCGCGGAAGGTGCCGAGACTGCCCGACTATACCCGAGTGTACTGCGCTCGGTATATGTCGGCGCAATATTCAAAACTCGGAGCGGGAAAGCGGGTATCGGCGTATACCGCGCACCCACGATTTTGCCCTGATTTTCAGGGGAAAAAAGTGCACGGTATACGCCGATAAATACGGTAAGTGGTTAAAATTTATGAAGAAAAATTTGCAAAATTCTATAACAGAATTTATTTTTTATTTATAGCGCAAAAATAAAAAACACAGTGGTGATTAAATACCACCAAAAGAAAGCTCTATTTGTGTGAAAAAAATATATAAAAATGTAATATGGGTAGAGTGTTGCATGACTGAATAATTATCATCTAAAATGCAACAGCACTGAAAGCTGAAAATTGGCCTGGGCAGGAAAGGGGGTGAAAGTGCCTGGGATTGAGGTGATTAATGCACTGTGAGGGCACTGATGAGCACCCTTGTAGTCCACTGACATTTATTACAGAGGTACAGACACAGAGCTGAAGGAATTGTCTGAAGGTGCCTGAGATTGCACCTGGGATCTACTGATCACTGGTACAATGCTATGCAAGCTCCTGGGGAAAAAAATCATGAATGTACCCTTTTTCCTGCAAAAATATGTGCATTTAAAATTTTTGTGATAAAGATGAACTTATCTTTTAAGGTGCACTTAGCCTTTAAAAGTCACCATAATTATTGGTGATAAGAGCACCAAAAGTGTTACTAAACCCACAACAGTAAAATCAGTCTGTATATGCAGTAAAACATTCTTGGTATACTCACTGTGGGTTAATCCTGCACATTGTGTAAAAAGGCTGTTTGAACCTGTCGTCTCTGATCCTCCCCTTCTTCCACTGTCCCCAATTCATCTACTGATTGTACAGAATCCTAGGTGGCACTCTGCTGGGAGACAAATCTCCCAGTAGCATGCTAACTTCACAGACCAACCCTGCTTGACTTCTTGGCCCGGATTCACAAAGGATTTACGATGGCGTATCTCCAGCTACGCCGTCGTGAGTCCGAATGTGAGGCGACGTATCCCTGCGCCTGATTCAAAGAGTCAGATACGCCTCACTGTTGCCAAGATACGAGCGGCGTAAGTCTCCTATGCCGTCGTATCTTGGGGTGCATATTTACGCTGGCCGCTAGGGGCGCTTCCGTATATTTCCGTGTTGAATATGCAAAAGAGCTAGATACGCTGATTCACGAACGTACTTGCGCCCGGCGTATTAAAATACGCTGTTCACGTAAGGCGTACGACCGGCGTAACCTTACCCCTCATAAGGCAGGGGTAAGTCATGTTAGGGTATCGACGTCGGAAACCTCGGAACAGCGTCGTATTTTACGTCGTTTGCGTAAGTCGTACGTGAATGGGGATGGGCGTAGGTTACGTTCACGTCGGCCATGCATTGAGCCGGCGTAATTTACGGAGAAAATTAGACGTGATATTGAGCATGCGCACGCATGCGCCGTTCGTTAGGCGCGTCATTTACGTGGGGTCACGATTCATTTCCATACAACACGTCCCCTACCAGCCTACTTTGAATTACGCGGGCTTACGCCGGCCCATTTACGCTACGCCGCCGCAACTTACGGAGCAAGTGCTTTGTGAATACTGCACTTGCCTGTCTAAGTTGCGGAGGCGTAGCGTAAATAGGATACGCTACGCCCAACTAAAGATACACCATTGTATCTGAATCTGGCCCCTTGTGTCCTCAGAAACTGGTATTTACTGAACTTACCTTGTGATTGGAGAGACAAGATCAAGATAACTTATTGGATGAAAGACTCATAAGGAATTGTTAATTATCTGGATACTTTAAAATAATAGTACACAATGCACTTATGCATGCCTCCCAACTTTCTGAGATGGGAATGAGGGACACCTATCAGCAAAAGTATGCAGGCATAGGACACACCCCTTGCCACGCCCCCTTAAAGGAGAATTGTACAAAAAAATAAGGTTAAATAATTGGTTAAACCCACAAGTGCTTTTTTACCACTACTATTTCTTTATATTGGCTTTTGGAATTTACAAATGCAGCAATTTAGAAATCAGATGAAAGTTTAGTACTGGGAAACACTTTTTGATAGATAAAAAGTGCATTTTATATACATCTATATAGAACAGACCAAAATGAGGGACAAATGAGGAGAATGAGGGACAGAGGGACATTGCTCCAAATCAGGGACAGTCCCTCGAAATCAGGGACAGGTATGGAAGGTATGCTTATAAGCTGACATCTGTTGGAACATCCTCAATAATTGACACAAATGCTGTATATATGTTTGAGATAAAACATGTACTTTAACCACTTCCATACCAGCCGCCGTCATATGACGTCCACAAAGTGTCTCTACCATCCAGAGTGGACGTCATATGACGTCCTGGACTTTGAAGGGGGATATCTGAATGATGCCTGCAGCGAGAGCCATCATCCAGATATCTATCTCTTGTGCCGGCGATTCTGCACAACATAAGAACGATCATAGCGGCGGTTCCACCGCTAGATCGTTCTTACAGGCGGGATCCCGCCGCCATCCGGTGCTTCTCCGGGCTCTCCCGTGCCATCGGGGGCCCGGAGAAAGAATCGTCCGGCGCTGGCAGGAAGTATAGAGATGACTGGTGACCAGATGGTCACCAGTCATCTCTATGACCGTCGGAGGACCCGGGCGCGATGTGATGACGTCACGCCCGGGTCCCGTAAGTAAACAAAGCCGCGATTGCGGCTGTAAGCCACAGTATTCATGAGATCAGTGAATTTTTTTCACCGATCTCATGGTTTCCAGCCTGGACGAGAGATGTGGGGTCTTATTGACCCCGCATCTCTCCATAAAGAGGACCTGTCACACACATTCCTATTACAAGGGATGTTTACATTCCTTGTAATAGGAATAAAAGTAATAAAAAAATAAAAAATAAATAAAAAAAGTGTAAAAAAATAAATAAACATGTAAAATAAATAAATAATAATAAAAAAAAATTAAAACGCCCCTGTCCCCGGTAGCTTGCGCGCAGAAGCGAACGCACACGCAAGCCCCGCCGACATATGTAAACGCCGTTTAAACCACACATGTGAGGTATCGCCGCGTGCGTTAGAGTGCCAGCAACAATTCTAGCACTAGATCTCCTCTGTAAATCTAAACTGGTAACCTGTAAAAAATTTCAAAGCCTTGCCTATGGAGATTTTTAAGTACCGAAGTTTGGCGCCATTCCATGAGTGTGCACAATTTTAAAGCGTGACATGTTAGGTATCTATTTACTCGGTGTAACCTAATCTTTCATATTTTACAAAAAAATTGGGCTAACTTTACTGGTTTGTTACTTTTTTAATTCATGAAAAAAAAAATTCCCCAAAAAAGGCGTTTGAAAAATTATTGCGCAAATACCATACAAGATAAAACGTTGCAGTGACCGCCATTTTATTCCCTAGGGTGTCTGCTAAAAAAACATATATAATGTTTGGGGGTTCTGAGTAATTTTCTAGCAAAAAAATTATGATTTGTACATGTAGGAGAGAAGTGCCAGAATAGGCCCGGTATGGAGGTGTGTATAAGAGCCCTGTATGGAAGCGGTTAAACAGGGCCCGGCATATATTTTGCAAATGTTTTACATTTTAGAATAAAATCTATAGCTGTGTTTGGTCCAATAATGTCATTCAAATTAAGTAGCTTTTGAAAAACAGCCGTTAAGTTTTCTTTTATACATAATCTCATAAAAGTTTAATAGTGAAGACTTGGCATCCTTTTCTGTTGGAATGACAGTTTGTTTTTAATTCCCTTTGACGAAGAAAAAGCAGCTATACTTCAGGTTATTGTCTCCAAAGAAATGTTTGGTAATGTGTTAGTTCAAGATGAATTAACATTCTCTTGCGCCTCTAAATCACATGACAGAGAGAGGGAGGTCAGCTATGCCCAAATGCAAAGCAAAGGGAAGCAGAATTCCTAAATTGTAATTCTGGGGATCCGGTCATAAAGCAAAGACCCCAACAACCTGAATGCCATGTTTTGTATCTTCTAAATTACAGGCTCACAGCTTTTAACCTGGTTCAAACTGGGAATGAATGGATGAATGGAAGCAAAGAGAATGCTGCTGTTAGAAGAAGTAAATGAAGACTACAGGCTAAATATAATCAATCTAGTTAATGTATTACATTCAGAAACCCACCATAACATCCTAATTATGATATGCACTTTCATTTGGGTACTCATTTTTGTTTATCTCTAGACACATTTCTTACTTGTTTCCATGTACTTCTGCAAAAATACGAGACGTACCATACTAAGGTAAACACCAAGTGGTACCAAACAAAGTGTGTGTAGAATGATGGATTAAGGTTTCTAAAGATAGGGGTCACCACCAGCAGTGGTAAATGATGTAATTGCTTGCCACTTTAACATGAGGATGTGGGTGGTTTTAAGTGTAGCCAGGTTGGTACTAAAGTTATCATGTTAAGTAGTTCATTGTTCTTAAGTAACGGTTTGGCTCCCTCTAGTGACCGCTGAAACTCTATCAGGGTCTTTCCTTCATTTAAAGTGGAGGTTCACCCAGAAATAGCATTTTTTACCCTTAGATTCCTGCTCATTTTGTCTAGGGGAATCGGCTAGTTGTTTTAAAATCGAAGCTGTACTTACCGTTGTAGAGAGCGATCTTCTCCGCCGCTTCCGGGTATGGGCTGCGGGAGTGGGCGTTCCTATTTTGATTGACAGTCTTCCGACAGGCTTCCGAAGGTCGCATCCATCGCGTCACGATTTTCCGAAAGTAGCCGAACGTCGGTGCGCAGGCGCGGTATAGAGCCGCAACGACGTTCGGCTTCTTTCGGCTACTCGTGACGCGATGGATGCGACCGTCGGAAGCCTGTCGGAAGACTGTCAATCAAGAAGGAACGCCCACTCCCGAAGACCCATACCCGGAAGCGGCGGAGAAGATCGCTCTCTACAACGGTAAGTACTGCTCGGATTTTAAAACAACTAGCCGATTCTCCTAGACAAAATGAGCATCAATCTACGGGTAAATTTTTTTTTATGGGTGAACTCCCGCTTTAAGAAGCAGACAGTTATGCATTGTGGGATATATAGTTTAATGAGGAAGTGACTCATACTGTTTAAATCAGTCGGGGGACTACAAGGCCCACAATGCCAAGTTACAGACCCACAATGCCGAACAGCCTGCTGGGCGGAGAAATAAAAGGACAGGCGTGGCCTGCTTTCGGCCTATCTGGACACCATTCAACTCCCAGCAGGAGGTCTGTGACCAGGAGTGAGAGACTGCAGCCTACAGCGGAGAGCCGGATCATCCTCCCCAGAGACGGCCCTGCTAGTCGAGCAGGTGGATCGGCCTGCGCTTTAGAGCATTTGAAGCCACCTGCATTCCAGCACACCAGGAGGAGCAGTATGGTGTGGCGGTGCCATCTACACTGACGGAGACACCTGCAGGAGGTTCCGGACAGAGTCTGCAGCCTGCTGGGATCCAGAGTGGTGAGAGGGCACCTGCCTATGCAAGTAGTGACTGCAGTATTGCTGAGTGAGTTTCTTTCATACAGACTGCTGCTGAGACCTGTAGTTCCACGGGTGTGGATCTGCTGCACCTGAGCATCTTACTACCAGACTTTGGGGCTTTCTTTTTCCCCTGCACTGAGGTCAGTACTGTATTACTCACACATAAAAAGGAATCCCAAATGGGAATAGTTCTTCATCTAAGGAATCCATAGCATCATATTCTACAGTAATGGCCATCTCTCTGTTTCTTTTGGATTACAATTGACGGCACTGGTGGGCATGGATGAGGATGCACTGATGAGGCTGCACTGAGAGGCAGCACTGATGGGCACTGATAGGTGGCACTAATAGGCACTGGAAGGCACCACTGATAGGTGACACTAATGATGCACTGATTGGCAGCACTGATAAACACTGATAGGTGGCATTGGTGAGCACTGGTGGGACTGCACTGACAATCAGTGCTGATATCCCTTTAATGCAAGCCGGGTATCGGTTTTCTTCTTCTCTCCTCATGCTGCCAGCACGAGAAAAGAAAAGATAAAACCTGGCTTCCTTACATCCTGTGTCATTGGACACAGCTAATTGCGTGGTAAAGGGCAGCTGTAATTGGCCCTTTACGCCGATCTGTGATCAGCAGAGTCTGGAGGACTCACACTTCAATCCCAGGGTCTGTTCATTGGTGTATTGTGGGGTAAAAAATAAATTGGATACCAGTCACTTTAGTCTTTTTACCTTTATTTGTAGAACTTATTCATTGGTGAGAAGGTTTAGGGGTGCAGGATACTTACAAAATTGCACAAAAACATGACATGTATTCTAAAGTAGTAATAGTATTGGTGGTATTTAATCACCTCTGCGGTTTTGATTTTTTGCGCTATAAACAAAAATAGAGCGACAATTTTGAAAAAAAAAACAATATTTTTTACTTGTTGCTGTAATAAATAGCCCAATTTAAAAAAAAAAAAAAAAAAATTCTCAGTCTAGGCGATACGTATTCTTCTACATATTTTTGGTAAAAAAAAGAAAATAAAAAAAATCGCAAGAAGCGTCTAATTTGCGCAAAAGTTATTGCGCTTACAAAATAGGGGACAGAATTATTATTATTTTTTATTATTTTGTTTTACTACTAATGGCGGCAATCAGCATTTTTTTCGTGACTGCCACATTATGGCGGACACATCGGACACTTTTGACACATTTTTGGCGCCATTCACATTTATACAGCGATCAGTGCTATAAATATGCACTAATTACTGTATAAATGTGACTGGCATTGAAGAGGTTAATACTAGGGGGTGAGGAAGGGGTTAAATGTGTACCCTGAATTGTGTTCTAACTGTGTGTGGAGGGGGGGTGACTGGGGGAGGTGACCGATCTATGTCCCTATGTACAAGGGACACAGATCGGTCTCCTCTCTCCCCTGACAGGACGTGGATCTCTGTGTTTACACACAGAGCTCCACGTCTTGTCCCAGCAGCCGCCGATCCCGAGTGCCTGGCGGACATCACGGCCGCCAGGCACTCGCATCGGCATTTAAGCAATGCGGCGAGCACGCGCGTGCCGCCGCCGGACGCACGCGCGCCCGCGCCGCTGACTGCGCGCAAAGGCCGTAAAAACACGGCCAGTTAGAGATTTAGAACCACCCTGCGGCCGTAAAAAGTCGTACGGCCGTCATGGAAGTGGTTAGAGATGCTCCTTCCAGCGTTTGTGTTTTGGTACTTTTATTGTTATTTGTGTTTTTAGTACATCTTGTACTGTACATTTGTACCTGTACCTTTTGATAAAAACATGCTCCTTTCAGGAAGCCACCTTCCTGCCCAGCTCCCTCTGGAAAATACCTTCATCCCTGAGTATCTGACACACGCCCCTAGCTGGTGCAAGGCCCAGGAAAGAAAGTGCACAAAACATAATCTCACACTAAAAAAATAACCAAAATGTTTATCATCTTGCCAAATCATACCTCTAAATACTCTCCTTGGGGTTTGATTGGATCAGATGAATATTCAATACTGCAGTGATTGTTTTTCCCACTCCTTCATAGTAAAAGACAGAAGCAATCAACCGACTTAGATTACAGAAGACCTGCAGCGCCAAGAAAAACAGCTTAGGCTGATTACTGCCTAGCAACAACATCCAATAAATGTAATTAGTGACACAACAGCATAGGGCAGGGTCCCTGCATTAAGGCACAAAGTGCACACAGAAACTGGAAATCTTTTAGGATAAATAACTAGACACTGATCAAAACATAAAGTAAGCCACCAAATCCCAAAGACCATTATTTTAGCTTAGGTTTTTTTTTTTTTTTTGCTGCTGACATTTATAAAACCATGAAAATACGGGATTGTCACCAAATTACTCTAAATTGCTGCTAAGCAGATGTTACCTTCTCTCATGTTACAAATAAATCATTTTGTCCCTTCCTCACTCCAGTTCTGGAAGATGCTCTGTACAGTTATGTCAGTTAAACGACGCAGTGCCGAATCGCAAAAAGTGCTCTGGTCTTTGACCAGCAATATGGTCCGGGGCTTAAGTGGTTAATAAGGGGCCCCCCAGATACCGGCCCCCCACCCTATGTGAATGAGTATGGGGTACATCGAAAATGTTAAATAAAAAAAAAAAACTACACAGGTTTTTAAAGTAATTTATTAGTCAGTTCCCGGGGGGGGGGCGTTCTTCTTCTTTAAGCTCTTTTAAAAGCAGGGGGCCCGGACTTCTTCGCCGTCTTCTGCCGGGAGGGGGGCGGTCTCCACCGGGGGGGGCCCCCCAGCTTTCTTCTTTAAGCTTGGACTTCTTCGCTGTCTTCTGCCATGGTGGGCAGTCTTCACCGTCGTCTTGTTCTGTTCTGCCAGGGGCTCCCGCTTTCTTCTTTAAGCTCTTTTTACAAGCGGGAGGGCCCGGACCTCTTCGCCATCTTCTCTGTTCTCTCTTCTGCCGGGCTCCACCGCGAGGGCCCGGTCTTCTCCGCCGTCTTATTCCCTCTTCTCGTCTAGCGATGTTGATACGACAAGCTTTCCCGCTGTAATGCAGTGTGCACGTGGCGCAATGACTTATATAGGCATGGGGCGTGGTCCCCAGGTGATGCCACCTGGCGACCCCACCCCTTATTAAATCACATTCCCATCATACCATTGGCGAACAAGTCCGGGCCCCCCACTTGTAAAGGAGCTTAAAGAAGAAAGTGGGGCAGAACGCCCCCCCTGGAGCTGACTAATAAATTACTTGTGTAGTGTGTTTTTTTTTATTTAACATTTTTCCCCCAGGTGAATCGGTAGTGGTACGATGTACCCCATACTCATTCACATAGGGTGGGGGGCCGGTATCTCATCCCCGACAACCACGGGCCAGGGTTGTGGGGATGAGGCCCTTGTCCCCATCAACATGGGAACATGGTGCTTTGGGGGGGACCCCGAAGCATCCTCCCCATGTTGAGGGCATGTGGCCTGGTACGGTTCAGGAGGGGGGGCCCTCTCGCCCCCCCTCTTTTCCTGTGGCCTGCCAGGTTGCGTGCTCGGATATGGGGTCTGGTGTGTGGATTTTTTGGGGGAACTCCACGCCATTTTTTTTTATTTGGGGTGGAGTTCCCCTTATTTGGGGGAAACCCCCACGTAATTTTATTTTTTTTCAGCAATGACTGTACTCTGTATTGCCGGGAGCCGACAATTCATTATAGCCGCGGGTGATTTTAAATGCCTTTTTTCCTTCAGAATGTCATTTTGTGCAGGGACAGTGCTAGGGACGGGAAACAAGCGCTAATTTACAGGCATACTATACACCCCCCCAGGTACGAAATTAAAAGGAATATTTCACTTTTATTGTTTCACTTTAAGAATTATTAACCACTTAAGGACCCCTTCACGCCGATATACGTCGGCAGAATGGCACGGCTGGGCACATCCACGTACATGTACGTGGCTCTTTAAACCCAGCCGTAGGGTCGCGCGAGCACGCCGCGGGCGCGTGCACGCGACCCGGTCCGAAGCTCTGTGACGGTGGGACTCGCGGTCCCGATCGCCGCTGGAGTCCCGCGATTGGTCCCCGGAGCTGAAGAACGGGGAGAGCTGTGTGTAAACACAGCTTCCCCGTTCTTCACTGTGGCGCTGACATCGATCGTGTGATCCCTTTTATAGGGAACCACAATCGATGATGTCAGACCTACAGCCACACCCCCCTACAGTTAGAAACACAAATGAGGTCATACATAACCCCATCAGCGCCCCCTTGTGGTTAACTCCCAAACTGCAACTGTCATTTTCACAGTAAACAATGCATTTTAAATGCATTTTTTGCTGTGAAAATGACAATGGTCCCAAAAATGTGTCAAAATTGTCCGAAGTGTCCGCCATAATGTCGAAGTCACGAAAAAAAACGCTGATCGCCGCCATTAGTAGTAAAAAAAAATAATCAATAAAAATGCAATAAAACTATCCCCTTTTTTGTAAACGCTATAAATTTTGCGCAAACCAATCGATAAACGCTTATTGCGATTTTTTTTACCAAAAATAGGTAGAAGAATACGCATCGGCCTAAACTGAGGAAAAAAAATTATGTTTTATATATTTTTGGGGGATATTTATTATAGAAAAAGTAAAAAATATTGCATCTTTTTCAAAATTGAAGCTCTATTTTTGTTTATAGTGCAAAAATAAAAACCGCAGAGGTGATCAAATACCACCAAAAGAAAGCTCTATTTGTGGGAAAAAAAGGACGCCAATTTTGTTTGGGAGCCACGTCGCACGACCGTGCAATTGTCTGTTAAAGCGGCGCAGTGCCGAATCGCAAAACCTGGCCGGGTCCTTTAGCTGCCTAAAGGTTCGGGTCTTAAGTGGTTAAATTCACTGCTCCCGGAAAAAACATCAGCTTTTAAAACTTTTTTTTTGCATTGATACATGTCCCCTGGGGCAGGACTCAGGTCCCCAAACATTTTTTATGACAACAATTTGCATATTAACCTTTAAAATTAACACTTTTGATTTCTCCCATAGACTTCTGAAGGGTATTCCGCGGCTTCTACTGTTTACATATTTATTATTGCATTGCGCCCGCTGCTGCGCCAGTTCACACGCTCAATTGATGATTTATCCGGCGCACCAATTGAGACACGAACCAGCGCAACGCATTGTTCATAGTAAATCAGCCCCACTGTCTGCTGATTCGACTAGTTACAGCTATCTTGCCAAAACTGGATCAGTTATAGAGATCACACTTGCAGTGTTTAGATTGCATAGGCAGAATACCTTTTTTTTTACAGCAAAACCTCTTACAACAAATTGTAGTTTTTAATGGCATCAGTTGCATCCAGCACACATTAGACAAGGCCTTCATTCTTATTAATATGTTTAGACAACCCTCCCGATGTGCAGTCAGTAGGAATTTTCTGCCAGTCTTAAAATTACAGAGCATATTGTTCCTGGGACATTATTTAATATAGTCAGAGACACTGGATACCCAACATCTGGCTGTTTACTTAAACACAAAGACAAAGATTATAATGTATCATTAGGTTCTAACACTTTTCACTTATGAGTGTATTTATGCATTAAAAAAGAAATAACCCAACATTCTTCCAATATTCACTCAAGATTTATTTTTACATTACATTTCATTATTCCCTCTATTTATCACAGTAGCTTTCAGACCATTTCAAATGATTCACCCATTGAAAATAGCATCAAGCATGATTCACCCGACAATGATTGATCCATCTTCCCTCAGTGGGAAAGTGCTTTACTACACTATTTGGGTTATATATAACTCAGTGGATGTAGATGAATTCTGAAACATTTTGCCAATTTTTCAACATGCACATTACTCAAACTATTCCATGGTTTGAACTGGGGAACGTGCATTTTAAAATGATTATTTGTCTTGCAGTTGTGTGTTTTTTTTGCTTATGGGAAGTGCTGAGTGTTTTTAATATAGGTTCAGCATTTCCATAGGTAATTTTGTTCTGGCTATTTTTTTTTTCTTACTGTTATTTCAAAACTAAAGTCCCCCAACTTTATCGAACAAACCAGCCTTTCACATCAAGCATGCGATCCTCATAACAAGGACGTGTCAAGTGTGTATCCGCCTCCTACCAGCCCACACATCCTTCAGCATTGGGAGTGCTATGATGGGGCTTCAACCAAAAAAATTAGAGGGGTCTTTCTCATGCACCCTGGCCCAGGAGGAAATGCCAGCAAAGGGAAAGCTCATGTTCCACCCACCTAGTGTGTGGTTGTTGCCCACTCCACAATTGACTGGTTTTAGGGGTACCTCAGACCCCTAACCTGTCCACCAGTGCATGTAAATAAGCAAAAGTTGTAAAGAACACAAAAATAAACTTTCATTCACTTTTTCACTACTATTTACCATTCCACAGATTGGCAATGTCCAACGATATCCAGGTAAATATTAGTCAATAGAAGGATAATAAAGACATTTTTACATATGTGTGGTGTCTGTTTGTGAACTTGTTACCTACACACACACCAGGGGACCCCTAAAACCAGTTCATCGGGGAAGGAGCAAACACCTATGAGGATAGCAGGTAGCTGGGACATAAGCCCCTCCTGCCTTGCCAACGCCCCCTCCTGGGCACTGAAGGTGCTGAGAAGCATAGGGCCCATCATCATCGGGTCACGTGCTATTTCAGGACACTGTTTTAAGGGGGCTCCATGCTTGCCCCTCGCTGTGGGGATTCCAGCCTACATTCCTGGTGAACTGGCCTGGTTAGTTCTGGTTAGTTCAGGGAGGGGCTTTTTTTAAATGTTTTAATTAAATTACTATAACTCTGTTAGTGCTGAAAAACATGACAGCAAATGAGCAAAAGCACATTCCTCTTATTTAACATTTCCCCAAAACTTTTCAACAAAGATTTGTCGAAAGCTGCCACTGTACTGTCAAAATTCACTCTAGCAAGATTTAAACTAATAAGATTTGCAAAGCAAATGTCATATAACACATACGACGAATACTAGGGGAAAATGAAAAACTTGCATTCACACCTTTAAATCCTTAAAAAAAAAAAAAAGTTAAATATTTAATGACACCAAGGGAAATGTTTAACAAGGATTTTATGAAAAAGTACAGCCTGTAAATATTTACTCAAAATATTTCCCCAAAGATTCTATAGACTTCACCCCGTCATTATCTGCCAATATTCACTCTATTATATAGGAAATAGACCAGCAAATCTTGTATAATCAAATTTTGCCTGAAGTGGAATGCTGAAATGACATTAGATATATTTTCAGGTATTTTGTTAAATCTTTATAAGTCATCTAGTCCTGTCAAAGCCAACTTCCTATTTCCTGCTTCGATGTTGTTTTGGACTAGACAAGATGTGCTGATGAAGCTGATGATGCTAATTTCGTTTCTGCAGCTTCTCCTGCTTAAGCTGCAAGTGTTGTTTTATGGGCCAATTATACAAATTGGCATAAAACATGACACATTCTTCCACTTTAAAAGGAGAGTACAACAGTGTTCCCCTATAAAGCACAGGCAGTATAACCTTGAATTTAGGAAGCTGAAGACAGAGCTTGTTTTGTTGTGTGCCCAGCACAGAATTGTTCTGCTTGTGTTGAGGTGGGAAACTTGTGTCAGCAGCCAGCTTCCCAAAGAGCAAGGATAACTTGCCACAAATTGTCGGCAGTGAATTGTAAGTCTTGTTAACTTTCTGTACATTTTCACCAACACTGTACACCTGCAGAGCACTTGAAGCACAAGTTCTAGTTGACACTTTTCCAATTTGTAGAAAATCTGCATGGCAAGACTTTAGCAAGAGCAAAGTTGCAGTGGTGGGTCTACAGCAAGAGCTCTGCACGTCACAGTGACCCCTGTAGTGGGATGACTATTGCACAACATAACTGAACCAGAACTTGCAAGACTTGCAAAATGTTTGCAAGGAAATTTGATCTGGAGTCATGCAATGCGGACTTGCTGCAATTGTGCAACAAACTTGTGAAGCCTGGCAAGGCTTTCTCTGTTTACACCTTTTGTGAGTGGCACTTTTTTATACGTTTCATTTATTTATAATTAAAACTGTACTACACCAAGAGTACACCTGTCTCCCCGCTCTCTTTTCTAGAGCAAATATTAGTGGCTGTCAAGAGCCTGCCCAAAGTTTAAAGCCTCTTACAACTGAAATTTTATAGCATGCTCTTTATCTTGTAGAGATGCAGGAGGAAAACTAACATATGAGGAAGAAGATTGTGCAAAGTTTGTTTTTACATGGGTGCCCAGTATTGTATTTGTTTAACATAGGTTATCCTAGTAATTAGGCTACACCTGATACTGCCTGCTGGGAAGGTATTTATTCCGTTCCTTAATGAAGATCAGTGCTTCAGTGTTCTGCTTGTGAGCGTGTTCCTATCTGATCCTGTGCCTTGTATCCTGTGACCTGCTTCCAGTATTTTCTACCCTGCACCCAGTGTCCTGTCTCCTGCATCCAGTACCAAGTATACTGCTCCTGCCTCCTTGTTTTCTGTCCCAGTCCTGGTTCTGCCCTGTATATGTGAGTTCCCTCCATTTTCTATATATCATTTGTAGTTAGGTTATTGTTCTGCGTTTTGTTGCACACATTTATTTTCGCTTTTACATTGTTTATGGTTTGTTGGTGTTGGAAGGATGTAATCTATGTTAATAAACATTATTTAATAATACTTGGTCTAGTTTCTACTCCCTTGAGGTGTAGCCCACTGATCTGGTCATCCCTGCTGGATACTTAACCACATTGGAGAGAAGTAAAATGTATATTTTTTAGATTACAATGGAGATAATATACCACACACAGCATACAAAGTATGTAATGTTATGTGTTATTCATTAAAATTTCAAGAATATGGCACACACTGCATAAGCACATTTTATAAAACACATAATGCCACTTTTGAGGACAAAATCAAAAATAAGAGTCTATTTTTCACTGTTAAATGTATAGTGTACATCGTACAGAGATAGTATTTCAACAATCTTTTATTTAGAAAATAACTTTTTAGGCCGCATTTTGAAAAAAACTAACCACGTACAGTTTTGCAGCCAAAAAGTTCACATTTATGAGTAAATGTTTCACATAAAATAGGAGGAAATATTTCAGTAAATCTATAGACAGTATTTAAAGTGGAAGTTCAGCCTAAAACTATCTCTAAATCTACTTGCAGCCACATTCTAAGACTAACCTATCTAACCCTGTAAAGCAAAAATCACTATACAGTGGAACCTTGGATTACGAGCATAATCCGTTCCAGGAGAATTCTCGTAATCCAAAGCACACGCATATCAAAGTGAGTTTTCCCATAGAAGTCAATGGAAACGAAAATAATTTGTTCCGCATTGACTTCAATGGCCGCATGTGGCCAGAGGTGAGGAGCACCGTAGAGCCTTGGAAATTGGCTCCAATCGACTCTGCTCGGCAAAAAAAAGTTGCTCGTCTTTCAAAATGCTTGTTAACCGTGTTATTCGTAAACCAAGGTTCCACTGTATATACTGTACCTTTTCTGAAGCTGATCCAGTTTGGTCTCCATCGGTGGATGCTGTGTGCAGGATATACCAACTGGGAAATGCCTGCAAAGTGACGTCACCCGTAGAGTTACTATGGAGCTTTTGTTGTCAGCTGCTTTTTCTGCACAGCTTAGCGTTAGTCTTAGAATGTGACAGCCTTAGTCTTAGAATGTGGCTGTGAGTAGATTTAGATCTTTTGGTAGGCTGCATTTTGAAAAGGTCAGTGTTGAATCAAAATATCAACTATAGAGTGGTTTTAAGTCCCAGCATAAGACAGCTAACTATTTACTGTCTCCATATACATGAACAAAAATATTTGGCTGCACTTTAAAAAGCAGAGACATCGGGTATCAGGCAGGTTGTAATCAAAGCACCACAAGGCCAGGTTCACACTGGTGCGAAAAATGCTCCGACATGTAGCAAGACGTGTGAAAATCAACAATGTACCCCATACTCATTGAGATAGGGTGGGGGGGCTGGGGGCCCCCTTATTAAAGATTCCCGGTGACCCCGCCTCCTACCTATATAAGTCGCTGCCAACCGCACACACGGCATTACAGCAGGAGAGAGCGTCGAGTCAACATCAGTTAGGAAGAGCAGAGAGAAGAAGACGACAGGGAAGACCTGGCAAGAGCTAGCAAAAGAGCAGGCAAAAAATGCATATAAAAGCCAAGGAGAAGGCCTTCAAAAAATATAAGGCTGAGGGATCATCATTAGCATTCAGACTTTACAAAGAATGCAACAATGTAAGAGTGAAATTAGGGCAGCTAAGCTAGAACATGAAAGACGAAAAGAGAGCAAAAAAAAATACCAACAAATTCTTTAAGTATATAAAAAAAAGGAGGACAGACCATATTGGCTCCATAAAGAATGAGGAAGGACATCTGGTTACAAATGATGGAGTGTACGGCTTATTGTCGTCCTATGTACAGATACTCCAGTCTCTGCTGTGGAACTCTGCAGCTCCTCCAGGGGTATCTTAGGTCTCTGTGCTGCCTCTCTGATTAATGCTTGATATGATCAACATGTACAAATATATAAGAGGTCCATACAGTGAACTTGGTGTTGTTATTCACTTTACGGTCATCACTGAGGACAAGGGGGCACTCTTTACGTCTAGAGGAAAAGAGATTTCACCTCCAAATACGGAAAGGTTTTTTCACAGTAAGAGCTGTGAAAATGTGAAACAGACTCCCTCCAGAGGTGGTTCTGGCCAGCTCAGTAGATTGCTTTAAGAAAGGTCTGGATTCTTTCCTAAATGTACAGAATATAACTGAGTACTAAGATTTGTAGGTATAGTTGATCCAGGGTAAATCCGATTGCCTCTCGGGGGATCAGGAAGGAATTTTTTCCCCTGCTGTAGCAAATTGGATCATGCTCCGCTGGGGTTTTTTGCCTTCCTCTGGATCAACTGTGGGTATGGAGTTGGGTGTATAGGATTTTACTGTGTTTTTTATTTAGTTTTTTTGTTTTTTGTGGTTGAACTGGATGGACTTGTGTCTTTTTTCAACCTGACTAACTATGTAACTATGTAAACTAACTATGTAATCACTATGTAATCACTATGTAATGCCCTCCTTGCCCGATCTGTGAGTTTTGGTGTGCGGCCATCTCTTGGCAGGTTTGCTGTTGTGCCATGTTCTTTTCATTTGGTTATGATAGATTTGATGGAGCTCCTATGGATCATCAAAGATTTGGATATTTTTTTTATAACCTAATCCTAATATATAAAAAAACATATACATTTTACCTATCTATACCAGTAGGTGGCACTACAATATTCTAGTGCAGTGGTTCTTAACCTGGGTTCGGTGAGTGAGTCTCGGGGGTTCGGCGGAGGTCACACAGGGCCGCCGGTACAAGGCAGGGGCAGACGGGTGCCCTGGGCAATACCATTTCATATAGGAGGGGGGCGCAGCCGCAGGTGAAGCTCTGCCACGGCAGCGGCCGCCAGCACGGTCAGCGGCACTGTACAAATTGTGTGCCGAGCGCACTCCTGCATCCGGGACCGTCACCTCCCCACTCCCTTTCCTGTCTGCTGCAGCCTGTTTACTCCCCCTATGAAGGAGTCTCTTGGTCCCTTCCAGCGGCGTGACGTCACTCCACTCATGGTCATAAGGGGGGACTCGGAGCGCTGCGCAGAGAGCTGTGTGTCGGCGCTGCCTGTGACGAGCTATAGAGGCAAGAACTAGTCTCGAGGAGCCTGCCTGTCTAGTGGAATTTGAACCTAGCAGACAGTGTGCTAAAAAAAGACTACTAAACTTGTTTAAAAGTAAGTAGAACCTGTTAAGAGCATATAATTAAATGGCTGGATTGGGGGGGGGAGGAGGCTGACTGAGGCTGACTGAGGTGAGGTGACAAGCACTTTATTAATATAAAATGGCAGATAAAAAAAATGTTTTTGTGTTATTTTATATGAGCCTTCTCTGACTAGCAAAAAAATATATATATATAAATTGCAGCCTCACTATACCATCACATGCAGCCTCTGTGCCATCAATTGTCGCCACTGTGCCCATCACATGCAGCCACTGTGCCCATCACACGCAGCCACTGTGCCCATCGCACGCAGCCACTGTGCCCATCAAACGCAGCCACTGTGCCCATCAAACGCAGCCACTGTGCCCACACGCAAAATCATATTTTATTTTTCCAATTAAGAAGGGTTCGGTGAATGCGCATATGAAACTGGTGGGGTTCAGTACCTCCAACAAGGTTAAGAACCACTGCTCTAGACGCTTCCTATAGCCTGTAATGAGTGTCTGGATTCTGGATGAATGTATTTTGGACCATTCCTCCTTACAAAACATCTCCAGTTCAGTTAGGTTTGATGGTTGCCGGTTGCTGAACTGCTTGACATCTTCCAATAGCTTGTATACAGTACTCACTGTACTCACTGAGCTGCATAGTTCTCTTTCTAGTGCCAGGGTGTTGCTGGGTCCATAACTGTTGTCAGAGTATTGAAATCATGCACTGGGAACTTCTTGTATACAGCAAACAGCTTTACTTTTATAGAGAAATATCATAACATATCTTTTCATCATGGAGACAGGAACAGGAACTGAATACAAACAAGTATACACAGAGGAAAATAGTACTTCCTCCCACATCATATCATAGATACACACTAGAGACTGTTATTTCTGCTAAAGGAGGCTCGACTAAATATTGATGTGATTTTTCTGTTGGGGTGCCCAAATTTATGCACCTGTCTAATTTCATTTTGATGCATATTGCGCATTTTGTGTTAATCCAATAAACCTAATTTCCCTACTAAAATATTACGGTGTACTTCAGTTATTTGATAGATCAAAATGAAATTGCTGATCCAAATACCCAAATATTTATAAATGACAATCATGGAAATTGTCAGGGGTTCCTAAACGTTTGCATACAACAGTATACTGCTCTTAATAATGGTTTAGAAACCAGACCCAAGCAGGAGATAACGCTAGACTATGTCAAAGGCAAATTAATCGATGAATATGACAGAAGGAAAGAAAATACGTACCATGATGACTAAGCTCTTAAGAGGTACATAGGCACAAAGCACAACAAGAAAGCAGAGCCTGTTTTTGCTGTAAAAGGACCGGTCACTTAAAAAAGGACTGTTCTATCTGGAAAATCGAGCAGCGAAAGCTAAAGTTATGCACAACAGAGAGTCAAAGCAGCCACAAATGAAACTGCAGACACATCATGGAGTGGCACTTTTAAAGCGGAGTTCCACCCACATTTTTCACTCCTTACCATGCAGCACTAATGTGCATTCTTAAAATTAATCAGCAATTTTTTTTTTCTGTTCACTTACCTATATCTATATCTATATTTAGATTTATACCTATATCTAATTTCACTTCCTCCTCTAGGGGGCCGTGGCCGCAGACATCATTTCCAGTTTTGCATTGGCTCCTGGGAGATCTTGGTCAGCTTGGCTTAGCGTCTATGGAAATTCTTGGCCAGCTTGGCAACGCACGGCTACATTAACATTTAACATTGGCGTCTATGGAAAATCTTGGTCAGCCACTGCACTGAAAATGCGCTAGATTGGGTAGCCAGCATGCTCAGAATCCAGGAAGAAAGATATTGTGGCTTCACACTGGAGATGGGCGCGCTATGCAGAAACTTCACAAAGTAAGAAAACAGTGCTGCACAGATAGAAAACTGGGCATAGTTTACAGCATACCCTTGTTACATTGCATGAGGCATGAGTATTGTAGGGGTATTTTTATATTAAGTCATATTTTGGCCTGAACTCCGCTTTAGAAGCGACAAGCCAAATAACTAGCGATGAGACCTTCTTCACAAACATTAATTACAGTGCAAAAGACACCGTTTTTCCTAGCAAACGGGAAAAGCATCACCTCTGAAGGTAAAGGCCAGAGCTTCCTGGAATGCATTACACCACAAGGCAAGCAGAGTATCCTTGTAAAGAAAGTGCTGTATGTTCCAGAGCTAGAAAGCAGCCTTCTATCAGTGAAAATTGGACAACGGTCTCACAGTTAAGTTCCAGGGTGATGAATGCATAATTCACAATAATAAGCGATTCCTCGCAAAATGAAAACTGGATGATCACTTTTACAGGCTCATCACCACAGACCAGCAAGTCAATATGGTCTCTAATGACCCACACAGCAAATGTATTCCCTTATGGAACAAGTGGCTGGGGTAGAGAAGTCCAGAAGCTATACAGGACATTATAAAGAGAGGCTCATCAGAAGATTTGACAATAATGTCTTGCAAAGTGCTCATGAAATGCAATCGTTGTAGTGAAGCAAAAGTCTAGTAAATCTTCCAATCGCACACCTTCCTGGGGAAACGGCTCAAAAGTACAAAAATGGGTGCTGAAGCGATCACCAGCTGGGTACTGGAACAATCAACCACATGAACATATTCGCCAGCACACCGCGGATCGTATATAACGTCCAAAAAAGTTTTAATGCACAGAAAACATCACAAGAGGTGCTATTTTTGCACCTCTTGTGATGTTTTCTGTGCATTAAAACTTTTTTGGACGTTATATACGATCCGCGGTGTGCTGGCGAATATGTTCATGTATTGAAGCAAAAGACACACATGCTCCCCTTCCACAGGCATCTCAAAGAAAAACCACCTACCCCCTGCAGCTCATACACAGTGATGTATGCAGTCCAATGAAAACTCCCACGTCAGGCTGGAACAGATATCTACTGACTTTCATTGATGATTATTCCAGGTACACGGCTACTTACCTGATGAAACACAAGAATGAAACATCAGAGAAACCTCAAGAGTTTGTAGCCAAGAATAATACACACTGACAATGAGGGAGAATACATAAACAAAGAAGTGGCCTCATACCTGAGGAGACAAGGAATAGTACACCAGACAACCGCACCATACACTCCTGGACAAAACGGTGTAGCAGAAAGGAAAAAAATCGCATTTATAGAAATAGCCAGGTGCATGTTGTCGGATGCCAATCTATCTCACAAGTACTGGGGGGAAGCAGTCATAACTACACGCAAGAGCTCCGTTCAAAATATGGCATGGATCAAAGCCTAGCATTGGGCACATCTGAGTGTTTGGATATGCCTATATTCCAAGTGAAAAGTGATCCTAGCTTGAGAACAGAGCCATAGAGGGGCATTCTGGTAGGCTACAGTGAGCAAACACCCAAAGACTGACAAAGTGACAATAAGCCATAGTGTTGATTTTGACTAGAGCCCATCACCAGAAACACAGATCCATGAAAGCTGTGAAGTGAATATGAGGTGGAACTCACGTTGTCTAAAACCAAGGATCTCCAAATTAGTGCCCTCCAGCTGTTGCAGAACTACACTTCCCATGAGGCGTTGTAAAACTCTGACATTCACAGACATGACTAGACATGATGAGAATTGTAGTTTCTGAACAACTGGAGGGCCTAAGTTTGGAAACCCCTGTTTCCCACCAGATCCTGCTGAACTGCCTGAAGTTAGAAGATCCCCTCGGAATACAAAGGGGATACAACCCCGCAAGCTGTCATACACTGTCAAAAAACACAGAATACTTGAACCAACATCCTGGGAAGATATCGAAAAACTGCCAAAATGTGTAGTCAATAAATGGAGAAAGGCAGCAGAAGAAGAAGTCACTTCAAGAAAATAAAACCTGGATACTCACAGAGCTCCCTCCTAACAGCAAAACCATAGGAAGTAAGCGGACCTTCAAAGTAAAGTCAGACACAGAAGGGAATAACCACAAATACAAAGCCAGACTAGTTGCCAAGGGTTACTCCCAGAAATTTGGTAAAGATTACGATGAAACATTCACTCCTGTCTTTAAAAAAACACTCCACCATCAGTGCACTTCTTAGCATTGCAGCCGGGAATGGCTTGCAAGTCAAACACCTAGACGTTAAAACTACTTTCCTATATGGAGACATTAAGGAAAATCTCTACATGGATCAACCACCAGGGTTTGAGCAAGGAGATAACCTTGTGTGTAAACTTCAGAAGAGCATCTACAGCAGGGGTGTCAAACTCAATTTTTAGTCGAGGGCCGCATCAGCAGTGTGGTTGCCCTCAAAGGGCCAGTTGTATATGGGTCGCACTACATACAGAATGCAGAGTTCAGGATTACGTCAGGATTATGCTACGTACACAGTGCAGAAATTCAGGGGTTGCGCTACGTACACTGTAATGATTATAGTGCAGTTCCCTTTATATCACAGTGTCCCTGCAATCATGCCCCCCCTTTACTCTCTGCTCACTGTGCAGATCTCCAGTTCCTCCCACCCCCTGCTTCCTTACATTAAAGTCCACACAGACCCCCCCTTACATCAGAGTCCGCACAGACCCCCATTACATCAGAGTCCGCACAGACCCCCTTGTAATGCTGTGGACTCGGATGTAAAGGGGAACTCTGATGTAAGGGGGGCTTTGCCCACCAAAGCCCCCCTCTTACATCATAGTCCACAGAGCACCCCTTAAATTTGTTTTATATATATACACTGGGAGGTGGGAGAGGGTGGATTACTCACCCCAGGATGGAGGGTCAGGGGCGGGCTGCCTGCAGCTTTTAAACATGTGTTCAATCTTCCTTCTCATTTTTCCCGGGGATGTGTGGGCAGGGCAGACACAGGGGGTGTGGGCGGGCCAGACAGTGTAGAGAGGCGGGAAGAGGAGGAGCAGTGTCCGAGCAGCGTCCAAAGAGCCGAACTGTCAGCGTTGATTCTGAGGCTGAGCTGTGTGTGAGAGAGACACAGCTCAGCCAATCAGCCACTAATGTAGCTGCGCCAGAGCCCGGAGATGACACAGACACGGCCGCATAGTGGTAGGTAAGCGGCAGCCGCGACCTGTGTTAACCCTGTCCAGGTCGTGGGCGCCGCTTACCTCCCGCTGTGCGGCCTGAGCGCCACTGGCCCGCGGGCCTGGAACAAGCGGTGGAGGCTGGCGGGCCACATGACAAGGCTTGGTGGGCCGGATTCGGCCCGCTGGCCTTGTGTTTGCCACCCCTGATCTACAGTCTTAAGAAGTTTACAAGGAATGAGAAAGTGAACAAAGTACTTACCAGAGAGGGATTCTCAAGAAGTAAAGCAGACCCCTGTCTACTCCAAAAATCAAGAAGACGAATGGATATACATCCTTATCTATGTGGATGACATTATAATCTGTTTTGAACAAGAAGGCGATTATAATCAGATTGTTGACAAGCTGAAAGAACATTTTGAAATCAAATAGCTAGGGAACATTAGCTAGGGAACATTAGCTACTATCTGGGAATCCAAATAGAGAGAGAATAAGATGGAAGTTATCATCTCAACTAGGGTTGTCCCGATACCGATACTAGTATCGGTATCGGGACAGATACCAAGCATTTGCCTGAGTACTTGTACTCGGGCAAATGCTCCCGATGCTTCACCCGATACTTGTACTGTCAGCGGTGATCAGTGCATGGGGAAGTTACAAGCACCGATCACCGCTGTATAGATTTAAAAGTAATTTCTCCGCTTCTCTCTACACCCCTCCCCCCGCGCGGCTTTTAGCTGCTTTAAAATCAGCGGTGATCGGTGCTTGTAACTCCCCCACACATGATCACAGCTGACTGTCCCGTGTCCTCCTCCGTTTTGCTGCAGTCTGTCTCCCTCCCTCCATGTCCCCCGCCGTGTTTCTCTCTCTCTCCGTGTCCCCCCGTGCTTCTCTCCCCCTCCGTGTATCCCTCCGTGTCCCCCGTGTTTCTCTCTCTTTCCGAGTATCCCGCCGTGTATCCCACCGTGTATCCCACCGCGTTTCTCTCCCCTTCCGTGCTCCTCCTCCACCCCCCTGGAATTGTCAGGATGGAGAGCGGGGTAGGAAACGGTAAATCCGGCTCCTTACTGCTCCGAATGGACAGAGTCAACACAATTCCTCTTTCTTTTTTCACACCTTATTATAATTGGCTTTGGTTTGGGCGTTTTACTTCCTGTTAGGTTACCGCCCACCTCATCGTCTCTTTCCAGGCTGTTTTGCCTGATTGATTCACCTGTGGATGGTCAGCTGGTATCCATCCACCTTCAATTCACACCAGTGTAATACCCAAATTGATGTCATCCATAGGCGCCGCGGCGCCGTCCTGTGACATCACACATTTGGCCCTATTTAAAGACATGGGTCCCGGCGTTCAGGGTGATACACACCAGGCCCTGGGACATGCTGCTTGATTTAGCCATTCAAGTAAGTACACTCCATGTCTGGATGCTATTGCAGATAGGGTCACTAACTATGGCTTAATTCTGACTCACTGATCCATCCCTATAGGTGGTCTTAACTTTCTACCTCCATTGCTGGCATCCCTTAACTGGGCTCTCCCAGAAGTGGTTTTCTTGGTGGCTCCTTTGGTTGGTCCTCGCCCACTACTAATTAGGTCCCAGGGCACTTAAGTTTTTTGACATTATATACAGGTATAATCACCTGTTTTGTTTACTTATTATTATATTTTTTTCTTTTACCACAATTGTAGCACTGGGCACAATCACTATTTCTGCACCATGCCTTGTCCTTCTATCTCTTTTCCTTTCCCCCCTTCCTTCCCCCCCCTTTTTTTACCTCCCCCCTCCCCCTTCCAGTCCCCTGCACCCCCCCCCCCCCAGCCTCCTCCCTCCCTCCCCCCCTTTTCTTTCTCTCTCCTTTCCCTTCATTTCCCCCCCTTTCCGCCTCCCCCTTTTCCTTTCCCCCCCTCCCCCTATCCCAATTCTTTTTTCCTCTCCTCATCCCCACCCTCCCCCCCTTCCCTCTTCCTCTCCCCTCTTCCCCTCCCCTCTTCCTCTCCCCTCTTCCTTTCCCCTCCCCTCTTCCTCTCCCCTCCCCCACCAACCTTTCCCTTCCCCTCCCTCCTTTTCAACCTTTCTTCCCCCTCCCCCCCTTCCCCTGTTTCTGTCTGTCTCCCCCCACCCTCTACCTTGCAAATATTTTTGCTCTATGTTTCCTTTCAATCTTTATCTTTATCCCAACATCACCTTTTCACCATTTCCTTCCCCCCCCTCCCCCCTTCCCCCCTCTAGCTCTTCCCTCTCCTTCTTTTCCACCTTTTCCTCCCCCTCCCCGCCTCCCCCTCCTTCATCTCCCCTTCCTTTTTTTCACCCCTTTCCCTTTCTTCCCTCCCCTTTCTTCCTCACATTTCCTGGTTCCTCCCCCCCCCCCTGTTTCTTCCTTGCTGGTCCCATTTCCTTTATCTTTTTATGTTCCCCATTCTATGCCCTTGTTGTCCCTCTCCCCCCCCCTCCTTCATTCTTCCTTTTCTTCACCCCTTTTCCCCTTTCCTTTCATTTTTCACTCTTTTCCTTGCCCATCACTGTGTCTTGGGTTGGTGTTCAAGCCTTAATTTTTCCCCTGTTCTTCATGTTGGGGACTCTGGGGATAGCTTCACTATCTCTTATTTTTGGGTTATTGGCGATAACCTTCACTCAAATTCCTCACATTTCCATTCACTTTTTTCTGCACTCCCATCACGGTGGTCCTTATAGCGCAGTTTATTTTTATTTTTACTTCCCACTCAGACTGTACTAATTATTGCTCTATGTATAGTCAATACAGATCCTCACCTTGCTGGGGGCGTTTCCACCATCCACAACCTACGTGAGACTTTGTCTCTACGTGGGGCCTAGGCTCCTCCGATGAGTGAATCTGTATTCACAGGTAAGCCGCACAGTCTTTTCATCGTCCCCTTGAATCCTATGTTGCATATTCTCTCTTAATGGCTATATATGTTTGTTAATTGCTTGAGTGTTTCTGTGCATATGTACCCATATGCACACAACCTGTAAAGTTAATAACAATATAGTGTCATCATTTATTAGACCCAAATCTCCTGACGAAGCTACCTTTGAGTAGCGAAACTAGTTGAGAGCCTGATCTATATGACCTCCTCCGCCTGATCGTTGCCCGCAAACTAGGGCCCGTTATACCATCTTCATTAGGGGTTGGCTGGTCGTATAATCAATTGTTCTACACTACCATCTCTGTAATTTTAAAACACTGTGTATTTCTCAAGTTATTTATGTTATGTTTATGTTTTAATAAATTGAACTTTTTTACCTCTATCATACTCTATTGATAACTGATTTACCTAAGTACCGACATAGTCCAATAGCCCTTGCCCATTTCCCTTGTTTTTTCTGGGTCTCTGGGGTCCCAGATAAATCTTACCTCTATTCAAATTATGATAGGATGATGGTACTTTCATTGTTATGTTTTTCTTTCTTTACTGAGAGGTTTCCTTATAAATTATTAATCCATATGCAAGATGCAAAATAAGTGAAAACTCCTATGGAACCAGGCTATCAAAAGAACAACAGCCCTGTGAACTATGGGCCAGATTCACGTACAAGAGCGCCGGTGTAACGTAACCCGTTTACGATACACCGCCGCAAGTTTCCAGTTTTAGTGCCCGTATCCACAAAGCACTTACCTGGAAGCTTGCGGCGGTGTATCGTAAAGACGTCCGGTGCAAGGCGGGCTAATTCAAATCTGGCCCTATATCTATATATGTGTGTGAGTTATACCTATCTATACCAGTAGGTGGCAGTAATATAGTGTTTATCTGTGATGTGATGTAATGGGAGGAAGTACTGTTTTTCCAGTGTGTGTACTTGTTTGTATTCATATCCCGTCCCTGTCTCTATGATGAAAAGATATGTTATGATATTTCTCCATATAATAAAAGCCGATTGCTGTATACAAGAAGCTTCCAGCGCATTATATCCATACCCTGCTAACAATTTTCTCCTTAGTTCCTGTTCTGATACTGTGCAATACTTTATTTTGAGCAACACAGAATTCCAAACTAGTTCAAAACATCTTATATTATTTTTATTTGTCATATCATATTAACATCTACACAATGTGCTCAGCTTATAGAATAATCCATATCCCAAGGGATGCATTGCTGGTTGTAAAATAGCAAAATATGTCATGAACAGTATCACAACTACATGCTGTACTAAAATAGTCTCAGGCCTGTAGCATCTTTTTATAATTGGCTGCTGCTAATGCCTCAGGAAAAATAACAATATGCTTGAAATAATCAGAAAATATCAAATAAACTGCATCAGGGGAAGCAGAGATGAGAACCAGCAAATTTATTAACAAAGCATTAGTATGTTAAATAGGGTTAATCACATTACCGATTTTTCTTTCTAATTTTTAACCTGCACCGTTTAGTGTATTAACGGTTTTGCTGTCAATGCCCATTTTACCATTTTAGAAAAATTCAGATTCACTTTTTCTCACAGAATGACCTATAAAATGGTTACTCATGTACAAGAACACATTATCGGGATGGTTCCAAACAGAGACTGAAAATGTTTACCTATACTGCATAATAAATAAGTAAAAGATGAACTCCAAGCAAGCAGCTTAATACACATTGGAAACACATACTGTATAATGAAAAGAATTTTCCCAAATGGGGTTATTGCGCAGCTCAAAAGGAAAGAGATAATACCATGTAATAAAAAAGTTGTGTTTATTCACATGTTAAAAAGTGGACAAATCTGAGTATGCGGGAGTTTAAAGCTCTCCGGGATCTAACCCATCTTTATGAAGAAAGTAATTTTATTGATCTAATTGACCAACTTGACTTGGACACCTTACTCGAGGAGGTGGACAAGTCCAGTGTCAATCCACCTATTACTTTCAAGAAACCATCTCAAACATGCCCTCCTTTAAACATCAATGCTAATATATCTACTTTTGCAAAACAGACCAATAGGGATCTTACCAAACTACTCCTTTACAAACTAAAGCCGAGGAACCTGTCCTCCAGCGAAAATGAGGCATTGTCCGCTCTTGCGGACAATACCTCATTTATAGTCAAACCCTCAAACAAAGGGGGTAACATTGTCCTCATGGACAATTGTGACTATATCACCATGTGTGAAACTAATTGGTACAAACAGATTTCTGTCTTGTCTATTCGCCAATACCTGGCTAATTTTTACACACTTGTGGATGTGACCTATGCTCTTTGTCCGCCGTTTGTTATCTGTCACCCTGTTATTTCATGCTTTTTTAGAATAATACTTTAATTAATTTGGAATATACCTGTAGTACACATGTACATAAGGACAAGTATGGGATGTCAATTATGTTTAGAATATACATGTATGTTGTGATAGGGTCACCAGTGTTTTTGTAATTATGTGTATTAAAATATGGAACTGTATATATTCTTAGGACTATATATGTGTTTGCTCTCATGTTTCTGAAATCTATTTATAAGTAATTCCTTTTTCCTGGAGTATTCCCTCTCCCCCTTTCCCCTATGACATGTCTCTTTGTTTGGCTGGTCTAGGATGCTCCCCTCCTTTCCCCAGGTTGTGGCAGCTGCCACTCATGTGGGCGTCCCGTCCACCGCCCAGCAGGGTGAGACAATAGCGCAATTCGTTGCGCTATAGCAATTCCCCACATGATGGCGACAGTGCACGGCCGCCGCGTGTGGGGAGCGCATTCTCCCCCTGCTGTTGGCATGTACGCACCGCCCTCACACCCAGTGGCGTGCAACGCGCGTGCGCGGCGGGTCCGCGCACATGCAGTGACGTCACATCCTCACGTGGGATGGTGGGGGCGGTGGCTGTAAGCCGATGACGCTGGCGTGCGTACACGCCGAGGAGACCACCGCCGCCATGCACCTGGCTTTACCAGGTGCGTTTTCCTTCTTTTTTTTTTTTTCGTTGCGCTATAGCAATTCGCCACATGATGGCGACATTTTTTTTTTTTTTTTTTTGGGACCCTGACCCACCAGAGTGGGTGTGGAACGTTGTGCTTGATTAGGCAGAGGGGCGGATCGACCGCAGCCCCCTCAGGTGGTACTCGTTCTTTCCCCCCCCCCCCTTCCCTCTCCACAGGTGGTACTTGTTTCTTCATTCCCTACAATTAGGCTAGATGCACTCTATTTATTCTGGCTTTACCTGTTGGTTTGGAAGGATCTTGCTTGGTACTTCCAACTACTAGCATATTGGTGGCCTCTATGCTATAGGTGAGTTTTATTTTTTACATCCTTTTTCTGGCCAAACTTTTTGGCTTCTCTGGTTTCATTCCAAAAATGACCCTTTTTACTCTTATATTTTAGAAGGAATCACCTTGTCTGCTTGCTGCTGCTATTTATATCCCAGCAGCTTTTGTATCTGACACCAGTGATCTCTGCTCAGGAAGTCTTCTAGTTTATTTTAATTCCCAACTGAATCTCTACAATTCAAAGGTACAGCTCTCCCCCCCCCCCCCCCACTCACCCTTATTCTTGATGCGTTTTTATCATCAGGTGTTTGCCATTCACTGTTTTATTTTGCCCAGCTGCCCTAACTTCAATATATCCTGCATTTTCCGTTCCCCATGTGTCTTCACTTGTCTCCATTCCCATCCTTTTTGCTTTAGTTTATATAATTCTTTTTCTGCACTATCACCCCCCATTCTTCTCTTTCCCCAGTCCATTTCCCCACACCGTTGCCTACTTTTCACTTCTTGTTTCTGTACCTTCACCCCTCACTTTGTCATTTTCCCTCCTTGTCCTTCTCATTTTCCTTTATCCCGTCTCTTTGTTTTACATTTGTGTTTTCCTATCAGCTAATTCTCACTTCCGCATTCTTGCGGCTGATGCATGTTTATTTGTGCCTCCCTAGGTCATTCACTTCAATTACTCACCGTCATCTTCACTGTTTTTTCATTCCTTTTCACTACCTCTCACTTCTCCCCTCCCTTCACTTCAATCTACTCCCATCACCCCCATTTCCTTCACTCCTTATTCTTTTCTTCTCTCTTACCCTCTTTTTTCTTTTTCCCTTTCCCTTTTATGTTTTTCTTCATTCTTCTTTTGTCCTTGGAGACCCTTGTTTCCGTATTCTAGAGATTATTATCTTATCTTAGTACTCTTGAGCACTTCTTTTCATTATAGCCTGTGACGGTTATCTACATTCACCGTCACTTCTCACCTCAGAGCCCCAATAACTTTTTAATAACTCGTGCCACTACATTTGTATGTAGACATCCAGAATATCAATTTTACTATTCTGTTTACAGGCTTCTTTATTAAACCTCCTCGTTCCACCGACGTTCCCCTACCCCTCCTGGTTTCTATATGGTCATTCCATCTTGGCCCCATAATTTTTGGGGGTGACCTCCTGTGGTGTTGAGCGGGGTGTTTCACATTATGTGGACAGCTGTTTTTTCTGCCTGGGATGGAAGCTATCCTTATTAGACCGCCTGTTGCTGCCGCTATTGGACTGCAGCACATCATTGAGACACATCATCAAGGTAAAGGAATTAATAATTAAAAACTAAAAATTAAAAATTAAAAAATCTATTTAAGATACTTTTGTTTGCAATGTTGCACACGAATTTGCTTAACTTTTTGACTTTTTGCTTTCATTACATCCTTTTGCACACTGCTCCTCTAGCCAAAGGGCTTTTTGTAAAACCAACAATGTATCTCTTATTACCTAAACTATGATTATGAGATGTCTAACCACTATATGTTCCTTTCCAGCCAGACAAACTCTCTGAAGAAGACCTTCAAAGGTCGAAACGTTCGTTAGATTGTTTTTACTACAATGCACATTTTTGACTGTATAAACATTGTTTGTGTACTGCTTGTTATACATTTATGTAAACGCTGTTTGTGTACTTGATACAACTCATGCTCCATCCATTTATGCTACCCAATTTTTGTCCACTTTTTATGTGAATAAACACAACTTTTTTTATTACATGGTATTACCTCTTTCCTTTTGAGCTGCGCAATAACCCCATTTGGGAAAATTCTTTTCATCATTTTTATCGGGGTGAGCAGCCACATTCTCTCCACCATAGTGTCCTGTCTCTTTTCACACATACTGTATATGGACATGTTTTATTTGAAAAAATACTTATAATCCTGTGCAACTAATCTTGCGACTTGTGATTCAAACATCCCTTACCAAACAATACAGCCAGATCACACATACATCACAGCTGTCTATTAAAATTGCATTTTTATATAACCAAAAATCTGTATTTTGCTTCTGAGTTGGCTTTATAAAAAACAATAATATTGCATGGAACAGCACAGGTGGGTGCGTGTGATTATCATATTTGCCTTGCTTCACCCCAACCTGCTGATTAGACATTGGGAACACAGCAGAACACTGACAAGGTCATCACTCTTCTCTGCTTGCTCTCCTGTGAAATTCATAGGATGACAGGATATAAAAAACACATTCAGTGTCTTAACTTTAGTTGCATTCAAAGGACATTTGATTATTTTCATGAATATCTAACAGTTTAGACATTTTTTTTTTTTTATAACAACATTAATTTTTATTAAATTAGGTTTTCCAATTTTGTGAAAAAGGTAAAATCCATGCTATGACATCCCTCAAAGAAACCATGGTAAGGACTGCTATATAATTTTTTTCTAAATGTTTTGAGTGAAATTGGCACTTATCAGACACTAAACATCGAGGTAATCTTAACATTTAGTGCTTCGGGGCATATTTTGTAGAAGTGTTCACCATCAGTAGTGTATGTACATGGAAATTGTCACTATATTCAATATTCATTGCTAAATCCTTTAGCGCTTAATAAACAAATCAGTAAGTACTGAGACTGTTTGCAGCATAAATTGTATTTATGTTTGACAGGAGACCTACTGTATGTAGGAGGATCAGGCATACCATTTTCTAGCACTAGGAATGGTCGATAGATCTTCTTGATGATTATTTTTTTTGCAACTTGCTAAGGGAAGACATGTGTGGTACTCACAGCTGCTGTCTTATCTCAGACAGCTATAGCAATCAGGACAATTAACAAATAGCATGCAGTTGCAGAGAATCCGAGACCTCCATCAGATATGAGACCAAAGTCTTATCAAGGCAAAAAAATAGCTGGACCATATGGTTGTTAACTCGGGTTTGTGGGTACCCTCAAACAAGCCAGTTTGGCTGACAAATACTCAGTGATGAGTCAAAAATTACAATTGTCCAATAGACACCACCAGGGCTCTTTTTCAGCTCAAACGTGGCAGAACTCAATTTAGCATCTGGCAGCCCTGTCCTCTCAGAACTGTCACTGTAAAAAATAGAAGTCTGTAGAGCAGGGATATGCAATTAGCGGACCTCCAGCTGTTGCAGAACTACAAATCCCATGAGGCATAGCAAGGATCTGACAGCCACGAGCATGACACCCAGAGGCATGATGGGATTTGTAGTTTTGCAACATCTGGAGGTCCGCTAATTGCATATCCCTGCTGTAGAGAATGTTTTCTTTACTACTCACTTCTTGTACCGGTGTCTTGTCGAGCTGGTTCCTCCATCGATATGGTTCCTGCCTCGACGGCGCAGTAGGAGGCCTCGGAAATCTCTGAGGCTCAACAGCTGATTGTCAGCTTAGACGCGCTCGCTCCCGATGCCTGCTTATACACGGCGCTCTATAGTACACGCCGCTCTACACAGCAAGGGGCGGATGTGATATTGAGCAGTGCTTTTTTGATTGGTTATCCACGCCGCGCATAACCAATCAAAAAAACACTGCTCAATATTACATCCGCCCCTTGCTGGCCCTTGCTGTGTAGAGTGGCGTGTACTATAGTGTATAATCAGCCATCGGGAGCCAGAGTGTCTACAGCTGACGAACAGCTGTTCCCGCTCAGAGTTTTCCGTCGGCTCGGAACCATATCAATGGTAGGAACCGGCTCGTTAGAACACCGGTTTGTTGTTTACAGTGACAGCGTGCCTCTTAGAGCAGCTCAGGTGTGCTGCTGAGCCACTAAACTCGTTGTTCCACCTGAGGACTTCTCCCTGGCAGAAGGACTCTATATCTGATCAAATTCAAAAGAGATGCTTTAGCTCTGGACAGGATTGTGAGCACCATGAGACCCTCAGACTAAGTTGTTCAGTATTTTTTACGGATATGTGGTTGTTATGTATACAAATTCTGTAGCTATGGTGGTATTTACAACAGGGACATGTTGGGATGCTACAGTGAAGTTTGGTCCCTTGGCTAAGACTTCTTTCTCAGGTTGAGTAAGCTCTCGAATTGTTGCAATAGTGACTTGTCCCATTCTGAGACATGTATACCTGGCCAGAATGTGGCAGAGGCAATCACTGCAGACAATCTTCATCCGCTAAGCTCACTTAATACTAATGCCAGGTATACACAGGCCAAAAATAGTTTGAAAACAGACAGTTTGGCAGGAAGCATATGATTTTCAGCCTGTGTGTACAGCTCATTGAATGAGTATGCTAAAAAAACAGCATCTAATCAGCATCCAATGGCTGCGAGCGCTGACCACTCTGTTCTGGCGGGCACTACACTATGGAGTCATAACTATACATTATTATCTCTTTTGTATTTTGGGTCCTTTGCTGCCCATTTGTCTAGCAGACTGCATGGAACCTTTGACATCACTGTCATGAATAGTGCCCAAATAGTTTAGACTGCCTTTGCCATCTCTAGCTCTATGAGGTGATCCTTATTAGGTATTTTAGAAAGGTAGCTGGGAGAACCTTTTTGTACAGAAGGTAACTGGGAGTACTTAAGTACCTGGAAGTACTTACCGGTAAGTACCTGGGAGTGCCTTAGTACCTGGAATTGCCTTTGTACCTGGGAATACCTAAGTAGCTGTGAGTGTCTTAGTACCTGGGAGTAGGGATGAGCCTAACACCCCCCCGTTCGGTTCGCACCAGAACCTGCGAACAGACCAAAAGTTTGTGTGAACTTTAGAACCCCGTTAAAGTGTATGGGACTCGAACGTTTGAAATATAAAGTGCTAATTTTAAAGGCTGATATGCAAGTTATTGTCCTAAAAAGTGTATGGGGACCCGGGTCCTGCCCCAGGGGACATGTATCAATGCAAAAAAAGTTTTAAAAACTGCATTTTTTGGGGTAAAAGTGATTTTAATAATGCTTAAAGTGAAATAATAAAAGTGAAATATTCCTTTAAATGTCATACCTGGGGGGTGGGGTGTATAATATGCCTGTAAAGTAGCGCTCATTTCCTGTGTTTAGAACTGTCCCTGCACAAAATGTAATTTCTGAAGGAAAAAAGTCATTTAAAATCACTTGTGGCTATAATGAATTTTCGGCTCCCGGCAATACAGAGAAAAGTCATTCATAAAAAAAAAATGCGTGGGGTTCCCCCCAAATATCCATTCCAGGCCCTTCAGGTTTGGTATGGATTTTAAGGGGAACTCCACCCCAAATAAAAAAAATGGCGTGGAGTTCCCCCCAAAAATCCACACCAGACCCTTTATCCGAGCACGCAACCTGGCAGGCCGCAGGAAAAGAGGGGGGACGAGAGAGTGCCCCCCCTCCTGAACCATACCAGGCCACATGCCCTTAACATTGGGAGGATGCTTTGGGGGTCTGTGGCCCCCTCAAAGCACCATGTCAATGGGGACAAGGGCCTCATCCCTATAACCCTTGCCCAGTAGTTGTGGGGGTCTGCCCCCAGATCCCACTCGCACATCACTGGGAAAGCCTGGGCTTTCCCATGCATCAGAGGGGGATGGGGTCATGTGACGGGTGGCCCCCACCCTCACCTACATAAGAGCTGTCACTGGCTGAAGCCTCGTCATTCCCGGGCTGTCTCCGGTGGAGACAGGTGATGCGTGCGCTGGATGGACATCTCATCGATGGGATCCTGGACCTGGATGAAGAGGAGATCTTCTCATCGCTGGACCCCGGAGAGGAGATCACCCATCGCAGTATACCGACAGCGTTGGAGCAGAGACCGAGAGTAGATTACCACCGCTGGAATTTATTTTTTTTTTTTAATAAAGGACTTTCCCAACTGTGTCTGTTTTTTTTTTACAATTGTTACACTTTCTTTGTGAAATGGTAGAGGTACAATGTACCCCATTACCAATTCACATAGGGGGACTGGGATCTGGGGGTCCCCTTTGTTAAAGGGGTCTTCCAGATTCCGATAAGCCCCCACCCGCAGACCCCCACAACCACGGGGCAAGGGTTTTGGGGATGAGGCCCTTGTCCCCATCAACATGGGGATATGGTGCTTTGAGGGGTCACAGACCCCCAAAGCATCCTCCCAATGTTGAGGGCATGTGGCCTGGTAGGGTTCAGGAGGGGTGGGACGCTCTCTCGTCCCCCCTCTTTTCCTGCGGCCTGCCAGGTTGCGTGTATGGATAAAGGGTCTGGTGTGGATTTTTGGGGTGAACTCCACGCCAATTTTTTTTTCAATTTGGGGTGGAGTTCCCCTTAAAATCCATACCAGACCTAAAAGGTCTGGAATGGATATTTGGGGGGAACCCCACGTCATTTTTTTAATTTGACGCGGGGTTCCCCTTAATAGCCATACCAGACCTGAAGGGCCTTGTAATTGAATTTGGGGGGACCCTCACGCATTTTTTGTTTATGAATGACTTTCCTCTGTATTGCCGGGAGCCAACAATTCATTATAGCCGCAAGTGATTTTGAAAGACTTTTTTTCCTTCAGAAATGACACTTTGTGCAGGGACAGTTCTAAGCATGGGAAACAAGCGCTACTTTACAGGCATACTATACACCCCCCCCCCCCCAGTACGAAATTTAAAGGAATATTTCACTTTTATTGTTTCACTTTAAGCATTATTAAAATCACTGCTCCCGAAAAAACGGCAGTTTTTAAAACGTATTTTTTGCATTGATACATGTCCCCTGGGGCAGGACCCAGTTCCCCAAACACTTTTTATGACAATAACTTGCATATTAGCCTTTAAAATTTCCACTTTAGGTTTCAAACGTTCGAGTCCCATAGACTCTAACAGGGTTCTAAAATTCACACGAACTTGCCGCGAACACCACAAATTGTTCGCTGTTCGGCGAACAGGCAGTGTTCGAGTCGAACATGAGTTCGACTAAAACTCGAAGCTCATCCCTTCCTGGGAGTACCCTTAGTACCTGGGAATACCATTGGTACCTGGGAGTAACTTAGTGACTGGATGTGCCCTTGGGACCTGGGAGTACCTTTGCTACCAGGGAGTGCCTTGGAGCACTGAGAGTTTCTGAAATAACTGGGAGAACTCAGAATAGCTGGACTGAACCGGAGTAACTCTAGCACTTAGGAGTACTTTTAGTACCTGGGGCTACTGGGAGCTGTGACGAGGTGGGATGAGAGTGATATGGTGTGCTTAGAGTGACGCGGAGTGCTGTATAAGGACGCAGAGTGTTGTAAAAGAGATGCGGGGTGCTGAGAGGTGACGCGGGGTGCTGAGAGGTGACACGGGGTGCTGAGAGCAATGCGGGGTGCTGAGAGCGATGCGGGGTGCTGAGTGATGCAGGGTGCTGTGAAAGGATGCAGAGTGTTGTGAAGTGATGGGGGGTGCTGTGACGTGACGCGAGGTCCTGTGAGGTGACGTGGGGTGCTGTGAGTGATGCAGGTGCTAAGTGGTGTCGCGGGATGCTGAGAGGTGATGCGGAGTGCTAATAGGTGACGTGCGGTGCTGAGAGGTGATGTGGGGTGCTGTAAAGTGAAGCAGAGTGATAAGGGGTGCTGTGAGGTGATGCAGAGTTTTGTGAGGTAAAGCGGGATGCTGAGAGGTGACGCGGGTGCTAAGAAGTGAAGGGGTGCAGAGTGGTGACGCAGGTTCTGAGTGGTGGCGCGGGTTCTGAGTGGTGACGCGGGTTGCTAAGAGGTAATGCGGGGTGTTGAGAGTGGCACGGCTGCTGTGAAGTAAAAACAGGGTGCTGACAGTGACGCGGGGTGCTCAGAGTGAGGCAAGGTGCTGAGAGTGACGTGGGGTGCTCAGAGGGGCTGTGAGGTAATTGGAATACCTGTAGTGCCAGGGTAAAGTAGAGTACCAACAGAAAAAAACAGAAAAATTATTATCACCATTAGAATAGAGGGTAAAAATATCAAACAGGATTGGTGCTACAAAAAAATGATAATAAATCTGCGCTAAGGCAATGAAAAAACATATATAAATATACACTGTGATTCCAAGAAAGGTGCATCAAAAAGTATGTATAAATGAATCAGTCCAACATTAAAGTGCTTCAATAAACTTGCAATAAAAAGTGCCCAGTGCAATAATTATATATATATATATATCAGCAGTTCAGCACACGTATAGGATAGTGTGGCTTACAGCTGTATTGCATAAAGTTAAAAATATATATTTGTTTCCAGTGAGTGAGACATATCTATAAAACAGTTGACCAGTGAATCTTCAGATCATTCCAGGTGACAATAGTGCTCTCAGCAAATAAATGGTGACTTCAGTGATCCCCTCATGCACAACAAATATACTGTATATAAAACAAGTGGAAAAGAGAAAGTGCAGCGCTCAAAATATTACTCTTGGTATGCTCAAAAAATATAAGTGTACATATAACCATCGTATTATACTTAATAAATTAATTAAATTGCACAAATAATATGAAAACTATGCAAATGATTAATCAACGTGATAATATAACGCAATCATTGACTGAACAAAATTGTGACATGATCCAAAATAATATGTGTACGTTAAAAATGCACCACATGAATATAGTGAATAAATAACCAATATTATATAAATAAATAAATATAATAAATACAAAGTGAAGCACCAAATATGAAAAAAAAAAAAGTGCTAGTGAACAAATGAAATATAAAGTCCAAAATTGATCCACTGTGATAAAGGTGACTCTGTATATAGTTGTCTGTAGGCAATCCACCACCATGAAGATCAAAGGCTCACCAGACAAGATGGACCCAGCAGGGCATATGCCCGAAGGACTGAATGAGCTTGTTGGTGTAACACACCCAGAGAGAGGTACAGCAAGCACAGCTTCCAATGGGGCCAGACAGTGAGACCAGGTGACGATATTCCACTATATTGACATCAATGGGTATCCACCATAGGTTTAAGCAACGTTTCTTCATACACAAATCCTCCCAGTGTAACATATGTTAAGGAGAGAAATTGGGCCACATAGTATAATTCCTATAATTGTGGTCATTTATTAAATAAAATATAAAATGGTCTCTCACATTTGAGAAGACAAGTAAAAGCAAATAGGATCAAAATAACACAGTGGCATCAGCAGAGCCCCCCCCCCCCCCCCATTTGTTTCTCCTAATAAGGCATCATCTGGGGTGCTTCACTTTGTATTTATTATATTTATTTATATAATAATGGTTATTTATTGAAACTGGGTGGTACTCCTGCGCTGTGATGGATAGATATGAGGACAACGAAGTGGCCAGGGAAGGGGGTGTAAAATAGGGGGTGGGCACTGCAGCAAACAAAAAGGAAGCCTTTCCAATGAAGGACAAAAAAAAAAAAAAGAATGCAAGAGTGGTGAGTGTCTGCGCTGTGATTAAACTAATGGAGGATGAGCGGACAACAGTGGTGGTGAAGGTAAGGGGGTGTTGAAATTGGGAAAATGAAGCGTGTTAAAATACAACAGAGAATAACCTAACAAGTGAATAACCTAAAAAGTGGATCAATCTGGTCCGAACTGGACTGAGTGATGAGACACAAAATCAAGCAATGAATGTGTAGAGTGTGTGATATATCTGATATACTCCAAACAACTATGGAATAAGCCGTGGTGGGTGGAAGCTCAATACAGTAAGAAAAGTGCAAACGCAATAAAGTGCAAAAGTGACTAAAAAGGACGATGGGTTGGATACCAAAGTCCAATGGTTAGGAGAGTGCAACCCAATTCAATCCACGGGTCATGCAACCCACACCATTAGGTGAAATAAGGGCTTACCTCCTCGTAATCACTCACATATGAAATGGCTTGCTAGTACTTCAAACTCTTGTTGGTTAAGTATCCTCTTGTCGGATCACAATATTTTCACCATACATGTAGAGGAAAGAAATGTATATATATTGTAGCAAGGGCCTCCTGCCACTCAAAGAGAAGGGGGGAAGGATTTCTCAAAGATGCAATGGGTAAGTATACACTTACACAACTCACACTATGTGTAAAGGGAAGGTGCCTGTCTCCACGAGCGCCGAGCTCGTATCCTGATCTTCTCTCTGTCAGCGCTCAGCTCCTCGGATGTCCATGTAAGCGGCCGCTCGTATCCGAGTAAGGGAGCAGAGAGGGGAGAGGAGAAGGAAGAAAGAGAGCTGTGTCTCTGCTCTCTTTATTACAGTGGGCTTGACCATATTTAAGGATAACACATACTCTAGTAATCATCCCCTGATGAAGTCACGTGATGTGACGAACACGCGTCGGGACACTAGAGCATTGATTGGGAGCAACACCTAACGGACAGCAGACGAGCGCGGTGCTCGTAGGAGATGCGACCGTTTTGATACCGCTCAATGTGAGTTCTTTATTTTTCTTTTACTGGTTCATTAAAAGTTTTACTGCGCTGTCCACGCGATACGCCCCTCCTTTCTTCCTTCTCCTCTCCCCTCTCTGCTCCCTTACTCGGATACGAGCGGCCGCTTACATGGACATCCGAGGAGCTGAGCGCTGACAGAGAGAAGATCAGGATACGAGCTCGGCGCTCGTGGAGACAGGCACCTTCCCTTTACACATAGTGTGAGTTGTGTAAGTGTATACTTACCCATTGCATCTTTGAGAAATCCTTCCCCCCTTCTCTTTGAGTGGCAGGAGGCCCTTGCTACAATATATATACATTTCTTTCCTCTACATGTATGGTGAAAATATTGTGATCCGACAAGAGGATACTTAACCAACAAGAGTTTGAAGTACTAGCAAGCCATTTCATATGTGAGTGATTACGAGGAGGTAAGCCCTTATTTCACCTAATGGTGTGGGTTGCATGACCCGTGGATTGAATTGGGTTGCACTCTCCTAACCATTGGACTTTGGTATCCAACCCATCGTCCTTTTTAGTCACTTTTGCACTTTATTGCGTTTGCACTTTTCTTACTGTATTGAGCTTCCACCCACCACGGCTTATTCCATAGTTGTTTGGAGTATATCAGATATATCACACACTCTACACATTCATTGCTTGATTTTGTGTCTCATCACTCAGTCCAGTTCGGACCAGATTGATCCACTTTTTAGGTTATTCACTTGTTAGGTTATTCTCTGTTGTATTTAAACACGCTTCATTTTCCCAATTTCAACACCCCCTTCCCTTCACCACCACTGTTGTCCGCTCATCCTCCATTAGTTTAATCACAGCGCAGACACTCACCACTCTTGCAATGGTTATTTATTCACTATATTCATTTGGTGCATTTTTAACCTACACATATTATTTTGGATCATGTCACAATTTTGTTCAGTCAATGATTGCGTTATATTATCACTTTGATTAATCATTTGCATAGTTTTCATATTATGTGTGCAATTTATTAAGTATAACACAGAGGTTATATTTACACTTATATCTTTTTAGCATACCGAGAGTAATATTTTGAACAAAGCACTTTCTCTTTTCCATCCCCTCATGTATCCCCGCTTACCAGATCCTATAACCCCTGCAAGGGTATCAGGCACATCAGGTCTAATTCCGGTATCACCATACAGGGGGTCTTTACATCCAAGGGGAGCGGTCACTCATGAGCTAATACGGTTAGCCAGCAGAAAGAGCCAATGGCGGATGGCAAATAGACATTCCTCACATGGGCAGAGACAAAAAACTCCCATAGTGTAATCCATATAATGGTAGGTTTATTTAAAAAGTATAGTTAAAAACAAAAAATATAAGCTACTAGCTACAGCTAATGCAAAAATGTAACAGAAAAAACAGTCTCTGAGGTCCGGAGCATGGGTATCGCAGTGTGCGCTTCACCTTGCGTTCCACCCACTGCTATCAGGACCATTTGGCGAAATGACGTAATTTGCGTAGCTCCTATTTACGCGTTTCGTCACTAGACGTCGTCTGAGGCAGAGGCCAAGCAGATAATGACACTTTTAAAGTGAACTGCTAATCATCCAGGGGTATATCTACTACAGTTGTACATACCCCTTGGATAGGCAGAAAATATGCAGCATGTAATCATGACTGTCTGCACCCAGTTCCCCATACAAGTTACTCACACACTCACGGGCCACCGTTCTGTCTCCAAGGCCTATCTGACCTGTCAGCACATGGCACTGGCCGCCCTTCCTCTTTCTGCCTAAAATAAGAAAAATAGGCTAGACTTGAGCAAACCTGCACCCTCTAGTGGCTGGGGAAGAAACAGCAGCCCGCATGAGTAAGCACATAGCATGATTGAACAGCACACTGCTCCCAGTGTCTACCGGGAGAAACAGACAGTCAGATCTCTCTCTTTTTAAAAGAGAAACTGCAAACAAATGCAGACTCACCATTCCTCGCTGCAGGACTCTGTAGATAGCAGGAGTCTAATCTTCACTCATCATGGCGAGCTTTGTAGTTTACACGTGACCAAGGTGCCAACTCAGGGTCCAGCTCTCAAAAGAGAAGCATTAGAGGCAGAAACCTTGCTCTTCTTCCATGAGGCTCGAGTACCATCCATTTGGCTCTTTCAGACACTTTAGATGGATCTGATTGCATAATCCCTTGATCCCATCAGCTCTTCTTAGCACTTCATTAACCGTGACCAACACCTCTGACGCTGGCGAAAAAAACTGAGGTACTCCCTGGATGAGAGTGGTTATATAACGAGGGGGACTTCCTGTCGTTTGAGTGTACCAGTGTCCATTCACCTATAGGTGGCATATAACCCACATACTGTAGTTATGACTATGGTGCTCTGTGTCCCATGATGTACGATAAAGAGATGGAAACAATGGCTTTGAAATGACAGAGCTTAATTCTTATAGGACCCAGGGGTATATGCCATCTAGCCAGGTGCTTTATCCACCTTTATTCTGTCTAAATATTTATGGACCATATCACTTTTGAGCCATAGTGGATCTGCTGCAGTTTCTCCGTGCAGTACCTCTGTGCCTCCAAACAAGGAGGTAAAAAATATATGTATGCGAAAAATGTGTTACTGCGCTGATCCAAGACAAAATCGATTGCAATTAAGAAAAATGCAATTCATGAGATACTATTAGACTAAGTGCTAAATTATGTGCAAATGCTGAAAATAACGTGCTAGATTAAGTGCAAAGTTGCTAATATATATACTAAATGGATAAACAATCAAGAAAACATATATATGTGTAAAACCTATGTGTAAATACAAAAGACTATTACTGTAGAATATAAATGCTATCAAAACACCTTAAATGTGCAATATGCAAAATACTAGGAATTTCAATATGAAACAGCAAATCGTTATCAATATGAAACAGCAAACAACTGTCAATATGGAACAGCAAAGAAAAAATCAATTCACAAAGTGTTCCAATAGTGAAAAGTCCACTGCTAGCGGTGCTCCAAAAGGACGTGCAATGTGCAAAATATAAAAAAATAAATAAAAAAAAAACTTTAAAATTTCAATATGAAACAGCAAACAATTATGAATATGGAACAGCAAAGAAATTTTTTTAATTCACAATGCGTTTCAATATGAAAAAATGTCCACTGCTGGTAGTGCTCCTTACACTCGATATTTAAAAATAGGTTAATAAAAGTGCAACTGTTTCTTCCACCCGATAAACACGTGCCACCATCACCAACTGCTAGATTGAACACTCACCAGACCCCACAAAATAAAAGGCCTCAAATGATTTCTTTTTTGATAGCCACTGGATTTGTCCTCTTTCTCCCTCTCACAACGGATTCCTTAATGTCTCAAAAACAAGGGGCTCATCAAGAAAAGCCCGGAGCCAAAGAAAAGAGAATGCCATAGGCGGAGGGCGGGCATGACGGGGGTTAAACTAGGAAGGAAAGAGAGACGGCAGGGGATTGGCTGTGATAACAGGGGAGGGGTAGGGCAGGGCGATATAAAAGAGAAGAGCCCGCCCATAGCTGTAACACTGCCCCTAGTGATTTTCCATCATGTCCCGCGTCCAGGAGCTGCTAGAGGAGCTCAGGGCCGAAGCCTCTTCCAGGGGGCGAGACTGGGTTCAGGAGAACCTGGGGCCTATCATGGATCCGCCTGCGGCGGGTCCGCAGACAAGGGGGAGAGAGTCAGCGCGAGCTAGGCGGTCTAAGCCGCCTGAGCGCTTCTCCCCTGACCTCTCCCCAAGAGCCACGCGCCCAGGGAATCCCGCTACTCGGGCCCCGTCGGGCCCCCCCGCCAAGCGCCGCAACGCTCCCGCTGGGGGGGTTACCGGACGGAATCCCCAGCAACAGCGCAGCTCTACGGGCGGCCGCTCCAGGAGCTCTGGGTCGGCCGATTCGCCCGTTCGCCGTCTAGAACCGGAGCGCGCGGGCCCCTCACACCACGCGGCCTGTCGTGGGGAGGGGCCTCGGCAGGACGAATCCAGGGCCGCGGACCGCGGGCCTAGCACCTCGGCGGCCGGGTCTCCTAGCCAGATGGAAGGGACATCCAGACGGTCAGCAACCAGGAGTGAGGCCTGCAGGGCTGGAGGAAGCCCCCCCCCGAGCGGGAAAATCGGCGGCGAAATCGTTCGGCGGGTCCGCCGTGAGGAGGAGGGGTCAGGATGCGGCAGGACCTTGCACCTCCAGGGATCCTTCCCCTGGAGGGTTTTCATCTGTGGAGGTCGATCCGGGAGCAGACAGGTCGGAAGGGGAACTTTCCGGATCTTAAGATGAGGGGTTCAACGCGGCGATCGCGGCGGCGGTGGAGTCTGGACGTTCGGCTGGGGCACCACCCCCCAGGCAACCCGGTAAGTCTTCTTTAATTAATAATGCTACTGCTGGGGACAGAGATGGGGGGTCAGTGGTAGCCAGGCAGTGACCAGGACGGGTGGTCCTAGGGGGGAGGAGGCTGGTTTTAAGGGGTTCTTAGAGGGGATCAAGGAGCTGGTGTCCCGTTTTGAGCAGGGGGGGGGGGCGAAGTTAACCCCGCGGGTGCGTGGGGGGCCCCGCAGACTGGTGGTGGGTTAGCGGGTGCGGCTACAGGGATGGCGGACACTGGGGGGGTTCAGCCCGCGTCGCCCGTGGTGTCACCCCCCGCCCCCGCTACGGCTGCGGTGGAAGGGGAAAAGAAGAAAGTGGAAGAGACCGACAAGGCGCCGGTGGAAAGGCAGGACGTAGTCAGGCTAGACGATGCGGCCAAGTGCGAAATGTACATATGTTTCGAGGGGCCGTTGGGGACACACTTGAAGGCTGAGGTACGAGAGAAAATAGGTAAGGGTGAGTATGTGGAGATCTTTTCCCTATTGCCCCTGGAGAAGTTTAACCTGGACAGGGTGAAACCGGACGACTACAAGAAAGGGGACGAGGAAAAACGTAGGTATCGTCTTATTCCGCGTACTTTCTCAAATTGGCTGCAGGCCTTCGGCATTCTAGCTAGTGTGATTAGCACTAAGAAGCCGGAGTGCGGGGCGGCGCTGTTTGGGTACCAGGACTCTATTGGGGAGGCCTACAGGGTTTATGGGGGCACAGCTTGGCTGCGCTACGATGAACAATTTAGGCAGAGGATGGCGATGCGTCCGGATTTAAGGTGGGACCACAAGGACATAAACTTGTGGGTCAGCCTTATGACGGCTGCACGGGCGCCGAATCAGTTTTTTCGAGACGGGGCCGGCGGGTCGTCTTCCTCTGGACAGTCGGCCAGTAAAACGAAAGGGGTTTGTTGGCAATACAACGCCGGCAACTGCAAGTTTGGGTCTTCATGCAGATTCAAACACGAATGTTCTGGCTGCGGGGGATCTCATACCCAGGCGAGATGTTTTAAACAAGGAAAAGGGCGATCAGGTGAGTTTGGCAACAAGAGGGACGACGCCGGTGAGGGTGGAAAAGATGCGCCCGTTTCTAAGTAGGTATCCGGACAGACAGGCCGCCCGCTTGCTGGAGGAGGGTTTTGGGGAGGGATTTAGGATTCCATGCTCTTTGCGGGATGTTCCGCCGGTTCCTCGGAACTTGAGGTCGGCCTTACGTCATCCCGACGTGGTTTCGGAGAAACTACGGAAGGAAGTGGCGCTGGGGCGCATGGCGGGCCCGTTCGCGGAGGCTCCTTTGCCCGAGTTGGTGGTGTCGCCGTTGGGGGTAGTTCCAAAAAAGGAGCCTAACAAATTTCGGTTGATCCACCACCTCTCTTTTCCGAAAGGGGGGTCGGTGAATGACGCCATAGACCCCGACACCTGTGCGGTTAAGTACACTTCCTTTGATGCGGCGGTGGCTTGGGTGCGGCATTACGGTCAAGGGGCACTGTTGGCCAAGGCCGACGTGGAGGCCGCCTTTCGGCTGCTACCAGTGCACCCCGACAGCTTCCGCCTGTTGGGGTGCACTTGGAATGAGGAGTTCTTCATTGATCGTTGCCTGCCCATGGGCTGTTCGATATCCTGCGCTCTGTTCGAGCAGTTCAGTTCATTTCTGGAATGGGTGGTCAGGGAAGTATCGGGGGTGAGTTCCATCATCCACTACCTAGATGACTTCCTGTGCGTGGGACCGACCGGATCCAGGACGTGTGCGGTACTGTTGGGGACACTGCAGCACATGGCAGACTGCTTTGGGGTCCCGTTGGCCCCGGACAAGACAGAGGGGCCGAGGACGGTGATCACCTTTCTGGGGATCACGATAGACTCGGTTGCCATGGAGTGCCGGCTGCCGGATGGCAAAGTGGAAGCGCTGAAGGAAGACGTTAGGGGTGTGTTGGCGTCTCAAAAAGTAACATTGCGAGCTCTCCAATCCTTGCTGGGCAAACTCAATTTTGCCTGTCGCATTATACCTATGGGTAGAGCCTTTTGTCGACGGCTGTCGGCCAGCACGGCAGGGGTGCGTTCACCGCACCATTTTATCCGACTGGGTAAAACGCACAGGCAGGATTTACGGGTGTGGCTCAGCTTTCTGGAGTCCTTTAACGGTTGGGCCATGTGGATGGCGGGGCCGGTTAGCAATTATGACATGGAGTTATTTACTGACGCAGCGGGTTCCACGGGATTTGGAGCCTTTTTTCAAGGACAATGGTGTGCGGGCGCTTGGCCGCCGAGTTGGGTACAGGCGGGTTTCACAAAAAATCTGGTGCTCCTGGAATTGTTTCCGGTGGTGCTGGCGGTGGAACTGTGGGGTGAGTCCTTTCGGGATCGAAAGGTTCGTTTCCACGTAGACAACATGGGAGTGGTTCAGGTGCTTAACAAAATGTCTGCGTCATCGCCACCAGTGGTGAGTATGCTCCAGAGGCTAACTTTACGTTGCATGCAATTGAATATATTTATTTATGCGGTGCACATCCCCGGGGTTGAAAACGTCATCGCTGACACGTTGTCTCGTTTTCAGTGGGACAGGTTTCGGGAGTTGGTGCCGGAGGCGGAGAAAAAAGGAATCACCTGTCCCGACGGTCTGTGGAAAATTGCCTTGGAGTAGCGCAGGGGTGGATTCGCAGGTCGGTGAGTGAGACGACGTGGGCTGCCTTCAGCAAGGTCTGGCAGGAGTGGGAGGATGTTGTCCGCGACACTGGGGTCGAAGTCAAGGGTCCGGATGGAAGGTTACTAGTGTTGTACTTTGTGGCAAGGTTAATGGAGGGGGGGGGTCTCCGTTTCTGGCCTGAATAAGAAAGTGGCGGCATTGGCATTTCTATTGAAATGGCAAGGGCTACAGGATTTCACTAAAGAATTTTGGGTGAGACAGGCTCTGAAAGGGTATAGGCGGAGAAAACCCAACAGGGATGCCAGACGGCCAGTGTCGTTTGGGGTGCTGAAGGGTTTATTCGAGTGTTTGCCGGAGGTCTGCGCCTCGGCCTATGAAGTCGCAATATTTCGTGCGGCATTTGCGTTAGCCTTCTTTGGGGCTTTTCGGATAGGGGAATTGGTCAGTCCTTCCAAGAAGATACAGGGAGGGATCTGGAGGACCGAGGTAAGTTGCGAGAAGGATAGGGTGACGCTATGGCTGAGGAGATCCAAGACGGATCAAATGGGGAAAGGGAAGAGGGTCATGGTCTTTGGGGTGCCGGGGTCGCCGGTTTGTCCGGTGGGGGCGATAAGTAGTTTTCTGGAAAATTGCCCGGAGGTTGGGCAGTCCTTCTTGATACACGCAGATGGGTCCCCTTTATCCAAGTTTCAATTCACGGCGGTATTTCGCTCTGGTTTGAGGGTCTTGGGCCTGGCGGACAAGGAATATTCAGCCCACTCGTTTAGGATCGGAGCAGCTACAGAGGCAGCCAGGAATGGTTTAGATGAAGAGTCAGTGAAAAAAATAGGGAGATGGGAGTCTAATAGGTTTCGGATCTATGTACGCCCTCATTTGTTAGTCTAGTCGTAAGAGAAAGGGGAACTTTGGGGGGGGGTGATTGATAACTGTGTGGTTGCGAGGCCTATTAGTGGGGCGGCTAGGTTACGCTGGAGAATTTCTTTTTGTTTTACAGGTTCGGAGCCGGCATTGATATGGATCATGGGGCACTCATACGTGTATTGGGGGGCGAAGAGGGCCGAGGCCAGACCTGGAGGTAGACAGCTGGGGTTTCCTAGGGAGGAGGCTAGGATTCGATGGATAGGGGTTCGAGGGATGCTTTGGAGCAGGCTCGTGCCCGAGGTGCATAAATATGCGCGGTTGGACAGACCGCCCGACGTCTTGGTTTTGCACGTGGGCGGGAACGACCTCGGCCTGAAGTCCATGTTAGACCTGACTAAGGACATAAAGTTTGATGTTCTCAGGTTGCGCATGGCTTTTCCGGAGATGGTAGTTGTATGGTCTGACATGGTGTCTCGCACGTCGTGGCGCCTTGCCAGATCATGGGGGGGCATCAACAGGGCCAGGAGAAAGGTGAACAGGGACATTGGGAGGTTCATGGAGAGGAATGGGGGGTTGGTCATTAGGCACAAGGAGCTAGAGGAGGGGACGTGGCGGTATTTACGCAGGGACGGGGTGCATTTGACAGACGTAGGAATAGACATGTGGGTGCTAGGGCTGCAGGACGGGATTCAGAGGGCCCTTAGGGTGTGGAGGGTCGCCCAACTGTAAAGGTGTTTACAGTGGTGCGCTGTGGCGGGTGTTGGTCGTGTTGCAGGAGGAGGAAATACCAGGAGAACATGGGCAGGACTTGTCGTTGGTATGGGTCCTGAGGTTTGGGATTACAGCAAGCGGAGGCTTAGCTGCAACTAATGGAAATGGGGCACTGCGGTCAAGTTGTCTTTGAGTCAGGAAGTCGGCTTGAGGCCTGTTATCGGAAGAAGAAGGCCGCAGTGCAGGAATGGTACAAAAGTTCTAATAAAGTTTTCCTCCATTATTGATCACACCCTGGGTTTAGGAAATCTGGTTTTTGAGTTATGTTAAACGTTTAATTTTAAATAAAGGAGGCTGCTACGGCCATGTTTACTCCACACCTTCGGTCTGGTCTAAGTTACTTGTTAAGGTATAGCAATGCGGGTAAGGGGTACAAATCTGAGATGACATAGATTATACAACAGTCATGATATAGTATGTAAAAAAGGATTTTTAATAAAAATAATAAAAACAGTGGTTCACTTACAAGAAAAGTGCCTTTGACCGGCACTAAGTTCCCTTGGCAGTGTCGAGCGTTGTAGCCACTTCGTTTTTTGCTCCTCGAGCGGCTTGCGTTCCTCGCTTCTATTGTCCTGCGTTTTGACAGCCAATCTTAATGCCTGATGCACTTCCACTCCATGTGTATCCTCACAGCTTCTACGCGTTTCGCAGTTATTGGGTCAAGCCTTCTCTTTGTCCCCAGTCACCCACTCTAGATTACACGGCTCTCCTCGTTCTTCAGCTCCGGGGACTGATCGCCGCACTCGCGGTTCCGGAGCTTTGGACCGGGTGAAGGGCGCGCGCCCGCGACCCACGACTGGGTACTAGTACAGGACGTACCTGTACGTACATGTGCCCAGCCGTGCCATTCTGCCGACGTATATGTGCAGGAGGCAGTCCTTAAGTGGTTTTTAAAGGGCCTACATGCTCAGACCTGATCTTTTTCCAATTAATATATTTGAATAATTGTTGTGGGTTGGTTCTATATCTTTTGCTATCTGTCGTTCGTTTCGAATATTCTTTGTAGCATTTATATCTACACAAGTAGCAAAGACACCATAATCCAATCACCATGAAATCTGTAGATTTAGATTTGCAAGAGCGTCCCCTGCTTTCCCTTGCTCTGTACTTTCCCTTTAAGTGGATACAGCTAATGAAACAAAACAACTGTAGTGTGCTGTCACATTTTACTGAATGTTCTTTTACTGAAAAGTATCAGAGGCTAGCGGCAACTGGCACAGATAGGCAGCTGCAGTGCCTGTGGCAGGAAACAAGGCTGCTTTTAAGCAATTTACTTTACAATTGGAGAGCTTTCATTTGACATAACATTATGTATGCTTTTCTACGTGCTTAGAATACCCAGAAAATAATGCACATAAGGGCTTGTTCAATAAGGCAAAAAGCAATTAACATAGTACAGTAACCAATGGCAAACAAAAAGCCCAATGATCTGAGTTTAGTAGACTAAAATCTGAACAGGTTCTTTGAGTTATTGGCATGTGCAAATCTTCCTTGCTTTTTGGGCTTCTTTAATTGAATAAGTTCAATAAATCATAAAAAATAACAGTTTTAGATACTTTTCTGTACTAGATAGCTTTGGTCATATCTCCGTTCAGAAATGCAAAGCATACTAAAGATCTTTGGGCCAGATTCACAGTCCGGCGGCGCAGCGTAACGTAACCCGTTTACGTTACACTGCCGCAAATTTCCCGATTTAGTGCCCGATCCACAAAGCACCTGGAAATTTGCGGCAGTGTATCGTAAACAGGTCCGGCGCAAGGCGGCCCAATTCAAATGGGGCGGGTACCATTTAAATTAGGCACGCTCCCGCGCCGGACGTACTGCGCATGCTCCCGTCGCAAATTTCCCAACGTGCTTTGCGCGAAATTACGACGCACCGACGTTTTGTGAATCGCGACGTGAAAAAAAGACTTGCGCCGGGAAAAAGAAAAAATAAAAAAAAAATTCAAAAGCGACGCAGGAAAGACGGGCATACTTTAACATGGTGGAGTACTTTTACACAATGTTAAAGGTGCCCTATCTTTGCGACGGAAATCTAACACTCGCGACGACGTAACGACGGGAAAAATCTGCGTGGATCGCTGTAACTCCTAATTTGCATACCCGACGCTGTATTACGACGCAAACTCCCCCCAGCGGCGGCCGCGGTATTGCATCCTAAGATCCGACAGTGTAAAACAATTACACCTGTCGGATCTTCTGGCTATCTATGCGTAACTGATTCTATGAATCAGTCGCATAGATAGAACAACAGATACGACGGCGTATCAGGAGATACGCCGTCGTATCTGCTCTGTGAATCTGGCCCTTAAAGTGCAATAATCATCACAGCCTCATTTCCTTCCCTGTGTGTTCTACTTACACTTTCTTCTTGTGAGCCTGGAAGTGAAGCATTGTAATTGTGTTTCTGTTGTACTCGGCTTGTGGCTTCCTATTTGTGTAATAGATGCAGACCTGCCATACTTGTGGGTGGAGGAAATATACCAGGTTTGGAGCACTAAGGATGCAGTGAATTTATAAGCAGAGAAAGGTTAGGAGCAGTAGGGTTTTGATAATTATGTGAAGATTACTGTATATTTTTGCAAACTGTTAAAAAATGGCACCTATTTTATGTAAGCCCTATATATAAACAAGTATCCTTATATTAAAGCCCAAATAAACCTTTCGTTTAAATCAGTGAAATACATTCCAGGCACACCAAAACAAAAGCTTTTTATTAATGTCCTACAGTTCAATTTCAATTGCTCTCGGCGGTCTCATTGTAGAGGTCTGACATGCACTCCACTGACTGTATCCACTTACAGTGCCTTGCAAAAGTATTCACCCCCTTGGCATTTTTCGTGTTTTGTTGCTTCACAACCTGGAATTACAATCGATTGTTTGAGGATGTGCATCATTTAATTTACAGAACATGCCCATAACTTTGAAGATTTTTTTTTTTTTATTATTGTGCAGCAAACAACAAATAGGACAAAATAACAGAAAAAGTCAATGTGCATAAGTATTCACCCCCCTAAAGTCAATACTTTGTAGAGCCACCTTTTGCAGCTATCACAGGAGTTAAAGGGTCACTAAAGGATTTTTTTTTTTTTTTGCTAAATAGCTTCCTTTACCTTACTGCAGTCCTGGTTTCATGTCCTCATTGTTCGTTTTTGCTTTGATGTTGCTGTAATTCTTCTCTGTTCTGGACACTTCCTGGTTGTCTGTTTCCTGATCACCACAGTACTGGGAGATTTCTCACTGTGGTGACTAATCAAGGAGGTGTGATTACTGTGTGTCAGCACCAATCCAGTTTCGTTTTACAATCCATCACTGCCCTCTATTGGCTCTTTGTCTCTGTACATCAGAGAACCAGGAAACAGCAAAAAACTAAACTAAACTGCAGGCACATTATATGATTGGTTTTTATCTATTTTTAATCATTTTTAAAAGGAATCAGTTAACTATTATGTCTCTATACCCTGTAAACAGTAATTTCAGCTAAAAAAAAAAATCCTTTAGTTTTAGGGTCCATGCGCACTAGGGGCAGAAAAAACAGCAGACACTCTGGCAAAAAAGCTGCATAAAAAATGCTCATAGTGGCTTATGTTGCACAAGAGTCTATGAGAGTTTATGGGCATTTGCTTTTTTAAGCGTTGTTTTCTAAAACAATCCCCTCTGCTCATATTTCACTATAATCAATGTACACTTAAAAACGCCAAATTTGATGTCCCCCCCCCCCTTTTTTTTTCTTTCACCTTCTTTTCCCGTTCTCAAGATATGTTGTTGTTACTCCTTGTATGTTCTCCTGTATTTGTTTGTAATGCTTTGGCCCAAGTTGGGCCTTAATAAAAATAAAACTATATATTTGAAAAAAAAAAAAAAAGCCAAATGCTCCTAAACACTGCATTTAGGTGTATTTACGCGAGTTTATGAAAAAATGTTCTGCCTCTAAATGCTTATCTAAAAATATGCTTGTAAACTCCCTAATGTGCATGGACACATAGACTAGCATAGTGCTGCCTCTACAGGCTGAAGAAAAAACATATCTGCAACTGAGCTCAGTGCTGCGTGATCCATACCACAGTCAGTAGAGCACCAAGTGCTCTATTGAGCTCAGTTGCAGAATCGACGCTGTAATCACTTTCAGTGTTTGATGACTGTCCCCACAAATCTCTATCGCTCAATTCTGCAAGTGATTCTAATTCACTCACGCTGTTTTCTAGCTGGTCTAAAACCAATTTTGACGCAGAGGGATGCTTTTCGTTGTCCTGATTGTGGCGTTAGACTTAGTGCAGTCACATGTTTCAAACTAGTAACTAGTAATATTGCACCCTTGTCTGGAATAATTTCAGTGTCTTTGATTTGATTACATTATTGAATAAAATGTATTATTATTTTTTTATAATTATTCATAGTTATTTATTATATTCTAATTTACGATTTTGTGTTTCAAACTTTATCATACCCGAGATGTCTACTAGACTCTTGTTTGGACAGATTTACAGTAAGTGAGTTATTCCTAAGAATTACAGGCCTACAATATAAAACGCCAACATTTTCATGCAAAACAATGTACCGCTTTGACATTCAAAAATCAGACATAATCATACCGCCAGGGAGGTTAATGGACAGGCCCCTGATATATACTTGCCTATTTTCAGTCCAATCTAGTCACATGATCTCCCATGTCAGACAACAGTGCCTGCAGGGGAGAGGAGGGAGAACACAGGATCCTGATGGCAGAACTACAGTATAATATACCAAATGTTATTGTTCTATCAGCTTACAGTGCTTTGCAAAAGTATTTACCCCTTTGGCATTTTTCGTGTTTTGTTGCCTCACAATCTGGAATTAACATGAATTGTTTGAGGATGTGCATCATTTAATTTACAGAACATGCCCACAACTTTGAAGGTGTTTTTATTTTTTATTTGGCAGCAAACAACAAATGGGACAAAATAGCAAAAAAATTAAATGTGCATAACTTCCAAGTCACTTTGGATAAGTCTCTATGAGCTTGCCACATCTTTCCACTGGGACTTTTGCCCATTCCTCCTTGCAAAACTGCTCCAGCTCCTTCAAGTTGGATGGTTTACGCTTGTGAACAGCAATATTTAAGTCTGACCACATATTTTCTATTGGATTGAGGTCTGGGCTTTGACTAGGCCATTCCAACTCATTTACATTTTTCCCCTTAAACCACTCAAGTGTTGCTTTAGCAGTGTGTTTGGGGTCATTGTCCTGCTGGGAGGTGAACCTCCGTCCTAGCCTCAAATCACACACAGAGTGGTACTGGTTTTGCTCAAGAATATTCCTGTAATGTCTGTCTTTATTTTGTTAAGCGCTGCACAAACTGTTGGCACTATATAAAACCTGTATGAATGAATGAATGAAAACTTATATAGCGCAGCACATGCAAACTTAATCGCCTCTGGGCGCTTGTTGTTCCTGTCTCCTTTGGTATCAAAAGAGATGAGTCTTGATCTTTCTCCTGAACGTGAAGTGGTTCTCCTCCAACCGAATGCTGGTTGGTAAAGCGTTCCATAGTCTAGGCCCTTGGACCGCGAATCTCCTTTCTCCTTTGGACTTGTAGTTGGCTTTCGGTATCTGGAGGAAAATTTTGATTGGTGGATCGCAGAACGCGATTGGGATTATGAGCTTTTATTTTTTCGCATAGATAATGGGGAGCATTCCCATAGATACATCTATGCGTTAGACAGAGTGCTTTAAAAGTGATTCTGTCTTTTACTGGTAACCAGTGAAGGGTTCTCAGTGAAGGTGAGATTGATTCCCAAGGTTTTTTTCCCAGTCACAAGTCTAGCGGCCGTATTTTGAACGACTTGTAGACGAGCGATTTGGTACTTGGGGAGTCCGAGGTAAAGGGCATTTGCATAGTCCAATCTTGAGTTTACAATAGCTCCCACCACGACCGCTATGTCTTCCTTGGGAATAAAAGGAGTAAGTCTGCGTAGTAGGCGCAGCAGATGGTGAGATCCGCTGACTACTGACCCTATTTGTGCGTCCAATGTCATGTGAGAGTCAAAGATGACCCCGAGACTTTTGACTTTGGCGCTAGAGGTGATGATTTTGCCCAGAATGGGCGGGGGGGGTCCAAGTTGTTGTAGGTTGATTCATACGCTTGGCGTGAAACAGGAGAAGTTCTGTTTTCTCTCCGTTGAGTTTAAGATAATTCTTTGTCATCCAGTCCTCTATCAAAGAGAGGCATGTCTCTAGATTGAGGTGATGATCCTTTTTATTGCAAATGCGGAAATATAGTTGCGTGTCATCTGCATATGAGTGGTAGAGCAGTTTTTGACTGCTAATAATCTCAAAAAGAGGGCGAAGATAGATGTTGAATAACACCGGCAACAGGGGGGATCCTTAAGGGACTCCGCACGATAATGTGCGTTTCTCAGAAGTGAAAGGTCCTAACTTCACTATTTGCGATCGGTTTTCCAAAAAAAGAGGAGAACCAAGATAAATTGCCTTCTGCGACTCTGGCTACTTCAGCTAGCCGAGTCAATAAAAGCTTGTGGTCTACTGTGTCGAAGGCTGCGCTTAGGTCCAACAGAACCAGAAGACAAGATTCTCCTTCAACTGCGGCCTCGAGAGCGTCGTCCCATATTTTGAGCAATGCGGTTTCTGTCCAGTGTCCAGGCCGGAATCCCGATTGAAATGGGTCAAGTAGGTTGTGGGTATCTAGATGCTGTTGCAGCTGTTGTACCACTACTTTTTCCATTACCTTTGAGAGTACATTTAGGCCTGTTATTGGACGACGGTGGAGTGGGTCCTTGGGGTCCAGGTTGGGTTTCTTCAAGGTGGGTCGAATTATACCGTCCTTCAACTGGGAGGGCACTATGCCTTCCCTGAAGGATTGGTTGATAAGCTGCGTGATAGGAGGTGCCAGGATGTCGGCGCATTCTCTCAGCAGTTTAGTGGGGATGATATCATTCGGCGCGGTGCTGTTACGCAGAGTACCGATGATATTTTTAGTGGCATGGATAGAGATAGGTTCCAGCGTGAACTTACCTGGTTGTGGTGAATTACTGCAGGTATTGTGTAAATCATTACGGGGAGGGTTGAGGGGGGAATTATTTTGCTGAATGCTTTGTCGGATCCCCTCGATTTTATTAATGAAGTAATCCGACAATTCACTGCAAAATTCTTGTGAGTCTGAATTGGGGGCTTCAAGACATCCTGGATTCATGGTCTGAGTGCCCAATTTGAAGAGTTCGCGTGGGCGATTAAGGGCGCTGTTGATAGCCTCGGAAAAATAGTTTTTCTTGGCTTTGAAGATTTCTTTGTGGTATTTTCTTGTTGTTGCTTTGTAGACAATGTGGTTCATATCTGAAGAGCTTCTTTTCCAGGCGGCTTCCGCCCTTCTATGCTCTTGCTTCAGTAATGCCAGTTGGTTGTTGAACCAGCTGGAGTTATTTTTCCGGATGCGGGTTTTACGTTTCGGCGCTATTAAGTCGACTGACTGTAATAGGGCCGTGTTTATGGTATCCAGCGTTTCTTCAGCCGTTTGATGCGGCTGAATTGTATTTATTTTTTTCCTTAACGTGGCTTTGAAGAGTTCCGAGTGGAGCTTCTTCTGACATCTAGTCCAGTGTGTTGTCACTAGATTTGATGTTTTAGTTAAGGGTGGGAAATCGGAAATAATGAATTTAATTGCATGGTGATCTGTCCATGGCAATGGTTAATTTTCCAAGATTTTTATTTCCAGATCTTGTCTGAAAATAAGATCGAGTGTGTGTGACCTGAAGCATGTGTGGGCCCACATACTAGTTGTTGTAGCCCTAATCCTTCGAAGTGATCAATGCAGGCGATTATGAACAGTTCGTAACTTAGGGCAAGCCTCTTGGGGGAAGCAGAAGCAAACTCCAGGAACATTTAAAGACAAAAGTAGAGGCGCCACTGAAGTAAACTGTATGACATTTAATTAAAACAATGTATAAAAGCACTTACATCTGGCTAAGTAAAGAGAGGCACATCAGAAAGTCCTGTGAGATGAGTCTCTGCATTTGCTGGGTTGCTGCTGTGGTTAGTTTTAGCCTGGTCTCCTGCGGGCGTGGATCATCAGCTTGGTGTATAGGCTGGAACAGGAAGAATGGCTGCAACGCACATGGACCGCAGCGGCGTGTGACCGACCTCACCGGAAATTATACAATGCGTTTTAGAGCGTGTGCTCTGCCGATGGTTGTCACAGGCCCGCTCCTTTTTTTAAGCTAAATTATTCAGGCACCTTTTGTAGGGGGCGTTAATTGGTGGGAGTGGGGTTGTCAAATAACAATCACGTTGTTTGACAGTTCAAAAATCCCTCTAGTGGCCGGTAGGGAGTGGGTGTTGGATACTATATATGGCGAACATAGTGCCATCTTGTGGCTAAAAACTATAAGTACTTATGGATAGTACATGAAAAGGACATCAATGTTATATGCAGGCAAAACAAAAATGAAGAATAATAAAATGATGCAAATAAAAACAGAGTACAGACATTATGTATCCTAAATAACAACTAACTAAGAATGACTATATAAATGCGAAAATTGCATGATGTGTAATGAGTTTGGCTAGCAAATGGCATAAAAAAGATTGGATAAAATGGTTAAATAAAAAAGGCACATGGTGTATACATACATGATAATAGGGATGAGCCGAACACCCCCCCCCCCCCCCGGTTTGGTTCGCAGCAGAACATGCAAACATGGAAAATATTTGTTCGAACACACGAACACCGTTAAAGTCTATGGGACACGAACATGAAAAATCAAAAGTGCTAATATTAAAGGCTAAAATGCAAGTTATTTTCATAAAAACTGTTTGGAGACCCGGGTCCTGCCTCAGGGGACATGTATCAATGCAAAAAAAAGTTTTAAAAACTGCAGTTTTTTCGGGAGCAGTGATTTTAATAATGCTTAAAGTGAAACAATACAAGTGAAATATTCCTTTAAATTTCATACCTAGTGGGTGTCTATAGTATGCCTGTAAAGTAGCGCATGTTTCCCGTGCTTAGAAAACCCAGAACTAAACTTAAAAAATAAAAGCGTGGGATTCCCCCCAAAAATCCATACTAGACCCTTAATGTCTGGTATGGATTTTATGGGGAACCCCGCACCAAAATAAAAAAAAATTGTTTGTTGGGTTTCCCCCAAAAATCCATACCAGACCCTTATCCGAGCACACAACCTGGAAGGCCACAGGAAAAGAGAAGGGGATGAGAGAGCGCCCCCCCCTCCTGAATCGTGCAATGCCACATGCCCTCAACATGGGAAGGATGTCCACATGCCCTCAACATGGGAAGGATGTCCCCATGTTGATGGGGACAAGGGCCTCATCCCCACAACCCTTGCCCGGTGGTTGTGGGGGTCTGCGGGCAGGGGGCTTATCGGAATCTGCAAGCCCCCTTTAACAAAGGGGAACTCCAGATTCCGGCCCCCCTATGTGAATTGGTAACGGTGTACATTGTACCCTTACTATTTCACACAAAAAATTGTCAAAATGTTAAAAACCACAGGAGAGTTTGGGACAAGTCCTTTATTAAAAAGAAAAAAAGAAAAAAAAAGTTCCAACGATGTAATCCTGTCTCGAGCGATCTGGGAAAAAAAAAACACCGCTATGAACGATACCACCTCATAGGAGGCGCCTGGCCAAATGATGCTCTCTCGGTGTGACAGTTATTTTATAGATAAGGGCGGGGCCACCTGTCACATGCACGGGTGACCCCGCCCCCTTTGACATCTACGGGATGGTCATTTGTATCATATGAATCTGAGAGGAATACTTTGTAGAGGTGAGAGATCGAAACTTTATTTTATTTCTTCCCACACACTCTATATTTACTACCCTTTGATCCAATTTTTGTCCTTGGGACTCCCTTTGCTCTATAAGCTGGGAGTTTGTGTTATTTCAATTTCATTTTATTTTGAAGCCTATTTCATTTATACTGTCATATACAGGTGGTTCTCAAAAAATTAGCATATTGTGATAAAGTTAATTATTTTCTGTAATGTACTGATAAACATTAGACTTTCATATATTTTAGATTCATTACACACAACTGAAGTAGTTCAAGCCTTTTTATTGTTTTAATATTGATGATTTTGGCATAAAGCTCATGAAAACCCAAAATTCCTATCTCAAAAAATTAGCATATCATGAAAAGGTTCTCTAAACGAGCTCTTAACCTAATCATCTGAATCAACTAATTAACTCTAAACACCTGCAAAAGATTCCTGAGGCTTTTAAAAACTCCAGCCTGGTTCATTACTCCAAACCGCAATCATGGGTAAGACTGCCGACCTGACTGCTGTCCAGAAGGCCATCATTGACACCCTCAAGCAAGAGGGTAAGACACAGAAAGAAATTTCTGAACGAATAGGCTGTTCCCAGAGTGCTGTATCAAGGCACCTCAGTGGGTAGTCTGTGGGAAGGAAAAAGTGTGGCAGAAAACGCTGCACAACGAGAAGAGGTGACCGGACCCTGAGGAAGATTGTGGAGAAGGACCGATTCCAGACCTTGGGGGACCTGCGGAAGCAGTGGACTGAGTCTGGAGTAGAAACATCCAGAGCCACCGTGTACAGGCGTGTGCAGGAAATGGGCTACAGGTGCCGCATTCCCCAGGTCAAGCCACTTTTGAACCAGAAACAGCGGCAGAAGCGCCTGACCTGGGCTACAGAGAAGCAACACTGGACTGTTGCTCAGTGGTCCAAAGTACTTTTTTCGGATGAAAGCAAATTTTGCATGTCATTCAGTAATCAAGGTGCCAGTCTGGAGGAAGACTGGGGAGAGGGAAATGCCAAAATGCCTGAAGTCCAGTGTCAAGTACCCACAGTCAGTGATGGTCTTAGGTGCCATGTCAGCTGCTGGTGTTGGTCCACTGTGTTTTATCAAGGGCAGGGTGAATGCAGCTAGCTATCAGGAGATTTTGGAGCACTTCATGCTTCCATCTGCTGAAAAGCTTTATGGAGATGAAGATTTCATTTTTCAGCACGACCTGGCACCTGCTCACAGTGCCAAAACCACTGGTAAATGGTTTACTGACCATGGTATTACTGTGCTCAATTGGCCTGCCAACTCTCTTGACCTGAACCCCATAGAGAATCTGTGGGATATTGGGAAGAGAAAGTTGAAAGACGCAAGACCCAACACTCTGGATGAGCTTAAGGCCGCTACCGAAGCATCCTGGGCCTCCATAACACCTCAGCAGTGCCACAGGCTGATTGCCTCCATGCCACGCCGCATTGAAGCAGTCATTTCTGCAAAAGGATTCCCGACCAAGTATTGAGTGCATAACTGAACATAATTATTTGAAGGTTGACTTTTTTTTTTATTAAAAACACTTTTCTTTTATTGGTCGGATGAAATATGCTAATTTTTTGAGATAGGAATTTGGGGTTTTCATGAGCTGTATGCCAAAATCATCAATATTAAAATAATAAAAAAGCTTGAACTACTTCAGTTGTGTGTGTGTAATGAATCTAAAATATATGAAAGTCTAATGTTTATCAGTACATTACAGAAAATAATGAACTTTATCACAATATGCTAATTTTTTGAGAACCACCTGTATGTATTACAATCCTACACTCTATATATATATATATATATATATATATATATATATATATATATATATATATATATATATATATATATATATATATATATTGTTTTCCTCTTGTTTTGCCTGCTATATTCCTGTCCTCCTATTATTGGATCCTGTGAGCCCTGTCTTGCCGCATCACTCGGGGGGCAAAGTCCCTGTCAGTCTCCAACACAGATCCAGACAATACTTGATCTACTTTTCACCAAAGAGTGTAGCAAGGTCTCATTAATTGTGGAATAAATTCCTGTATCCTTGCACCACCTCACCCCTAAGTGGTTATCAAGCAATTTATTGGACCTCTAGACGTGTAATGACCATCTATCTGCAACAATGCTGTGCAGTATTTATGGCTAGGAACATATGATTTGTGAGTATTCACTTTTTGAAATTAACGGTTATATATAAAAAATTACTGTTTACTGTTTTTCTTGTACATTTGTATATATATGTGTGTGTGTGTGTGTGTGTGTGTGTGTGTGTGTGTGTGTGTGTGTGTGTGTGTGTATATACCTCCCCCCTATAGAAATATCCCAGCAAGCTTGTACCCAATCCCTGAAGAAGGAAGTATACATACCATAAAAGGGGAAAAAAATATTTTATGTTTTTCTGAAACATGTAGGGTTGTTGTTGTTGCCATCACAGTTTGTAATTGACTTTATGTCTATCAACGCATTGTTTATTGCAGCATTTGAGCAGCTGTATTTTCTTTAATCATGTCTTGTTTCCATGATTGTTTTTAGATATTTATATCTTGCAATGTATATTTTTATATTTACCCACTCTTTTTTGGTCATCCTGTTACCGTTTTTCTTCCCATACTATCCCTTGGGGCAGTTCTCCTTTTTTCCCATGAAAGGTATTAACGCCCAAGAGCTTCATGTGCTTAAACATATCTAGATGTTGCTATAAGTTCCGGGGAGGTGAACAGTTTGAGATAAAAGGCGTTAAGCTTCCAGGGCGCCTTGGGCAGCGAGGAAGGGGGTTGGGTAATCAGCCTGAGGACTATAGGAGAGTGGTCAGACACGCCACGTGGGAAGTATTCCACACCTGAAGTGTAATCAAGGATATTGGGTGTGCCCACACTAAGATCGATACGCGACAGGGAGCCATGGGATTTAGAGAAGCATGAAAACTGCTTTGTGCCCGGGTTACGTATGCGCCATATGTCCGTCCAGCCCACCTCCGCCAGTAGGCGACTTAAAGCGGTACCCCTGCCACCCCTGGGGGGGAACCGGAGGGTGTCTATCTAATCTGGGGTCTAGATAGCAATTGAAATCTCCCATAATCAACACCGGAACATCAGGCTTATTCGCCAGGTACGACAGCAGCAACTGTAACACATGCCGTTAAAACGGGGGTGGGATATATATGAAAGCCAACAACAATGTTAGGGTATACAGTTTACAGTGAATAAAGACATATCTACCAGAAGCGTCCACCATCGAGTTGAGCTCCTGGTATACCAACGCCTTTTGTATCAGTACACTCACCCCGCAGGAGTAATTGGAGTGGGTGGAGTGATATGACTTGCCAACCCAGGCGTACTGCAAGCACCCCACATTGTCCCCCAGAAGATGAGTCTCCTGCAGGCCAATGATGGCGGGGTGGAATTTGCGCAAACAAGAGGAGATCATGGTCCGTTTCAGGGTGTCATTCACTTCTCGTACATTCCATGATACTATGGGTGTAGATAACATTTTATAAATTGAAAAACATATTGAAAAGGTGACCCTTTGTGGACCGGCTGTCTACTAGAGATCAAACCGGTCGGGACAGTATGATGGCCCGGGTGTATCAGCATACACTGCAGCTTAAACCTCTTCCCCTGCTTGGGGGCTGTACATTGGAAATATAGTGTTTATAGTGTTTGTAAAAGGTAGGCAGTCTCGCGCAACTGTGCGGCATAGCAGTAGAAAACAGAACACAAAGTGAGATAAAGAAGGCCCCTGAACATAGCCATAATCAAACGCACATAGCTAAGATCTCCCAGGGGCCGTAGCTTACAATATCCCGTTCGTCTTGGCATGCCAACCGGGCACTGAAACATTAGCCATGTAACCCATGACCTCACGTGACTACCAAGCACCCGGCACGGTGGCATCAACTGTGTGTGTCAGTGCTAGCAGTGAAATCAACAAAGTGTAAAAAAATCAAAAACAGAAAAAAGATGTATAGTCCCTCGCTGTATTGCCAGTAGATATAATTCCTCTTCAAAATAGCAAACTGTAGAAGAAATATAGCGCCCTTCAAATTCCGGTATTCCAAATACCAAACAGGATTTAACCTGCGCCATCATTTCGGCCGCGGCGGCGGAGATCCTGCTCATTGTGGTCCAACCAGGACGCTGCATCTTGTGCATTTTCGAAAAACTGATTCTGACCTCCAAACATCACCCTCAGTTTGGCTGGGAACAGCATAGCATAGGACAACTGAAGCCTTTGTAGCCTTTTCTTAACATCTGCAAACTTCGATCATCTACGTTGCACCTTCGTGGAGAAATCCAGATAGAATGAGATTTTGGTGCCATTATATAGGACAGTGCCCTTCTCTCTAGCCAGGCGCAACATCACCTCCCTATCCTTGTAGTTCAAAAGTCTGGCCAGGATCGATCGTGGGGGACTGCCAGGCGGGAGGGGCCACAGGGGTACTCTGTGTGCTCTTTCCACAGTATAGCTCTTTGCCGAAAACCTCCTGCAGCCATCCTTCGACAAATGTCGTGGGATCCCCGGCCCTCCACCTTTTCGGGGGGGGTCCCACTATGCGCACATTATTGCGTCTCAGGCGGTTCTCGATTTCATCTGTTTTCTTAAGGGCTTGAAATGCGTTTTGAGTGGCCACTCTCACATCCCTGTGCAGGGGGGGGCAACTGGTCCTCCACATCGCTCACCCTCCCCTCCACTGCTGTGGTTCTCTCCCTGATCTTTTAAAGGTCCTGATGCATGAGAGACACCAATTCCTCCAACCCTCCAAATTTCTTCTTCAGGTCCTCCACAGAGGCAGTGCACTTGTGTACGGCATGCAGGATGTCAATATGGTTGAGCACTGTCCCCTGAAGGGGAGTCAAGCAGCGCAGACGTGAGATCATTCTGAGTGTTTAATGGAAAACAGGGGGGGGAAATATTGCGCTAACCAGAAAAAATTAAAACTAAAGCAGCCACACTACAATATGACAAATATTGAACAGCGATGTAAAGAAAAAATGTAGCGCTGTGAGACCATAGAGACAATGATTTCTCTTGGGGAATACTAAATCAATAATCACTGTACTGAAACAGTGATAAATAATAGTGAAGTAAGTGAATAAAACAGTGCTGTAATAAAACACAACCAAAAACATATATGTAAATAATGAAACACTAGAAAGTCCATCCAATACTGGTGAGATGAATAGATGATAGAATGACCACGTGGATCCTCAGGGACAAAATATCACTTTCTAAATGAAGATAAAATTGTGCTTACCAGAAAGCGTGGATCTGCCTGTCAGCGACAGCAGATCAATCAGGCATGAACACACACGGGGCATACTCTGCTCAGCTTCCTCGGACTGGATCAAGGATGGAATGGATCTTCAGTAGAGGGCCATGGATGCACGGTATCCCGGATTGATATCCTGATTATCCCAAGATGTCTGCTCGTGAGAGTAGATGTGGGGGGATAATGGTGAACCCCTTGAGAGGTAGTAGGAATGGAAATGGAAAACTCCAAGCAACATGTGGGGAAGAGAAGAAAAACGCAGCCCCAATGGTGCAGGTCAAAAAATATAGGTTTTATTTGAATAAAACCGACATATACACAAAAAGTGATCACAAAATATAAAAAGGGGCAATATGAGAAAGGTAAAAACCAAGCCCTACGCGTTTAGACTAGACACAGAAAGGACCAATCGCCCAATCAAGGCACATGATTGGAGGAGAGCCAGCACATGACCTGCTGGACTCGCAGGAGTGGCCATGTTTGAACCAATAAGGCATCGAGGAAATACAGCCACAGACGGGGAGGGATAGACATGCGGTGATAACCACCCACATACAAACCCCTCCCCCGGCCAGGGCCAGCACAACCAATGCCATAATAAATTAACCACTACTCTTGTAATAACCGCCCCTAGGGGAGGATAGGAGGCTGCCATTGGGGAAGGTTAAGGGAAGGACATGAACTGCCGCCCACAAGGCGGGTATAAGCCTCAGCTCATGGATGGGCATAAAAAAGGGGGGATCCTGCAGGTTAACATATAGGGGAACATATCCAGTTCCAATCACTGTAACCTATCAGCTCCATCATCACTGTAGTCCAGGTGTCCGAGTGTCAGATCCCCGCTCTGTAAAGGTAAAACAGGAGCGGAGAAGGTGACAGAGGCGGGCACCTGACTCAGCCAATCATGTTGTCTGTACGACGTCACGATGCGCAATCATATGACGTCACGGCGCACAGTCGCACGCCGTCAACGTCACACGCTGCATAAACCACCACTCCCAGCGCCACAAAAGACAAAGAAGCGCGATTGGCCAAAAGGCACCGCGTGTCAACGTCATGTGACATGGGGAGGGGGAGGCGCTACAGGGATTATAGACAAATAAGCGAAGTGGGTGGCAGGGGCGGGCACCTAACTCAGCCAATCCTAGCATCTGTACAACGTCACATGGCGCGCACACAACACCAATCCCGGCAACACAGGAGACAAAGAGGTGTGATTGGCCAAAGGGCAACACACATCAACGTCACGTGACACGGGGAGGGAAGGTGTCAGGGCACAGACCTTTTACGGTCTCTTTCCCTAGTTGGTCCTGGGTGGAATCGAACCCAGGATCTCTCCATTGAAGCCAGGATCTCTCCATCTCTTTTGTCTCTGAGCCACTACTCAGTTCTATTCTGTGTGCTGTCCATTGGAGCCTGGTTCTGAAACCTGTACTTCTGCGGACCAATCAGTGACCAGTGCGGCCTATTTAAGCCAGCCCCTTCCTCCTTGCTAATTGCTGGTTCGTTGTCAGCTTTACCCTGTGAGAGAACCTTGGAAACCTGAATACCCAGACCTGCTTGACCCGGATTGGACCTTGACGATTCTCTGCCATCTCCTACACTTGACCCCTGCCTGCTTATCGGATTTGCTGTTGTCTCCTGCCCCTTGACCTTGGCTTGCTCTCACGGACTTCCTCTGATCTCTCCATCTCCTGACCCACGGCCTGTGACCCGGATTTGCCTTTGTTTCCTGTTGATCCTTTCTGGACTTACCTGCCTGTTCCTGCCTGATCAACGACTGTCTCCAGTCCTCTGCACCTGCCCTGTTTTCGTCAGCTGCACCAAGTCTGCCTACCAGTTCCCGGCACAGGTGCCTCCTTGTGCCGTCCCTCCTCTGTTCTAACTCCAGGGAGTGGTCTGCACAGGGTCGCAAAGGTGAGCCGCCCTCAGCATCTCGGCCTCGGTAAGTAACGTTCCTGACAGAAGGGCGCCTCAGAAACAATGTAAACCTAGGACAGCACACCTAGCCTGAACCAAACAGAGGTACAGGATGAGGATGCGCCATCCGGTGGATCACAGAGAGAATGCATAAAAATACATAAGAAATGTGTGAACATAACACAGCCATCTAAAATAAATGCATGAATACACATGTATGGACAATGAACCAAATGGAACATAAAGCATAAATTGCTGTCAATAAATCATCACTCTTAACTGGAATCAAGAAATAGACAAAAATAATACCCAGAAAGTTAAGCTAGATTTATAAAAGAGTTAATGTCCCACTCAACATTCATGCCAAAAGGCTGGTAGGTACGTAACTCATAGATCCAGTGTGTTTCGAGGCGGGACACTCCCCGTATACGTGACTCTCCTCTCCAATGTGGGACAAACTGGTCAATTACCAGAAATTGGGTCCCCTTAGGATCACGATCGTGATGTTGCAGATAGTGGCGGGGGACACTATGATTGGTTTTGCCTGATTTAATATTGGCTATGTGTTCATTAACACGGATGGTGAATGTCCTGATAGTGCGACCAATATATTGCTTTTTACACGGACAGGTCAAAAGGTATACAACATACTGTGTCGCACACGTGGTGAACCTCCCCATTTGATATACCCGTGAGGTGGCCATAGATTGAAAAGTAAGGCTCTTACGTCTGCCGCTGATATTATGCAGACACACATTACACTTCCGACAAGGAAAATATCCCTTGCATTCTTGAAAGAAGGATACTTTTTTAGGGGGGTCAATAATGTTAGGTGCAATCTGACCTTGAAGCGACCGAGCGTCTCTGAAAATAACTCCAGCATGTTCAGGCAAAGCTGGTCCCAAAACGTTGTCGTTTTGGAGAACACCCCAATGCTTTTTGAAGATTTCTTTTATCCGCATGGATTGAGTCGAATAGGTGGTAAAGAAAGACCACCTGAACCTCTCATCCTTAGCCTTCTTAGGACGCACTTGGAGTAAGGAGCTCCGATCAATCACACCAATCCGATCAATTTCGGCATCTAGTTCTCTGGCCACATAGCCCTTCTCGATAAACCTCTCTCTCAGAGTGGCCTCTTGAATGTTAAAGTCCTCGACATTGGTGCAATTGCGCCTCAGGCGGAGGAATTGGCTACGTGGCACAGATTTAAGCCACTGTGGATGGTGACCACTGTCGACAGGGAAATACCCATTACGATCAGTGGGTTTGAAGTATGTAGAAAACTCCAGCCGGTGATTAACCACTTTGATCTCGAGATCAAAAAAATGTATGGAGGTTTTACTGGCCTCATGGCTGAGTTTAATACCTCTGTTGCTTGAATTAAGTGTTACCATGAATTCATTCAAAGAATCCTGGTTGCCTTTCCATAGGAGGAGGATGTCGTCTATATATCTAGCCCAAAAGACTAGTCCTGGCCTCTTGAGGGCATAGACGACATCCTCCCTCCCATTTGGCCATAAAAAGATTGGCCAAGCTGGGGGCAAACTTGGTCTCCATAGCGACCCCTTTGGTCTGCAAATAAAAAGTATTCTGGAACCAAAACTAACTATGCTGAGCCGCAAATCTCAATAATTGCATGATGAAGTTGCGCTGAATGAGGGAGAGGGTAACACTCTGGGAGAGATAGTGCTCAACGGCCTCAAAGTCCAACTCATGGGGAATATAAGTATATAATGCCGCCACATCAGCCCCTATATGTTAACCTGCAGGGTCCCCCCTTTTTTATGCCTATCCATGAGCTGAGGCTTATACCCGCCTTGTGGGTGGCAGTTCATGTCTTTCCCTTAACCTTCCCCAATGGCAGACTCCTATCCTCCCCTAGGGGCGGTTATTACAAGAGTGGTGGTTAATTTATTATGGCATTGGTTGTGCTTGCCCTGGCCGGGGGAGGGGTTTGTCTGTGGGTGGTTATCACTGCATGTCTATCTCTCCCCGTCTGTGGCTGTATTTCCTTGATGCCTTATTGGTTCAAACATGGCCACTCCTGTGTCTATGGGAGTGTCCTTTAGTTATGCCATACCATTGGTCCATTTTTGGAGGCTGCGAGTCCAGCAGGTCATGTGCTGGCTCTCCTCCAATCATATGCCTTGATTGGGCGGTTGGTCTGATTGGTCCTTTTTGTGTCTAGTCATTAATGTTTTATATTTATACATGTGTAATATGGGGGAACAGGTTGATGCCCCAGTTGAAGTCCCTCTAGGACGAAACGCGTAGGGCTTGGTTTTTACCTTTCTCATATTGCCCCTTTTTATATTTTGTGATCATGTTTTATGTATATGTCGGTTTTATTCAAATAAAACCTATATTTTTTTTTGACCTGCACCATTGGGGCTGCGTTTTTCTTCTCTTCCCCACATGTTGCTTGGAGTTTTCCATTTCCATTCCTCCTACCCCTCAAGGGGTTCATCATTATCCCCCCACATCTACTCTCAGGAGCGGACATCTTGGGATAATCAGGATATCAATCCGGGATACCGTGCATCCATGGCCCTCTACTGAAGATCCATTTCATCCTTGATCCAGTCCGAGGAAGCCGAGCAGAGTATGCCCCGTGTGTGTTCATGCCTGATTGATCTGCTGTCGCTGACAGGCAGATCCACGCTTTCTGGTAAGCGCAATTTTATCTTCATTTAGAAAGTGATATTTTGTCCCTGAGGATCCACGTGGTCATTCTATCATCTATTCATCTCACCAGTATTGGATGGACTTTCTAGTGTTTCATTATTTACATATATGTTTTTGGTTGTGTTTTATTACAGCACCATTTTATTCACTTACTTCACTATTATTTATCACTGTTTCAGTATAGTGATTATTGATTTAGTATTCCCCAAGTGAAATCATTGTCTCTATGGTCTCACAGTCTTTACATGAGTGTTTAATGGCACTGTGTCATCCAGTGTGTCTGCGTCCTCCCTGCTATCAGGCCCAGGAGAGCATACAGGCTGCTGTGAGGCAGGCAGGGGGGAGTCAGAAAGCCCAGCCATCTTTTGGGCATAATATAACATGTCCCTGGCCTGCTCTTTATGTTTTAGGGGCTTGTGTGACTTACCCCCATGCTCGGATTTCTTCTCCAGGCCACACTGTGATTTGGGAGGCTGAGACTGCCCGGCGCCATTTTGGCCAGCTTAGGACTCCATGGATGCGGCTTCCACATGGCTCCCATATGTCAGCATCGACTCGGTTCGGGCTTCCAGCGGCACCGGACAACTCAGGGAGGCAGCAGGCAGCACCAGCGGGCAAAAACGGGCGGATTTGTGCGTGAGGACAGGAGAAAGGACAGGATCATCAGTGGAAGCTCCGTGTAGCAGGTCCGCTCACATGCCTTGTCAGGCCACGCCCCCAAAATAATAAATACTATTTAATATAATACATATTGATTATATTAATTAAAGTCAGGCAAAACTTTGCAACCTGTTGGTTCCTTTGTAGAGCGATTTTATGTATTTATGTTTTTGTGGTTTACCAAAGTGGCATATAATTAAGCAAAAAACATCTTTATATAATGCATCATTCCTGTCACATTTATGCGCACCTCCAATCTACACCTCCTACTGTTTACTTTCTATCAACATTCAAGAAAAATTGCCTAGAGAAAGATGACCTTCTGGATCTTATCTTAAAGGGATAAAGTGCTAGACAAATTCCTTCACGTGTGTCTTCAGTGATACATCATGAGTTAACAATGCTGGCTGTACATGTCAATGAGCACAAGTTGGGATTAGTTTGCAGTTGATATTGCCGTTAGCATTAAAAAAGCACAGCAGGGCTGATTTAAAAAAACTTGAGAAAATAGAATTAATGCCTCGTACACATGACCATGCCATGACAGCTTTTGGCCGGGAAAACTGGCCGTGTGTATGCTCCATGGCAGTTTTCCCGCTGGGAATCCTGGCAGGAAAAATTCCCGGCGGTCTTTTTCACAGCAGTTTCCCTATGGGAAACACTGCAGTGGAGCATACACACGGCCGGGATTCCAAGTCAAAGTTCTCACCGCAGTTTTCCAGATGAGAAAACCTCTGGTGTGTACTGGGGGAAAGTTACCGAGCAGGTTCTCGGTTTACCCCCGGGATACCCGGCAGAATTTTTTACCGCCTTGGCTTTTTACCTATTTTGTTACATTACAGACTTTAGTTCAATGTTTTTTTTAATCTGAATTGTATGCGATGGATCAGAATACAATAGTCTAAGTTAGTGAAGTCAAATTAGAAAAATATATACATAAAACTATTTTTCAGAAATAAAAAAATTATAATTGGCATGTGCGTATGTATTCACCCCTTTGTTATGAAGCCCATAAAAGGCTCTGGTGCAACCAATTACCTTCAGAAGTCACATAATTAGTAAAATGATGTCTCTCTGTGTGCAATCTAAGTGTCACATGATCTGTCATTACATATACACACATTTTTGAAAGACCCCAGAGGCTGCAACATCTAAGCAAGAGGCACCACTAACCAAACACTGCCATGAAGACCAAGGAACTCTCCAAACAAGTAAGGCACAATGTTGTTGAGAAGTACAAGTCAAGGTTAGGTTATAAAAAAAAAAAAAATATACAAATCTTTGATGATCCCTAGGAGCACCATCAAATCTATCATAACCAAATGGAAAAAACATGGCACAACAGTAAACGTGCCAAGAGATGGCCCCACACCAAAACTCACGGACCGGGCAAGGAGGGCATTAATCAGAGAGGCAGCACAGAGACCTGAGTGGCCAGAAGAAAGACATTACTTTCAGAAAAAACAAAATGGCACGTTTTGAGTTTGCAAAAAGCCATGTGGGAGACTCCCAAAATGTATGGAGGAAAGTGCTCTGGTCTGATAAAACTAAAATTTTACTTTTTGGTCATCAAAGAAAACACTATGTCTGGTGCAAACCCAACTTATCACATCACCCAAAGAACATCATCCTCACAGTGAAACATGGTGGTGGCATCATCATGCTGTGGGGATGTTTTTCAGCAGTTGGGACTGGGAAACTGGTCAGAGTTGAGGGAAAGATTGATGGTGCTAAATACATGGATATTCTTGGGCAAAACCTGTACCACTTTGTGTGTGATTTGAGGCTAGGACGGGAGTTCACCTTCCAGCAGGACAATGACCCCAAACACACTGCTAAAGCAACACTTGAGTGGTTTAAGGGGAAACATGTATATGTGTTGGAATGGCCTAGTCAAAGCCTAGACCTCAATCCAATAGAAAATCTGTGGTCAGACATAAAGATTGCTATTCACAAGCGCAAACCATCCAACTTGAAGGAGCTGGAGCAGTTTTGCAAGGAGGAATGGGCAAAAGTCCCAGTGGTAAGATGTGGCAAGCTCAGACTTATCCAAAGTGACTTGGAGCTGTGATAGCCACAAAAGGTAAGTAAAGGTAAGTAAAGGTATCTACAAAGTATTGACTTTAGGGGGTGAATAGTTATGCACATTTACTTCTTCTGTTATTTTGTCCTATTTGTTGTTTGCTTCACAAAAAAAAAACATCTTCAAAGTTGTGGGCATGTTCTGTAAATTAAATTATGCACATCCTCAAACAATCCATGTTAATTCCAGATTATGAGGCAACAAAACACGAAAAATGCCAAGGGGGTAAATATTTTTGCAAGGCACTGTAAGCTGATAGAACAATAACATTTGGTATATTATACTGTAGTTCTGCCATCAGGATCCTGTGTTCTCTCTCCTCTGCAGCCACTGTTGTCTGACATGGGAGATCATGTGACTAGATTGGACTGAAAATAGGTGTATCGCTACCCCCGCAGGAGCCGCTGATTTGTTGTTGGGATCTGCGTATTAAGTTACCTTAGTGTTGTCTAGGGTGCAGGTGGAGAACGGAGTAGTGAGCGAATGTCCAGAAAATGAATAAAGGTTTTCCAATGCTTTATTTCCAGACCAACACGGCAAACATCAACATCAAGTAGGAAAAAAAGGTTGATGAAGCAAGAGAGGGAACTTTGCAGTATCAGGCCTGGATATGAACCGAGCAATCCTGCTCTCAGTAGTATCAATTGCAGTTCGTCGCCGCTCTAGCCAGAGTGGGTGAAGTGCCCCCGGACAGACTCCTGTCACAAGTCTGGCAGCCGAAGTGTCACTTTAGATTGCTGGGAGGAACAGATCTCTCTCACAGACCTGACTCTAGGGCCTCTGCCACAGGCCTATTACTTTGGATAAGCTAGATGAATGAATTGAGCGAATCCTCCCAGTAGATTTAAGCATAGGTCACCGGATGACAGCAAAGCATACCTGTCAGCATTCCGGTCACCAGATCCCCGATTGGTTCGTTCAAGCCCTGTTGGATAACCTGCCTCCAGGTTCTCCTCAAGCCGACCCCCCAATCGAACGGCACCCAGCCTGGGATCCTTTCAATGGAGCTGGGGACCCAGTAAGCCCCTCTCAGGAACATGGAACTCAGTGTAGAATGCGCCCTCAGTCCAAAGGGCCATCGCTGGGGTCCGGTGGATGCGCGCACCCTGAAGGTGAATGCCGCACCTGGAACATGGACCCCGCGGGAAGAAGAAGGAGGACCCCTTTTTTCGGAAGAATGGCGTCTGCCACAGATATACCCTCCCCCAGCATGCCCAGCGAGGGAAAAACTCCTCTAATTGGCTGCTGGGGAAAAGTGGTTCTGCCAGAACCCCTCTAGCGCCACCTGTCACCCAGCGGTGGGAAAACACCCCTGGAGCGCAGACTGGCCCACAGGCCAGTTCAGGAATGACAGCAGCTCAAATTTAACAAATTGTGAATGGGAGCAAAATTACTCTCCCATTCCCCACTAACTTTAGCGTAGTGCCCATACTGAAAGTAAGGGGGCGCTACATAGGTAAGTATATATCAGGGGCGGCCTGTCCATTAACCTCCCTGGCGGTATGATTATGTCTGATTTTTGAATGTCAAAGCGGTACATTGTTTTGAATGGAAATTTTTACGTTTTTATATTGTAGGCCTGTAATTCTTAGGAATAACTCACTTAAATCTGTCCAAACAAGAGTCTAGTAGACATCTTGGGTATGATAAAGTTTGAAACACAAAATCGTAAATTAGAATATAATAAATAACTATAAATAATTATTAAAAAAAATACATTTTATTCAATAATGTAATCAAATCAAAGACACTGAAATTATTCCAGACAAGGGTGCAATATTACTAGTTACTAGTTTGAAACATGGGACTGCACTAAGTCTGACGTCACAATCAGGACAACGAAAAGCATCAAAATTGGTTTTAGACCAGCTAGAAAACAGCGTGAGTGAATTAGAATCACTTGCAGAATTGAGCGATAGAGATTTGTGGGGACAGTCATCATCAAACACTGAAAGTGATTACAGCGTCAATTCTGCAACAGAGCTCAATAGAGCACTTGGTACTCTACTGACTGTGGTACGGATCACGCAGCACTGAGCTCAGTTGCAGATATGTTTTTTCTTCAGCCTGTAGAGGCAGCACTATGCTAGTCTATGTGTCCATGCACATTAGGGAGTTTACGAGCATATTTTTAGAGGCAGAACATTTTTTCATAAACTCGCGTAAATACACCTAAATGCAGTGTTTAGGAGCATTTGGCGTTTTTAAGTGTACATTGATTATAGAGAAATATTAGCAGAGGGGATTGTTTTAGAAAACAACGCTTATAAAAGCAAATGCCCATAAACTCTCCTAGACTCTTGTGCAACATGAGCCACTATGAGCATTTTTTATGCAGCTTTTTTGCCAGAGTTTCTGCTATTTTTTCTGCCCCTAGTGTGCATGGACCCTAAAACTTAACTCCTGGATAAGCAAATATTGTCTACATACAAATCTTTTTTCAAATCTTGGTATGCTTTGTGCTTTTCTTACAACTGTGCAGCAATCCTGTGTAAAAATGTGACTTTTTGCAGAAACTTCCTGTATTAAGACCAGTAACTGCTTCTCTCTCTCTCTCTCTCCATGTGCAGGGTGACTGGTCTTCTATCCACCCCTCTACTGTAGTTTTTAGCAGGCAGTCTGTAGTGAGTGGAGATTCTCTGACCCAGAACAAGTATGCAGATGGAGAAATTCAGAAAGAAGATCGAAATCTGTATCTAAATGCTTCTGAAATAAAGTGTAGCAATGTCAGCTTCTGTGGCATGTTCCCTTTAACCACTCGCCGACTGCCTAACTGTAATGTACGTCATTATTTAGACATTAAATACCAGGGCTATGGCAGCAGCTAGCTGCTATAACCCTTGGTATCATTATTTACAGCAGGCGGCCGGCTTTCAGATAAAAGTGGTCTCAGTGGCGGGTCCAATGGCAGATCACTTTTATAGGGCCACGGTTGAGGTGCTCCCCTCCCACCGCTTCCTGCTGTTTCCTGAGCTTACCGGACCTGTTGATATTTCAGGAAACCATCTGGTGTGGCCGATTGCCAGGCAGGAAGCCCCCACTCAGCTCTATGCCCTTAGAGGACCGGTACAACGTCGACATCACTTCTGCCTCCCAGCCTTAGGCCGGGTACTAACGAGCAAACATGTACGATGAAACCGGTCCGTCGGACCGTTTTCACCGTACATGTCTGCCCGAAGGGCTTCTGTACGATGGCTGTACTAACCATCGTACAGAAGTCCGCGCGTAAACAATACGCGGGGCGTGGCCGCGGCGATGACACGGCGACGTGGGCGGGCCTGCCATTTAAATGCTTCCACGCATGCGTCGAACTCATTCGACGCATGTGAGGGACGGCGGGCGCTCGGACATGTACGGTAGGTCTGTACTGACGACCGTACATGTCCGAGCGGGCAGGATTCCAGCGGACGGTTTTAAAACACGTCCAGGAATATTTGTCTGCTGGGAAAAGGCCCGGCGGGCAAATGTTTGCTGGAAATCTGCCCGCTCGCGCCTACACACGACCAAACATGTATGCTGAAACTGGTCCGCGGACCAGTTTCAGCATACATGTTTGGTCGTGTGTACGGGGCCTTAAAGGGATGTTTTTTTCCCTCTTCAAGGCAAAATCCCTTCTTTTTGACCCCAGATCTCTCAATAAAGAGGATCTGTCATTCTTATTTCTATTACAAGGGATGTTTACATTCCTTGTAATAGGAATAAGAGTGATGAAAAAAAAATGGGACAGTGTAAAAAGTAAAATATATATATTTTTTTAAAGTGCCCCGAGTTGGCACACAAGTGACCACATATGTACACAGTGTTCAAACCACATGTGTGAGGTGTCGCCGCGATCGTTAGAGCAAGAGCAATAATTCTAGCAAGAGACCTCCTCTGTAACTCTAAAAAGGTAACCTTTAAAAGGTAAAAAAGTAATTTTTTTTAGATACAGTAGTTTGCCTCCATTCTACAAGCGTACACAATTTTAAAGCATGACATGGTAGGTAACTATTTAGTCGGTGTAACATCATCTTTCACATTATAGTAAAAAATTGGTCTAACTTTACTGTTTCGTTTTTTTTTTTATTATTATTATTCATTCTACACAATTACAGTGTAACATAAAATATTGTAATGACTGCCATTTTATTCTCTAGGGTCTCTGCTAAAAAATATATATATAATGTTTGGGGGTTCTAAGTAATTTTCTAGCAAAGAATACTGTAAACAACAAATGTCTGGTCTTTAAGTGGTTAAAGAAGACCTGTATTACCTTTATTACCTTTGTTGCTGATCTTTATCCTAGAGCATATTTACCATGTCTTGTTCCACACCCTCTCTCTGTGTAGAGGCAGCATTCTTGCTAGAGGCAGGTATTTGCTTCCTCATGTCACGGTGGCCCACTGATAATTGATGATTTGATGACTGATGGAGGAATACTCAAGCAACAGCAGGAGAGTTTCAGAAAACACATATCAATAGAATAAATGAAGCAGAAGCAGGGTACTGTTTTCCATGCTGGAGAGAAAGCTGTGAGCAGCAGCCTAGTGACCAATCCAAATCTCATTCCAAATCTCAGAACACTAGCAGTTACACAGTGCCCTAGCTCTGACATTGCAGATATACATCTATGTGGCTGTAAACACATGATGTGCCCTGCTATCTTTCAGGAGGAATTACAGCAAAAGGTAGATTTTTCAAGTTAATACTTTGACAGAGTTAACCTTTCGAGATGTTCCCTAGAGCAAGTTTTTTTAATCCTTTTTTTTCACTTTAAAGACCAACACCAACTCTCGGTACTAACGCCATATACACTTGCTTAAAAAAACGCTCCTAGCAGCAGCTTTTAAACATTTTTTTTCTGTGTCTAGAAGCAAATAGTGTTATCCTATGTGGCCATTAGGGATGAGCCGAACATGTGAACTGCCAAAAAGTTTGTGCGTACACCGTTAAAGTCTATGGGACCGTTAAAGTCTATGGGACACAAATGCGAAAAATTAAAAGTGCTAATTTTAAAGGCTAATATGCAAGTTATTGCCATACAAAGTGTTTGGGGACCTGGGTCCTGCCCCGGGGGACATGCATCAATGCAAAATAAAGTTTTAAAAAATGCAGTTTTTCAGGAGCAGTGGTTTTAATTAGGGTTGTCCAGATACCGATACTAGTATCGGTATCGGGACCGATACCGAGTATTTGCGGGAGTACTCGTACTCGCGCAAATGCTCCCGATACCTAAATAGAATACTTTTTTTGTATTTATCAAAATGTTCTATGAAAATTCTTTGAGTTTTTTACTACTGCGTGACAAGCAAATAAAACATTTTTATTCATTTTTACTCATTTTTATTCTTTTATAATGTCTTGAGTTAGAGTTCTTCATAATTCTAAAGAAAATATCCTTAGTCTGTATTGTGGTTTGAAAACTGTCACATGACGTTTAAAAAAAGTATCGGTATTCGGTATCGGCGACTACATGAAAAAAAGTATCGGTACTTGTACTCGGTCCTAAAAAAGTGGTATCGGGACAACCCTAGTTTTAATAATGCTTAAAGTGAAACAATAAAAGCAAAATGAGGGAATGGAGGATTATGGGATTATTGCGGTGCTAGGATATAGACCAAACAAACAAATATACAAAAAAAGAAAAGTTTTATTGGTTACATAAGGATAAAAAAGTTTAGTTCGAACATAGGAGCAGTATACAAATATTGTGGGAGCAATACATTAGAGTACAAGCCAGTGGTCAAGTCTTACCTACTAGTTTCGCCAATCCTTTGGCTTCATCAGGGGATTTATGACGTGACCATCACAATGAAATGGTCTAAAACGAGACAAGAATCATTTATCAGTTCATTCAATAATTGCATAAATATAGCATTGTACACATGTTAGTATAATTATAGTTTGGCTAGGAAATGTGGCGGAGAAAAATAAAGCCCAGGTGCCGAAGAACAGACCCTAAAAAGTCCCAAAAACCCCCCTGTTACACCCCACATAGTGCAAGCAAGCACTATAAGCCCTGGAGGGTAAGATGGTGGTAACCTACCCACAGCTGCCCAGTGAACCAAGAAGGGAACCCAAGTCGCCTGACAGCAAATACACATCCAGGAGCCCTCTGATGATAGCTATCTAATAATGGAAAAGTCAATATCAGGAAAAAAGGAAAAATATTTTTTCTAAAGATGAAAAGGTGTGTATATATGATTATCCATAACATAGCAAGGTAATTTAGTGAGGGCGTACCTGAAGGGACTTGCAGCTGATTTAAAATATATATGGAAGAAGAGACAAAGCAGCAGAGACGCTGAGCAGACTGCTAATACAGATGAATCTGTATAAAAATTAAGTCAGACAGATGAACAATTAATGAGATTAAATGAAAGTGATAAAAATGGAAAAAAGGAAACAAAAAAACAAATAGTTAGAAATAGCAAAAGATAGTAAAAAACTTACAGCATACACTCAGTTAAATGAATAACTGAATGGTGCCTGGGATTAAATTTCAAGCTAGTGATCACCCAGTTCTAGGAAAAGAAAAGAGTTTGGAGGGAGAGAGATAAACGAGATTGCATTCAAATGGGATAAAAATAGAGAAACAGCCAGAGAAGGTGTAGATGCAGCAGCAGTGGTTGGTGAAACAGCGTCCCTGCAGAGTGACACTGTGAGCAGGGAAAGGAAGGACTTTAAATAGCCCCTCAATCAGCTGGTAAATGACGTCCAGCTGTCACGGACGAGCCGCGGACGTCTACCGCGCATGCGCGAAGCAAGCCTACAGGCCCCATAATACTGTGTGGCCGCGTCAGAGCGTCCTGTTGAAGTAGACGCCCAGCTGACATGGAGCGCACAGCTGAGGCACAGCCACAACACTGTAAGCCCTCACAGATACTCTTGTTGAGTGTAGGAATGGGTCCTGCTGTGAAATATTGGATCAAAAATTGTAATAACACGCAGAAAAATTGGGTCTTAGGTGTTGGTGGTGGTGGTGTCGAAACACTGTACCCCTCACAGATAATCTTGCTGAGTTTTATCCTCTACCTCAATGCTGACACAATCCTCCTCTTCTTCCTGTGTGTTCGGCGGGCCCGCAGAAATACTATCTGGATAAAGGGGGCCTTGAGAGGTAAGGAAGTCCTCCTCTTCCTCCCGCTGTTCTGCCTCAAGTGCCCTGTCCATTATTCCATGAAACGTGTGCTCCAACAGGAAGACAGGAGGGACAGTATCACTGATACATGCACTGTCACTGCTCACCATTCTCATGGCCTCCTCAAATGGTGACAGGAGGACAGTGCATGCATCCTTGATCAGTAGCCACTGGCGTGGCAAAAAAAAGCCAAGCTCCCCTGACCCTGTCCTGGTGCCATACTCACACAGGTACTCATTGATGGCCCTCTGCTGCATTTGCAGCCGCTGAAGCATTGCCAATGTTGAGTTCCACCTGGTGGGCATGTCACAAATGAGGCAGTTCTTGGGCAGGTTGCATTCCTTTTGATTGTCAGCCAGCCGAGCACTGGCATTATATGGCCGGCGGAAATGACCACAGACTTTCCTGGCCTGCCTCAGGAGATCCTGTAAGCCCGGGTACTTGCTCAAGAACCACTACACCACCAAATTCAGGACATGAGACAAACAGGGAACATGGGTCAAGTGTCCCTGTCGGAGAGGGGAGAGGAGGTTGGTGCCATTGTTGCAAACAACCATTCCTGGCTGAAGCTGGCGTGGCGTCAACCACCTCTAAGCCTGCCCCTGCAGAGCTGACAGAATGTCTGCCCCAGTGTGGCTCCTGTCCCCTAAGCAGACCAACTCAAGTACCGCATGGCATCTTTTTGCCTGAGTGTTTATGTAGCCCCTTGAACGCCTACGGAGCACGGCTGGTTCAGAGGACAAATCTGCAGGGTAAGAGGCCATAGAGGAAGAATAAGAGAAGGGGGTGGAGGAGAGAGCTGTGGCAGAATCACCATTAGCATTTTGGAGGCGTGGTGGCGAAACAAGCTCCAACAATACTGAACCCTGTCCTGTATCCTTCCCACCTGCCAGCAGAGTTACCCAGTGTGCCGTGAAAGAAAGGTAACGTCCCTGTCCATGCCTGCTATACCATGAATCAGCGGTAATATGCACCTTACTGCTGACCGCCCTGTCCAACAAGGCCAAGACATTGCCTTCCACATGCTGGTAGAGAGCTGGAATGGCCTTCCATGAAAAGAAATGGTGTTTGGGAACCTGCCACTGAGGTACCGCACATTCCACAAATTCATGAAAGGGGGCAGAGTCTACCAGCTGAAAAGGTAGCAGTTGCAGTGCTAGCAATTTGGCCAAGCTAGCATTCAGATGCTGAGCATGTGGATGGCTGGGACCAAATTTCTTTCTATGGTTTAGCAACTGGGGTAGGGAAATTTGCCTGCTAAAATCGGATGTTGGTGTACCGCTAGCAGATTGGCTGCAAGTACTTGGGACACCTAATGCTATTCCTCTCAGTGCATGTTTCTCAGGGGACTGGAGGTATAGTGGGGTTGGAGATCCCAGATGAGAAGCAAGGAGAAGTCCGCCTTGTTTTTTAATGTTTGCTCTTGCCAACGGACTGCATGGGAGGTCATCATATGTTTGGTCAAGCATGTGGTGCCCAAGCGGCTGCTTCAGACATAGGTTGCAAACAGCAACGGTGCGATGTGCTGCACATGTGTCAAAAAAGGCCCACACCAAAAAAAAAAATCAAAATAAGCGGGGAGTCAGCAGCGCCCTTCACCTCCTTAGCTTTGCGGTGTGATGCAATAGGGTGGCTGCCCTTAAACTGCCCCCTGGAGTGCACCCTGCCTCGTTGGAGATGTGCTTTCTCCTCCTTTCTATCTGGGACCCAAGTAGAGTCAGTGACCTCATCATCCCCTCCATGCTAGTCACTGGTGCAAACTTGGCGGTATGCTGCAGCTGGGGGAACATGACTGCCAGTTGCTTGTCCTTCTTGGGCACCCCCTCTCTCTTGGCTCACCTTACTCCCTTCCTCAACCTGGGTACCATCATCTGAGCCTTCAAATCGCTGCGCATCCTCCAGCAGCATGTACCCGACACTGTGGTTGAATAGTTCGGGGGGACTCCTCCGTGCATGATGGTGGGGCTAGGGAAGGAGTGACTGTTGACACAGAGCTTATGGAATAGGCCGCTTTGGCAGCTGCATTGGCAGGCAAACTACTCTGAGCCTGGGTGACAGAAGGTGAGGAGGATAAGGACGGCTTTGTTATCCAATCCACCAACTGTTCTGCATGTTGTGGCTCAATAACATGGCCAGCTGCAGAAAAAACGGACAAGTGTGCCTGCCCACACAACCACGTGCAGAGGATGCATCGTGTCCACGACCAGCACTGCTGACTGTAGACACAGAGCCTGCTTGCCCTCTTTTAGTGGCCTGTGAGCGTCTGCCTCTCCTTGTTAGCCTTCCGGACATGATGTAAATTTTGTTTAGCAAAACCACACTACACTGTATTGTGTACTCTGTACTGTGTTCACAGACAGAAAGGTAGTAGCAATAGCACTATGGGTGCACAGTATGGTGTACACCACCAGAAGTCTAAGAGGAACTATGGGTGCACTGTATTGTCTACTGTGTTCACCACCAGAAAAGTAATGGCAACTGCACTAGGTGTGCACTGTATTATGTACTGTGTACACCACCTGAAGTATATTGAAAAAAGTACACCAGGAATGGCCTGCAGTCGGATATAGCCTACACTGGATGAAGTGTGTGTGTGTGTGTGTGTGTGTGTATATGTATGTATATATATATATATATATATATATATATATATATATATATATATATATGTGTATGTATGTCTCTTCTGAATTTTCGAGATTTAATTATGTAATTCTGGTTCAACATGTATTTTAGGATGACATTTTGATGTATTTGTAATGTTCATCAATTGTGGATTTATATATATATATGGGAGGGTAATCTCTCTTTGAACTAATATCGAATTAACATAGGGTTAATTTGGATCTAACTGACCCACTCTGATTGTTCCTGATCTGGATGGATGGGACCCACCTGTGGGGTTACACCCTCAGATGTTGGAATAAAGAGAGATTTTTTTATCAGACTATAGCAGGCCATACACGGTCGAATTTTCGAACAAATTTTCTTTTCAAAAATCACAAAATTTGTTTTTTTGTGATCCAATTATGCCACCATTGATTTTCGAAATTCGGCCGACCAACCCTTCATGTTGCCGGGAATATTATTTTCTCTCTGGGAATATTATTTTCTTGCACATGCGCATTTTTTTTTCTATTACATTTCTCGCAAGATTCTCCCATCATTGATCAGAAAACCGTTCGTTCAAATTTGATTGCCGCACGAATATCGGCTGTTGCTGCAGCCCACTAACGGTGCGAAATTCGTACGAAAATTCTTTGACACGATTTTCGAAAGAAAATTCTTTCGAAATTCGAACCGTGTATGGCCGCCTTATCACACTAAGCCTGTCAGCCTGATGAAGAGCCCTGATGAAGAGCAGGAAAGCTTGAACCTGTACAGTAGCTGCTTTGTTGTTTACCTTATGTCTACATGATTTGAAGATCGAAGTAAAATCGTTTGCAATTGGAGCACATGTCCCTTTGTCGTTTTTATTGATATCGGTGGAAGTATGGGAGCCCACCCTGACATTTTCTAGATTACAGAACATTTTAAAAGAGAGAGGTAACCCACTTGAAGTTTGTGTGCTCAATCTAAATCACACTCTCTCTCTCTCTGTCCACACCAACAACACACTACACAGGGCCGACGTGCAGGCAGCCTTATATAGTGTGGGGCATGGATTTAGTTCCCCTGAGCCATGATTGGCCAAAGGCACCCTACCTTTGGCCAATTATGGTTCTCTTAGCTGAGGGCGCTGGGATTGGCCAAAGCATGCAGGTCATGGTGCATGCTTTGGCCAATTATCATGCAGCAATGCACTGCGATCTCACAGTGCATTATGGGGCATTACGCGGCACTCGGATTTTGCGCAAACGCCCCATAATGTTCGTTTTTTGACGAACGGGCGAACACCCGATGTTCGTGTCTAACTCATGTTCGACCCGAACATAAAGCTCATCCCTAGTGGCCATGCACACTATTTTAGTCTAGAGTTATTTTTGAAGCTGCAGCTTCTAGGAGCAGAAAAAAAGGATTTTTGCGATTTTGGGAGCAATTTACCATCAGAAAAAAAAAAGCTGAATGCTCCTCAATCAGAGCCACTGAGCCAATCTGTGGCTCGGCCAATCCGTGACTGTGTGTGTGAATGGACATGCAGAGCAGTGGCTTGAGAGCAAGTCTGCTTGGGTGCCCCCTAGGGTTGCCACCTCATCCCTTTAAACCCGAACACATATGAATTACACAGGTTCTGAGGCTGATTTAATGTAGATAAGGTACTAAGTGAGTTGAATTACCTCCTTAATCAGCCACAGAATCTGTGTAATCAATATGTGTTCGGGTTTAAAGGGATGAGGTGGCAACCCTATTGCCCCCATAGCAAGCTGCTTGCTCTGGGGACACTCGGCAGGAAGGAGGGGCAAAGAGCACTGGCGGGGGACCCGAGAAGAGGAGGATCAGGGTTGCTCTGTGCAAAACCTTTGCACAGAGCAGCCAGGTAAGTATGTTTATTTAAAATAAAAAAAAATGCCTTTAATATCACTTTAACCACTAGCCGACCGCGCACGGTCATTATACGGCGGCAGGTCAGCTCTCCTGGGCGAGAGCCCGTAGCAATACGGCGGCTCTTAGAGCCGCCACTAGGGGGCGCGTGCGTGCCCCCGCTCGCCCCCGACTCCCGTGCGTGTGCCCGGCGGGCGCGATCGCCACCGGGCACACGCGATCGCTCGTTACAGAGCGGGGACCGGGAGCTGTGTGTGTAAACACACAGCTCCCGGTCCTGTCAGCAGGGGAAATGCTGATCTTCTGTTCATACAATGTATGAACAGAGGATCAGTGTTTCCCCTAGTGAAGCCACCCCCCCCCACAGTAAGAACACACCCAGGGAACATACTTAACCCCTTCCCCGCCCCCTAGTGTTAACCCCTTCACTGCCAGTGGCATTTTTATAGTAATCCAATGCATTTTTATAGCACGGATCGCTATAAAAATGCCAATGGTCCCAAAAATGTGTCAAAAGTGTCCGAAGTGTCCGCCATAATGTCGCAGTACCGAAAAAAAATCGCTGATCGCCGCCATTACTAGTAAAAAAATATATTAATAAAAATACCCCCTATTTTGTAAACGCTATAACTTTTGCAAAAACCAATCAATAAACCCTTATTGCGATTTTTTTTTTTACGAAAAATATGTAGACGAATACGTATCGGCCTAAACTGAGGAAAAAAAAAGTTTTTTTTATATATTTTTGGGGGATATTTATTATAGCAAAAAGTAAAAAATATTCATTTTTTTAAAAATTGTCGCTCTATTTTTTGTTTAAAGCGCAAAAAATATAAACCGCAGAGGTGATCAAATACCACCAAAAGAAAGCTCTATTTGTGGGAAAAAAAGGACGCCAATTTTGTTTGGGAGCCACGTCGCACGACCGCGCAATTGTCAGTTAAAACGGCGCAGTCCCGAATCGCAAAAAGTCCTCTGGTCTTTGGGCAGCAATATGGTCCGGGGGTTAAGTGGTTAAGCCAGTGCTGGGACACGATCATGAACATCTTTTCTTTTACAGGTTAGATAGACTAGTCTTAGAATGGGGTGGGAGTAGGTTTAGGCTTAGTTAGAATTTTGACTGGAGTGCCACTTTAAATTTATTTTTTAAATGCAAGCTGTGTGAGTATCTGAATGGAACCTGGTGTACGCCTTTTACAAGAAGGAAGAAGCAGAAGGGGCTAATTAGTCCACTTGCTAACAAGAAACCTGCTGATAGGAAGAGAAACTGGAGTGACAGAAAGATGAGCTCATCAGTGTGCTGCTACTCCTTTCACTCTCTAGTCATAGGCTGGTATCCAGGACAACCTGAGCTCAGAGGAAGTTGAGTGAATGATGCTGACCATTAGCCTAAGAACCTTTAGCAGCAGAAAAACTGTGGGTGAAATTGAAGATAAATACATCAGCAAATGCTGGGTTTGTTGTTCATCTATCAATGGGCAACCTATTTTTATCTTATTTCTGATTCAAGATACACAGAGTGGTATGGGAGAATTATGTAGTTGGGCTTTGATATCTTAACCACTTCAGCCTCGGAAGAATTTACCCCCTTCCTGACCATGCCATTTTTTGCGATACGCACTGCATCACTTTAACTGACAATTGCACAGTCATGCAACGTTGTAACCTAAAAAAATTGAATTAATTTTTATCCCACAAATATAGCTTTCTTTTGGTGGTATTTGATCACCTCTGCATTTTTTTTTTGCGCTATAAACAAAAGAATAGCGACAATTTTGGAAAAAAACAAAACAATTAAAAATAAAAAAAATCGCCATAAGCGTATATTGAGTGGTTTGCGCAAAAGTTATAGCGTCTACAGAATAGGGAATAGATTTATGGCATTTTTTTTTTTTTTTACTAGTAATGGCGGCGATCAGCGATTTGTATCGGGACTGTGACAATGCGGCGGACAGATCGGACACTTTTTACATTTTTTTGGGACCAAAAATTAGCCACTGATTACTGTATAAATGTCACTGGCAGGGGAGGGGTTAACACTAGGGGGGCGATCAAGGGGTTACATGTGTGTTCCCTAGGTGTGTTCTAACTGTGAGGGGATTGGACTGACTGGGGGAGGAGACATATTGTTGTTCCTACTTAGTAATTTATAATGTTATTGATTTTTTACTCCAGGAGTATATAATGAGTTTATAATTTATGGTATTAACCTCCTCCCGACCACACTATAGCCAAAAGACGGCTACAGCATGGGCCTAAATTGCCGGGAGGGTGTCCATGTACGTTCTCCCATGCATGTGCTGCCTGCGCTCCCCCTGCGGGGGGTGCGAGCCGTGCGCTCTGTGATCAGCGAGTCCATGAGCCTCGGCTGATCATAGATCGAAGTAAGGGGCCGATCCCGCCCTTTTACCATGTGATCATCTGTCAGCCCAATGACAGCTGATCACGTAATGTAAACAGAAGTCGGTAATCTGCTTTTTTGGGGGGGGGGGAAGCAGATTACCAGCGTGTGTAAACAGGACATTGGTCCCATGCCTGTGCAACTGTGCTAAGCAGTGCCCACCAGTGTCACTTATCAATGCCCATCAGTGTTGTCAATCAGTGCCCATCAGGGCATCATTATCAGTGCCACCTATCAATGCTTCCTATCAGTGTTACCTATAAGTGCCTAATGGTGCCCTTTAGTGCCACCTACCAGTGCAGCCTCATCAGTGCCTCCTGATCAGTGCCCATTAGTGCCATCTTATCAGTGCAGCATATCAGTTTAGCCTCATCAGTGCACATCAGTGAAGGCGAAAAACTACCTGTTTGAAAAAAACAAAACTGTTTTCATTGTTTCATAGTTTTGCAAACTTTCATCTATTTGTGTTTGTTTAGCAAAAAATAACAAATAAAAAACACCTACAAAAGAAAGCTCTATTCGTGTGAAAAAAAATATACAGTACAGTGTTGCCCCGATCGCACAATTGTCATTCAAAGTGTGACAGCGTTGAAAGCTGAAAATTGGCTTGGGCAGGAAGGCGTTTTAAGTGGCCAGTAAGTAAGTGGTTAAACGTGCACTACAGACACAGATATAACTTATATATCACAAAGGCTAAATATATGTCTGTAGTGCATGTTTAAACCTTAATACCATAAAAATTTAAATAAAAACATGTTATTAGATTTTTACTCAAGGAGTATATAATGAGTTTGGAAATTCTAGAGCAATGCCTAAATTCTGCATTACAATTTAACCACTTAATCACCGCCTCATAGCCGAACTACGGCTACAAGGCGGTTCCATGGACGTCCTCCCAGAATCGCGCTCCCGCGGGAGTGTCCGTGACCGCCGGGTCCAGAGGACCTGGCGCATCACGGATCGCGGTAAATTGCCGCTGATAGCAGCTGTTTACCACGTGATCGCTCCGTCCAATGACGGAGCGATCACATGTAAACAAACCGGCGTCATTTGATGACGCCGGTTCCTCCCTCCTCTCTCTGTACCGATCAGTACAGTGTGAGAGGAGAGAGCGGGTGTCAGCAGTGCTGTGGGCTGGATCTGTGACTATTGCAGTCACAGATCCAGCCATCCCTGCTCAGCCATCCATGCAATACCCTGCGCAATACTCTGCAATACCCCCTGCGCAATACTCTGCAATACCCCCTGCGCAGTACTCTGCAATACCCCCTGCGCAGTACTCTGCAATGCCCCCTGCGCAATACTCTGCAATACCCCCTGCGCAGTACTCTGCAATACCCCCTGCGCAATACTCTGCAATACCCCCTGCGCAATACTCTGCAATACCCTCTTACCCCCTGCGCAATACTCTGCAATACCCCTGCGCAATACTCTGCAATACCCCCTGCGCAGTACTCTGCAATACCCCCTGCGCAATACTCTGCAATACCCCCTGCGCAATACTCTGCAATACCCCCTGCGCAATACTCTGCAATGCCCCCTGTGAAATACTCTGCAATACCCCTTGCGCAGTACTCTGCAATACCCCCGGCGCAGTACTCTGCAATACCCCCTGCGCAGTACTCTGCAATACCCCCTGCGCAATACTCTGCAATACCCCCGCACAATACTCTGAAATACCCCTGCACAATACTCTGCTATACCCATACTCTGCAATACCCCCTGCGCAGTACTCTGCAATACCCCCTGCACAATACTGTGCAATACCCCCTGCGCAATACTCTGCAATACCCCCTGCGCAATACTCTGCAATACCCCCTGCGCAGTACTCTGCAATACCCCCTGCGCAATACTCTGCAATACCCCCTGCGCAATACTCTGCAATACCCTCTTACCCCCTGCGCAATACTCTGCAATACCCCTGCACAATACTCTGCAATACCCCCTGCGCAGTACTCTGCAATACCCCCTGCGCAATACTCTGCAATACCCCCTGCGCAATACTCTGCAATACCCCCTGCGCAATACTCTGCAATGCCCCCTGTGAAATACTCTGCAATACCCCTTGCGCAGTACTCTGCAATACCCCCGGCGCAGTACTCTGCAATACCCCCTGCGCAGTACTCTGCAATACCCCCTGCGCAATACTCTGCAATACCCCCGCACAATACTCTGAAATACCCCTGCACAATACTCTGCTATACCCATACTCTGCAATACCCCCTGCGCAGTACTCTGCAATACCCCCTGCACAATACTGTGCAATACCCCCTGCGCAATACTCTGCAATACCCCCTGCGCAATACTCTGCAATACCCCCTGCACAGCACTCTGCAATACCCCCTGCGCAGTACTCTGCAATACCCCCTGCACAATACTCTGCAATACCCCCTGCACAATACTCTGCAATACCCCCTGCGCAATACTCTGCAATACCCCATGCGCAATACTCTGCAATACCCCCTGCGTAATACTCTGCAATACCCCCACACAATACTCTGCAATACCCCCTGCACAATACTCTGCAATACCCCCTGCACAATACTCTGCAATATCCCTGCACAATACTCTGCAATACCCCCGAACAATTTTCAGATATTGGCACCATAGCTTGTGGACGCTATAACTTTCACAAAGACCAAATAATATTCACCAATTTGTACTTATTTTTACCAAAGATATGTAGCAGTATAAATTTTGGCCAAAATCTATGAAGAAAAATTACAGATTTGCTAAATTTTATAACAGAAACAAAGAAAAATGCATTTTTTTACAGAATTTTCAGTCTTTTTTCTTTTATAGCGCAAACAATAAAAAACCCAACGGTTATTAAATACCACCAAAAGAAAGCTCCATTTGTGGGAAAAAAAGGACAACATTTTCATTTGGGTACAGTGTTGTATGAATGAGTAATTGTCAATTCAAAATGTGAGAGCACCGAAAGCTGAAAATTGGTCTGGATATTAAGGGGGTTTAAGTGCCCAGTGGTTAACTAAACCCATTAGATTTTAGTTGATTAAAATGTACTGATTTTGATTTAGTTTTAGTCATAGTCTTTTGACTAAAATGCCATTTTAGTCATCTGAATTGTTTTAGTTTTGGTCCTATTTTAGTCATGTTCTGTATAGAATTTTAATTTGTTGAGGGAGTGATCAAGTATTGAGATGGAGAAATGAAAAGATTGGGGCCCGGATTCACAAAGCACTTGCGCCAACGTATCTCCAGATACACTGCGTAAGTGCAAATATGCACCGTTGTATCTGTGCTCCGGACCCACAAACTAAGATATGCCTAAAAACAGGCTTCATTACATCAACATAACTTGCCTACGCCGGCGTAGAGTGGGGGCATATTTACGCTGGACGCATGTGGCTCTCCCATTGATTTTCTATTCAAATATGCAAATGAGGGAGATACGGCGATTCACGATCGTACATGCGCCCGACGCAGGCTACGTGATGTGCCTATAAGTTCTACGTCCGGCGTAAAGTTAAGCCCCATAAAGGAGGTGTAACCCAGCAGTAGACATGCAAAGGTCTGCACCAGGGAACTCAAGCTGGCGTATTTTACGTAGTTTACGTTGGACGTGAATATGGCTGGGCGTAGGTTACGTTCATGCCGTAGGCAGTGATCCGGCGTATCTTAGGCAGTTGTTCCGACGTGGTTCTGAGCATGCGCAGAAGGATGCATCCACGTCCCGGCGCATGCGCAGTTGGTGATACGTATCTGTCTGGCGCTCGGCCCATCATTTGCATGAGGTCACGCCCACTTAAACCTACGCCGACTTACGCCTTCGAAACCCAGCACAGTTTTGGGAGCATTGGCTTTGTGAATTCAATGCTTACCTCTCTGCGCTGCGTCGGCGTAGCGTATATTATTTACGCTACGGCGGGGTAATGTGCGCCCGCTCTCTGTAAATCCAGGCCTGGCTGTTTTTCCCCCCTCAGACAACAAAACTGATCAAAGCAATGATTTTATAGAATGTCAGAACAAGAAAATGTTTCCCTTGGGTAAAATAAAAATAACATTTTGTTCCACACTATACTTGTTTTCACAAAACTTTACACATGCAATACATGAGTTAAAACATACAATATAGCACTGGAGAGGTCTGTATACTAAAAAAGGTAGATGCATATGTTTGAGTAATAGGCATGTGAAACTGGAATAGCAGAGGACTGAAGTGCTTGAGATCTTATCACTTTTGTAACAAGCTTGCCTCAGCAAATACTGGTCAGACAGTTGTGCTCAACTGCCCATGGCAGGCTCACACACCATGTAGATGTTCACTCTTTTGTTTAAATGGCATAACAAACATACACACTCACCGGCTACTTTATTAGATACACCTGTTCAATTGCTTGGTAACACAAATTGCTAATCAGCCAATCACATGGCAGAAACTCAATGCATTTAAGCATCTAAACGTGGTGAAGACGACTTGCTGAAGTTCAAACCAAGCATCAGAATGGGGACGAAAGGGGATTTAAGTGGCTTTGAAGGTGGCATGGTTGTTGGTGCCAGACAGACTGGTCTGAGTATTTCAAAAACTACTGATCTACTGTGCTTTTCATGCACAACCATCTCTAGAGTTTACAGAGAATTGTCCGAAAAAGAGAAAATATCCAGTGCGCAGCAGGTTTGTGGACAAAAAATGCCTTGTTAATGTCAGAGGTCAGAAGAGAATTGGCAGACTGGTTTGAGATGATAGAAAGGCAACAGTATCTCAAATAACCATTTGTTACAACCAAGGTATGCAGAATACCATGTCTGAACGCACAATACATCAAACCTTGAAGCAGATGCGCCACAGAAGCAGTATCAATGGTTCACGGCCTACCTGAGTATTGTTGCTGACCATGTTGTCCATCCCTCACTACTTCCAGCAAGATAATGTCACAAATCATCTCAAACTGGTTTCTTGAACATGACAATGAGTTCACTGTACCCCAATGGCCTTCACAGTCATCAGATCTCAATCCAATTGAGCACCTTTGGGATGGTGTGGATCTGGAGATTTGCATCATGGCTGTGCAGCCGACAAATTATGTCTATATGGACCAAAATCCCTGAGGAATGTTTCCAACACCTTGTTGAATCTATGCCACGAAGAATGAAGGCAGTTCTGAAGCCAAAAGGGGACCAACCCAGCACTAGCAACATGTACCTAATAAAGTGGCCGGTGAGTGTATAAGTCTATGTACAAAACACATTCCATTTCAATGCATTTTTTGAAAGAGTGCCTTGAAATCATACAGCAGAAAAAAAATGATAGAAAAAAAAAGGAAAACTTTTTTTTTTTTTTTTTTTTTACTTCCTTCTTTCTGCAGCAAAACGTGATCAATCACTTTCAAGTCATAGCAGTGTGTGATTTAGAACTGGCAAGGGTCCTTTTTTACATGAACCACACATACAGGCATGTTCAACAAGGCAGAGCAAGGCACAAACTTAATATGCAGTTAACCATAACAATCAGTCAAAATAATCTTTAAATCACCTCCATATTGTATTTTAAAAACTGACTGGTTTGTATGGGTTGTTGCACTTTGCACATCATCACTTTTAACACTACAGAATAAGCCTGTAAGGCCCCTTTCACACGGGGCGGATCAGTAATGATCCACCTCCGTATGCTCTGTAAGCTCAGCGGGGATCGCTCCGTTGATCCCCGCTGAGCTGAATGTCTTTTCTCCGCTCTACCCTATGGGGAGATCGGATGAACACGGACCGTATGTCTGTGTTCATCCGATCCGCAGACGGAAGAAAAAAATAGGGTTTTCTTCCGTCTCCAAAATCGGATCTTTGCGGAGGCGGACGATTACGGGTGTCAGCGGATGTTCATCCACTGATACCCGCAATCACACAACACTGATAAACCTCCCCCACACAACACCCCATGTCCACAGATACAATCATTACTTCCCTCATTCAACCCTACTAGTATTAATGAGGTTGCTAAACTTTTATCTAACACTCATCTAACCACCTGCCCATTTTTTTTTTCACTTTAAGCATCATTAAAATCACTGCTCCAGAAAAAACAACCTTTTTTTAAAACTTTTTTTTCATTGATACATGTTCCCTGGGGCAGTACACACCAAGTAGCTTTAGGTGCAAACTGCAGAGGACACAGGCAGTACACACTACGTAGCTTTAGGTGCAAACTGCAGAGGACACGGGCAGTACACACACTACGTAGCTTTAGGTGCAAACTGCAGAGGACACGGGCAGTACACACACTACGTAGCTTTAGGTGCAAACTACAGAGGACAAAGGCAGTCCACACACTACTAGCTTTAGGTGCAAACTGCAGAGGACACGGGCAGTACACACCAAGTAGCTTTAGGTGCAAACTACAGAGGACAAAGGCAGTCCACACACTACTAGCTTTAGGTGCAAACTGCAGAAGACACGGGCAGTACACACCAAGTAGCTTTAGGTGTAAACTACAGAGGACAAAGGCAGTACACACACACCACGTAGCTTTATGGTGCACACTGCAGAGGACACAGGCAATACACCACGTGAGAATACTGCAGCTAGCACAATCACCTGCCTGCCAGTAAATTAGGAATAGCTGATCTAGCTAAACTATACAGTGTATAAATATATGTACAACACCTGGGATGCATATATATCCTCTACACCAGGGATATGCAATTAGCGGACCTCCAGCTGTTGCAAAACTACAAGTCACATCATGCCTCTGCCTCTGGGTGTCATGCTTGTGGCTGTCAGAATCTTGCTATGCCTCATGGGAGTTGTAGTTCTGCATCAGCTGGAGGTCCGCTAATTGCATATTCCTACTCTACACACTGTAACTTTAACTGACTAGCCTGCCTGCTCTATCTACCTAGAAAAAATGACACTGTCTCTCTCTCTGTCTTTAACCATCGCCACAACACACTACACAAGGCCGACCTGCAGGCAGCCTTTTATAGTGTGGGGCGTGTACTAAACCCCCTGAGCCATAATTGGCCAAAGCCACCCTGTCTTTGGCCAATTATGGCTCTCCGTTTTTTGTGCGCTGTGATTGGCCAAGCATGCGGGTCATAGTGCATGTTTGGCCAATCATCAGTCAGCAATGCACTGCGATGCCGCAGTGAATTATGGGCCGTGACGCGCCACTCGGATTTGGTGCGAACGGCCCCTAACGTTCGTATTTCGACGAACGGTCGAACATACAATGTTCGAGTCACACATGAGTTGGACTCGAACACGAAGCTCATCCCTACTCTTCAACCATCGCTTGATTTCCCCATCAACACAGTCAGTGTTTGAAGGAGGAATCTCTCCTGCAGAGCTAATGTGTTCTTCTGGCAGGGGGCGAGGAAGAACACACAGTGATTATTGCTAGTGACTATATTTGAATCTGGGTCGGTCCCTGCTGAACTGTCTGAGATTCGAACCATCTATGGACGGTTTTACTGTGTTTTTTTGCCTCCTTGTAATGACCTCTGTGAGCTCCAGAACCTCTCCTTTTTCCCTCCTCATTTCCCTTTGATTGGAATGAGAAGTGCACGCTAGTTGTGGTGATGTGAACTGCTCTATGCAGACTACAAATCCCATAGTTCATCTTGGCAAACAATAGAGGGTGGCTACGTTCCTACTGTGGGACCATGGAGAACAAACATAGCCATCCTCTAACAGGAAGTCTGATCACAGCAGGATTTGGAGCAGGCTGAGAGCAATAGAAGGTACTTTTCTGAGCTAAAGCCGGACAAACTCCGGGCAACATTTTTTTTGTCCCATGCAGTGGGGCGCAGCAAGGGTCAACTGCTCATTATTTTCTAGGGGTAAGCACAAAGTTTATACTCACCTGATCCACCGATCCTCTGGAAATCCGTGCTCCCCAACAGTCCAGTCCATTTTCAAGACCGCTGGAGCATGGGGGTGCCAGACCAGTCTTGTGTGGGGAGGTATAGTATAACAGGTAAGTATAACTCCACTGTCCTCTCCCCTAGAAAAAAAAAGCAGTTAACCCATGCTGTGTGGGCACAGCCAAACTGCATGGAAAAAAAAGAGAATTGTCGAGTTCAGTTTTAAGATTTTTTTCAGAGTTTAGTGTCCCTTTAAGCCTCCTTGAAGATAGGAGTAGTACGCATTCCTATATTTATGAGAACCCAAAAACACTGTAAAAAAAAATTCTAAGCCTCTCATATATGGCAGGATATTTGCAAGCAATAAATCTATGGTGAACAGTATTTATAGCTGAGCTGCTGAATTTTTTACATAATGGGGGAAGTGCCTCTTTTCACAGAAAGCATTGCTAAACCGTAGCAGGAAAGTTAGGACAGGTTGTAGCGTCATTAGATTGAGCTTATCTGTCACTGCCCATGGCTCCTAATCTATTGGCATAAAAAAGATTTTGGATTTATGTTTGATGGAGGCCGTAATTTTAAGTTTACAAATGTAAGTGTAGGGGGAAAAAAAAGTGATCAGCACCTCCACCACCTCCATAATATTAAATGTCCATTTTTATCTGTAAACATTTAGCTGGCCATAAAAATTTAAATATAGGGGTATACCATGCATGAGGTCAGGGGGTGAGATACATTTATTGTCTGTCGGCAGTGGAATTCCCAACTTGGGAGCATACATCACTTAAGCTAAGTACTATACAGTAAAACCTTGGATTACGAGCATAATTCGTTCGGGAAATATATTTGTAATCCAAAGTACTTGTATATCAAAGTGAATTTCCCCATAAGAAATAATGGAAACTCAGATGATTCGTTCCACAACCATTTATTCATAAGTCTTTCAGTTTATAGTCTATATAAAAAGATTATAGCAAAGTGCAAGGTTGTGTACCCATAAAATGTTCATCCACAAATGGAAGACTCCACAAGGGGATTAGAAGCAAAATCCAGCAGGAGCTACAGAGAATAAAAGAGAAGAGGTGCGCCTCGAACTGTAGCAATATGGTTACATTTAATGAAGGTACAACATTTAGCAACTCACATGGTTGATAATTAAAACAGACACATCTAAGTATGCAGGCATCCGGGGTAAAGCTGTCCACATAGACCATCCTCCGTAACGCCGGCTCTAACCGCTGTCCATCTGCAATCTTGACCAGGAAGACTACCCTGCAGTAGATCGATCGTGGAGCGCAGTGTGGAAGGGATGATGTCGACGGCGGTGCAGAGGATGTTCTATGTGGACAGCTTTACCCCGGATGCCTCCATACTTAGGCCTCGTACACACGACCGAGAAACTCGTCATAAAAGAAACATCGTTTTCCTCGACGAGTTCCTTGTCAGGTTTGTCGAGAATCTTGTCAAGCTTTCTTTGCGTACACACTGTCAAGACAAAATGTTGTCGTTCTAAAACGCGGTGACGTACAACACGTACGACGGCACTATAAAGGGGAAGTTCGATTCCACTGGCACAACCCTTGGGGCTGCTTTTGCTAATCTCATGTTACTGCGTGTTAAGTAAAAGTTTAGTGAGAGACGATTCACGCTTTTCAGTTTGTTACAGCGTGACGAATGTGCTATCTCCATTACGAACGCTACTTTTACCGAAGGTGCGCTCCCGTCTCATACTTCTGAGCATGCGCGGGTTTCTAAGCATACACACGAACGTGTTTCTCGTCGTAAACCAGCCTGACAAGAAACAAGACAAGGAAATTGAGACTCCCGACGAGAAATAGATTGCTCTATGGACATCACCCATGATTAAGTCACGTGGCAAGTGACGCAACGCGTGGGGGAGGAGTCTGCTGTACGAGATCTGTCGGAAGTTCCCGAGTGAGGACCTCTACACTTTTCGTTACTGAGTGGCTTGATTCAAAGACGGGGAGAGCGTGAGTGGATCGGCGCATAGCATTGGCAGCGGTATTGTCGTGTCTGGCTGTATTACACTATTGTGTTTCCCTTTTTCTTACATGTCCCACACCTGTTGTGGTGTATTGAAGAGGGGGGCTGAAGCCTGTTTTTTGCACCATCGCTAATGACCAAGGCTGTGTCGTTGGAGCTACTGAAGTGATTTGAAGCTGAGTATAAGATACCTGTTTCACAGAGCTGTTGTATCCAGTGACACTCTCACGCTGCTGCTAATCAACATTGTTTAACCCTATTTTACCATCTACTCTACAGGGACGGTATTCTGAGATTGAGTACTATTTGATGCTCTGAATTAATTAGCTTTGTATTGATTTATTAATTAATTTTTATACACTAATTATTTATTTTTTTCCCTCATCTATATATATTTTGTGTGCTTCACCCCACTGTGGCAACACGACTAAGCCCCTATTCAGGGTTTTGAATTATTATCACAATTGGATTGATCTTAGTAAGGTATCACATAAATTAGTTGTTTTTAGCGCATATGTTTATATTTTTCAAAAAGGAGAACTTGTTCTCTTTTTTTCTCGTCGAGATCCACGACAGTTTTCTCGACGAAAAACATACACACGACCGTTTTCCTCGGCAAAAAAGCTCTGCCACCAAGTTTCTTGATGTATTTTGTCGAGGAAAACGGTCGTGTGTATGTTTTTCGTCAAGAAAACTGTCGTGGATCTCGACGAGAAAAAAAGAGAACAAGTTCTCTTAGATGTGCATCTTTTAATCATCAACCATGTGAGTTGCTAAATGTTGTACCTTTATTAAATGTTACCATATTGCTACACTTTGAGACGCCTCTCTTCTCTTTTATACTCAGTTGTGACATGACGCTACTTGTATATCAAGACACCGCTTGTATATAAAGTCATAACTTATTAAAACATTTTGCTTTTCTTGCAAAACGCTCTCAAACCAAGTTATTCTCAAACCAAGGTTTTACTGTATTTTGCATTTATTTTCACCATTGTTACCCAGCTATATCACTTTGTTTGTACAACTTGGCTTTCAAGATTAAATTTGCTGCCTAGACTCAATGAGGGGAATTAATTAAAAGTGTCCATAGCAATTTATCAGCTTCTAGCTTTAACGTGGCAGCAAACACTGCTTGATCACTAGTAGGTACATGTAAGCTTATAATAAAGTGCTTACCTGTAGGTACGCTTATAATAAAGCTTGCCTGTAGGTACGCTTATAATAAAGCTTACCTGTAGGTACGCTTAAAATAAAGCTTACCTGTAATAAAGCTTACCTGTAGGTATGCTGATTATAAAACTTGCCTGTAGGTACGCTTATAATAAAGCTTACCTGTAGGTACAGCCATAATAAAGCTTACCTGTAGGTACAAGGAATATCTCCTAAACGTGCACCATTAAGGAGATATTCACCATTTCTGCAGCTGGTGACATCACCAGCGCATTCTCACTGCACTCTGAGGCAATGTCATGCTGAGTATGTTGTCCCTTCGGAGCGCCGTGCTGCGATCGTGGCTCCCATGCCATTGTGCGGGAGCAATGTCATACCGCCTCAGCCATTCAAACAGTGAAGCCTAGTACACACGACCGAGGAACTCGACGGGCGAAACACATCGTTTTCCTTGTCGAGTTCCTTGTTAGGCTGTCGAGGAACTCGACAAGGCAAGTTTCTCCATTCCTGTCGAGGAAAAAGAAGACATGCTCTCTTTTTGGCTCGACGGGATCCTCGACAGTTTCCCTCGTCGAAAAATGTACACACGACCGGTTTCCTCAGCAAAAAAAAAATCCCAGCAAGTTTCTTGCTGTTTTTTGCCGAGAAACTCGGTCGTGTGTACGAGGCCTAAGAAGGAAGACCGGGTAATGGTGGAAGCCCTGTCAGCTGTGACAGTGCATCGCTTGTGGGCTTTGTTTTAAGGTAAGCCTTTCATAATGTGTTAGTAAGCAGTGCGTATTTTTTTATTTTTATTCAAGACTTTACTGCTGCTTTAATTGTTTTCCATACAGCTTAGAAAATTTAAATGAAAAAGCTGATAGGGTAGGCTCCAGTTAAAACAAATGTCTCTCCTTTTTTATGAATTCCCCCCACTTTGTCACACTTGTGTGTGATATACCCCTGTTATATTTGGACTGAAACCTTTCTGTCCTCTCAATATCAATTTTATTAGATTACAAATAAAAATGTATCTTTTTATAATAGGTGCAGGCACTGATCACTATTGCTTTTTCTGTTTTACTGAAGTAATAAAGTACCTTAGTTTATGCACCTGGAATATCAGCAGGTGTAGCTGTGTATCTATGCTTGTCATTTGAAATTTACCTGTACTTTAATTGTGCAGTGTGTATGTCTTCTGAGACCGTGTTTGACCTGCTTTGACTTCTTTAGATGCAGTCGGTCTGATTGAGATTCATTATTGATGCTCAATCAAGACAAAAGCAAATCAAATACATCCCCTGCATTACAACTAGCTGGTAATACACTGCTCGTGAACACATGAATCCACAACACAGCAATCTCGAAAAATGGTCCACCTACGCAAGGCCTTAAAGTGTATGTACTATAAAACCTAACACTGGACTTCTCTTATTTCCTCTCTTTTGGTCTCAATCACATTGGGTCGCTCACTCTGCAGTTCATCATTTCGAAAAAGTCTTGCATTCTTATTTAATAAATGTAAGGTGTTCTGTGATTATAGAAGGATGTTCATCTACACCTCCTCCAATTACAGAACACCCTGAAGTCATTGAAAAGAATGGATGAGCTGCAGACCGTGCGACATGCTGTGATTTGTATACTAAAATCATGTTTCAGCTCCGGACATTCAGTACTGACAGTCAGGGCCATCTTTACCATAGGACAAACAGGGGCAGCTGCCCAGGGCCCTGTCACTGTTGGGGGCCCAAAGCAACCCCCTTTGAAAAAATAAATAAAACATTTTTTTTTCTTTTTTTTAGGGGTCCAGAGGTTCCCAGGTGGCAACCCCCCCCCCCCCTTTTTTTTTATAATTTTTTTTTTTTTTTTAATATATATTTATTTTTTTTATTAAAGGGACAATTTTTTATTTTGTTTAGGGTTCCCTAGGGGCCCTGAAGCCCCCAGATGGAAACCCCCCTTTTTTTTATTTTTTTTTAAATAAAAAAAAAATATATTTTTTAATATATTTTTATTTTATTTTTTATTAAAGGTCTGGAGGTCCCCAAGGGCCCGTAGTTCCCCAGGGCCCTCGGATGACAACCCCCCTTTTTTTTTATAAAAAAAAACTTTTTTTATATATTTCTTTATTTCTTTTATTTTTTATATATACGAAGGCATGGCAGCCCATTCAAATCAATGGGCTGCTGTGCCTGCACAAACGAGGGCCGACAAACCACATACATGTGAACCAGCCAGGCCCAAAATAAGCTGGAGGGGGCCCAAAAAAAAATTTGCCCAGGGCCCAAACCATATTAAAGATGGCCCTGCTGACAGTACAGTATAGAGGGATGAAAGTAAAATTATTACATAACACAGCAGGGTCCACACATTCCATGCTCTTAGTCTTCATTAGTGTTCATTTATTTTCACAGTGCAAAGGGTCAAAAGTTATTTTTGGCTGAGGTTCAACTTTGAATGAATGAATGAATGAAAAACTTATATAGCGCGGCACATGCGAACTAAATCGCCTCTGGGCGCTTGTTGTTCCTGTCTCCTTTGATATCAAAAGAGATAACTTTAATTACAAGTCTGAAAATTTACCATTCTGGTTTTCTGTTTGGTCTGTATTTGCATTTCTTTGGATGTAGTCAGTTCTTTTGAGATCTATCTTTACTGACAGCAGGGTTCATTAACTGTAGAATAAGATACATCATTACTTTACAGTTACTGTTGCATTACACTGTATAGGCCAGTTTCCTGTAGAGCCCTCCAGATGTTGCCGAACTCCAATTCCTATCATGCCTCTGCCTTTGGAAGTCACGCTTATAACTATCAGCTTTGCAATGCCTAATGGGACTTGTAGTTCGCAACAGTTGGGGGGCCACAGGTTGAGCACCCATGCTGCAGAGTGTAAGTATTTGTGTAAGTACTTTGCTGAACACATAAAAATCTATGAGATTCCTCCATTCATGATAAACAATGCAGATGAATGAATCTTCCGCTGCAAGCTGTCCGTATTCTGCAAAATGTCAAAATAACTGGAAAGTGCCTACATCTGTGGATGCAGGCACTGTACAACCAACAATTCTCCAACCAGATTCTTAATTTTTTTTAATACAGGGATATCGGGCGGGCAGGAGGGCAATCTAGGGATGTCGGGCAGAAGGGTACAGGCAAAATGAATGTAAGAAAAGGGGGGAAAACGGTTTCAATTCCCCCCTTTTCTCATGGGATGGCAGCAGGACTAGAGATTAGCTGTAGTGGCAGTTTCAAGCTCCCCTATCTCTGGGGGAGCTAGGCAGGGTTAGTCTGCACCTGGGGCTCACGTGTACTTTGAAGTCAGTACACGTGAGTTTCCCGGTCTTTTTTGAAGGGCGACTGCTCAGCTGGTCTTATCCAGTTCCAGCTGGCCAGATTTAGGGCTATATAAGACAGGCTTTGAGGGACCGGAGTCATTCGCCTCAGAGGATAGGAGCTGTGGTGTTCCCCTCCCCCCCCCTTTTTCTCTTTTTTATTTTATCTTTGTCGCGAGCTGATATTATGTGGTGGTGTGTCACCTTTGCTTTTATATGCATAAGAGTGGTATGTTTATATATATTGCAAGGGGGGACAAAGTTTGTTATGAATTTTATATTAATTAAAGATTGGATTTTTAATTTTATGATAAATGCAGCCTGAGCCGTATGACTAGGTTGTTTTCTGAGTTATTTTGGAATAAAGTTTAATGGTTTGAATACATTTTTAATGTTAAAACCAATAATAAAGCAGCCGCGGCTTTAATACCCCAGAGGAGTGTCTGTTATTTATTTAAATTATTTAAGGTATTTATTTATTTATATATGGTCAAATGTTCCTGCTTGCTATCCCATGTAAAGCCTCATACACGAGGCCACGCCCCCTGGAGCTCCTAAGATGGCAGCTTAGGAACGGAGCTCTGCTCACCGCTAGCCGTTTGGCGACGATAACCGGAGATTTGGATCCTATACATCCGCAAAAACGTCATCCGCGGATAGCGGAATCTTTGGTGATTCGAACCGTGCCGGACATCTCAATTGATACTGACAGGATACAAGTTTAAGAGCCTGATAGGAGACAGGCCATAGGAGCCGTGACTCTCCTTATAGACGGCCATTATCCGGTAATTACCGGGCTATTAGACCTGCTGAGGGAGTTGGATTGACACCAGCGGGTGGATAGTACAGTAGAAAACCGGTCCATGACAGGCAAATATCACAGGAAAGGCAGGAATATTAATAAAGGATCTGTTATGAAAAAGACTCTCATCAAAATGGCCGCTGTACCTCAGATACACACACTGGAAACAACAGAGGCCTGCACATCTGACAGGCAAGTTTTATCTCCTTTGCTGGCTGCATCTTTACCTCAGGCATCTTGTTCTGACACATCTCCTATTCTGTATTCCACTGCACTGAAGGAAGGAGTGATTCCTAGTAATGTTGGACATATAATTCCTGCAGAGATTCCCTCACAGAACCCTGTTAATGTGCATACTAATGCTGAACAGGCTCTTGATGTTTCCTTCAATGTCACTGATTTGTTTAACAGAATATCTGAAATGCTGGACAGGGGACTGGCACAGAATGCTGAGAGAATCACTAGAGACATTAGGGCTGACTTTCAATGTCTTGAAAACAGGATTGAAACTATTGAACACAAACTGGATATCAATATTGCCAGAATTGATCAGAATGCTGACCATTTGTTATTTCTGCAAGAACAGCTGGAAGCTGCTCAGGCTAGGATCGAAAATCTTGAGAACAGATCAAGGAGGGACAATTTCAGGGTCAGGGGATTGCCTGAATGCATTGTTGATGTTCATGCAGCAATACAGGACATTATTAAAGTTCTGATTCCATCTATTCCAACTCAAACATTGGAATTGGACCGTGCACATAGGTCCCTAGGACCATTGAGAAAGGATGGCTTACCGAGGGATGTGGTAGTCAAACCTCATTATTATTCTGTCAAGGAAGAAATAATGAAAAAATCTCGACAACATGAACAATTACAATACCAGGGCGCAACCATCCAAATATTTTACACAATACAGAGGAGAAGAGAGATGAAACCTTTGTCTGCCCTCTTGAAAAAGGACATCAGGTATAAATGGGCCTTTCTGTTCGCACTGAAATTTTCATATAATGGCATACATTATGTAGTTCACAATTTTCAGGAGGGTGAAAGACTATTATTGGATCTGAAGATTATTTTTGTTGAACCGGACATGGATACTACGCCTACCCAGCAAATTTCGGCCAAAAGACAAACCCCTATTAGCCCAAATTCTTCTACCTGGAACAGTGTCAAGCACAGGAAGGTTAAGAATGACTTTGCTACCTGAAGTTGAGATACATTTCTTTGCATTCTTTTTTTTTTTTCCTTCGTGTGGTCGTCAATTATTTTTTTCTCTTACGATTGGTAGAAATGGTTTCACCAAAACATTTTTTGTCTGCATTTTCCCAGGGAACATGGATTTTTTGATATTTTTTTAAATATATATAAACTTAGATTTATTGATTAATATATAATTTTCCATTTTTTTTTTAGCATATGAGTTTATATTTTGAAGGGTTAAGGGAGGGGTTGGAATGTGTGTTTTTTTTTTTTATTATTATTATTTGTGCCAATCTGGGAAAATTAATTTTAATATTTGTTATATTTACTATGCCTTTTTGGGTCGATTTCTTCTTACACAAGAATTTAATTTATGATTATTTAACCGTCATCGGCGGCCGGCGGTGAGGCATTGGGCCTCAGCTTGCTTCTTGGGTCGACATTTGGTCGTCCTAGGGAGTAGGTACCTAGCCCTTTATATGGGCTGTTCTAAGGTCATGTGTTTGAATGAGGGGAGGGAGGGGAGGGAGGATATACAGTTTACTATATTGTTTATGTTTTTGTTTTTATTTCTTCATCTTCTACTTCTATACCTTTTCTTTCTCTCCTACCTTATTTACCATGTCAGCCTATCTGCCAATTAGTGGTTTTACTGGATTGTGTACACAGCCATCGTTATGCATCCCGTCTATGGTACTGATCACGACTCATGGCTGGTTCAAATGACCCTTCTACACCCCTTCGTGTTGTTTCACACAACACTCAGGGGTTGAATTCTCCAATTAAAAGGCGAAAGGCCCTACAAGACCCTTCATGTCGATGTGGTTTTCCTACAAGAGACACACTTCCCAAAACGGTACGCCCCCTCTTTTTTGCATGCACATTTTCCGGCGTTTTACCTGTCTAAAGCAGAAAATAAGACTAAAGGGGTAGCCGTCTTATTTTCTAAATTCTGCAATTTTGACTTGATTAAGGAATGCGCGGACCCGGAGGGTAGATTTGTCTTGGTAAAGGGAACCCTGGAAGGAAATCTGTATACTTTTGTCTCGTATTATGCACCTAATAGGGGACAAAAGGGATTCTTTTATCAAATGTTTGATGTTCTCCAACCTTTTATGGAGGGTATCATCATTATGGGTGGAGATTCCAACTTAGCCTTTGATTCGGGATTAGATAAATCTAAACAACATAATGCTAAAATGATTAGACCAACTAAAGCTAGTACACAGGTGGTGCGTATGCTTCACCAATCTAGTTTAACTGATATATGGAGGGAATTGAATCCTAAAACTAAAGATTTCACTCACTTTTCTAATCCCCACCAATCATATTCACGAATAGACCATATATTGCTTTCCAATCGTCACGTCCCTTCAGCTATAAAATCTACTATTGTGGATGTCTCTTGGTCGGACCATTCTATGGTTCTGTTATCTTTAAGAAAAGAGAATTCTACCCAAAGAGTGTCTCATTGGACACTTAACCAGTCAATTTTAAAGGATCCTGTTTTAGTAGCAGAAATCGAACAAGCTATAAAAGAATATTTTTATTTTAAAGATACAGAAGAAATGTCCCCAGAAACTTTATGGGCTGCTCATAAGGTGACTGTTAGGGGCAAAATTATACAGATTGCAGCTAGAGTAAAAAGAATGAGGAAGTTAGAGTTGGAAAAACTTGAAGAGACTTATGTGGACTTGAGTAGAAAACATAAATTAGATCCTTCTGAATTTCCTACTTCCAAACTTGATTCAGCTAGAACTGCATTGAATCTTACAGTAAGGGCAGATGAGGCTATGAAATGGACTGGTGCTAGATTTTACCGGTTAAAAGATAGGATAGGCCCGATGCTGGCGAATAAATTGTACTAGATTTAGATCAAGGATTCTACCCAAAATTAGACAAGCAGATGGTTCATTTACTCTGAACCCTCGGCGGATAATGACAGCCTTTCAAAACTTTTATTCCAAACTTTATGCTTTTGATGGCGACTATGCATCTGATAAAGTGGAGAAGTTTCTTGATGGCTTAGATCTTCCTAAATTGACAGAGGTACAAAGAGAAGTATTGGAGGCTCCCATATCGGCTGAGGAAGTTCAGACGGTGATCAATAATTTGAAAACGGATAAGGCTCCCGGTCCGGATGGTTTTTCTTCTCCTTACTACAAAACATTTTCAGTTGTCCTGTCGCCCTATCTCGCACAGTTTTATAATTACTTAAAGGATGGTACCCCTATAGGTAAACAACTCAATATGGCATATATTTCGGTAATCCCGAAACCTGACAAGGACCACAGTCAAGTTGAGAATTATAGACCAATATCCCTTATAAACAATGACCTTAAAATTTTGACTAAAATAATGGCCAATAGATTGTCATCTTTCATAGGTCAATATATTCATAAGGATCAAGTGGGTTTTATTCCCGGGAGGCAAGGTCCAGACCAGATAAGGAGGGCTGTCGATCTAATTTCTATAATGCAATCTAGATGGACTGGGGAACATAAGCAAGAGGGTATGCTTCTTTCATTAGACCTTCAGAAGGCCTTTGACTCAGTTTCTTGGCCATATATGTTTGCAGTACTGAGGAGATGGGGATTTGGTTCCAGAATTATGGGAATTTTATCTGCACTTTATTCTTCTCCTGAGGCTAAAATACGATTACAAGGTATATTTTCGGAATCTATTAAAATAAAAAGGGGTACGAGGCAGGGATGTCCCTTGTCTCCCCTGATATTCGCGATCGTGATAGAATCTTTGGCAATAGCTATTCGAAGTAACTCGAATATCAGGGGGGGGTAACTGTACGCAAAAAGATCATAAATGTGCGTTATTTGCAGATGACCTGTTACTATTCATAACCTCACCAACCTCCTCTTTACCTGCAATCTACTCTTTGCTCGACAATTTCTCAGAAGTTTCAGGGCTTAAAGTCAATATGGCCAAATCTAGAGCCCTTAATGTATCGCTGCCTGAAACTATGGTATCCTTATTGAAAAATTAAAATAAATTCAGCTGGAACAATTCATCTATTAAATATTTGGGTATTAATCTGACTCCGAATTTCGAGTCTTTATATTTAGCTAATTACCCTCCTATGTATAAGAAACTTGAAAAGGATTTGTGCGACTGGGGTACTCAGAACATAGGCTGGATAGGCAGGATTAATTCGGTTAAGATGACCCTTCTCCCCAGACTTCTATATCTTTTTCGCTCACTACCTATACCGATAAAAAAAAATCATTTGAAGTCCTTTCAGGGTAAAATTACCAAATTTATCTGGAACAAAAAGGGTCCGCGTGTTTCTTCACGTTGTCTTTTTAATCTCCCTGAACAGGGGGGTCTGGGAGTTCTAAATTGTGGTGGTATTACCAAGCTGCTAGATTGGCCCAACTATCGGACGTATACATCAAAAAGGATCGTCCTGAATGGGTTAATATAGAAGAACAGGCATCCCCAGCGTATTTGTTAGAAAGTTTATTGTGGTGTATCCCCAAACGTAGACCTTCTATTCTGTCCCCGGCTCTTTCACAGGCTTTAGTTCTCTGGGATTCACTTAGGAATAATCCTTCCATAATCTCGAAGGGTCAACCTTTGGCTGATATTTTTCAAGATCCGATCTTTACCTCTAATGTTGATATCGAATCATTTAAATGGTGGCGTGACAAGGGGGTGTACCGTATTGGGCGTTTTTTTTCACATTTAGGTCCCCTTTCTGAACAATATTTTGTGGATAATTGTAATCTTCCTTCCTCTGAGAAATTGAGATTTTCTCAAATATACGATTATGCTCAGAAACTTTGGACAGACAAAATTATATCTGGACGTCTATCTCCATATGAGCATAAATGTGATCAAGCTTCTGAGAGAAGGGGAGTTATTTTGGTTATATATAAATCACTTGCGACAAATGATAATAAATTACCTCATATGCTAGCTTGGGAGAGGGAACTTCATGATGAATGGGACTTGAAAGATTGGTGTGGAAACTTTATTAGATCTAATAAAGGCTTTATGAGTGTGCCTCTTATGGAGGCAAATGTGAAAATATTTACCAGGTGGTATCTTGTTCCTCTAAAATTGGCATCTATTTATCCCTCCTCCTCACCTCTGTGCTTTAGAGGATGCCATGGTGTGGGCTCTATGATACACACATGGTGGGAATGTCCAAGGATACGTGGATACTGGAACAAGGTATTCCATATTATTAGACGGGTCACGGGTTGTAATTTACATCAGTCCCCGGCGATTGCTTTGCTGAATGGATTCATACCTCAGGTTCAAAAGGTTACCAGAAAACTGATATTATTTATCCTGACGGGTGCTAGAATTACTATAGCAGCTGCCTGGAAGAAACCATTGGTTTCTATACTAAGTATGAAAAGAAATATCACATGGATAATGGAACAAGAAAAAAGAATTGGCTCCATGATGGATAAACTTACCCAGTTCAATGAAATATGGGAGCCTTGGTTGAAATGTATGGGAATCTCATATACCTTGCGGTCTTAGTATTAGCTTTCGCTTTGGACTGATGTGCACTTTTGACAAGTAGGCTCTTTGTCCTTCTTTTATCTCTTCTCCAACTCCTTTCTCTTTCTCTATCTTTCTTTCTTTTATTATGCTGTCTTTTTTTTTCTCTATTATTATTTCTCTTTCTCTCTTATAATGTTGTTTCTTTTTTTTTTATTACATGAATAAGGAACAAGTTTTGCATACATATATTGTTCTTTTCCTTTATTTTGACAAGAATAATATATATTCTTTATTATTCTTCCCATATGTTACATTTTATTTTAAAATGGTTTGATTGAACCTAATTGTAATGGTTTCTTAAACCCTCTTAGGTATGTTATATAGAGGATGGTTTTGAAGTTGTCCTCTTGTTATCGGGTTATTCTTATTATCTATTAAAAGAGAGGGGGGATGATAGGGGTTATTCTGCCTCTTAGGGCACAGAGTGATCCCATTAGGAGTGTCGGTGGGTGGAGTTTACCCTAGGCATCTATCCTCCTTATAGATCTAAACAAACAATCTATTATATTTTTTAAAATTTCATGGGTCTGGATTGGATTATACGGATTATAGTATCTCTGGAGGTTGGGGAGGACAATTGGGTTGGATTTTGTTTTCTTCAATATATTTATTCTTTTTTGTTATTCACAATTTCTTTTACGTTTTAATGGTACTTTGTTTCAATGTGGAATGGAAGGGCAGGAAAGGAACTAAATGTACCTTGTTGTTTTTGACTGTATGCCACAATGTAATAATTGTAATTGATGTTCATTACATTGTACTGATTTATTTTTTCTGAAAATAAACTTAAACTTGAATGAAAAAAAAAAAAAGCCTCATACACACTACCAGTGGGTTGAACGAAAAATAAACTGTCAGCTCAGGTCGGAGCCACTGCACTAACAATACCATTTTAGTACAGCGATCTCACCTGCTGTGCTATGGTGTTCTGACAGAACACTCTGGTCAGCATGCTCATCCATTGGCTGGCCGCTCTCAGCCATTGGCTGACCGAGTGCTGACCGGGAGCTGGTCGGTCATTTTTGTGGCCAGTTTTTATTGAACCGGCCAATGCCAGCCAACATTCACAACTACTTTGTGCATCCATGTGGATTATACTTTTTTTTATTTTTAGGAGAGGTAATTGTAGCCGTATAAGTACAATTGTGACAGAAAAAAATGAGTAATGTTGAGTACTTTTTATTTGCACTAACATACAATTTTTTTCAGTGGTGACAGTGCACCATCATTGGAGGGCTTAATTCTAAGGTAAGTATTTCATAATGTGCTAGTATGTGATTCATACTAGATTATTATGCCATTGCTCTGCAAGGGATTTTTTTTCAGTTTAAAAAACAGTTTTTCCTGACAGCTCTATGTCAACACAGCTGGGTATAGGCTCCGCCCCCCCATGCCTCCAAGACTTAACTCATATAAATTTGAGCCCACCTACAGCCTCGGCATTCTTCTTTTTTTCTGGTATGCGCAGGACCTAGGTGTGCTCCTCTACCTGGCTGGTCTAAAGGGCTGGCCATCCATCCATGCGTGTGGATTAAGCTGGACGCAGTCCCTGGTGTCTCTTCTAAATGACCCATAATCTAGGGAGCCCCACTGCTGGTCCTCGGGGCGGGTTTTATCATGGCTAACAGACTTGTCTGGGGTCCGCTGGGTCCAAAAAAAGGGGCAGCGGTGTTGGCAGAGTCTCCCCCTATGCACGCGTACCCGCATTGTGCCGGTGTTTACGGTCGGATGACGGAGGTTGGGTGAGCTAAATTAGTAAAATGCTTTGTATCCAAATGAATACTACATTGCTGGGTATTGTTGTGCCTTGCTCCCTGCAGCCACTATGCTTAGCCTGATGCTCCTCCACAGGGAGTACTCTGCATAACAGGTACACAAAGTAACACGTTGTCTGATTACACATGCCAATAACCTGTTGGTGGATTCTCATGTTTGCTTTACTGTTGTGCCATTATGCCACCCCCCTCAAAAGACCAGCATTTCCACAGAAGGTAGAGGAGTCACCTGTGGATGTCTACTGGAGCCATATGGGGTATGCTTTTATATTTCTATGTGCCAGTGGCGTCACTAGGGTTGGTGTCACCTGGTGCGGTAAAATATGGTGTCACCCCCCCCCCCATAACATTTTTCAAATATTTTGTACCCTACTGTTTGCTCTCTGATCTCCTTTCTTCCCCTTTTCTCTCTCTCCCTATCCATCTTTCTTGTTCGTTCTATCCCTTCTTCTTTATTTGGCACCCGGGGCGGATCCAATATCTGGCACCCCCCCCACGTTAAAATGTAAAAACACCCCACTGTGCCCCCTGCATACCTCTGCATCCTTCAATATCTTTTTGTTACTACTGTGTACCCCCTCTCCACAACTGCACCTCTGGACCACTTTACATTGCACAGCACCCTGCATCACTGGACCCCTTTACATTACACAGCCCCCTGCATCACTGGACCCCTTTACATTACACAGCCCCCTGCATCACTGGACCCCTTTAAAATTACACAGTACCCTGCATCACTGGACCCCTTTAAAATTACACAGCACCCTGTATCACTGGACCCCTTTACATCTCACAGCCCCCTTCACCTCTGGACCTATTTACATTATACAGCCCCCTGCACCACTGGACCCCTTTACATCACATAGCCCCCTGCACCTCTGGACCCCTTTACATTACACAGCACCCTGCACCTCTGGACCCTTTTACACTACACAGCCCTCTGCACCCCTTTACATTACACAGCACCCTGCATCACTGGACCCCTTTACATTACACAGCACCCTGCATCACTGGCCCCCTTTACATCTCATAGCCCCCTGCACCTCTGGACCCTTTTACATTACACAGCACCCTGCACCATTGCACCCCTTTTACATTACACAGCCGCCTGCACCTCTGGACCCCTGCATGTTACACAGACCCCCTTCAGTGCAAACCCCCTCGGTGCAACCCCCCAGTGCAAACCCCCCAGTGCAAACCCCCCCCCCTTAGCACAAACCCCCCCTCAGTGCAAACACCCCCCTTCAGTGAAATCCCCCCAGGTGCAAACACCCCCCTCCCCATTCAGTACCTCAGATCATCGCAGTGCCACGGCACATGGACAGAAGGTCCCCTCGGCCCCTCCCCCTCTGTACACATAAACAGAGAGGAGGGGGCTTTGCCTGTGTGCCGACTGCCGAGCACCGCTAACAGCCCGTGGCTGTGAGAGGAGGGGATGGATGGTGCTGCGGTGTCACCCCGCAACCCCCCCTCCTCTTGTACCGCGGCGCTCGGTGCTCCGTTTCCCCGGCGTTCATCGCTGCAGTCGCGGGGGGGCGCGTCGCTGCCCCCCCACATGTCGGCTAAAAAAAAAAATCGGGATGGTGTCACCCCTCTAGCGGGTGTCACGCGGGTGCGGACCACACCCCCCACACCCCCCTAGCAATGCCTCTGCTATGTGCTCCTCAGTTTAACTCTCGCTCCTGTTCAAGTCGGGTTTCTGGACCAGTGGCCTAAACTTGTGGTTGAAGAAACTAAATCGTCTGCAATGTCATTCTCTTCTGACGACCTGGTGGTGCAGTAAGACACCGGCAAAGTGTAGGGGAGCCCTACTTCAAGAGCAATGGGCTCAGGGCCACTGGTCTTTTCAAGGATCCAAGATGGTGTCCAAAATCCTGGAGTTTAGAGCAGCTTTTCACCTCATCTGGGGTAAGCCTGTCCTGGTAAAGTTGGACAGTGCAACGACTGTGGCCTACATCTGGAAACAAGGCTCAGTGTCTCACCTCTGAAGGAGGTTTCTCTAATTCTAGAATCCACCCAAGTCAATCTTCTGCAGCTATCTGCGGCCTATGTGCCTGGTCGGAAGAATCTTCAGGCAAACTGCTTGTCCAGGACAAGTCTGGACGACAATGAATGGTCCATACTACTGCAAGCCTTTTCGAGAACTATCAGAGCTTGGTATCTTTCTTCCAGAGGTCTGCTTACATTCCCAGTTAACAATAAGTTCCATTCCAGGGCCCAGAATCTGCAAGCAATCGGGATGGAGGTGCTGACCACAGAGTGGATCTCCAAGATAGCTTATGCCTTTCTGCTGCTCCCTCTGATTCTCAGCTTCCAGCTGAGGCTGTGACAGTTTTGGTAGCCTCTGCTCATCCTTATGAGTCCAAGTGATTGCAATAGAGAAAAAGATTTCCGCTCTCAAAGCTTCTGAACTTCACAGGAAAGTGTCCCACCCTACTAGGAGCTGACAGGTGCTGTCTCTGCACAAGTTTGATGAGGAGAAATATCCTGGACGGCCACACACCGTGAAAACAGCTGCTCTCCCCTGTTTCTCTATATGATTTGACTGCTGTACACTGGATTTTATTTTATTTTCTACAATAAAGATGTCTTTTTCACGGTGTACGGCCATCCAGGATATTTTTCCTCATCATCCTTATGAGTGTCAAGGAGTGACTCCCTCTGCCTGTAAGATCAAATCTTCTCCAAAGTCCCATTCATCCAGAATCCGACAGGCTCAGTCTGATGGCCTGAAGAGGCTAATGGATTTATAGGCTCATGCCGCGTACACACGATCGGTTAAACCATTGAGAATTGTCTGATGGACCGTTTTCATCAGTCAAAACTGATCGTGTGTGGGCGCCATCGGTTAAAAAAAAAAGCCAACTTGTTTTAAAATTAACCGATGGATTCCTAACCGATGGGAAAAAGAAACGATCGTTAGTAGGCACAACCATCGGTTAAAAATTCATGCATGCTCAGAATCAAGTCGATGCATGCTTGGAAGCATTGAAGTTCGTTTTTTTCAGCACGCTGTTGTGTTTTACGTCACCGCGTTCTGACACGATAGTTTTTTTAACCGATGGTGTGTAGGCGCGACGGACCATCAGTCAGCTTCATCGGTTAACCGATGAAAACGGTCCATCGGTCCGTTCTCATCGGATGGAGTGATCGCGTGTACGCGGCATAAGCGTTTCTATAGTACAATATGGCATAATTTCCCAGTATTATTGCTGATCACAAGTTTTTTACGCTGGACTCTTCAGAAGCCTGTTCTGAAATTCCTGCAGGCGTGGCTTGATTTAGTTCTATGCGTGAGTATGCTATAGGCACGCATTTTGGCTATCTCTGCCTTCACCGGCATACAGTGGGCATCCAACACTTAATTACCGTATTTATCGGCGTATAACACGCACAGGCGTATAACACGCACCCTAACTTTAAGAGGGAAGTTTCAGGAAAAAAAACTTTCCACATCCCCTGCGTATAATACGCAGGCACAGTTTACCCTCTATTTTCAGGGTAAAAAAGTGAGTGTTATATGCCAATAAATACAGTATACAGTTTTTCAAGATGCAATTTGGTTGAAACCTAAAATTGTTTTCGAAATGAGATCTCCCAATGCTGTTGCACGTTATTGCATCACATGCCTTCAATCACCCTGTGGTACCTCTCACTGAAAACTGCTTTACTGGTGGCAATTACATTAGCCAGAAGACCATCAGCATTGGTGGCCTTGGGGTTTAAAGAACCCATAATTGCGTACTTCCCAGACAGGGTGGTACGCATTCCAATGCTCGAATTTGTGGCTGAACTGACCTTCAGAGTCCATATCACACAAAAAGTTGTCCTCCTACGTTCCTTTTGGGGAGTACTCAAGAAATTAGCCCATCGGATGTGGGCCAAGCTTTAAAATATTTAATCAAGGTGACTCCTGCCATCAGGAAGTCGGAGCATCTGTCATTTTCAGGTGGAACACATAATGATTTTACGGCCTCCAGCAAGATTATTGCCTCTTGGTTGGTAAAGCTCATCTCCTTGGCCTGCAAGTTGAAAGGGTTGGCTGCGCCAGGAGAATCACAGCACTCTTCACTAGAAGGATCTGGACCTTGAGAGTGGCAGCAGGCCGAGTGTCTGAAACTATCTGCAAGGCAGCTACGTGGGCACCAAAATATTCATATTCATGGCTTACTGACAACTGAGTTTGAATTTTTTTAGTCAGAATTGAGGAGTGTGTAGCATTATCCCTCCCCTGTTTTGGCTAGTTTGTTCCCAGCTGTGCTGACATGGAGACATCAGGAAAACTGAAAATTTGAACTCAAATACTTACTGTAATTTAACTTTCCTGACGAGCTCCATGGCAGCACAGATCCCACCCAGCTTGGTAGGACTAGTCACAGAATGCTGAGGCTGTAGGTGGGCCCAAATTATATGAGTTAAGTCCTGGAGGCATGGGGGGCGAAGCCTATACCCAGCTGTGCTACCATGGAGCTCGTCAGGAAAAGAAAGTTCCAGTATTGGAATTCAATTTTCATTTTTTTTTAACGCTTTTAGCCCTGGTTCACACTGGCAGTCCCGATTTCGGCCGCGATAAGAGACATCTGTGCAGGTTTCTGCACAGATGTCTATGTAAATCGCGGCCCTAAATCGCAAAAAGTAGTACAGGAACTACTTTTTTAAATCGGTGCAGCGCCGCAGATGCGGCGTCGCACCGATTAGGACAGTGTCATTGCCAACAATTGCCGGCAAATGTCGCCGATTTGAGATGCGATTTCACAAGTGAAATCGCATCTCAAATCAAAGCAAATCGTACCCAGTGTGAACCTGGGCTAAAAGTTTGTTGCAGGATCTAACCAAGCCTTTCTCAGCCTTTTTAACACTGAGGAACCCTTTAAGGCTCTTGTACATGCACTTCCTCTTACAGAATGACAGTGCTCTATCCCTGTCTTCCAAATGTTCTCCTATATTGTCACCCTGTCACTCAGGTTTTCAATGGAGACTAAAAGTTAGTGTTTGGCCAAATATTTCACAGTCTTTATCCACTATTGTCACAATCTTGAAATTCCTCGGATACATGTCATACAACCATGGCTGGCAAATGGCTGCAATCAGTACTCAAAAAATCTGTAAGATCAGCAGCCCTGAAAAACAACAAAGGATGACAAAATGTGAATCTAAGGATTTTATTTAGTTTAATACCAACCTGATCAATAAATTTCGATTTTTTGCTCCCTTTCCCTCAGATAGTACCTATTCTGTAGATAAGAAGACAGAGGGAGTCTGTCACATGGGCCAGAGCAGCCAACACTCTTTGTGTAGCCCATGGCATTTTTATGTGTACCAGCCACCTCAAGCACTGGCAGAGTGTTGGACCCAGAGAAAGAAAAGCAAACTACAGCAGCAGAGGTGCTATCTATCTTTGACCTCTTCCTGCTGATGTGTGAGCGTGGGCACTGTGCGCTCCCAGCGAAGTTACTGATGGCGACCAGAAAGCTCCCGATGCGTACTTGGGATCAGGAGCTTTGCCATCATGTGACCGCTGTGACAGCCACATGACTCGAATGCCCGCCTCCCAGCATTTAGAAGCTCTTAAAGGGCCAGGAGACAGAGGAGGGGAGGGGCTAAAGTGGTTCTAAAGTCTAATAGCCAGATTCAGAAAGACTTACGCCCGCGTATCTACAGATACGCGGCCCAAGTGTAAATATGCGCCGGCGTATTTATGCGCCGTACCCACAGAACGAAATATGCCTAAAAATAGGCTTCCTCCGACTGACTACACTTTCCTACGCCGGAGTGTCGTGGTCGCATATTTACGCTCGACGCATCTTGCGCTCACTTTGATTTGCTATTCAAATATACAAATGAGGGAGATACGCCGATTCACGCATGTAAGTGCGCCCGAAGAAGGCTACGCGCGGTGCGCGTAAGTCGTACGTCCGGCCTAAAGTTATTCCATCAAAAAGCTGGTTTATCTTTGCACCAGACGTGCACAGGTCAGCTGGAGAGCAGCTAGTGCAGCACCGTTACGGACGAGTTGAGCAAGCTGAGCAACCTCACTTGCAGGACAACACATCTGTGTGCCCACATGCCAGAGGCAGCCGTGGTCCTAGCACTACTAATGGGTCCACGACTCGTAGGAGGGCATGGGAGAGGATATACCGCACGCGCATGGAAGTCTTTGGCATGGGTGATTCAGAGGTGTATCGCATCTTCAGATTCAGCCCTGATGCCATCCTAGAATTAGCCACAACCCTGCATGATGACATCACCAGCAAGTGCACATGCAGTGCAGCCACTGGTCAAGGTACTGGCAACACTGCATTTCCTTGCAAGTGGATCTTTTCAGCGTACAAGTGGAGTTGTGGCTGGGATGTCACAATGCAATCCTGCAATCCTCAGACGCATGTCCCACCACTTCATCAGACCCACCCATGAGCATCTGCGGCAGAAGGCAATGCAGGATTTCCTCTTGATTGCAGGATTCCCACGCACTGTGGGGGCCATTGATTGCACACATGTGGCACTACGGCCCCCCCGTGCCACAGAGCACATATAACGCAATCGGAAGCACTGGCATTCCATCAACGTACAGGTGATAGCCGATGCCCAATGCCTCATATGGCACGTCCGTGCCAAACACCCAAGGTCCAGCCACGACAGCTACATATACCGTCAAAGCAACATCCCAACAGATTTTGAACAGAACGTGTATGGGGACAGCTGGCTGGTTGGTGAGTGACATGGGAGACAGGCATGACTGTCCGACCCCATGATGCAGACATCACGAGGGGCACATGGATAAGTCCGGGGGGACCCTGTTGTATTCCCCAAACTTTGTGTGCCAGATCATCGGTGCATGTTGCATTCTGCACAACTACGCCATGAGAAAGGGCCTGGAGATTGACCTACGTGATGACCTGACCCCGAACCACACAATCCCCCCCTAAATGAGGCTACCCTATCTGCTGAGGGAACAGCAGTCAGGAGATGCCTCACAGAAGACATCTTTGCACGTTAAACACACACATTCATCATGGCACAAGGAGAATGCACGCATGCACACCACTATGGTCCCTAGCTCACACACACACCACATCCACTTCACATTGGATTAGCCCAAGTCCACCATGCAGGACTTGGGAGCAGCAAGGCCCCAATTATGTCGCTGTCCATTCATACCACATTCACACGGTCGTGGGGATAACTTCTCCCCGACGACCGAGGGTGACACACCTTACTGGCAGGTATGTCACCCCCACATTCACACACCAGTCACACTGTAGCCAGCACTCCTCACATTGTGCCTACATGCATTAAAAAAAAGGCTCATGACCTGAGCATTAAAAAAAAAAACAACAACATATCCTGAGCATAAATAACAAAAAAAAAAAAAATCATATCCTGAGCCAAAAAAAAAAAAAGGCACTCATTTGGCCTGACAGGGCTGCGCCTGGTGGCACCTCTCTGGCTCCTCAGCTGCCTGGGGGGAGCCTGGGGTGGGGGGGTGGTGGGACACCTGGAGGTGGCTCATCCCCGGGTGTGCCACTCCTGGCAGGTGATGGCTGCCTGCCCTCCAAGGCCACGGCAATGTGGCTCAGGAAATGGTTGGTCTGGGCCTGCATCCTCAGCTGGCGGGTGAGGTTATGCCGCTGGTTGCGCTGCCTCTGCCTCCCCTCCTCCTGGATGGCAGCCGTGTTGGCCTGGACAGCCCCAGTAAGGGTCTGCACCTCTACAGTTCGCTGTGGTGGCCTGCAGCTCCCCAACGCAGGTGACCACTGCTGCGCTATTTGCATTGCCATCCTGCACTGCATCCAAAATCTGGGCTGTGTTTTCAGCCACCCGGTGCAGGTGCCCGGCTAGTTCCCCCATATGCCGGGTCTGTCGGCCCTGGTCCATGGCCATTTGTTCCTGCACACATTGAGGAACACCCCTAGTCTTCCGTGACGCCTTCCAGAAGATGCTTGGGAGCGGCTGTAGGGTGAGACCCTTTGAGGGGGTTCCCCTGCTGGTGGCTGAGATAGAGGGGCTTCCCCTGATGGGGGGGAGGTGTGAGAAGGCCCAGGCACAACAGTGGACTCCTCTATAATGAGGCAAAGCTGGCCAAGGTCCACAGTCTCCTCCACCACCTCCTCGAGAGGAGAGTTGTGGCCACTCCCCTCCACCGCTGGATCTTGGCTTCCTAGGGGGTCTGGCTGAGGCTGTTCCGGGGAAGATGTCGTGGGATGGCCACTGGCAGAAGATGGGCCCGCTCCCTCCTGCACATATGTGGATGACACAAAGCATTCACATGTTGGTGGACCCACACACTTGTCACATGTTCCCTTCCACCCCCTCACATGCTACACACCGGATAGGGGATATAAAACACTTACCTGTCCTCGAGGCATCATCACAGGAATCATAGCCCTCCACCTGCTCCCTCTGCAGACACCGGGCGACCACATCCTCCTCCGGGGTCAAACTCACATTACATGGTGGTCCACCCCCCGTGCCACTCTGGTGCTTCCTAATGGTGCCCAGCTTCTCCCGAACATGAAGCTTCAGGTCATTCATTTTTTTATTTATGTTCTTGGCGCTCCAGGGTCGCATTGCCAAGGGCATTAACCTCTGTTGCAATGGTCTCCAGGATGACCTGTTTCCTGGCCCGGCTGGTATCCCGACTCTGGGCACCATGGAGGAAGGTGTCATATCTCTCCATGGCAGTGATGAGGACTGCCTTCTCCTGCGGTGAAAAATTCCTCTTCCTCTTCTGTACTCTAGCAGCCATCGCACAGCAAAATTACCTTGCTCAGGGGGGGAAAAAGCAGCATGTAATTTTGCGCCGGACGGGCGCATGTCTGGGCGTATTTATGCGCTCGGCGTAAGCCGGTGGCCCGGCGTATACCAGAAAGTTGGGCCGGCGTAGTTGTGAACAAGGAAGCGATCATACGTCGACATGCGCATGCTCCGTGGATTATACGCCGGGCGTAAGCCACTGCTCCGCGATCAGGCCATCATTTGCATAAGGTCACACCCACTTAGGCCCCGTACACACGACCGAGTTTCTCGGCAGAATTCAGCCAGAAACACAGTCAGAGCTGAATTCTGCCGAGAAACCCGGCCGTGTGTACACTTTCGGCCGAGGAAGCCGACGAGGATCTCGGCGAGGAAATAGAGAACATGTTCTCTATTTCCTCGTTGTTCAATGGGAAATTTCGGCTCGCCGAGATCTTCGGCGGCTTCACAAGGAACTCGACGGGCAAAACTATGTGTTTTGCCCGTCGAGTTCCTCGGACGTGTGTACGGGGCCTTACACTTACGCCGGCTTACGCCTTCAAATTTACGTTACACCGGCGCAACGTTGAGAGCAAGTGCTCTGTGAATACTGTAGTTACCTCTCTGACTTATGCCGATGTAGCGCATATGTGTTGCGTTACGCCGGCACAAAGATGTGCCCATCTACCTGAATCTGGCTATAAGGGTTTTTTACCTTGATGCATTCTATGTAGAATATGTTATATTTTGTGTAACAAATCTAATTTCCTAATCTAACACCATTGTTGGTGTTAGTGGGAAGATTAGTGCTTCCATCTTTATATCAATTGAAAGAATTGTGTCAGTAGAAAAAAAGTACTGCTCATGTGATTTTTTTTTTAAAGTTTTATTTTGCCTTGACAATATTTTTACTATAAAAGCAATTGCTTCTGATACACTGGGAGAATTCAATAAAGCATCTGCACCACTTTTCTGGAGCTAATCCCTTGTTAAAGGGGTTGTAAAGCCTCACTTTTTGTCACCTTAAAGCGGAGCTCCGCCCGAATTTAAAGACAATCGTAATAATATTACTGCTCCAAAACAATGCCTAAACGGATATTTTTGTTTAAGAAAAATGTACAGTACCAGCTGTCTTCGTTCGCCTTCCGGTCTGCAGCCTTCGGGTTTTCCTCTGGTTTTTCTTTATTTCCTGTACCGCAGTGTCTTCTGGGAGCTTGTGTCATAGCTCCCTCGTGATCATATTCTGGCCTGTTAAATTACCAAGCCTGCCATTGTTATGGCAGCACAGACGCTGACGCCGCTGCTCGCGTGTGCGCATGCGCGAGATTGAGCGGTGGATGCTGGGACCACAGCATCACCGCAACCAGGAAGTCCCTGCCCGATTGTAATACCCACACTAAAAATGACAACGAAGGAATATAAGTGTTTATTCATCACACAAAGAGAGAGGAGCGGACGTTAGAGAGGAGATAAGTACGTTCACAAAAAAAAAAAAAACGTAATTGCATGGGAGATCCGCTTTAATTCATCCTATGCATTAAGGTAAAAAAACACCTTGCTGTGTGCCTCCCCCTCAGCCCTCGTTTTACTTACCTGAGTCCCGAATTTCTGTGGGCATGATCCTGCTTCTCTGCTCTTCATTGGATAGATTAATAGCAGCGCAGCCATTGGCTCCCGCTGCTGTCAATCAAATCCAACAACGCGGTCGACCGCCGGGGGTGGGGCCGAGTCATACACTTGGCGTCTATGGATGCCAAGTGTATGACACGGGAGCACGCCCGCAAGGTAACCCCCTTGGGAGAGAGCTTCCCAGAGGGGGTTAGCTATTGTGGGGAAGAGCTGCGACAGCTGCCGTGGGACCCCAGAAGAGGACAATCGGGCCACTCTGTGCAAAATGAAATACTCAGTGGAGGTAAGAATGACATGTTTGTTGTGTTTTTTTTTTTTTTTAAACGTGAACCTTTAGTATCCCTTTAATGTATTGCACCAAATTCATGAAGCATTTGCAACACTTTTGGTTCTGACAGCGACTAGTGCACCAAATTCAGAATAGTTCTAAAATACGTCACTTTTACTTTGTATCGTATTGAATGCGCCACTTTTACATTGTTGTGCCACTTTTACATTGAATTCTCCACTTTTACATTATGTTGTATTGAATGCTCCACTTTTACATTGAATTCTCCACTTTTACATTATGTTGTATTGAATGCTCCACTTTTACATTGAATTCTCCACTTTTAAATTGTGTCATATTGAATGCTCCACCTTTACATTGCTCCATTTTTACATTGTGTCATATTAAATGCTCCACTTTTACGTTATGTTTTATTGAATGCTCCACTTCAACATTGAATTCTCCACTTTTATATTTTGTCGTATTGAATGTTCCATTTTTACATTGAATGCGCTACTTTTACATTGTGTCGTATTGAATGTGCCACTTTTACCTTGAATGCTCCACTTTTACGGTGTGTCACATAGAATGTGCCACTTTTACATTGAATTCTCCACTTTTACATTGTGTCATATTAAATGCTCCACTTTTAAATTATGTTGCATTGAATGCTCAACTTTTACATTGAATTCTCCACTTTTACATTGTGTAGTATTAAATTGTCCACTTTTACGTTATGTTGTATTGAATGCTCCACTTTTACATTGAATTCTCCACTTTTAAATGGTGTCATATTGAATGCTCCACTTTTACATTGAATGCTCCACTTTTACATTGTATCGTATTGAATGCCCCACTTTTACATTGAATGCTCCACTTTTACATTGTGTCGCATTGAATGCTTCACTTTTACATTGTGTCATATTGAATGCTCCACTTTTACATTGTGTCACATAGAATGTGCCACTTTTACACTAACTTCTCCACTTTTACATTGTATTGTATTGAATGCTCCACTTTTACATTATGTTGTATTGAATGCTCCACTTCAACACTGAATTCTCCACTTTTACATTGTGTTGTATTGAATGCTCCATTTTTATATTGAATGTGCCACTTTTACATTGTATCATATTGCATGAACCACGTTTACATTGTATCATATTGCATGCGCCACTTTTACATTGTGTCGCATTGAATGTTCCACTTTTACATTGTGTCATATTGAACGCACCACTTTTACATTGTCGTATTAAATTCTCCACTTTTACATTATGTTGTATTGAATGCTCCACTTTTACATTGTATTCTCCACTTTTAAATTGTGTCACATTGAATGTGCCACTTTTACATTGAATTCTCCACGTTTACATTGTATCATATTGAATGCTCCACCTCGAAATTGAATTCTCCACTTTTTCTTGTGTCATATTGAATACTCCATTTTTACATTGAATGCACCACTTTTACATTGTATCATATTGCATGCACAACTTTTACATTGTGTCACATTATTAAATGCTTCACTTTTACATTGTGTCATATTGAATGGTCCACTTTTACATTGTGTTGTATTGAATGTGCCACTTTTACCTTGAATGCTCCACTTTTACATTATGTTGTATTGAATGCTCCACTTTTACATTGAATTCTCCACTTTTATACTGTGTTGTATTGAATGCTCCACTTCAACATTGAATTCTCCACTTTTACATTGTGTCGTTTTGAATGCTCCATTTTTACATTGTATCATATTAAATGCTCCACTATTACATTGTGCCCAGGGCCGATGCAAGGATTTTTGCCAACTCAGGCGAAGGTGCAATTTGCCGCCCCCCCCCCCCGGCATGCACGCACGCACGTACACACGCACACACACCATACAGACGGAGGAAAACCCTTACCAGCACCCATACATGCAGCCTTACCAGCACCCATAAATGCAGTAATATCCGCACCAATAAATGTGGCCTTACCAACACCCATAAATGCAATAATATCAGCACCCATAAATGCAATAATATCAGTGTTATATCATCTGAGTTGTGAGAGACACAAGACTCTGGTCTGGAACAATGGATGTTTATTTCAGGTCATCTGTACACTGCAACATGCATCTCAGGACAGTACATCTTATAGCTTCCTTACATGTGCTCTCCAAGATGGCTACTATGCCCCTTGACCCTTGTCATCACTCCTGGATGGAGCCAGCCTTAAAGTGACAGTACATGTGGAACCCTTCAGGTATAAAAATCAGCACCCATAATTACAGTAATATCAGCACCCATAAATGCGGCCTTACCAGCACCCATAAATGCAGTAATATCAGCACCCATAAATGCGGCCTTACCAGCACCCATAAATGCAGTAATATCAGCACCCATAAATGCGGTCTTATCAGCACCCATAAATGCGGCCTTACCAGCAGCACCCACAATTGCAGTAATATCAGCACCCATAAATGCGACCTTACCCGCACCCATAAATGCAGCCTTACCTGCACCCATGCTTTTAACCTCCACTAGCGGCCGAGAAAGGGTTTAAAATAAGACCCGCAAATCGCCGCTTTGATTTCAATGGGCAGGGGCGCTTTAAGATTTTTTAATGTCCAGCCAGCGCACCGCTTCAGTGTGAAAGCACTTGGGCTTTCACACTGAGGTGAATGGATCCACTCTTTCAGGGCGCTTTGCAGGCGCTATTTTTAGCGTTATAACGCCTGCAAAGTGCCTCAGTGTGAAAGGGGTCTTAGGCTACTTTCACACTGAGGAGCTTTGCAGGTGCTACAAATAGCGCCTGAAAAGTGCCCTGAAAGAGCCTCTTTTCTCACTCCAATGCGAAAGCCCGAGAGCTTTCACACTGGAGCAGTGCGCTGGCAGGATGCTCAAAAAAGTCCTAGTAGCTGCATCTTTGAGGTGCTGTAGGAACGGTGTACACACTGCTTCTAAAGCGCCTCTGCCCATTGAAATCAATGGGCAGCGCCACTGAACCGCCAGCAAAGCATCGCTGCAGCGGCGCTTTGTGGCCCGGTTTTAACCCTTTTGGGCCTCTAGCAGTGTGCTGGCAGGACACTCAAAAGGTCTTTAAGGCGCCCCGCTAGTGGCTGAATAGCGCCGCAAAAACGACAGTAAAGTGCTGCTAAAATAGCGGCACTTTAATGCCGACGGCGCAACGCCCCAGTGTGAAAGTAGCCTAAGTCATGTGCCAGGCACATGACCAAACAGATCCAAGCAGCCAACCAAATATAGTGCTTGCTCAATATGGATTAAATAAATTAGAATTATGCATAGCCATAGATATAAATAAAGTGATTTGTGCAACAGCAGGTACTACTTGCACAAATCACTTTATTTATTAATTTATTTATTTAATCCGTATTGAGCAAGTACTATACATTTGGCTGGCCTCACCTGCTGCTGCAGTGTGCTGCTGCCTGGTTTTGTGGTTCCCCGGCTAATTGCAAGTCTCCTCTCTGTCCTCCACAGAAACTGCACCTCACGTGATGGGTGACGTCACTCACCGGCCCACTCAGGGAAAAGATGAAGGCGTGCAGAGGAGGGTAGGTGCAGCTTTAGGCTCCGCCTACGCTAGCGCCGGCCTTACTGGGAGGGAGGGTCAGCCGCACGTCCCCCGGCTCACACTGACGTTCGTTGTATATAGAGGGGGGAGAGGAGGGACAGTACACACGGAATCAATCCCAGGCCATACCGTGGATACCAATACGCCGTCGCCACTACACCAGCGCACACACACTCTCCCTCTCTCTATGGGCGGCCGGTCGAGTCAGCGACTGTCCCGGTGGCGGCGCCGCAGCGGAGACTCGGTCAATTTTGTGCCCTGTATCAGGGCCGGCGCTGGTGCCGTAAGGCAAGTACCCATGTTCCCCTGCACTAGCGCCGGCCCTGATTGTGTCGTATTGAATGCTTCATTTTTACATTGTATCATATTAAATGCTTCACTTTTACATTGTGTCATATTGAATGCTCCATTTTTACACTGTATCATATTAAATGCTTCCCTTTTACATTGTGTCGTATTGAATGCTCCATTTTTACATTGTATCATATTAAATGCTCCACTTTTACATTGTATCATATTGCATGCACCACTTTTACATTGAATGCTCCACTTTTACATTGTATCATATTGCATGCACCACTTTTACATTGAATGCTCCACTTTTACATTGTAGACAGGACTCCGGTGCAATTTGCTCCGGAGATGTGTGAACCGGCTCCATAGAGATTTCAAGATGTAGCTGGGTGTAGTAAAGATGTCTGCTGCCGCTGTTCTATCAGATTACCGCTACCTGTCAGGTCATGAAGTGTTTGGAACCCATATCGCCATGGAACGCATAGTGCATGCGCAGTAAGTATTTTTTGGTCGGAACGTCACATTTCCGTTACACAATTTGATAGGTAGTGGTAATCTGATAGAACACTGGTGTTCTGTGCAAACAGCTAATTCATTGAAATATGCAATTACTGCTGCTGGAGAGTCACCAGAAGTGACATAATTGTAGTTGGCTCTTTTGACAGAACACTGGGTGAAGATGGAAGCCCTCTTAGCAGTGGCAGCGTGGCACTGGAGAGCTTCATTTTCAGGTAAGTTTCAGATAATGTACTAGTATGCTATGCATACTAGCACATTATGGTGTTACCTTGCAGCTTGAAAAAAAAAAATTAAAAATACACACAGCAGTTTACTACCGCCTTCATATGATACAATGTAAAAGTTGTGCTTTCAATACAAAACAAAGGGGGTTATTTACTAAAGGCAAATCCACTTTGCACTACAAGTGCACTTGGAAGTGCAGTCGCTGTAGATCCGAGGATTGCATGCAAGGAAAATAAAAAACAGCATTTTTGCTTGTACATGATTGTATGATAGAACTCAGCAGAGCTTCCCCTCATTTCAGATCTACAGTGACTGCACTTGCAGTGCACAGTGGATTTGCCTTCACTAAATTAACCCCACTGTGTTTCTCGTGCTTTCTATAAGACCCCTTTCACACTGAGGCAGTTTTCAGGTGTTTTAGCGATAGAAATAGCGCCTGTAAAGTGCCTCTCATGCCGCCCGAATGTGAAAGTCTGAGTGCTTCCACACTGGGGTGGTGCGCTTGCGGGACATTCGGAAAAGTCCTACAAGCAGCATCTTTGGGGCAGTTTGGGAGCGCTGTATACAGCACTCCCAAAACGTTCCTGCCCATTGCAATGAAATTAAAGCGGAGCTCAACCCTAAAGTGGAACTTCCGCTCATCGGGACCCTCCGGTGTCACATTTGACACCTTTCAGGGGGGTGCAGATACCTGACTAAAGACAGGTATTTGCACTCACTTCCGGCCACACAGTCTGCGGGTAGACTGCGAGCAGGACGTCAGATCCCGCCCCCACCATTGTGTTCTGGGAAACACTCGGCTCCCAGAACACAGCGGGAACCAGTCAGCCAGTTTTGAGCTGTAATTAAAGCGGGGGTTCACCCTATATTAAAAAAAATAATAAAATTTTTTTCCCTCTAGCATTAAATTCGGCATAGCGCGAGCTACAGTATGCCTGTCTGTATTTTTTTATCCCCGTACTCACAGTGCTATTGTACATAGAAGATTCCGGGGAATGGGCGTTCCTATGGAGAGGGAAGGTGATTGACGGCCGGCCCTGGCACGTCACGCTTCTCCGGAAATAGCCGAAATAGGCTTGGCTCTTCACGGCGCCTGCGCATAGCCTGTGCGCAGGCGCCGTGAAGAGCCGAGACCTACTCCGGCTGTCTTCGGGGAGCGTGACGTGCCAGAGCCGGCCGTCAATCACCCTCCCTCTTGCTAGGAACGCCCATTCCCCGCGGCAGACGGAATCGTCTATGTACGATATAACCGTGAGTACGGGGATAAAAAAATTAAGACCGGCATAGTGTAGCTCGCGCTACTATGCCGGATTTTATGCTGAAATGTTGTTCTGCAGGGTGAACCACCGCTTTAAGGTTTAATCCGTAACTTTCGTTTCAGACTCCAGCCGGGAAATGGGTTTTCCTATTAAGAGGGGTACTTGATTGACGTCCAGCTATGGCGCGTCATGCCTTCCTAAAAAAGCCGAAATAGGATGCCGACATATACGGCGCTTGAGCAGTCAGCTTCTAGTTTGATGCGCAGGCGCCGTATAGCGCCGGGTCCTACTCCGGCTATTTTCGGAACGTGGGACGCGCCATAGCCGGCCGTCAATCATGTTCCACTCTTCATAGGAACGCCCATTACCTGCGGGTGTCTGAAACTAAACTTACGGATCAAACCGTAAGTACAGCGCATAAAAAAAAAAAAAAAGGCATACTTTAGCTGATGCTAGTTTGTATGGTCTAAAGTTGTGTTTTTGGGTGAACCTCCGCTTTAAACAGCAGTAAAGCACTGCTTTGGCGCTAACACCCAGGCGGCCCCAGTGTGGGCTATAAGTGGTGCAAATTGAAGTAAGACTTGTAGACAGGTACATGAATTTGGCGCATTCTTTAGCAGTGTTTGTGAATTGCAGGGAGTAATCATTGAGTGGATGTTTCCGTATTCCTCCGTCCTCGCACAGTGTGAGGGAAGTTGTGAGGAGAAAGTTGTGAGGGGTTAGTGTAGTGAGTGTGAGGGGAGGGGCGGGGTTTGCAGTCACAGCCCAGCAGCGGGGTCAGCCCCGAGCACACACACATAGAGACATACACACACACACACATAGACACACGGCTCGTCTTGGGCTGCCTCCTTGTACAGCTGTGTTCCTTTTCCTGCCTTGTGTATGCAGTGCAGTGAGTGGGGGATGTCGTCTGGCTGCTCTTCTCCCTCAATCAATGCTGAGGATCCATTACCTGTGTGAGCTGTGATCCTGACACACGGATCGTGGGCTCACATCTCCTCGCTCGTCTTCCTCCTCGCACGTTTCCTCGTCTGCTTGCCTTTTCCTTGGGCCCTCCTCCTCCTCTCCTGTCTGTGTGTGTGAGGGAAGAGAGAGAGAGAGAGAGAGAGAGAGAGAGAGATGGCTGCGGACGGAGCTCGGTCCAGGTTCGGCAATCTGGGCCATCGTGGTGCCGGGGGAAGTAATAGCAGCAGTCCTTCGTCCAGTCCTAAGCTCGGAGGGGGTAAGAGCAGGACTCCCCCCCAGTCTCGCAAACCGGCCACTCCTTCCTCACCTGGCACCAAGCACCAACCGTTCAGACAAGCCTCTGCCTCCCCTGGACATACCTTCAGGAAAGTCACCCTCACCAAACCTACCTTCTGTCATCACTGCACAGACTTCATCTGGGGGCTAGGAGGCTTCCAATGTGAAGGTAAGGAGCACCTTGGATGGATGGGGATAGCCCTCACCCTCCAATCACATCTCATCACCTTGTCATAGACCTATTAGGGCTCATACACCAATCTGACGCGTTTTAACGCACTAAAAACGCATCCACGAGAAAATGAATGAACCTAGTTAACGCCATACAGGTGAATTTATGCGCCTTTAGAAGAGTAAAGCATGCTGCGTTTTTTTTTTTTTTTTGCACCTAAATTGGTTTTAAATGGAAAACAATATTTTATCTTAAAGAGGAACTCCAGCCGACCTCCCCATTTTTTTATTTTTGCTCCACATATGGTGGTATGTGGACCTTTTCAGATACTTACCGATCCAGCGTTGACCCACTGAGATCATCTCATGCCCAGCCACAGATCCATCCCGCGCCGCCACATTTTCTCTGACGTCATCCGGGCCCTTTGCGGGTTCAGCAGGGGAACCTCTCGATGACGCACCCCCTGTTCTTGAATGGAAGGCTATGCCTCCTGGTGTATGTGACGTACATATCCCAGAAGGCATAGTGGGCAGTGTGCGTGTCGTTCGTCTAAGGCGAGTGATCTGCAAGGGAGGCGGGGCATACTTAACACAAAAAACAACAAAACTATGCCCTATTCCAGCAGAGGAGAGGTGGGATCGTCCTCGGGAGGGTGAAGGTCCACTTTAATGTATTTTCTCTATTAGGCCCCTTTCACACAGGCTGTCCGATCAGGTCCACCTGTCAGTTTTTCAGGCAGACCTGATTGGATACTAAATTCACCCCTATGGGGCGGCAGATGTCAGCGGTGACATGTCTGCTGACACCCGCTGCTATCCAATCCGATCCTCCCCGCCAAAACCAGACGGATGGAGGTCCTATTTTTCATTTGTCTATCTGATTGCATGGGATTGGATAAAAACAGACAAGCAGTTCGTTTTCATCTTATCTCCCCATGCTCAGTGAGCGGAGACGGACCTGTTATCCACCTGATCAGCGGAGTGATCCCCCGCTGAGCAAGCAAATCCTGCAGAACGGAGGCGTCTGTGTGAAAAGGGCCAACATTTTTCCAATATTTGTATCATCCCCTTGCCCTCTAAAAATGTACCGGTGTCCTCACTCGATCCATCACTGTGCCCATCTGCAGTGGCTCTCTCCACTCTCACAGGACACACAGACAGCAGCAGGGGCCATTGGCTCCTGCTGCTGTCAAATCCTGTGAGTGGGGGGCAGGACCAAATCATGCTGTGTGTGTCTATGGACACACAAAGCTAGGCTCAGGAGCAAGCCCACGTGTGTGTCATCGTAGGAAGCGGTAAACCAGATTTCCCTATCCTCATATTTAAGGTGAGTGGGGGAATCCTTCCCACTGGGTCATTGCATTCTGAAAGCAGGAAGATTCCCCCACTGTCATAATATACTGATCAGCACCACTGGCTAAGGCCTGCATCACTGGTCAAGCGGAATGTTTTTTAACAGAGCAGTTGTACAGAAGGTTGATCAGTAGATCAACTTATGTGCAACCAGCCTGCCCATACATTGATCGATATTCAGCCAGTCCCTGCTGAACCAGCCACATTTTGATCCGTGTTTGACTGGCTTAACACAGCAGGAATCAGTAGATTTCTAACCCTGCTAATCACCACAGGGCAAAATGCCCATGGGAGTGTAGACTGAAATGGTTGTAAACCTCAGACATGAAATATGAACAAAGCATATCCCTCTATAGCAGTGTTTCTCAATTCCAGTCCTCAGGCCCCCCCAACAGGTCAGGTTTTCAGGATTTGCATTATTTTGCACAGGTGATTTGATCAGTTTCACTGCCTTAGTAATCACCACAGCCTTTTCATCTGAGGGAAATCCTGAAAACCTGACCTGTTGGGGGGGCCTGAGGACTGGAATTGAGAAACACTGCTCTATAGTGTGTACTTGTCTCAATTAGGACCAGTAAAGCTGGATATAAAATGATCTAATCTTGGCCATTTCAGATTTGAACCATGTATGGGCAGGCTGAATGTACCCAAGTTGATTGATCAACATGGGTTCAATCAGCCTGTTGGGTTTTAAATTTGGTTATTGTAGCCGCTAGCAATAATCACTGTTCTCTTGGTGGGGACGGCTTCCCTCGCCCTCCACTGGGAGAACACAGTGGCTCGGTGGGAGGCATTCCCTTGTCAACTCTGTCTGATGAGGGGGAATCAAGCAAATTTCTTTCCTGCAGCCCAAATTTGCTCCATCTATGGCCTAAGTGTCAATTTTGTCTGCCGCTTCATTCCTCTAATATCGTCATGAATCTCTTCTGACATGTCTTTCTGACACTAAGAGAAACAAGGTTGAGGGGAGGGACCTCCAGCTGATTGGCAGCCTCAGCTCTGTCCCTGTATGCTATGTGAAGGGGGTGTGTCCCTTCCCTCCAATCAGCTCTCAGAACTCTTTTTTTTCTGAACTCTGACAAGCTTTATAAATTCTGAACTTTAAATTGATTTAGAGAAGACCTCAGATAAACAGGTACAACTTATGTAGGAGGATTTGTTTAAGCTCTGTGTATCACCTGAGACCAGTCACTTCACTGGGTATATGGAAGGGTTTACAACCACTTTAAATTGGCCCTTAATTAAGGGCCTATAGAAATATAGTCAAAAACAAAATTGAAAAGCTTTTCTTACCATTGCCACGTTTTGAACTCCTCTCACAGGTGGCCAAGCAGTTGATCTGCCCACCTAAAAGCAGACATGGTGCTACTCAGGTGAGTACACATTTTAATGTCACATGCCAAGTCTGACAGGCTGCACTGCATGTCAAACTCTTCCATGGAAGTGAATAGGACTGTGCCACAACCGCTTGACGTGCAGTTGCAGCACAGTCCTGCCCTTGCAAAAAACAACCCAGGCATTGGGACGTGGCAGTATCACCACCTGAACACCTGCAAACCTATTCTGAAAAGTTATTCAGTGCAGATCGCTTTTAGGGGGGCAGAAAATGCTGCTACTAGTGTGAAAGGAGCCTTAGAGCTTGTGCACACGGGCATAAGTGAGGTTGGGTTCACACTGCAGCTGATGTCGACATGTGTGAACCGGCCCCATAGAGCGCCGGTCACAATCTCCAGCTATGTTAATTGGATGCAGGTAAATCCACATCCAATTCTCAATAGTATGAACCCAGCCTAATGCAGCGTACACACGACTGTTTTTTTACATGAAATAAAAAAATGAAGTTTTAGCGTGCCTTGCATACACACGATCGTGATAAAAAAATGCTCAAGCAAAGCGCGGTGACGTACAACACATACAATGGCACTATAAAGGGGAAGTTCCATTCGAATGGCGCCACCCTTTGGGCTGATTATGCAAATTTCCCATCTCATAACTTGCTTCTGAGCATGCACGTTTTTTCCCCCCTCGCTAAAGCCTACGGACAACCGTTTTTCACGACGAGAAAAAATAGAGCAGGTTTTACATTTTTAATGGCCATTTTCCTCGTTGAGAAAAATGCTCTGGAGCCTACACACCCCCTTTTTTTTTTCACGACCAATTAAAAAAAGTCGTGTGTACGTGGCATTAGTCCCAATCTCAACACAGAATCTTGCTGGCAGCAAAATCCTGTGAAGAAAAAACACTTGTAAGAGCCCATAATATAATTTATTCTTATTTATTATCAATATTTATATAGCACTGAGAATTTTGTACAGCGCTTTACATACTGTACATTCACCCTGCCCTCTAGAAGCTTAAAGCGGAGGTCCATCCTAAAAAAAAAAAAAACATTTGAATTTTTTTTTTTTTTTTTTTTTTTCCTTACCTGAAATTCCTGTTGCTAGGCAGTCTTCCTAATATGTCACTTTCTATACCGCGGCACTCTTCTTCCTCGTCCTCCTTGTGTTGACTTCTGGGGAATGGGGAGTGCTGCCTTCTAGGACCTGTGTGTCCCCCAGAAGACAGCCGCCCATTCACATAGTGCTGCGCGACTTACGCATCCGCAGTAGGAAAAAGGCAGTGAAGCCGCAAGGCTCCACTGCCTGTTTCCCTTAGTGAGGATGGCGGTGCCGGCACATGATTAGAAGGACAGATCGGCCTCAGGGGGCCGACATTGCGGGCTCCCTGGACAGGTAAGTGTCCTTATTAAAAGTCAGCAGCTACAGTGTTTGTAGCTGCTAACTTTAAAAAAAAAAAAAATTGCGGCTGGAACACCGCTTTTAAAGAGAAGTATGGTCAAAACTTTTTTGGCCATACTTCTCTTCTGGGTTACAGGAGTACTGTGACCCAAAAATAACCCGACAGTGGGCTTAAGCCCTCTGTCAGCCGACATCACAGAGCCGCTCCATGCTCTGGAAGGATCCCAACAATATTGTCGTAATCTACCCAGATGTCTGAACAGCAGCTGTCTCAGCCTGTCAGCACACTGCTGAGAGCCTGAGCCGGGTGCTGCTGTCCTATGCCCAGCCCAGCACACCAGTGAGCACTGGAGGGGTAGAGTGGAGAGCCAGTGACTGACAGTAACCACTTTGCTCACTGAAAACTGAGTGATCAGCGGTCATGTGATGGAGGTGATTATATGTGTTTATTAAGCTGGGCATACATGGGCCGGTTTTGTTTTCAATCAGCCAGAGGGTTGCTCAAAAAAACTGCAGATTCCCCATCCACACATTCAAGGTGGCTGGAGGAATCCACCCTGCTGTGTTATTGTATTTTGACAGCAGAATACACTGATCAGTGCTGATCGGACTAAACTTTTTCAACAAGCCCATTCTTGAAAAGTCGATCATTAGACTGAATTCTCAGAAATGGCCATTGATGGATCGAAATGAGAATCTATGGCCAGCTTTACAATCTTAAGGCCCACAAACGCAGATACATACATTCACCACAATTTAGACAGTAGCCAATTAACCTACCAGCATGTCTTTGGAGTGCCCAGTGCAAACCCACATAAACACAGGGAGAACATGCAAAAGCTATGCAGGTAGTGCCCTGACTGGGATGCCCACCAAGAACCGTAGGAACGCTAACCACTTAGCTGCCATAACATGCAGGGTTCATATCCATAAAATAATTTTTACACCCCAGTGCGAACGTGCAGAAATACTGTCTGCAGGTGTAGAATTTTCTGTTTTGATTTTGTGCAACTGAGCGTAACACAGTATTACTGATCTCAATGCAGCTATGCACATGGGCCCTTAAATCGAGGTTCCAAAGAGCATAGGGATGTGGAAAAAACAAGTGCTTAGGAGGCAACAGTATTGCTTACCGTCTGCCTTTAAACCGTCTCTAAATCACTGTGGATCGCTTTTCGGGGCCTACCACTTATATAAAAGAAGCCTAATATACAGTAGAGCAGTGTTTCTCAACTCCAGTCCTCGGGGCGCACCAACAGGTCTTGTTTTCAGGCTTTCCATTATTGTGCACAGGTGATTTTATCAGTTTCACTGCCTTAGTAATTACCACAGCAGTTTGATCTGAGGGAAATCCTGAAAACATGACCTGTTGGTGCGCCCCGAGGACTGGAGTTGAGAAACACTGCAGTAGAGTCACATTTAGATTGGCACCAAATTACATGCTGTATGGATCTTAATGCAGTATCCTTTTTTTTTTTTTTTTTGTCTCTGTGCATGAGCTCTTAAATTGCTGAAAGCGCCTTTCTTTCATTGCATAAATAGCTGGTAATCCTGCCAATCTATGGGACTTCCTCCTGCAGGGTGACAACACTATTTTGCCTGCAGTGAATTTACAGCAGCGTTGTCCCTTTCGCTAGTGGTGTTGCTCTGCACGCTAAGGGTTATGGGCGTTATTCCCTCTTGGCACAGCACCAGTATCCAGTGGGGAGCTTAAAAACGCGTACACACAAACGGTTTGTCCGTTGAAAACAGACCGATGGACTGTTTTCATGGGACAAACTGATTGTGTGTGGGCCCCATCGGTGAAAAAAAATAGAACCCGTTTTAAATTTTTCCTATGGATAAAAAAACGATAGAAAAAAATGATCGTAAGTGGAAGACCATCGGTCAAAAATCCACGCATGCTCAGAATCAAGTCGACGCATGCTCGGAAGCATTGAACATAATTTTTCTCAGCACGTTGTAGTGTTTTACGTCACCGCGTTTTGGCACGGTCGGATTTTTGACTGATGGTGTGTAGGCAAGACTGATGAAAGTCAGCTTCATAGGATATCCGCCGAAAAAATCCATCGGATTAGTTTCCATCAGATATCCGATCGTGTGTACGAGGCTTAATGTCTGAAGGAAATAATGCAGGGTGCCCTTTGGTCCTATGATGATGCCACAGGGGAAATGAAGAGCATTTATTTCCTCTTAGACTAAATGGTAAAGAACATTGGATGGCATTTACACAGGGAGGGGAATACAATTTATAGTTTATAGATGGACTTTATTAAATGGTGCAAAGAATGATTTCAGTGGGGATAAGCTGTAGGAAGAGTGAGCAATTAGGAGCGCATTTCAATGGCACATTGTCCTTCTGTGATGGACTGGAGGTGAACAGGAAAGGGGCATGTTGGCACACACAAACAGAGCATCTTCGGATACTTCGTCATCCTGCCAATGCGGATGCACAGGCAACAAGTACAAATGTGGGTCAATGCTAACCAGCTAAAGCTTTTAAATGCTAATTTCCACTCTCGGCTCAATGCAGCATTGCTCTTTGCATGCAAGGCAGCTTTTCTTTTTTTTTTTTTTCAAGAAATGATGTTGAGATCCCTTCCTTTTTTTTCTGACATTTCTGAACGCATCTATAATAGAAAATCCTTCATGGGTCTACAGTCCATTTTGTGGCTACCTTGGCAGCATAGCTGTGGCTGTTGTTGTTTTCCTGAACGATGTAGATTGTGTGGATGAAACATGTGATCTAATCTATTAAACACCTGTTTCCTCTGTCTAGCCGGGTGATTGGAATCTTGCAGATTCAGAGCTGTCATGTCCCGCTTGTTGGTACTGCAAAGCTTTTACAATGAGCTCCACAGGTCATATTCACCGCCCGCTTGTGTTTGTTTTGCAAGCAGCCATAGCAGTAAAGCAGAGTAGTAAAATGTATGCTGTTAATCTTGTATTCCGTGTACAGAGGTGATCAGATTACGCTTATTTGTTGACTGATTCAATATAATTAACACTTGGTGTTATCACACAGGTAAGGATTTGCTATTGGGTACATATAGGTGAAGCTCTATGGGGGGGGAGATGATTGCTCTTACGTCTTGTGCTGTTTTTCCTTTTTAGATATGATTTGTCAGTGCTTTGTCCTCAGCAGCTACATTCAAGCTGCCATTTTTCTAGTGTGGGTTATAAAGTAGGGAAAAAAACAAACAAACCTATTGGTTGCTATAGGTCAGCACTCACTTTTAATTATGTTTATTTAGTACAGCTAATTAGCTCCAGCAATTTATGCAGTGCATACCGTACATTCAGATCAGCACCTTCGGGGAGCTTACAGTCTAAGGACACTATTTCACATGCATACAAAACACATACTGGAGACAGTTTAGACAGGAGCCAATTAACCTACCAGCATGTCTTTGCAATGTGGGATGAAACCCACATAAGCAGAGAGAGAACATGTATGTAGATAAAGGCCCGTATACACGATCCGAAAATGGTCCGCCTTTTTTCGTTTACTAGAAGAAATTAAATGGGTTACTAAAGTCACAAAAATTCTTGTACGAAAAAAAATCTAAAGTGATGTCATGTGTTGTAGTGTATTTGTATTGTTCTTTCAGGCGACAACTATACTGACTAAAGAAAATCGTACTATCTGGCATCGTACTAGGAACATTTTCGTGCTTGTCCGATCGAATAATATTGGATGAATTGTCGTGATCAGCTCTTGAAAGCTCTGTACTAACAATCTGATTATCGTACGATCGTGTCGAAAGCGATATTTTTTGTTTGATTTTTGGATCGTGTGTATGGGCCATTATAGAAGTGCCAACTACTAATGCACTGTGCTGCTTTTCTTGATTTATTTTTGTTTTTGTTATGAATTTGTTTGCGATATAGATACATACATTTAAACTGGATTTACACGTGTTGCACTGCACCCATTTTCATCTGTGGCCCTCGATCCACACTAAACAGCAGGGATGGAGGAGTCTGCACTGCCATCTATTGTAGTCAGACAGCCACAGCACCCACGGCTGTCTGAATACCCAAACAGTGACTGCATCTGATGGGACACAGTCAGCAGGGTGGATACAAATCAATAATAAAAAAAACAAAAATCAAACTTTTTTTTTTTTATTGAAATACACTAGGGCGACACGACTTCCAGCGCGACTTTCATAGGCGACGCCGACACGACTTGAGCATGAACCACAGGGCGATCTGGGGCGATTTACAACACGGCTTGAAGTCGTCTCCAGGACAGGAGGCTTTCCAGTGGCCAATCAAACAACAATCAGCTCTAGGGGAGGGAGGGGGAGGGAGGGGTTTACCTGAGAAATGTATGTTATCTTCCTGGAAAGTCACTTCAGTTAAGACAGTGATCAGACTTGGAGGCAACTTCCATTGAAATCAATGGGTACAAATCGCCTACAAGTCGGATTGAAGTAGTACAGGAACTTCTTTTGAAGTGGGAGCGACTCGAGTCGTGTGTATTAACACCGCTCCCATTCACTTGCATTGTTTTTCTCGACAGCGCAACTTGGGACGACTTGAGGCGACTTCAAGTCGGATCCCAAGTCGCCCCAGTGTGAACCGGCTCTCAGGGTGGATTTGATTTAAATCAAGTTGATTTTAAATCATGATTTAAATCACTAGTAAAAAAGCTTGCTTTAAATCAACTCGATTTAAATCCATAATTTTTAAAGAGCAACTGTCATCTGTGACAGAAGGTGAGAGACGTGGCGGTAGCAGATGAGTGGATGCACGCTAACGGGAGCTTCCACGATAGATCTGAAATGACAGGTGCTCTTTAACCACTTCCCACACGCCGTATGCAGAATGACGGCTGGGAAGTGGTTCTGTTATCCTGGCTGGGTGTCGTATGACATCCAGCAGGATAACATGCCAGCGCGCGCCGATCACGGCGTGTCAGTCTGACACCCCGCATTTCCGATCGTCAGAGGCTTCTTACCACGTGATCAATCACAGGTGATCATCGCGTGAACAAGGAAGTGCCGGTAAATGGCATTCCTCAGTTTGTGCTGACAGGGAGAGCCGGGCGGCTCTCCCAGTCGGGGGGGGTCTGTGCCGATAATAATTATCAGCACAGCCCCCTCAAATGTACCAATCGCCTGCCAACCAGTGCCCAGCATTGTAAAAACAATAAATTCTGCCAGTGCCAATCACTGCCCAGCAGGAACACCTATTGGTGCCCATCAGTGCTGCATATCGGTGCCCATCAATTCTACATATCAGTGCCTCCTTATCAGTGCAACTTTATCAGTGCCAACTCATCAGTGCCCATCAGTGAAGGGGAAAACAACATTTTATGACAGACTAAATAAAAAATAAAAAAAATTATTTCAAAAATGTTATTTTTTTTAGTTTTGTTTAGCAAAAAATAAAAACCACAGAGGTGATCAAATACCACCAAAAGAAAGCTCTATTTGTTGGAAGAAAATGATAAAAATGTAGTTTGGTACAGTGTTGCATGACCGTGTCATTGGCATTCAAAGTGTGACAGCGCTGAAAGCTGAAAATTGTCCTGGGCAGGAAGGGGCGTTAGTGCCTGGCATTGAAGTGGTTAAATGTAAGGACTTATTCTTGCTGGTAGTTAGAATCATTACTATTTGCAAACAAAATGAAGGTTTCCTATTTAGAATAATAAGCTGTCAGGTTAGTAAAACAGCGATATCGGAAACCGATTCAATCATACAGTTTGTAGTGTACATAGATTTGCAAAACAATGGTATAAAGGAATGTTCCTGAACTTTGGGTTATCTCATGGTTACTGTGAAATTGTGTGAATGCATCAATACAGTGCATGTTATCTCAGCTTGCAGAGTTTGTATTCATTGAATGAGTTGACCTAAAATGTAACTATTGCAGAATATACAACCTCATGCTACATAACTAAGATCCATTTCATGCTGAATAAATAAAATTATTAATGTATCTTAACCACTTCAGCCCCGGGAAGGCTTTGCCCCCTTCCTGACAAGGCCATTTTTTGCGATAGGGCACTGCACCGTTTTAACTGACAATTACGTGGTCGTGCGACGTTGTACCAAAACAATTGATGTCCTTTTTTCCCCCACAAATTGAGCTTTCTTTTGGTGGTATTTATTCACCTCTGAGGTTTTTAAACAAAAACTTTTTTGCTATAATAAATATCCCCCCAAAAAATGTAAAACTAATTTCAGTTTAGGCCGATATGTATTCTTCATATTTTTGGTAAAATAATTAGCAATAAGTGTATATTGAATGGCTTGCACAAAAGTTATAGCGTCTACAAAATAGATTTATGGCATATATGTTTTTTTTTACTAGTAATGGCGGCGATCTGCGTTATTGCGGCGGACAGATGGGACACTTATGACACTTTTTTTGGGGGGGACAAGGGACATTTATACAGCGCTCAGTGCTAAAAAATAGCCACTGATTACTGTATAAATGTCACTGGCAGGGAAGGGGTTAACACTAGGGAGCGATCAAGGGGGTTAACTGTGTTCCATATGTGTGTTCACACTGGGGAGGGGGTGGGGGGTTGTAGGGTAATGTGGCTGACTAGGGGACTCGGTGTTCCTACCTGGTAGGATCACACGATCTATCTCCTCTCCCCTGACAGAACTGGGATCTGTTTTTTTCACACACACAGATCCCGGTTCTCGCTCTGTAACGAGCGATCGTGGGTGCCAGGCTGTCATTGCGCATCGGCTCCAGGGACACGCTGTGGGCGCACGCTTACTACAGCATCTTAAAGACCCGATGTACAGCTACGACAGCTCGCCCAGGGGACCAACCTGCTGCAGGATAACTGCGGCGGTTGGTCTGGAAGGGGATAAATAGAAAACTTTTGGATGAATTTTTTACTCCAAAAGCACTGTGTTAAAATAAATTTGATAACAATTAAAAAGATTGATTTTAAATCCAAAAAATCTGATTTTGATTTCTTAAAAAAAAAAAAAAAAAATCTTTGATTTATATCCACCCGGAAAATGCCTTTGGAGTAAAAAGGCGCAGAATTGATTGTTTTTACATTGCTGGGCACTGGTTGGCAGGTGATTAGTACATTTGAGGGGACTGTGCTGATAATCAATTATCAGTACAGACCCCCCCACCCTCTCTGACAGGGAGAGCCGATGATCGGCTCTCCCTGTCAGCGCGCACTTCCTGGTTCACGCAATGACCAGCTGTGAAAACTTAGGACCGGCGCTCCGCGGACCAGGCCGAAGCCGCGGCCTCGACTAAAACATCCTGCCCGTAGCTCGCCGCGATCCTGGAAAAAGGCCGCGAGCAACATCAGGCCGGATGCCGCTCGCGGCCTTTTCCCAGGATCACGGCGAGCTGCGAGCAGGATGTTTTAGGCGAGGCCGCGGCTTCGCCCTGGTCCGCGGAGCGCCGGTCCGAAGTTTTTTTTTTTTTTTTCAACAGGTTCCAGCGTTCGCCCCATGTGTCCAGCAGTGTGTACAGCAGAAGCTGGCCGAACAGGCATGCCAGAAAAACATTTGCTGATCGGCATCTGGCCAGCGCTTGTAGCCAATGGCTTTAATATAATTGCATCGTTTGGACAGCAACCTCCTTCTGAGCTCCTCTTCCTTCTTGTTTTATTTATAAAAAAAAAAAATTTTATAGATAGATAGATAGATAGATAGATAGATAGATAGAAAGAAGAAGTGTATTGTGGGCCTATAACACACCTCCCGGCGCCGACAATGCACAGAAACTGCACAATGATCAATAACAGATATCTTTCAATAACATGAACATCTGTGTATCACAGCATACAATTAAATTAAAAAAGCAGCCGTTTAAATAAATACAAACATATAAAAAAAGAGATTTAAATACTATAAAAACAATTAATTGTAAAAATAGAAAAAATCACAAACAGCGCTGATAGTGGTAGGTTCTAGCGTAAATCCCAAAAAGGAACCACTTCTACACTCAGTGCAGAATAGAAGAGTGTGTCAGTAAGATAGGGAAAAGTCCATTAAAATAGTGTCCAATATAAGAAGGAAACAGATAGCAAACACCTTCCACCCGAATTCCTTAGAAAACACCACGTGGGACAAAATAAGCCCCCTCTGGGGTACGCACTCACCGAAAAGCAATAAATGCAAGGCGATGTAAAAGTAACTCCAGGCTGGTACTACTCTTCATACAGGGTAATCAGAAGCATCTGTTATGAGTCTCCCAATCAAGCCAAAAAAACACAGAGAAATGCCATAGCGTAATTCCGTTTCTGTCAAAGTCCTATGACGAAACGCGTCAGGGCGTGGCTTATCACGACGCTCAGAAAGTGACCTATGCGCTCCACCAGAGCCTCTAGTGGAACCAGGATAGTTTTGTCTCCCACGAGATTACACCAGGCCAGTACGACGCTACTCCGGTCATTGGAGATGGTGACTATGATGCGATATTGATTTTATTCACATGTACGTGCATTGATTGAGGGGAATCTGTGTTGTGGGTCTCTCTTTTTTTCATTAAAAACGGAATTACGCTATGGCATTTCTCTGTGTTTTTTTGGCTTGATTGGGAGACTCATAACAGATGCTTCTGATTACCCTGTATGAAGAGTAGTACCAGCCTGGAGTTACTTTTACATCGCCTTGCATTTATTGCTTTTCGGTGAGTGCGTACCCCAGAGGGGGCTTATTTTGTCCCACGTGGTGTCTTCTAAGGAATTCGGGTGGAAGGTGTTTGCTATCTGTTTCCTTCTTATATTGGACACTATTTTAATGGACTTTTCCCTATCTTACTGACACACTCTTCTATTCTGCACTGAGTGTAGAAGTAGTTCCTTTTTGGGATTTACGCTAGAACCTACCACTATCAGCGCTGTTTGTGATTTTTTCTATTTTTACAATTAATTGTTTTTATAGTATTTAAATCTCTTTTTTATATATATATTATATAATATAATTATTTTTTCAGTCTGCTGGGCTGAATGAAAAAGAAACTCCATAGTGTGTACCAGGCATAAACCTACCCTTTTAAAAAGAGGAATGATTATGGATCCAGTGGGTGGTGTTTTAGCTGTTTGCTCTTTGTGAACTATAGCTGTTGCTGTATCCAAAATGACCCGCTGTGTTGGATAGAATGTTACCCATTCTGCTTCCTCCATCCCTACTTTGCTACTATGTCATGTAGTGGTAGAAGGATCAGCGGGAAGACCCACATCATCCAAATCACCCTGAAGTGTTGTATGGCGTCAGCTGCTGAACAAATAATTTTCTTCTCCCCCTTCCATAGGAGACGTTTAAAAAATTCTACAGGTTGCATGTTTTGAGTTAAAGGAGGTCTAGGGCTAGAATCATTGCTCTCGCTCTACCAATCGCGGCAAAAACTCACATGTGTGGTTTGAATACCGTTTACATATGCGGGCGCTGCTCACGTATGCGTTCGCTTCTGCACACAAGCTCGGCACGCGTTTTCTGGCTCCTAATTTTTTTAGCTGGCTCCTAGATTCCAAGCAAATTTGTCAAACCCTGCTGTAATGAAAGTACATTTTCCAAACAGAAGGCAAGGGACAGGGAGAGTTTCAGCAAAGCTGAAAGAGGAAGTACCGGTGTCACCTGTCCTACTATGTGGTGTGGTATGGTCTCACGCACACAGATGCAAGAAACGCCACTGGACGGGCCTTTGGCGTATGTGTGTGTTGTGTCTTGTGTGTGTGTGTTTCTTTTTTTTTAGCTTGTGTAGGTGCTTTAGCATGTTTTAATGCAGTGGCAGAAAAAAAAATTGCCCAGGCACGTATTTCCAGAGAAGTGGTTTTTCATTTTTTCTGTGCAGGCACAGTTCTAATGGCTAAAATACACGAATATTCTAGCCAATAGAATGGGTTTACACGCAAACATCAAGTGTAAATGCAGATGAAGAAACACAAGATTAAAATAATTTTTTTCTGGCAGCATATATTCATACACCTGTATGCCTGAGGCCTATGGCAGTGTGTGATTCACAAGATACATAGCCTGTGGTTGGTAAAACGGCATACTGTATTTGTATTCCTGCTGTGTATTTAGCTATTTACCTGGAATCCATTATTCCAACATTTAAGTCATAATCCTTTTTTCTTTGAATGGAATTTGCAGTAGTGCGCACAGTCGTTTCATTTACTGTATTCCTGTTTGATTTACAATGATTGTAAGAGTCTAATTATTATCTCAACAGCATTGGAGTTGATTTTGCCTTACGCCGGAAAACTGCAGGCACAGATTGTAAGAAGCTCTCCAAATGTTGTGCATATTGTAATTAATTGCTCATCCACCATGGGTGAGCAAATTGGCAGACTGCTGCTTCTATGTTATTCTGCACTATAGTGTTGTATCTCAATTAAATAAATATTCACTTTAACAGGCTTCTAATAGACCATTCTTTAAACATAACCTGCTATGGGCATAGAGTGTTTAGTCCAGCACTGTGCAAGCTTTTCATGATGACTTTGGCTTGCAATTAATGTGTAAAAGATGGTTGCCAGCTAAGTGGAAAGGTCAAACAATAAAACTGTATTTTCTTATTTGGGCGTAGTAAAACACAAAGGTAGCTTTAGAAGATGGTGGTGGAAATGGTGTGCACCTAATTGCAAAGCAGACTTAAACGCAAAGCTTGGTCTGTTTTTTTAAATTTACAGGTATAAGACTATTACCTGGTCACTATCAGACGGAGATCCTTCACCACTCTGGTTGTTGATCATGGCCAAATCTGGCAACCGCTGTGCACTGGGGTAGTGATGCCATTGTTTCACTGCAGCTCTACTTAGTAGGAGCATTTACCTATTTGAGTCGCCTGCCCTTGGCACCACAGACCACTGGGAGCACGGAGGAACTGTTTTCTTAGATTCGTACATGTTCCGATGGGTGTTTTGTAGAGAAGAGTGGGTGGGTGGGACATGTGGCCATTTAGTGTAGGCGGCAATCAGACACTGCAAAGGATGTGATGTGGTGGTTAACACAAATGCTTGGGTATCTATCAAATCTGTAACAAAAGTAAAGCCATTTCCCTCACTGCTTAAATGTTAGTTTTTTGATTTTGAAAAGTAGTTGGTTACTATGTGTAACAGATACATTGCACCGGTGTTTGTAAATCGGGCTTGTACTAATATTCAAAAGTAATGTGCTGCCCTAACACGGCGCACATTTGTGAGCCTAGGCTTCTTCGTTCTTTTTCAGCGCCTTTTTTTTTTCTCTTTCGTTCATGGACGGACACAGCCTTAATATTGACAACGTGGGAAATGGCCTTCCTTTAGAAATGTCAAGGCAGAAAGTGTTAACTACTTCAAAGCTGAACCGCCCCGCTCAGGGTGCGGTCCTACTGACTATATCCCCTCAGCCTGCACCAAGCAGTTCGTTTTTTTTCTTCTGCCTAGTTAAGGAGAAGACATGGCTCCCTTCGGGCCCATAGGTTTGGATGCTTTTAGTTAAATGGATTTTTTGGATTTTTTCATTTATTTATTTAAGTTTTTCCTGCGATCTTCGATCAACTGTCGACTGGGTGACAGACTGGATCCCAGATCCTTGTAGTCCCCCTAGTTTCGGCCATCGAGCGTGTGCCGACCAAAGCTACACACTGGGTCGTCTACGACATGCCTGTCGCTCTACGGATGACCGGTGAGCTATACGCTCCAGGGCTTGCATAGGACCGGTCTACAGGGCCGAGTCGCAGTAGCCTGGCCGACAGCCACCTCCGTTACCATGCGGTAGATGCGCTGTCCAGGATGCTTCCAGCAAAAACCCACAGGAAGCGTAAGTAGTTACTACCTTGCTTTAGCAAGAAGACAGAGCTGGGCATCCCTGGAGAGGTGAGTAAAGGGCTCTATATTCCCCTTCTCCCCTCCCTCCCCCCCCTTCTCCTTAGACTCTCCGAGCTAGCTGCTGGGCAGGGGTTCCTCTGGGGAGCTTCACTTGGGGAACCATAATTTACTAAATCAGTGTATAAAGCTGCATAAGAGATTCTGCTACCTGTGTGTCCTGCTCCATGCTGTCGGCGGCCATGTTTGGTGTGTCCATGCTGTATTTCTTTACTTGCACTGACGACCATGTCCTTGTAGCTGCATCTGTATTGGCCTCTAGCGATGCTCGGCGGCCATTTTCCTGGTGATTTCTGCTGATGTGTACTGACTGCTGCATTACTCTGCTGCACTGTGGTTTTCTGCCCTGTTGGCCTCTAGTGTCAGATCGGCAGCCATTTTACCATGGATCAGACTATCTTAAAACTGCAGATGAACACATACACGCTGCTGACTGATCAGTCTGAAAGATTGACAAAAATAGCAGCCGCACAAACGGCCTTCGATCCCAGCTTTTGGAGACCACAGATCGACAGACACACTCTGCAGAAAGCAGCTCTGCTAGCTAAACCATCTACACGGTTCCTGGGTGGTGAGTCCTCTGGGGGGGGGGAACCCCTTGTCTCTGCTGCAGCCAGGAGGGGAGTCCCTGTGTCAGGTGTGTGTGGACAGCATGGCGTCAGAAGCAGACGCTTTTTCTCCCGAGACACCTGAGCTGGCAATTGATGCCCCTGCACCCGATGTATCGGTGGACGCTATGTCGGCAATCCTAGATGCCTTTGTGGCCAAGGTGGAAGCATCGTGTGGGAGAACGGGGGCTAGAAAGCACCCCCTCCCCCCGCCATCTTCTGGGGACAACTCAGATGCGGAGCTGGGTCCAGCTAGCGCTTATGAACCTGGCTCTGAGGTATCTGAGGATGCGGACCAAGATCGCCCATACAGTAAGGACGACCTCGGACCCAGGTCAGCACGCGATAGGGCTCTAGTAAGTGACCTTATCACCGCAGTGCGAGATACTTAAAAAATTGTGGGGTCTGCAGAAGCAGCAGACGCGCCGGTCCCTTTTGGGTTCCGTAGGGCAACCCGCACTGCTAAAGTGTCTCCTTGTGTGTCTTATTTAGACAAACTTTTATACAAGGAGTGGGATAAACCACAGAAGGTTTTTTTCAGTCCCTGCGTTACCCTCTTGAAGAGAGTTTCTTGAAAAGATGGACCTCGCCCCCGATAGTGGACCCTCCTGTGTCCAGATTAAACAAGCCAACCGCCATACCAGTGGAGGGGGCTCCCGCCTTCAAAGACGCTGCGAACAAGAAGCCTGTGCACGGTAGTGGGTTAGGCGGCACACCCAACCATAGTTGGGGCCCTGGTGTCTCAGACACTCACTGAATGGGCAAAGATGCTGCTCAATGGGTTACAAGCAAATCAGGCTTCCTCGAACGAGGTAGCCCTAGCTGACCAACTAGTACAAGGCCTAAAATTCATTTGTGAATCAGCCTTGGACACTATTCCTCTGCTGGCCAGAGCTTCAGGTCAGGCGGTGGTGTTACGCCGTCTACTTTGGTTAAAGATTTGGTCCACCAACCAATCTTCCAAGAAAGCCCTGATGGACGTGCCCTTTAAGGGCCACAGACTTTTTGGAACTTCCCTGGATGACATAATTAAAGATGCAGGAGGTAAGAGCACACTGCTCCCACGGTCCAAAAAGGGGAAGGAGCCATGCCGTAGCCAAGGGCCCTTCTTTACCGCACACAAGCGTTTTTTTCGTCCTCCCAGTACGGCGGGTAAAAGACCACAGGCCGATAAAGCGCCTGCTCAGACGTCCCTGGTTTCGCAAACCCAACAAACCTTCTGTCATGGTCTTACCTCTTGCTGGCTTCTTTCACCTGACATGTGCTGGCGGCCATGTTGGTTTCTGGGCTTCTTATAACTTACCACACCCTGCAGCTCCTCCTTCCCACTGGGAGGAGCTGGATGCCTTGCATATATATAGGAGGTCTGTTGCTTCAGTTCCTTGCTTGGTCCTCTTGTATTCACATGCTCCTGAGATTGTGCTGCTGCTTTTGGTTACCGACCCGGCTTCCACGGACTACCCTTCTGGCTCCTGATTCCTGGCTTCGTTCAGACTACCCTTCTGGCTAATGATCCCTGGCTTTGTTCGGACTATCCTTCTGGCTCCTGATCCCTGGCTCCGGTGGAAGACTCTGCACTGTTTGATCATCCGTTTGGACTTTTACCTTGCTGTTTGGTTTTCAATAAAGCCTTCCTATTTCATTTATCTATTGTTGTACGTCTGATTCATGCTTCCGGGAGACCTGCAGACAAGGCTACGTCCGCATGAAGGTTTGCCCCCACCCATCTCTCGGGTGGGGGGACGTCTTCGCGACCCGGTGGACATCTCGGGTCCCTGACCGGTGGGTTTGCAAAGTAGTGTTTTCAGGGTACAAGATAGAATTTCTATCTTGCCCACCAAACAGATTTTTTTCCCTCCAGCTACAACCGACTCGTTGGGAAGCCCTATTACTGAAACGCGGGGTGGTTATTTCTGTCCCAGTACAGGATCGGTTTCGGGGTTTTACTCCAATCTGTTCATAGTACCAAAGAAGGAGGGCGTTTGCCCAATTCTGGACCTCAGAATTGGGCACGATTTATTTTTATTATTTACATACTGTCACCAGTGCAGTACAGTGTCATCATATAACTGGTGTGTTGGTGACCAGGGATGGCTATACTTGCAAAAGGGGCCAGACTGAAGTGATTTAGTATGACTTAATTTTCTGACTAAAGTTCCACTTTAAATTCTATATCCTGCTCCAGAGAAGTTCCTGTCCTTTTGGTATTAGCTCATTGCTCACATGTATAATTTGATGTCGAGCATTGAAGAACTTCTGGAAACGCGATTCGGATCATTTAGGGGTAAATAAAGATTTGTATGTGTATTTGGTGAAATCATTATGTGTGCAAATAGTATCAAATAGTATGTGCTGAGTTCTGTAGCTTGTGGGAAACTGATTAGAATTTGTCACAGTTTTATATTTGTAAAACATGCATTTAGTTTGACTTTAGATGATGGTTTCTGTTTTCTGCCATGTAAAATATGCTTGTTTTTTTATGTTTTCCTTGTTTGCATTATATAAAATATTGTAATTTTTTTGAGAGAAAAGTCAAGGAAAAAAAAGACTACGCCCATTCCCCACTCATGCCATGAAAAGCATAAGGTATCATGCACATAGAGATAAAATTCCTAGAGCTTTCCTGCATCAGTGGTGCTTACAGCTGGCCATACAAATGAATGGCTGTACGGGGCTCCCACGCATTGGCGTCTACCTGCACATGCAATGCATTTGTGTGTCAACAAATGCACAGATTTTATGCCAAACTTCTGATAACAACCAATCATATTTTCGTTGTAAAGCGATGCCGAAACTGTTGGCGCTATATACATTTTGTATAATAACAACAATATTCCTCCCTATTGTAGCCAATATAACATTGAAGAATTTTCAGGTTTACCTGGTGATCGATGCAAAGTGAAGAATGGGGGCAAAAAAGTATTAGGTTAACCAATAATTACCCATCAGATTTACTTACTGTAGAAAGGCCGAAGAATCTCTGGATACTTTTGGTGTTCCTTTCTCTGTGCACTGCCTCATTGAATACCCTATTTAGATATCTTAAATACCGGTATGTCCTAACAACAGATAATTTTCACAAACTTGATTTGCATTCTGCTTTGTCTAAGCATCTTCAGTTTCTGGAGCATAATGTACTTTTAACTGTATGACACAAGGATTTTGAGTTTTAACATTAAAATGTGATTTAAAAGACACTTGTTGAGAGAATTGCCATTTTTACAGGGCTTCATGTACACGGGACATTTTTACAACCCCTCCTGAAAGATTTAACTTGACAGATAGTAACCCACGTTTACAAATTTTGTTTTGTTGCGTTAGAAGCATTTCTAAAGAAAAAAAAAAAAAATTATATATATATATTATTTTTTTTTTTTTTAAATTGCAAAGAAACAAAAAATGCCTGTAAACATGAGTTACCTCTTCTTCTTCTTTTTTTTTTTAGCAGTGTTTAGAAGTGTTTGGCACTTGTAATGCCTCTAAATTCATCTTCTGAACCCATTTTTTTGCATTACCAAAAAAGCCTCTAAACTTAACTGCCTAGAAACGAATGTAAACGACCATGTGTATATGTACTGATAAGATAACGCAGAGAAGAGTTCAGGATCAGTTGAAAAAAAATGCCCAACTGCTCCTAAATGTCAGTTTTTACCAGTAGCAGTGTTCATCATGCCTTAAAGTGGATGTAAACCCACTCTCATCCTTTCTAAACTACTGCCATGGTGGTGATCTATAAGGATATACATGCCTTCTGCATGTATCCTTACCTGTCAAATGTCTCCACTCTGTGCAGTTTTCAGTTCTTATAACAGACATTCTGTGCGTGGGTCTGTTGTCCGGAGCTCGTGGGTGGAGTCGTGATGTCAGTAGACTCCCCGCCCACCTCTACACTCCCCTTGTCAACATGCATTTTTTTTCTTGTGTATTCCTTACACTGAATTCTGCTAAGATCACTAACATCCAGTCAAAATCCAGAAAAGTAACCACATGACTTCATAAAAGGAGTGGGGGTGGGAATTAAAAAATAATGCCTGTCTCATGCTAGTGCATGAGATATGTAAATAACCTGTCATTCACAGTAAGGGGGAAGAACGGACAAAAGTTTTCTCCTGTTTGTCCGTTTATCTCACTGAAAAAAAGATGATTGCTCAGAGCTGGATTAACTCTTTGTGGCAAGACTGGGCACAGATGACAGGAAATCTTATACTCTACATTGTGACAGCAAAAAATAAATACTTTGGGTTTACATCCACTAAATCAGTGGTCATCAACCCTGCCCTACAGGGCCCACTAACAGGCCAGGTTTGCAAGATAACTGAAATACATCACAGGTGATATCATTTGCTGCTCAGTGGTTGCAGTATTCTAGACTGCATCTCCCTATGGTAATACATAAAACCTGGCATGTTAGTGGGCCCTGTAGGGCAGGGTTGATGACCACTGCACTAAATGGTTGGCTGTCTGTGTATTTTATCATTTGAGACACTAAGCTGGAATGAGTGTGTGGCTCAGAATTGTCACAGTGAAGTCTGCAAAACAGCGCATGTGCCTGGAGTCAATTATTTCAATTGTTCTGAAGCCATTGGATCAGAATGGCAGCAAGGAAACCATATTGCTCTGAGGCCTTTGGATCAGCATGGCAGCAAGGAACCCCTATTCTGAGGCCATTGGATCAGCATGGCGGCAAGGAAACTCTATTCTGAGGCCATTGGATCAGCGTGGCGGCATGGAAACCCTGTTCTGATTCCATTGGATCAGCGTGGCGGCAAGGAAACCCTATTCTGATTCCATTGGATCAGCATGGCGGCAAGGAAACCCTATTCTGAGGCCATTGGATCAGCATGGCGGCAAGGAAACCCTATTCTGAGGCCCCATGCCTCCTCCGTACAAGGATCTTTTAAACGTTCTTTGCTTATAGGTATGAGATATTGAATTTTAGAAGAGGAGGCATTCCACTCAATTTGCAAATTTCCTCTAACCTCCTGTTGTCACTTGAGATAGAAAGCGATTGTAACGGACCTATGAACTATTCTGCCTACAGAGGACTGCATGACTTGTTACTGAGCTCAAAGGGTTAATTGTAGAGTGACTTTTTCACTGCTAAATGCTAATTGACGCTCTGTTGTGTATTACCAGTTAACAGCCTCCTGCCAGGTGTATGCTAACGTGATGATCTGTGAGTGTGTATTGTTCTAAAGGTTAATTGAATTCTATTGAGAAAGGAATGTGCCTGGCCAGGTCATGTTAAGTGGATCTCGGTGCCGTAACGTCTAGAGACTGATTGATTCAAGGAGATGTCATTATTTCAAAGTATCTGTGTGAAGGGTGGGCGAAGATTGTCATTGTTCCTGTCACAGTTGTAAGCACATATAAGCTAAGGGAAATGTCCCATTAAAACAGTCTTGTTTGACCCTTCAACACGCAGCCTCGTCTCGTTCTTGAAAGGGGGACTCTCTCTCTCTCTCTGGATCTCGTGGATGGGGATACCGGCTGTACTTGCATATCGCAGCTTGCCAGGGAAAAGGACGTCTCCAACGGCTGATACCCTCTCACTAGCCCGGGTAGCCGTTTCAGCGATCTTTCCCCAATAATACACAGACAGTAAACATAAACTTGCAGGTTTTATACCCTTCTCTGCTCCAAGTTTAAATCCAAAATCCTTTTTAAAAAAAGGTCTCATGTAAATGGGCATAGTAAAATGCACATGTATGGATGGTCAACAAAAATACACCTCTGTGTAATTTTCCCCATGGGACAGTATAGACGGATTAGACTGTGCATAGGAATGGGTGCATACAACACATACAGTCCTATGAGCAGAATTGCACACCAGCTGGGGCCCTTGCTGCCACAGATAGAGGCGTGTGCCTATATTTTATGCTGTATGCCATGAGCCCTAATGCACGATTATGATGAAAGTAAGCAACAAATGTTGTGGTGCTGTTTAGATATGATTGATTGATTTAGTGCCAATGACCCAAGAATCATTTTCTTTCTGCACTGAAGTATGTAAAAACATTGACAAAGGGAAATGTAGTGTGAGGAAGAAAAGACCAGAGGCTACCATTCTTCTATATGAGCAAGCATCCCTTTTTATATGTGCATGCTTCCTGTCCATCTCTGTTATCATGGGCTAGATTATGAGGCCTGCACATCTGAAGAGACGTAGGGGAAGGACCTGCTATTTTTTTTATCCTTTTTTATATATTTGTTAAATTATTCAAACAACCAATTTATTTGTTTAATATACTCCTGTATTTTTTATTTTTTTGACTGCCCAAAATGACTTTTTTAGCTGATATTGTGAATTGGCACAGTTGCATTTATCTTGCTTATTATTTGCAAAGGTCACACTTTTCTTGTCTGTAAGAACAATCTGTGTGAACGATCACTAATCTTGTGCTGCCCACAGTATTTATTTTCATGTAATACAATGCAGATTTTCACGTCATGCAATATTTTACCTTTAAAGTGCTTGTAAACTCTTACAGATAGCCAGTAATGTGACTGGGCTCAGGCGATACGCAGAGATTAAACAAATTCTCTTACTTAAGTTGTACCTGTTTATCTAAAGATGTCTTTCCCCTACATCCATTCAAAGTGAAACATTAGTTGCAATTTTCTGACTGCACTATAGCCAAAAAATGGCTACAATGCGGTTGTCCCTTTCTGGGGGGGTGCCAATAGAAGTCCACCCAGAACCCTGCCCCCTGAGCGCCTACTGCGGCATGCATCGGTCATGCTCTGTGACCACTGTGTCCTTCAGACACAGCTGATCATAGTTTGGGGTAAAGGGAAAATCACAGCGGCCCTTTATCATGCGATCAGCTCGATTGAACACATGTAAACAAATGCCAATTATCAGCGATCCTTTCCTCCCATGTTGTGTCTGTATAAGGAAAGGAGAGCCATTACCTGGCAAGCCTGTCAGCACATCAATTATACTGATAATCAGTGCCCTGATTATCAGTTTCGCTTATCAGTGCCACCTCATTAGTGCCCACCATTGAAGAAGAGAAATTACTTTTCACAGTATTTTTTTAATTTGTTTAGCAAAAAATAAAAAAAACAGTAGTGATTAACCACTTGCTGACCGGCTCATGCCAATATACGTGGGCAGAATGGCACGGCTGCGCAAAACAATGTATGGGTACGTTGTTACCTTTAAAAAGTAAATGCCCGGAACCCGCTGCCTGCCACGTGCGATCGCGGGCACGAATGCCAGCATGGGGATTGGTGTGTGTGTGAACGCACAAATCCCTGTTCTGTCAGGGGAGAGGAGACATTGTGTGTTCCTAGTAAGTAGGAACAACGATATGTCTCCTCCCTCAGTCAGTCCTATCCCCATACAGTTAGAAACAGTAACTAGGAAACACATTTAACCCCTTGATCACCCCCTAGTGTTAAGCCCTTCCCTACCAGTGACATTTACACAGTAATCAGTGCATTTTTATAGCACTGATCGCTGTATAAATGTCAATGGTCCCAAAAATGTGTCAAAAGTGTCCGATCTGTCTGCCGCAATATCGCAGTACCACTAAAAATCGCAGATCGCCGCCATTACTAGTAGGAAAAAAATGCCATCAATCTTTCCCATATTTTGCAGATGCTATAACTTTTGCGCAAACCAATCAATATGCGCTTATTGCGATTTTTTTTTTTTTTTTATTTAACAAAAATATGTAGAAGTGTGTGTGTGTGTGTGTGTGTATATGTATGTATGTGTGTGTGTGTGTGTGTGTGTGTATATATATATTTATATATTATATTGGCCTAAGCTGATGAAGACATTTGTTTTTTAAAAACATTTTTGGGGATATTATAAAAAAAAAGTGAAAAAATATATATTTTTAAATTGTTGCTGTTTTTTTGTTTATAGCGCAAAATATAAAAACCGCAGAGATGATCAAATATCACCAAAATAAAGCTCTCTTTGTGGGAATAAAATTACGTAAATTTAATTTGGGTTCAGCGTCGCACGACCAAATTGTAAAAAGTGCTCTGGTCAGAAAGGGGGGTAAAATCTTCCAGGGCTGAATACCACCAAAAGAAACCTCCATCTGTCTTTTAAAAAAAATTAAATACATTTTTTTTTTTTTTTTTTACATGGGTACAGTGTTGCATGACCGCGCAATTGTCACTCAAAGTGTGAGAGCGAAATTGGCCTGGGCAGGAAGGGAGTGAAAGTGCCCAGTATTGAGGTGGTTAAGAATACATATTTGAATAAAATGTTTTTTTTTTTAAAACAAAACAATGTTTTTTTTTTTTAGTGTGACTTTAATCCCACAAATGGTTAAAGATGAGTGCGTTGAAAAGTAAAATATGTAAGGCAATAATCCTTTCCCAAGTAGCAAGCTTGCGTACTGCAATAATACATACTTTGCAGTGTAGTTCATTGTCACTTCCAGCTGTTCACATTTGTTGATATTATAACCAAAAATAGCCTGCTAAGAATCAACAAACAGCCTGTTCTGCTGGACAGCATCATCAAAGACTTATTGAATTTTTTTAGAGCCGGTTCACACTGGGGCGACCTGGGATCCGACTTCAATTCGCCCCAAGTCACGCGGTTGAGAAAATGAATGGAAGTGAATGGGAGCCGTCTTAATGTACACTACTGAAGTCGCTCCGACTCCAGAAAAGGTTCCTGTACTACTTTAATCCGACTTCTAGGCAACTTGTACCCATTGATTTCAATGGAAGTCGCCTCACTGTCTTAAAGCGGTAGTTCACCCTCCTTCACAGCATTAGACCATTACTTTCGGCATCGTAGCGCGAGCTACGGTATGCCGGTCTTAAATTTTTAATCCCCGTACTCACTGTGCTATCGATGATTGAAGATTCTGACTCCCGCGGGGAATGGGCGTGCCTATGGAGAGGGAGGATGATTGACGGCCGGCTCTGGCACGTCACGCTCCCCGAAGACAGCCGGAGTAGGTCTCGGCTATTCACGGCGCCTGCGCACAGGCTATGCGCAGGCGCCGTGAATAGCCAAGCCTATTTCGGCTATTTCCGGAGAAGCGTGACGCGCCAGGGCCGGCCGTCAATCACCTTCTCTCACCATAGGAACGCCCATTCCCCGGATTCTTCAATCATCGATAGCACAGTGAGTACGGGGATAAAACATGTAAGACCGGCATACCGTAGCTCGCGCTACGATGCCGAATGTAATGGTCTAATAAAAAAAAACATTTTTTTTTTTTTTAACAGGGTGAACCCCCGCTTTAACTGAAGCAACAATACAAGAAAGATAACCTACATTTCTCAGGCAAACCCCTCCCTCCTACAGAGCTGATTGTTTGATTGGCCACTGGAAAGCCTCCTGTCCTGGAGGCGACTTGAAGTTGCCTTGTACTGTCCTGGAGGCAACTTGAAGTTGCCTTGTAAGTTGCCTGATGACTCATACTCAAGTCGTGTCCAAGTTGCCTCCCAAAGTCGTGCTAGAAGTCGTGTTGCCCCTGTGTGATTGGGCTAAGGCAGTGTTTAATTTTTCTGTCGCTGGACTCAGACAGAGATTGTGCTGTGCTTTAGTTGTTAAGCCAAAATGTACATAGAATGGGAACTTTATTGTTGAATTTATTGAATACCAGCCTGATGAATAATACCAATTTTTGTCAAATATCAGTGTATACATACGCTCACAATCTTTCAAGGCTTTCATTTATCCAGGTCATTGTATATCTAATAGTGGTTGGTCACATTTTACCGTATTAATCGGCGTATACAGCGCACTTTTTTGCCCTGAAAATCAGGGCAAAATCGTGGGTGCGCGGTATACGCCGATACCCGCGCCGAGTTTGAACACTGCGCCGGCATATACCGAGCGCAGTACACGTGTATAGTCGGGCACCCGAAGCCGCAGACGGACGCCGGACCCGACGAAGAGGACACCCGAAGCCGCAGACGGATGCTGGACCAGACGAAGAGGACACTCGAAGCCGCAGACGGACGCCGGACCCGACGAAGGGGACACCAGACGAGGCCGCCGCGCAAGACACCAAAACTGTAAGTACTAAAATGTGTTTTTTTACAGGAATGCGGGTCCACTTTAGGGGTGCGCGCTATACGCCGGAGCACGCAATACCCCGATAAATACGGTACCTGGACTAGTTCTTGAAAGTTTGGAGATGTTTTGTAGCTTACCCAAGCCGCTTTTTTAGTTAACCACTTAAAGACTGCCCACCGCATATACAATATACTGCGGCTCTATTGCGTGAAACAACGTATCTGCATGTAAGTACTGCACGCGCGTGCCTGCTGCATGGACCTGATGTCCGCTGGCCAACCGCAATCGCTCCACAGAGAGGCAGAATGGGGTTCTGCCTGTGGGAACAAGGCAGATTCCCGTTTTGACAGGGAAGTACACAGATCTTCTATTCCATGTAAGCAGCAACACGGATCTCTGTGTTTTTCTTCCCGTCTGTCCATGACCCACACAGTTAGAAAACAGTCCCAGGGAACACACTTACCCCCACTTACCACTTGATCATCCCTATTGTGAACCCCTTTCCTGCCATTGTCATTTTTACAGTAACCGTGCATTTGTGTTTAGCACTGATCAATGTATTGGTGTCACTGGTCCCCAAAAAGTGTCACTTGGTGTCAGATTTGCCTCTTGCAATGTCGCAGTCCCGCTTAAGATCGCTGTCATTACCAATAAATTTTTTTTTAAATCTATCCCATAGTTTGTAGACCAGGGGTGCCCAACCTTTTGAAGAGCGAGGGCCACGTAAGCGACTTGGTAACCGTTTTCTGGGCCACAATGAGCGCAGCGGGTGGATGGCATGTCCGTAGCTGCTCTTCATATGCAGAGCAGACACAGCCCACAATACTTCTTAGTGGATCGTATTGAGGTAGAACACAAGTCAGTTTATGTCTGCCAATACTTGGAGGTGAATAGAGGGTCCAATTGGTCAGGCTGTCGGACTGACCATGTGAAAGGCGCCCAAGGCTGCTTTCACACTGATGCGCTGTGGTTTACCCACACCACAGGTGCAACGCAGTGTACCTTTTGGTTTTCCTGCACTTTGCAATAGACTTCTATTATATTCTGAAGGTTTGGTGCAATTTCAGAAAGCTCACCAAACTTGCAGGTAATAACAGAAGTCTATGGCTCAGTGCAGGTACCCCGCAGGTAAACTGCTCTGCACTTGCGGATCAGTTTGAAAGCAGCCCAGTAAAGCAGCAGAAAAGATATGCCCATATATACATCGTGATTTTAGTAATAAACTGACCTTTTAAAGTGGTTGTAAACCCTCTTTAACCTAAAGGTAAGCCTAGATTAAGGCTTACCTGTAGCTGCAACAACCTAAAAGTTTTAGGAGATATTTGCAGAAATTACGGCGCAGGCGCACTGAAAGTGACGTTTTTGTCAATGGCATTAACGGGATTAATGCCGTGATTTTGCGCATGCGCGGGAGTGATGTCACTTCGGCCAACCACAGCGCCGTAGCAGCGAAAACAGGAAGTATGTGCGAGGGGACATGGCAGTTGCGGCCAACAGGGAGGACTTCGGGGGGCTTCGATCTCGGGTAAGTGCAACATAATGAGCTAGTTTTTCCCCCCGTTTTTCAGGGGGGGGGGGTTTACGTCCTCTTTAATAACAGTATTGTATTCCATCCCAGAGCAGGAGGTGGCGGGCCACATCGGAGGGCTTCGCCCAACTTTTGCGCAAACCAATATACGCTTATTGGGATTTTTTTGGGAAAAAATATGTAGAAGAATACGGTACATATTGGCCTAAATTGATGAAGACATTTTTATTTACATTTTTTTTGTTGGGTATATGTATTATAGCAGAAGGTAAAAAATTGTCTGTCTTTTTTTTGTTTAAATATCGCAAAAAATAAAAACCGCAGAGGTGATCAAATACCATCAAAGCTCTATTTGTGTGAAAAAAAGGACATCAATTTTATTTGGGTACAGCGTTGCAATTGTCAGTTAAAGTAACGCAGTTCTGTATCGCAAAAATGGCCTGGTCATTAAGGGGGTAAAACCTTCCTGGGCTAAAGTGGTTAAAATGAGCGTCGGGAACAAGCAATAGCTCAGGCATGCTCAGACACCAGTCTGAACCCACTTGAGCTATCGTAGTGGGAAGCTGTCATAGTGGACAGCCAATCATAGGCAGTGGAGGCATTCCTCTGCCCCCAAAGCCACATGCATACACGCCCCATGTGTACATGAGGCTGTGGCTCGGTGACTGTATCCTCCACCTCTAATTGGCTGTTTGCATTGATAGCTTCCTGGCAGGATACCTCAGATGGGTTTGGTCTCGCATCCAAACCCTCCTGAGCTCATTCCTAATCAGAAATATACCCCAGCCATTATATCCACACAGGTAGCACCAACACCTTGACCCACGACTGTGGAGTGTGTCAATGGAAATTATGAATATCCAAGAATAGCATGCGAGGTGGTAAAGTTGCAGAAACCCTAATATATGCCCATCCTTGGTGTCAGGAAGTCTGCGTAGGTGTAGGAATCCAAGCATTACCATCTTGTCAGCAGACAAGGGAAGATGCACCATATGCATCTGATTTATATTCTAAGGTGACTGCTCTTGTTCTTGGACAATCAGCATTTCACTTGACACATTCCATGGTGATTGGATACGGCCCCGTGTACACAGGATGCTGCTAAACATACATTCAGAGGCAGTTGAATGATTTTTTCCAATCGCCCCAAACTCGTTCAATGTTATCCTATGTGACCATAGGATAACATTCTCGTTTATTGCTATTTTTAGATAGTTGCGCTTAACAGCGTTTCGTTTGAAAGCAATAAAATGGCTTCAGACACAGAATATTTCCACGTTTCTGATGTCAAACGCGACTAAATGCGGTTACCCATGTTTAGCAGCGTTTCGTTTACAAAAAAAAACTTTTTTTTTTTCTAAACGCAATTGCGGCAAAATGCAGCTAAACGCGGTATGTAAACGAAGCAAAACTGACGTTTTAAAAGTGGGTTACTATCTGTCAAGTTTTATAATTTAGGAGCAGTTGTAAAAACGTCCCGTGTACATGGAGCCTCCTCTGTGGATATAAATTCTGGTTATGTTCCTATCACTCATTAGAACTGAAGAAATGGATTGGATAATGTCTTCAGAATTACAGAATGAGTCCAGTTGAATGTGATTAGCTACTTTAGGTAAAGCCTGTCATTTCTCACTAGTCTGTCCAGTTATAATTCACTTATACTGTACATCAGGGAAAACCTGAGTTGATTTTTTATCACTTAAAAATTCCCACCATGATCCTGATAAGCAGATCTGAACTAGGGAGTAAATGTCCAGCTCCCTTCATCCTGTTCTTGCCTGTCTATAATCCCGATTATACTGCGCTAATAACGAGCATGATGAATTTATTATAGTACTGTATAATGTCATCAATTTTACATCTTTATATATTGTACATTCACATCAGTCCCTGCCCTCAAGGACCTTACAATCTAAGGTTCCTAATTCACACACTGGGGTCAGTTTAGACAGGAGCCAATTAACCTGTCGGCGTGTTTTTGGAATTTGTGCGGAATCCAGAGTACCCACAGGTAACCCGCACAGGGAGAACATGTAAACTCTGTGTAAGTAGTGCCGTGGTTTGAATTTGAACCGACAACCCTAATGCTGCTTGATGGAAGTGCTAACCACTTGGCCACCGTGCTGCCCAAATGTACAATTTGAATTCCAAAAAAAATTGGGGCGCTGGGTAAAATCTACATAAAAACACAATGCGATGATTTGGAAATCTCATAAACTTGTATTTTATTCACAATAGAGAATAGAAAACATGTCTATTGTTTAAACCGGGAAAATGTACAATTTTAGGGGGTGGGGGGGGGGGGATGTTGACATTGCTGGCAGCAGCACGTCTCAAAACAAATTGATACAGGGCCATGTTTGTCAAGGTGTAACACACTCTTCTTTAACCACTTCAATACCGGGCATTTTCACCCCCTTCCTGCCCAGGCCAATTTTCAGCTTTCAGCGCTGTCACGTTTTGAAAGATAATTGCGCGATCATACAACACTGTACCCCAATAAAATGTTGATAATTTTTCCCCACAAAAAGAGCTTTGTTTTGGTCGTATTCGATCCTCGGTGGTTTTAATTTTTTGCGCTATTCACAAGAAAAGACTGACAATTTTGAAAGAAAACACTATTTTTAACTTTTTGCTTTTTTACTTCTACATATATTTTTGGTAAAAAATCGCAATAAGCGTATATTGGTTTGCGCAAAAGTTATAGCACCTACAAAATAGGGGATATATTTATGACATTAATTTTTTTTTTACTAGTAATGGCGGTTATCTGCGATTTTTGTCAGGACTGTGATATTACGGCGGACAGATCTGACACTGTTTTGGGACCATTGATATATATACAGCGAACAGTGCTATAAATATTCACTGATTACTGAATAAATGTCACTGGCAGGTAAGGGGTTTAATTGTGTTCCTTAGGGAGTGATTCTAACTGGGGGGGGGGGGGTTGGTGACCGATCGGTGTCCCTATGTACAAGGAAGACACCATCGGTCTCCTCTCCCCTGAAAGGACGTGGACACACACAGATTCATGTCCCTGGCTCTATAAATGGCAATCGCGGGTGCGCGGCAGACATCGCGGCCGCCAGGCACGAGCATCGGCTCCCGAGTGAGGCGGCAGGCGCACGCCCCTAGCAGCCGGGAAGCCAGAGGACCTCATATGACGGCCACCCAGGATGGCAGAGCCATTGACTATATGCGGGATGGGAAGAGGTTAAACAACTCTCTGTAAACGTCTGGGAACTGAGACCAGTTGCTAGAGTTTTGGGAGAGGAAGAGTTATCCCATTCTTGCCTGATATAGGATTCTAACTGCTCAACAGTCCTGGGTCGTCTTTGCTATATTTTTTGCTTCAAGATGCGCCAAATATTATAATTTGAAAGGTCTGGACTGCATACAGGCTAGTTAAGCAACCAGACTCTTCTACTACGAAGCCATGCTGTTGTCATAAATGCAGTATGCAATTTTGCATTGACCTGTTGAATTATGTAAGGCCTTCCCTAAAAAAGACATCTGGATAGGAGCATATACTGCTCTAAAACCTGGATATATCTTTCAGCATTGATGGTGCCTTTCCAGATGTGCAAGCTGCCCATTTCATACACACTAATGTACCCCCATACCATCAGAGATACCAGCTTTTGAACTGAACGCTGATAACAAGCTGGAAGGCCCCTCTACTCTTTAGTCCGGAGGACGCGGCGCCCATGGTTACCAAAAAAAGTTACATTTTGATTCATCTGACCACAGAACAGTTTTCCACTTTGCAACAGACCATTTTAAATGAGCCAGAGAAGATTACGCCTTTCTGTATCTTGTTCAGATATGGCTTCTTTTTTGCGTGATAGAGTTTTAGCTTGAATTTTTAGATGACACAGTGAACTGTGTTCAGACAGTGATTATTGGAAATATTCTTGACTTCCAGCAATGCCCATTACAGAATCGTGCCTGCTTTTAATTACAACGCCGTCTGAGGCCCAGAAGATCACGGGCATCCAATTTTGAGTTTCAGTCTTCTCCAGATTCTTAGAATCTTTTGATGATATATACTGTAGATGATATATTTAAGGTCTTTGCAATTTTACATTAGAGGTTGTAAAGTCAGAAGGTTTTTTTATCCTAATGCATTCTATGCATTAAGATAAAAAGCCTTCTGTGTGCAGCAGTGCCCCCCTCCCCTAATGCTTACCTGAATCCATCTAGATCATGCGATGTTGCAGGAATGTCTCATCCGCCCGGGACTCCCCTTCTCATTGGCTGAGACAGCAGCCTTGCGCCATTGGCTCCTGCTGCTGTCAAAGTAATTCAGCCAATAAGGAGAGAAAGGGGACAGGCCACGGCTCTGTGTCTGAATGGACACAGGGAGCAGTGGTTCGGCTTGAGTGCCCCCACAGGGCAGCTTGCTATGGAAGCACCTAACAAGAGGGAGGGGCCAGGAGCACTGAAGAGGGACCCAAGAAGAGGACGATCAGGGCTGCTCTGCAAATCCAGAGACTTTACAATCACTTTACAAACATTATTGTGAAATTGTTGGGCTTGCAGGCCCAGATTTGCTATGTATAATGTACACTCTATCGTAAACCTGTACTGTTGGTTTATATTACAATAACACTTTTTGTAAAATAAATTGTTGAACAATGTCCAACCTTTTCACAGATTGGTGAACCGCTGCCCATCTTTACTTCTGAGACACCGTGACTCTCTCTAAGATGCTCTTTTTATACCCAGTCATGTTACTGACCTGTCACCAGTTAACCTAATTAGTTGCAAAATGTTCTTCCAGCGCTTCCTTGTTAGTACCACTTATTTTACAGCTTTTTGTTGCCCTGCCTTTTTCTTTTAGATGTGTTTTTACACATTTCATATGGGTTTGACATTTTGAGATGGGTTTGTGAGATCTGCAAATCATTACTAACTTTTATGGAATTTTATTTGTAGAAAAACATGAAATGCTCCTTAAAGTTTGAAGGGTAACTCGACTTTCGTGGGGGGAAAAAAAGCAAATAAAGAAATACAATTGCGACACAAGTCATTATGCAATTCAATGCTATTAAAAATTACCTTTCTTTTTCAATCTGCAGCTGCTGTAATTTTCAGAAAATGCAATGCAATATGGCTACCTGGAGGTGTTCTGTACAGAGAATGTGCACAGAACGCCCCCCAGAAACATTTCCTGCTTGTGTGATTGGCTCACTGATTCTACACTAGTCATTTTTGCACGCAACAGGAAATCGCGTCTAAAGGGATGCAGGCCCAGCATATTTCCTCATTGGTGCCCTGCAGATGCACAGCTGATTGATAATTCTAAAACCACTCCCATCAGACTCACTTTCCCACAGGGGCACAGAGAAACACACAGGGATTTCTTCAAAAAAACAAAAGGTAGGAATCTGCAACAAAGTTAGTTAAAAATCATTGTTGTGTACATAGATCACCCAGAGGGAAATTTTTTTTTTGCTCAACAAAAGTGGAGTTGCACTTTAAGGCACGTGTTTTAGGATTGTAAAAAAAATGTTTAATTTCAATAACTTTTGATATGATTTACCAAATGATCTGAAATGTTCAGAATGTGTTGGCATAGGCAGAGTCTTCTATTGTGTTAAAGGCTCCCCAAAAAAACTACTCTTGTTGAGAAAAAAAACATTGCAAGGATTTTAAGATTTTTTTTTTTTGCAGATTCCTATCTTTTTTGTTTTTCTGAATAAATCCCTGTGTGCTTTTCTGTATCTATCTACTTTTTTTTTTTAACCACTTCAGCCCCGGAAGAATTGGCTGCCCAATGACTGGGCCATTTTTTGCGATTCGGCACTGCGTCGCTTTAATTGACAATTGCACGTTCGTGCAAAGTGGCTCCCAAACAAATTTGGTGGTATTTTTTAAAAAAAAGCTATATTTTTTACTTTTTAATATAATAAATATCCCCCATAAATGTATAAATGTAACAATCATAGCCAGTACGTTTCTAATGGGATGGTAATCCCACCTTGGGCTGCTAACCTCAAAATTACCCAGAGTCCTAGAGATTTTTCTGGGAATCAATTAGATTGTCTCTGTAACAGAGTTCTCTTATTGGCCAGTGCTCATTTTGGTATTTCCAGAAATCGTGGCAAAATTGCGGGTAATGTGAAAGGGGCCATATGGTAATGTACATAATTTGTGGGATATGAAATAAAATAATACATTGAGAGTACTTGGTGGGTATTTGGAGCTATAAAGGGGTACTTAAATACTTGTATATATCTATAAGTAGCGTTTAATGCTTGGCATACCATGACTCAAACTTTGTTCTAATAAAAGGTATTACATGTGGTGTCTCACTTTAATAACCAGCTTAAATACAACATTTATGATGCATCCATGTATAATTATATATTATGATATAAATAGACCTATCTATTCTAAACATACAATTAATACAAACCACACTCAAATAGAAATCGGCCCTTTAAAGTAAGGCCAGCTTTAAATAAATTAAACCAGACATGATCTTTAATCATTTTTTTTTTTTTTTCATTCAACCAGCTTGTTTGAACGAAAAAAAAAAAAAAAAAAAATTACCTTATTTCCCTGTCCACACATTTGTGTTATTGTATTCTGAGAATGGGGACGCTCAGAATACACTGATCAGCGTTACTGGCTATAGCCGGCAGCATTGATGGTTTGGGAAAATAAGACAGGTTGGTTGTACAGAAGTTAATCAGTAGATCGACTTCTGTACAACCAGTCTGTCCATACATGGATCAAAATTTGTCCGGTCCCTGCTAAACTGGCCAAATTTTGATCCATGCATGGCTGCCGTACAGGGGACTATTATCTTCCTAAACATACGATCATTTTTCGGCATGAAAAAAGTCGTTTTTAAAAAATGTCATTTAAAATCATTGTGTGTGTGTTTGTGTGTGTGTGTGCTTCACATCATTTTTCAGGTTCTGAAAAACGACAATTTCTTTTTTCCGAACATGCTGCCTTTTTTAACGACATTTTAAACGATGTAGTTTTTCAGGTTGTAAAAGATGATCGTGTGTGGGCTAAAACGACGTTAAAAACCCACGCATGCTCAGAAGCAAGTTATGAGATGGGAGCGCTCGTTCTGGTAAAACTACCGTTCATAATGGAGTAAGCACATTTATCACGCTGTAACAGACAGAAAAGCGCAAATCGTCTTTTACTAACACAGAATCTGCTAAAGCAGCCCCAAGGGTGGCGTCATCCGCATGGAACTTCCCCTTTATAGTGCCGTTGTACGTGTTGTACGTCACTGCGCTTTGCTAGAGCATTTTTTTTAAAACGATGGTGTGGACAACGTCTTTTTAATGATGGAGTTGGAAAAACTTTGTTTTTTCTACATGCCGAAAAACTTCATTTTTTTTCATACCGAAAAATGATTGTGTGTACTGGCCCCTGGAAGAAGTAATTTTTTTACGAAACGGACGTAGGGCGAGCGGCGCGCTGTCGTCACCCAAGCTCCGAAACGTTCCCCCAGTGGACGAGAGTTCTGTTGTACCGGCCGGCGTATTAAGATTCAAGGCGTTTTTAAACTGCATAACTGTAAGTGCAATTTTAACTTTTTAAATACATTTCTATACATTGAACACACTATGTGGAGCTATCACTGTTTCTTGCATGGTGGGCATCGATATTGCTGAAATATCTTGGGAAACGAGATCCATCAGGACTGCATATCTGACACTGCGAGATTGGGACCTATTAAATGCTGTTTCTGATCCCCTGTCATAAGGGATCGTGGGATTTCGGTAAGAGGCCAATCCATAAGTGTGGTGGAGGACACGTCACTTTTCTTTTGGACACGTTTTTTTGGTTTATAACCAATTCGTTATGTGGCACAGACGCACGGGTGTTTGATATTTTTCCTGCTATCTACGGACTTTCTACTGTCATATTTTGGACTGTACTTTAACCTATTCAGAGCCAAAGTTTATATTAAGTTGATGGTTTTGGATTTTTATCTCACTTGTTTTTGTTTTTTGGTTAATCATTATCACCATGATTGTTGAGGGTTCTTGAGGTGACTGCATGTTGCACCTTGGTGACCATTATAGGTGACATTTTTGACATGGCAGTTAGTCTTTTACACACATCACTTGAGACCACCCATTTGCATACGTTTGTGTCTGTTAAGGGCGGTTGAGGTAGCGCGATTTATATTTTTCTTACGCGGCATAAGTGTCTGTCTTTTTTATATAATCCTTTATCAAAGATTTATATAAAAAAAAAATCTTTTGATTAAACAAAAAAAAAAAAATCCTTTTCCGTCATCCATTGCTTCCAATAGCACGATGAAAAAACAGGCAGAAGCAATACATTTAGGGAACTACTAGTGCTTTTAAGCGCCAATAAATGCATTGACCTTTTTAGCTAATGCTTTAGCAATTTTCTTTTCTTGAACTCATGTGCATTCTTTTTTCGATTTTATATTTCTCACGATTCTCCCATCCTTGATTAGAAAATTGTTTGTTTTTCAAAACATTTCCAACATGCCCAATCATTCATATTCGATGGCTGCACGAAAATGGTGTGAAATTCGAACGAACATTTTTTGAAAATATTTTCTAAAGAAAATTATTTTGGAATTCGAACCATGTATGGCTGGCCTTAGACTTGCATTTAGAAGCTGGGATTAAACCAGGGCTGGACAATTCCCAGGAGAAGCTGGGTAGCTGCTCCTTATTACAGATAGCGCCTGACGTTTTCTCTATTTGTTGCCAATGTAGCCTTACGATATTGGCCAGTATGTTAAAGGCAGCCCTTCTCACTTGAGGTGCTGCATGAGCCCGTCAGGGGTGCCACGGCATCCTGATTGATAAACATCTCTTGGAATGAAGACCTTTCTGTTTTTTTTTTTTCCCGTAACTTTGAAAACCCCCATTTTAAATAAGTCTTCCTTTTTTCATAAATTTTCCTCCCATTTCTATTTCTTCTTCTGTCATTGTCACTCCATTGAGAGTTTGTGACATCATTTCTAGTTTGTATATGTCTATATAAATAGGTGTATAAGATGATTAAACATCCTGAAGTAGTCAGACAAAGGCCGGTTACGTATGTCCTAATTCACGGTGACTCACTTTTAATGTAAAAATAACTTCTTGTTAAGAAATCTTTGCTTGTACTGATGACTGCATTGATTCTCTCCCCATGAATCATGATAAATAAATTGCTTATGTCAGGCTGTTCTGTATTAGTCAAAATAGTTTGCTTGAAATGCTCACAGTAGATGGGAAAATTACTGCCTACTACCTGATGATGAAATTGTACTCTTGATTCAAAGACGGTGGCGATAAGGCTTGCAACACTTTCTAAGGTGTGTTTGATTACCAGCTCTGCGTAATATAGTAATCATTTGGTTGTCATCACAAAATCCTTTCATAAAAGGAACTAGGAAACACGACACTACACAGGAATTTAACACGACTCACTTTTCATTTCTGATTAATTCTATTATTTTTATTGGACATCTGTTCTTGATCTGTTTTTGCCTTTTCATGTTTTTGTTGTTTTAACACTGTCCGGCTGTACGCTTGCAGTTCTAGTTCTGTATATTGTTCCTGCTTCTTGGAATCTAGAGGTTGCATCAGGTGGAATAAACAGTTTAAAGAGGAACTGCACTCTGCTCGCATAATTTGTAATAAAAACATCTTTGCTATTCTGAAGCTTCCCTCCAACCACTTTGCATAATTATATATATATATATATATATATATATATATATATATATATATATATATATATATATATATATATATATATACTGTGATTCTGTACTGCCAAATATGCTGCAGAAATCTCCCTCCACTGAGTCTGGCTGCAGACATTTTAACTGTGGGCAGCTGAAGCTGCTGCCTGTTCACTTCCTGGATTTACACAGACACACGCACACAGGCACACCTCCAGCTCTGCAGCTTTTGGCAAACTCCCATGAGAGTGAGAGAGTGAGCTGTGCATGATGTCATAAGCCTAGGCTTTTTACCAGAAAAGAAACCGGAAGTGGGCTGTATAAGGTATTCGCTATCTTTTACTATACAAAGTTAAAACAATGAGCAGAAAATAAAATGGATGGAAAAATTACTGAAGTTCCACTTTAAGTTTGTTTGTTCTAAAGGCAGCAATAAATAGGGATTGAACATTGGCTCTGGTAGACAAGTGCTTTTTTTTTTTTCCTTTTTTAACCTATCAGAGTATGTAAACCTGAAATTTCATATTCCTGATATGGGCCTGCTGTACCATGTACTTGTATGAGAAAATATCCTGTTTTTTGTATTGCTTCCTTTTTATGTAAAATCCCAAATGTTTCTACTTTCTTATTAAAAACTGACCACACTAAGCAGGAGAACACAGCATTGTCAGTTCTCTAGCCTGCTCTCCTCCAATGATCAGACATGTCCTGACACCCCCCCCCTGCACAGCTTTAACTGACAATTGCGCGGTCGTGCGACGTGGCTCCCAAACAAAATTGGCGTCCTTTTTTTCCCACAAATAGTTTTCTTTTGGTGGTATTCGATCACCTCAGCGGTTTTTATTTTTTGCGCTATAAACAAAAATAGAGCGTCAATTTTGAAAAAAAAATGCAATATCTTTTACTTTTTGCTATAATAAATGTCCCCCAAAAATATATATATGTTTTCCTCAGTTTAGGCCGATACGTATTCTTCTACCTTATTTTGGTAAAAACCCTTTGCGCTATAAACAAAAAAATGTTTGTTCAATATTTTTTACTTTTTGCTATAATAAATATCCCCCAAAAATATATAAAACATTATTTTTTTTCCTCAGTTTAGGCCGATACGTATTCTAACTATTTTTGGTTAAAAAAATCACAATCATCGTTTATCGGTTGGTCTGCGCAAAATTTAAAGCGTTTACAAAAAAGGGGATAGTTTTATTGCATTTTTATTATTTATTTTTTTTACTCCTAATGGCGGCGATCAGCGGTTTTTTTCATGACTGCGACATTATGGCGGACAATTTTGACACATTTTTGGGACCATTGTCATTTTCACAGCAAAAAATGCATTTTAAAATGCATTGTTTACTGTGAAAATGACAGTTGCAGTTTGGGAGTTAACCACAGGGGGCGCTGAAGAGGTTATGTATGACCTCATCTGTGTTTCTAACTGTAGGGCGGTGTGGCTGTAGGTGTGACGTCATCGATTGTGTGTCCCTATATTAGGGAACACACGATCGATGACAGCGCCACAGTGAAGAACGGGGAAGCCGTGTTTACATACAGCTCTCCCCGTTCTTCAGCTCCGGGGACCGATCGCGGGACTCCAGCGGCAATCAGGTCCGCGAGTCCCGCGCCCACGGAGCTTCGGACCGGGTCGCGGGAGAGCGCCCCCACGGCTGGGCTTAAGGGGCCATGTATGTGGATGTGCCTAGTCGTGCCATTCTGCCGACGTATATCAGCGTGAAGGGGTCCTTAAGTGGTTAAAAAGGGAAAAACTGTTTATAATAGTTTTTTTATATCTCTATACACATGTTTTGCCTTTCATTTCTATTTTAACTCCCTGGCTCTGGCTGCTGCTGGTCTTTTAAGGAGTTCTCTATGCTGGAAGGCAGGCGGGGCTTATAGCCATGCGACAGCCAATCACGTCAGTCACATGATCGTTAAAGTTCCGATTGCTGTTTCTGTGGGTCGCTGGTCAATGTGCCGGGAGCGTACAATGCACACGCCCTCTCAGCACAGCACTGTCAGCACTATTGCACGCAAATATGCAGCCGCTCTGTGCCAAGACCCAGGCGCCAAGAGGCCACATATTTGCGTGTGCTTGGCACCAAGTGGTTAAACTGAATGGGTGTTTTTTCAAGGTGATAGTTTACATACACTTTAATCTGGCCATTGATGGATCAAAATGGTTCAGCAGGTCTATGAGCACGATGGTTGTACTGAAGTCAATCCATCGATCATTTTCAGTACAACCAGCCTGTCATGTTTTTTTCTTTTTGCCAGGTCACCGTGTTGTCGTATTTTGCCAGTGGGGAAGGCTCCCAGCCAGCAGAACACAATGGCACTGCGGGAGGGATTGTGTTGATGGGGGAATTTTGAGCAATTTTCTTTCCTTCACCTCATGGTTAAAGGAAAGAAAATTGCAAGGGGGGAAAAACCTTAGTGGGGCATCACCACACTGAAAGAGTTAAATGCTCAATAACTATAGAATTTCAAACAAATTTTCTTTTCATCCAGCCAGGACAAAAGCCATTCAGAATTGCTGGGCAAACATCCAGCGTGCATGAGGCCTTAGCCAGACAAAAGTAATTGCAAATAAATAAATATATTTTTTTCAAAAACAAGGTTGAAGTTTATGCAATTCTGGGAGTAAAGTGTAATCCTTAGATGTGGTGACTGCATTCGTTTTTTTTTTTTTTTTACTTGGTGATTCTGCCGGTACCACACTTCCTGCCCTAAATTGTAGTTTATTGGGACTACAGAACAGTTCCCACCTTCCTCACCTCCATAACATGTAGTACACAGAGGTAGCCTGGGCAGACGTTAACAAAGTGCAACAGGGGCACTATGTTATCAGCTCACCATGGAAAGTTACAAGCTCACAGGATTTATGGCAGGGTCAACAAATGTTTCTCTTATCGTCCATGGACGGAAACAGCTCCTTAAGTCTTGACAAGTGGGTTATGTTCCCTGTTTACAGGAGAGGACTAGGCAGAAACATGTTGGATCATTAAATACATGTTACATTAACAGAGTTGAACAGGGGGCGGTCCATCCAGACATAACCCTCCTCACTGCAGCTGCAGCCTTAGTTTCGTTCTGCCTAGCAAAGGAGAAGGACGTATGGCTCCCTTTGGGCCCAGCGCCTTGAGGATACATTTTCTTTTATTTTCTTTTATTTTAATTTTTTCTTAAAGAATCTTTTTCAACTGTCGGCTGAGAGACAGGCTGGATATTATAAATCCTTGTAGTCTTCTCAGTCCAATCAGCAAGCGTGGGCACACCTTTGCAAAGAGGCTTGGTCTGCCACGCCATAACCTATGACTCCTGGGGTGGCCGGTGAGCTTTGCTCTGAGGTCCACATATTAATGGGCTGTGGTTTTGTCTCACTCACAGTGGACCGGGCCGACAGCTACCTCCATTGCGGTTGTAGGTCTGTCAAGAATGCGTCAGTGAGTCCTCGCTCGGAGGTAAGTACAGTCCCTCCCGCTTAGGTGGGTTGGTACGGCTGGGCAATCCTGGGGTTTGGGGGTCCTCTTCTCCTCCCTTCCCTGCTCCTTTCCCTCTGCTGCATTGCAAACATTTGCCGCTGTCGGGGGGGCCCTCCCTGAGGGGACTGTGTCTGACCTGAGTTTTTTTTTTTGTGAGGTTTCTGTGTGTATTTTTTTTTTTTTTTTGAGGCTTTTGCTGTTTATATGCAGCGTTTTACCACCATTCGACCGGCTCTGGCGCCATTTTTGGGGTGGTTTTCAATTGCATTGAAAACTCCCATTGGCGGCCATTTTGCCGTAGCCGCGCTCCGAGGACGTTCGACGGCTATCTTGGCTGACCCCTAGTGCTGAATCCTACGGTGCACACAGGTCCCTCGAATGCCGCATGTCTCCTCAGTGTTTTTTCCTCCCCACACACCGTGTGCTGTGGGCGGATGGCGCACTGGGCAGTCTCCCCCTTGGTAAGTCCCCTGAGATACCCCCGACCAGCGCAGCGAGGGGGGTTTGCCATGAATAGGGCATTGGAGCTTCTGTTTTGTGGTAAAACACAATTGCATTTTATACATACACACTATGTGTATGTGTTGCTCTATTTGGGGTCAGTATCTGGTCCTTCCCCCTACATGTTTGTGATGGCAGTGGGTGCCTAATACCTGGGATTCCACAGATGTTTTTTACTGTTTGTCCTGGACACCTTGGTGCCAGGGTGGGGGACTGCGGACGGGCGGGGGTCAAAGGAGTGCCCCCCCCTTATCCCCTGGGGATTGCTCTGTCACAATGGAGCCATGGACCAGATACCTGGGGGTGCAGGATAAAGCACTTAGAGGTGCGCTTCTCACTGCTGTATGGGACTCCCTGTAGCTGGATAGTGCAGCTGGGTTTCCGCTGAGGGCTCAGTCTTTTTTGGGATCACACAAATCAGACCGCTCTGTGTAGGTTTTCCTTCTGTGCCCTTCCTTGCTAATTTTTAAGATGCGGAATGAGAAAAGCCACTGAGGGCTTTTGTAGTCCCTCACCGCCTGGCGGCTCAGTGCCCCTTGAGGGGAGCCTTTTTTTAAGCGAGTGGGCTTCTCCTCCAGTGGTGGACCCTCCGGGGGTCATGTATAGGTGACCACCCTCCCTATTGCGGGACACCCCCACTTGTATGCATTTGACTGAGAAGATCCGAAGTTCTGACCCGTTCCATGCCTATCATGCTGGGGTCTGTCTTGCGGCCTATTGTGGCCACTACTCTGGAATCCCAGTCGCTCAGAGTGAGCATGTTGCACCATACAGTGGAGGAGCGCCGACTCTTTCCCGAAGTTATTAGGCTAACAGACCTGTGGGTCCAGGGCCTTGTATATGTCTTTGGACTGCTGGTCTGCTGGCCAGGCCTCTAACATACGCCCTGACAGATTTACCCTTTTTGGGTGGGAGACCTTTGGGTCCTCGCTGGACGACATTATCAAGGATGTCACTGGAGGGAAGAGCGCTCTTCCCCCCCAGGCCTCCAGGGGAAGAGGCCCCGCCGTGGGCCGGGTCCTTCTTTTTCCACTCCAAAGCGGTCTTTTTTCGTCAGTTGGGTCCGCGGGCGAACCTCCCGGGCCGACAAGGGCTCAGCTGGGGGGCTGATCCGTCCCTGGGTGCGTAAGCCAATCGCGCCGGCACCCGAACCCGCCAATGTATGTAGCTTCCCCTGCCCGTCTCTGAGGTGGGGGGTCGCCTTTGCTGTTAACAGCACGGTGAACCTCCCTGCTCTCCGACAGTGGGTCTGCGAGGTGGTATCTTCGGAGTACTAGATAGGGTCCCTTCCGATCCACCGAACAGTGTCTGCCTTTGGGCAGTGTGGGACTTGCTAAGCTGAGTTGTGATTTTATCTTTTCCGCAGGACTAGTGGTTTGAGGGATTCAATCCAAATCTGCTCTCGGTCCCAAGGATGGGCATGGTCTGTCCGATTTTGGGCTTCAAGGGCCTAAAAGGCCTTTGTGAATGATGGGTAGGTCCTCTCGGAAAAAATCCATTCCTTCGGTAGGGTAGCCACTTGCACTTCGGTGCAGAAGGTCATAGGTACGACCCACCATGGGGCTGCTACCTGTATAGCTTTTAGCTGCGCTTCATCCGGGGGACTTTCTGGCGTCCTTGGACATTAAGGACGCATACATGCATGTTCCACTTTGCGCAAGTCACAGAGGTTTTCTGTGCCTCGTGATGGGGATGCCCACGGTCAGTTGTGGTCCTTCCTTTTAAACTGGCGCAAGCACCAGTGGTTTTCACCAAGGAGTTTTGCACTAACCTTGTTGGGACAGCGAGGCTTTGCCATCGTGGCTACTTAGACGACTTCCTGACTCGGAGGTTGTGTCTGTGGCTTTCCGGACCCTCCGTGAATTCTGGTGGGTGTTAAACATTTGGAGTCGGTCCTGGTTCCAGTTTGGAGTGCCTACGACTTCCGGACCCCCCAGGCGCCCTCACAAACCTAGAGGTTGGCGTCCGTTGTAATCTCCACACAAAGGAAGAAACCACCTCCCGGACGAAGGTCTTTTTTCCCCCTGGAGAACTTGCAGACTCTTCAGTCGGCAGTGATTATTGACATCACGCAATTGGTCTCTCAGTTTGCAAGCAAATCCTAGGTCTGTGGGTAGCCTCCTCCGAGGCGGTACCGTATGCCCAGTTCCATGCTCGTTTTTTTTTCCAGAGGGAAATGCTGTCCGAGTGGTACGAATCTCTGGTCTCTGAATCATCAGATTCAGGTGCGCCACCTTGTCAGTGTCTCTCTGAATTGGTGGCTGAGATCCCTGACTTTTTGGTCCGAGAGGTGGTTTCTTCCTTTGTGTGGAGATTACAACGGACGCCAACCTCTAGGGTTATGAGGGCGTCTGGGGGGTCCGATTGGCCCTGTCAGGGACTCACCTCTCAATTCCGGAATCCTTCCAGAGGGTTAAATCAGCGGCGCGCAATCGCGCACCGTCGTGTGCCTGTGGTGCGCGCGCGTGCGTTAACGGCTTGGCGTGCACGGCGGGAGCGCGCGCAGCGGGGCGCGCGCGTGCGCGCTGACTCCTTGGCGCCAAAACGGCTTTAAATGGACACTGACAGCTCCAGCACATTGCTGTCTGATCTACAGTCTCTGAACGCTGTTACCCTGAAGAAACCTGATTATCTGCTATCACCTATTTGACCCGGCTTGTTTGACCTTCCGCACCTCTCCGATCCTGACCTCGGCTGCTATCGACCTACCTCTGATTGATCCACTGTTGCCTGACCTACCTGCCTGCACAACGACTACTCTCCTGCTTATCCCATCTGAATACCTGAACTCTCTATTGTGATCCGGCTTGTTTTGACCCTGCTTCCGTCTGCTGTCTATTAACCAGCTTGCCTTCTCAGTTGTTGCTGTGAATCTTCTGTCAAGTGTCGCGGACCCTTCTTCCGGTTTCAGCTCCAGTCTACACTTCCAGCAGTGGTCTGCATCTACTCACCTATCCAGCCAGCCGGCACTCCTACCCCGCCAGGCTTCTGAGTCTGCTGTTCCATATCCAGCAGCTCACAAGCCGGAGTTGTAAGAGAGGCCTACTCCTACCACCGGGCTCTGGTTACCAGGTACGTGATACATAACAGGCCCAGAGTCGCTGGACTTGAGTGGACCTACTGCCACACAGCCCTATATGCGCCCGTTCTCGTCGGATCTCGGTAACTACCCAAGCTCGGGCCTGGTTAGTACCTGGGTGGGAGTCCGCCTGGAAATATCAGGTGCCGTAGACCTTGTCTACCGTTACTTGCCCTAGTACTGTGGGCGGTCAGGCTATGCCTCTCCTCGTGGTCGAGGGGGTTGCAAGGTCGTCCGATCTTGATTTAACCTGACAACGCCACGCTGGTGGCTTCGGGCTACCATCAGGTATACTGGCAGGCGGGCTACTGGAGTCGCCTGATGTTGAACCAGGACAACTGGTCTTGGCACATGGAGTCAACTCCCTTGCAGGAGGTGAGCCTCGCAGGGCATGGATCTCCTAGCCACTCGTCTCAGCCGCAGGGGTATCAAGGTTCGTGGCCAAATCTAGCGATCTGGTACAGACGTGCAACTTGCGCTTGTGGCCCTGTGGGGTCTGTCTCAGCGACTTTATGCCTTTCCCCCATTGTAGTTGTTTCCTCGGCTGCTCCACAGAGTGGAGGCTGAGGAATCCCGATTATTTTAATAGCTCCAGATCCTTGGTGCGCCGATTTCGGGCGCCTGGTAGCGGAGGTACCCTGGCGGTTGCCAGGGCACAAGGTCCTTCTGTCTCGAGGTCCCATACTTCCTCCTGTTGTACAGTCACTGACTTGCTCAACAGGGCTATTGGAAGCCAGACTTTAAGGGACCGGGGTCTGTGCGACTCGGTCACCTCAACAATGCTGAGGGCACAGTAGTCTTCTTCCGGTGGACCTACCGTCGCCTCTGGCGGACCTACATCTCTTGGTGCGAAGAGATGGAGTGACGTCCACGGACGTACCCGGGGTCCATCGGCCTGCTGTTTTTGCAGCTTGGTGGATCAAAAATTAGCTTAGAGCACCGTTTGGGGGCAGATTTCAGCCTTGGCTGTGTTCTTTCAGTGGCCTTTTTGCAGCCGTTCCCCGGTGGGTACCTTTTTTTGTGGAGGGGGCTTGTCCTATACCTTCCCCCCCTTGGCCCATCTCTTTCCCCATTAGTTTTGACTCTGGCGTTCTCGGTTCTTCAGGAATCTTCCTTTTGGAAACCTCAGAGAGATTTTCTCTTGACACTATCTCAGAAGTGGCCCCTTTTAAGTGGCCTTTACCTCTGTTAGAGGGGTTTCTGAGTTGGCGCTCTTGTCTTGCAAGCTGCCATGTTTAATCCTTCATAGCCTTGGGTGGTGGTGCGTCCGCGACCTTCCCTTCTTCCGAAGGTGGTTTTGGCTTTTTTGCCGGAATAAGGACATTGTTTCTCACATCCTTCTGTCCTCGGCCGCCGCATCCTACGGAGGTTGTCTTTCATACTTTAGGCGTGGTACGCGCTTTGCGGGTGTACCAGCCTGCTGCAGCTCTGTTTCGAAAGATCTGACTCTTTTGTGTCGGTGTCTGGTCCACAGAAGGGACTGGCAACCTCGTTGCCCACCATTTCTTGGTGGATCAGGTAGGCTGTCATACAGGCCTATGTTCTTAAGGGGCAGGTCCCCCTTTCCTGGTCCGACAGCACGCGTCGGTCTCAGGTGTGCGAGGCCGCGACTTGGTCGTCCGTTCACATTCTTTCCAGAATTTACATTTTTTGCTGTGAGTGCATCTTCTGATGCTTCTTTCGGCCGCTAGGTTTTTGCAGGCGGATGTTTAACGTTGCACCTCCTCTTTTGAGGAGCTCTGCTTGTTTTGGGGTGAAGTTAAGATTGGTTTTACTGATATATTTCCCACCCCTCGTTTTGACATTGCTTGGGGACGTCCCACTTGTCAAGACTTAAGGAGCTGTGTCCGTCCATGGACGATAAGAGAAAATAGGATTTTTTGTACTCACCGTAAAATCCTTTTCTCTGACGTCCATGGACTGACACAGCTCCCACCCCTCCTTTTTAGGTTTGTACTGCTTGTTCCGAACTGAGGCTGCAGCTGCAGTGGGGAGGGTTATGTCTGGGCGGGGCTGTTCAACTCTGTTAATGTGTTTCTGCCTAGTCCTCTCCTGTAAACAGGGAACACAACCCACTTGTCAAGACTTAAGGAGCTGTGTCTGTCCATGGACGTCAGAGAAAAGGATTTTACGGTAAGTACAAAAAATCCTATTTTTTTGTACTAATTGAACATGCGCAGCATATCTTTCAGTGATATAATAAAAACTGAACTCCAACCAAAAGAAACAAGATAAAAATTAATAGCCCAATAAAAGATCAAAGAAAACCAGGTAATCATGGATTCTCCCCAGCCTGTGACTGTACAATCATACCAGTGCAGTGATGAGATCATCTCGCATTCCAGCATATCTCACTGCTTACTCTTCTTTTTTTTTTTTACTTGTCACTACACAGCAGCATTTTGTTTTGTTACACACTGGAATAAAAAACTTTTCTTCTACAGGAGTTTTGTGTTCTGCCTGTAGAAGCAACTCAATGTTATCCATGTGTCCATGCACATTAGGACGTTAAAGCGGGGGTTCACCCAAAAATAAATTTTTAACATTACATTAAGCCGAGTTGTCCTAATGACAATCGGCTGTTTTTTTTTTTTTTTTTCGTACATACCTTATTTCACTGCCGCCTCCGGTATGTCTTCTCCGGGACTGGGCGTTCCTATCTGATTGACAGGCTTCCGACCGTTGCATACTACGCATCACGAGTTGCCGAAAGAAGCCGAACGTCGGTGCGGCTCTATACGGCGCCTGCGCACCGACGTTCGGCTTCTTTCGGCAACTCGTGACACGTAGTATGCGACGGTCGGAAGCCTGTCAATCAGATAGGAACGCCCAGTCTCGCAGAAGACGTACCCGGAAGCGGCGGTGAAAATAAGGTATGTACGGGAAAAAAAACAAAAAAAAAACAGCCGATTGTCATTAGGACAACTCGGCTGAATGTAATGTTAAATTTTTTTTTTTTGGGTGAACCTCCACTTTAAGAGGCATATTTTGAGTTAAACGTTTAGCCTAGGTTCACATTGGAGCGATTTTAGAGATCAAATCGCATGACAAGTCACCGCCTATTGGAGGCAATGGCACTGTTCCAATCGGTGCGACACAAATTTTGTGGCGAAGCACCGATTTTGCAAAAGTAGTTCCTGCACTACTTGTGCCGATTTCAGGTGCGACTTCAATAGAAATCTGTGTATTAAGCCACCCAGATGTCGATCAAGTAGCACCTGAAATCAGTAGCGCAATTTCAAGTAGCATAAATGTGAACCAAGGGCTCAGAGGCATAAAAAAAAAATTCTAATTTGCGTTTGATTGGAGCTTGGAGGCAGAAATAAAACTTAAAATTCTCCTAAACTCGTCTAATTCGTTTTCCTGTCACAAAAATAGAGAACCTGCTCTCAATCTTTTCTTGGCAGGAATTCTGACAAAAAAAGTGTGATGGAGCATACACACGGCCGGAATTCCTGACAAAAAGCTCACATCACACTTTTTTGGCGGGAAAACTGATCGTGTGTAAGAGGCATTACAGTTTGGGTGCTCCTGTGCATGGTAGGAGGCTGGTATCAGCACAATTGGAGTTATTTATGTGGGTTCTATGTAAAAATACACCTAACTGCTTTTGTAACAAATACACAATTATTAAATTAGGGTTCCTGTATGCCCAGGGTTCAGTCAGCGATATGGGGAACCAATTATAGCATGTAGGAGGCAGGAAACAGTACATTGGCTGCACTCCTGGAAATCTGATTACTGCACAGCCAAGGCAGCATCTAATTGTTATGTAACAGGATTTTATATAATGCTGCTTGGTTTTTGAATGAAAATATGCCTTGTTCTGAACTATATTTTGTCTTCATTATTACTGAATGCTTGTTACGATATTTAAAAAAAAAAAAAAAAAAATTTAAACTTTAAAAAGAAACCCTTTTTTTTTTCTCTTTTTATTCTTTGACTGGGCTGATGATATCACAGGATCTTACTATTTTCCGGCAGCAGTATGTAATGGCGTGTGAGCCCAGTCTGTGTGATTCTTTCCTGGGGGCAGCTCCATGACAGTCAGGGCTTCTATCTGGTAAGAGCCCCTGATTACCACATATGGTGTGTCACAGAAGATTCATTATCTGTCACTTGGTGGAGGAACACAATTTATTCATTTTGGATTAGTTTGATATTATATATGGAATCTTTTTTTTTTTTTTTTTCTACCAATTTAGTATTTTTTATGCACATTGCACTTTTCATGTTTAGTGTATGTAGCACGTATTACACTTTTATAGTTGGTGTGATTATAAGTTTGTTAGACGTTTTATGAAAAAAAAAAGAAGTTTGTTAGACGTATTCATTTAATCAGTGAATTTGTCATATACTTATTTTTTTTATTTTTTTGCACTTTAATCAATATTAGTGTGCTTTATCACTCATGAATTGATTTGCACAATTGTTTTTTTTTTGTATGCCATTCTGCCTGGAAGACTAAAAAACGCAGTGCATTTGGGGGTGCAGGAATCGCAGGGAAATCATCCTTTTGACTATGCTATTTCAATGCAATTTCTCTGTGGGCCATGTTTTGAAAAAGGTGCATGCATTCAAATGAATGGGCTATTGTGACCAAGCAAACGTGGCCTGCACACATGCAAAGGTATGAACCAGGCCTTAGGCTAGGTTCACATGTGTACAGGTGCAGGAATTCATGTAAATTGCATGCATACCCGCATGAAGCCACACACAATGCGGTGCTTTAAAGAGAACACGTGGGTAAAATGCGGTGCTTTAAAGAGAACACGTGGGTACCATTAACTCTTAATGGCATCCCAACACGCTGAAAAACATGGTGCGGTTTTCCATACTTGAGAGCGCATGGAGCATTGATGTGGGAGGTGGCTTTTTATGAATGGATTGAGTAAACTATATTTCTATTTTAAATTACACTATAAATTACTTGCTTGTCTTTTGCATTTCACATTTATCTAACATACCTGGTGTCCTTACATTTATGTCCTTTTAAATGATATCGGCTCTTTTCTTACACAACTGCATCTTGGTAGGTTCTGTGTGAATCTGACCATGTATTGACCTTGTCATTTTCACTTGTTCAGCAGGGTTATTTGCCAATTTAAGAATCCGTACAGTTTGTGTCCTTTTTAGCAGGTATGGGATTTCCAATACTATGTCAAGCAAGGGCATTTGTAACCTAATGCACACAGTTTCATATGACATGTATGGCTGGGAAAACAGAAAAAAAAAAACATGGATGAGACGCTCCAAACAATCGGATGTTTTACATTACTATTTATTTTTCTAAATAGTTTTGCAAATTAAAAAATATATATATTTCTTAAAGGATAACCCAACAGTTATATTCAATGTTAGTAGATCTAAAATGTAAGCCAGGGAAAGTAGGATTTTCCTATTTTAAAGTATAATTAAACGTTTTAGATTTGGGTAGATTCGAGGATTTTAGTGCTGTCTGTGTCCCTGTTGGGGAGATCCACGCTCTCTGCTTGTCCAGTTTACTATTTTCATTGAAAGTGAAAGTGAAAGTAAAAGAAAATCCCCAAAATTCGGGTGACACCAGAACACTAATAGAGGGGAAATCTAGCCACACAACCACACAGAGAAGCCCAAAATCCAAAGAACCCCCTTGGGCTTTTTAGGGGCATTCATTAGGCATCTATTTTCCTGACTATGTGTCACATTTATCGAGGGGTATGGCGGTGATCAGGACGCTGGCATGGGGTATGGCGGTGATCAGGACGCTGGCATGGCATATGGCTATTGCAAATGACAGTGATCAGGACCCTGGTAAGGCATATGGCGGTGATCAGCACACTGATATGGTGCTGATCAGGATGCTGGCATAGGGTATGGCGGTGATCAGGATGCTGATATGGCTATGTGGTATGGCAGTGATCAGGGCGCTGGTATGGGGTATGTCGGTGATCAGGGCGCTGGTATGACGGTGTTACTGGCAGTACTAGGTGACAGGTGATGGGGGCTGGCTGCACTGTTTATTTGTAGGCAATTTCTTTCATTGTTCACTATGCGATTTGCTGTGATTGGACACAGCGATTATCAATTTAATTGTTCCTGTACCCGATAATGCAGGGTTCGACAAAACCCGGGCGCCAGGTTGCAATTGCGACTAGAATTAGTGACCTGGAGTGGCACAGCTAGGGTATCCTGTGCCTCCGTGCGCCCCCACCTCCCCTACCGCGGGATTGCGCCGGCCGGTAATTGAGGCCTCGACTTTGCGCCCTTCTGCAGGCCTATGGTTCGTTCTGTGATCTGGTGCCATTTTGCGGTGGCTGTTGGTATGACAAGACAATCAGCAATGCTAATGGAGCTTCCCTTGTCTGTTTTCACTGCCATCTCCTTCCCTCTAATTAGAACCCCCAAACATTATATTGATTTTTTTATTCTAACCCCCTAGAGAATAAAATGGCGGTTGTTGCAATACTTTCTGTCACACCGTATTTGCGCATCTGTCTTAAAAGGATACTTTTTGGGGAAAAAATACACTTTTTTTAATTAAAAAAATAAGACACCAGTAACGTTAGCCCAATTTTTTTTATATTGTGAAAGATAATGTTACGCCGAGTAAATTGATACCCAACATGTCATGCTTCAAAATTGTGTCCGCTCGTGGAATGGCGACAAACTTTTACCCTTTAAAATCTCCATGGGCGACGTTTAAAAAATTCTACAGGTTGAGTTTTTTGAGTTGCAAAGGAGGTCTAGGGCTAGAATCTCGCTCTACCAATCGCGGCGATGCCTCACGTGTGGTTTGAACACCATTTTCATATGCGGGCCCTGCTCACGTATGCGTTCACTTCTGTGCGCGAGCTCGTTGGGACGGGGCGCGTTCCTGGCTCCTAATCTTTTTGCCTTTGACCTGTTAGAGAGATTTCCCTTTTGTTTGCCTGTTTGATGGCAGCGCAGGAAGGTAAGGGGAATATCTTTAGGGCCTAGGTAGAAGTAACTTGCAGTGCTTTTACCAATCCTCTATCAAGAGTGTTAACTTGCTGCATTCTGGCCTGGTATTCGAACTGTACAGTAGCTGAAAGGCTGCTCTTCAGAGGCTCGTAAAATCTGCGCAGAGTGTAGTGGGCTGTTGGTTTGTCTCAGTAGACAAAATTTATCGGTCACACTGTATCAGGAGAGCCGAGAGGATAGTGAGCCTGTCCCATCCCGGACATCATCCTTTTGAACTGTTGCCATCTGGCAGACGCTTCAGAAACATTAAAATGAGGACAAATCGCTTTAGGGCCAGTTCACACCAGATGCAGTTCTGTTCAGTTCCATGTGCTTTTTTTCTGCACAAAATGCATGCACAGTGTTTTCCATGTATTCCAATGGCTCTGGTTCACACCATGCAGTCAGTTTCCTGGTCAGTTTCTGCATCGGAAATTGACTGCATGGTGTGAACCAGAGCTATTAGAAGACATGGGAAAACACTGTGCATGCATTTTAAGTGCAGAAAAAAAGCGCACGGAACTGAATGGAACTGCATCTGGTGAGAACTCGCCCTTAGGCAAAGTTTTTCCTCAAGAGCAATCAATTAAAGGAACACTAAAGAGAATTTTTTTCTCTCTTGTGTTCATGGACGGACACAACAGCTTATTCTTGACAGTAGGGGTATTAGCCTTCTATAAGGAGAGGACGAGGCAGAAACATGTTAAAGTGTTAAATCAACATTAAACTGTACAGTACCACCCAGGGGGCTGTCCCTCTGGGTACAACCCCTCTCCCTGCATCTGGCAGCTCAGTTTTTTTCTGCTTAGCATAGAAGGACCTGCCTCCCGGTGGGCCCTTTTGGTCCTGTGGATTTTTTTGCTTTTTTCTACCTTTTCTCTACTTTTTTTTTTTTCTCTACCTTTTTGGATCCTGAGATCTATCAACTGCCGGCTGGGTGACGGGCTGGATATCTAGATCCTTGTAGTCTCCCCAGTCCGGCCATCGAGCGTGAGCAGGCCTTTAGCTACGCGCTGGGTCGGCCACGACATGCCCCATTGCTCCAGGGGTGGCCGGTGAGCTACATGCTCCAGGGCACACATATGACCAGGCTATTACTGTCCGTGTCAGTGTGCCGTGGCCGACAGCTACCCCCGTACTGCTTGGGTGGTGGGTCTGTCCGAAATGCATCCAGCAGTCCTTGTAGGTTGGGTAAGTAGTGTTCCGCCTGTTTTGGCGGGTTGGGACAGCTGGGCATTCCTGGGAGGTCGATTAGGGTCTCTCACCCTTCCTTTCCTCTCTCCCTGTCCTCTCCTCCCCATGTGTTGTAGTGGCTGGGCCTTGCTGTGTACTGGCTGGGGGGGGGGCACTGGGAGGGCTCCACTTCTGACTGTGTGCTGCACTATGTATCGGGTCCGCTTTCTGAGGGGGTGTGCTGCTCTGTGTGGGGCCCAGAGTGTTCGCTGCCATTTTTCTCTGAGGTGTCTGGGGCATTTTCTTTTGGTATACAGTGGCATCCATTTTCTTGTGGTCTTAATCTCGTTTTTGGCCTCTAGCGGTGCATATGGCTCTCAGAACGGCACAAACAGAGGAAAAAAAATCACTTCAGAGAGAGTGACACAGGCGGCGGTGTAGGAACACCTCACTCACTGGATTGAGCGGACGGCGCTCTGTGCAGTGCCTGGGTCAGGGTGGTGAATCCTCCGTGGGTCCCCTTGGTTCTGTGCAGCTGGGAGGGTGGACTTTGTGAACCTGGTCTTAGGTCCCTATGGGTGTCAGGCGAGTGGGTCAGCATGGCGCCAGTAGCTGGCGTTTTCTTCCTCGGACATACCTGTATTGGCTACCGGTGCCCCTACACCTGCTGTGCCTGTGGACGCTATGTTGGCAGTCCTGGAAGCTCTTGTTGCTAGGGTGGAAGCGGTGTGCGGGAGCAAGGGTAAAAAAAAGCTCTTGTTGCTAGGGTGGAAGCGGTGTGCGGGAGCAAGGGTAAAAAAAAACTCCCCCCACCATCCTCTGGGGAAAGTTCTAACTCAGATTCGGGCCTGGCTGTGACTTGGGACCCCTTTTCTGAAGTGTCAGAATATGCGGACCAGGACCATTCGGACATTGAGGAGGACTCTGTGTCCGGGTCAGAGCAGGAGAAGGCGCTTGTTGGAGCACTTATCACCGCAGTGCGGGAAACCCTCAAGCTGGAGGATGCAGCTGGGGCATCTACTGAAGTGTCTGTCCCTTTTGGGTCGCACAAACCGACCTGCATTACTAAGCGTTTCCTTATGTATCTTATTTTAAAACGTTTTTATAGACAAGGAATAGGAATGACCGTAGCGGGTCTTTTCGGTCCCAAAACGCATGGCGGCCCGTTACCCTTTTGAAGAGAGCCTTCTGAACAAATGGGCATCTCCTCCGGTGGTGGACCCCCCGGTATCCAGGTTGAACAAGTTCACCACATTTCCGGTAGAGGGGACCCCTGCTTTTAAGGACCCTACAGATAGGAGGTCGGAAGCTGTGACCCGGTCCATGTTCACCATGCTGGGGTCAACCTTATGACCAGTATTGACTGCGGCACTGGTGTCACAGACTCTTACAGAATGAGCAAAATTGCTGCACCGTGAGTTGGAGAAGCAACAGGCTTCCCCGGTCTGTGTGGAACTGGCCGACCAGTTAGTACATGGCCTTAAGTATGTCTGCGATGCAGCCCTGTATACAGTTCCCTTGCTTTCCAGAGCATCAGTATCTACTGTGGTACTACGTCGCCTGATTTGGCTTAAGTGTTGGTCCGCGTACCAGACATCCAAGAAAGCTCTGGCGGATTTGCCTTTCAAGGGTGAGAGGCTATTTGGAGCCTCGCTGGATGACATTCTCAAGAATGCCACTGGGGCTAAGAGCACTCATCCAGAAAGGGTAAGGAGCCACGCTGTAGGCCAGGGCACCCCCTTTTCCGTGCACAAGCGTATTTTTCGCCTGCCCAGAGCTGCAGGTAAGCGTTCCCAGGATGTTAAGGTGCCTGCTGAGGGACAAGGGCGTTCCTGGTTTTGCAAGCCTGCAAACAAATCTGCGACAGCATGAAGGTTTGCACTTGGGTGGGGGGTCGGCTTCGCAAGTTTGCAGCTCAGCGAACTTCCCCGCTTTCGACTAGCGGCTTTGCAAAGTGGTTTACTCGGGGTACAAGATAGTTTCTTTCTTGCCCATCGAACAGTTTTCTCCCCCCCCCCCCCCCCCTACCTTCAGCTTCCTCCGTCTCTTCGGGATTCCCTGTTAAAGCAGTGCAGGAACTGCTGGGGCACGGGGGTGATACTGCCCGTGCAGTTGATGGAAGGGTTTCTGGCTTTCTACTCATGCTGTTTGTAGTCACTAAGAGGGACAGGGTCTGCCCAGTCCTGGATCCCAGGGACCTCACCTGCTTGTAAAGGTTCAGGATGGAATTGGTGCGCTCTGTAGTCGCGGCACTCCATCCGGAGGTTCCAAAGAAGGAGGGGGCCCGACCAATCCTGGATCTCATGGCCCTCAAATGCTTTGTAAAGGTTCAAAAGTTCAGGATGGAATTGGTGCGCTCTGCAGTCGCAGCACTCTATCCGGGGGATTTTCTGGCGTCCTTGGACATCAAGGACGCATACTTGCAAGTCCCCATATTTGTCAGGCATCAGAGGTTTCTCCGCTTTGCGGCCGGGGGACGACCACTACCAATTGTGGCTTTGGCATCGGCACCAAGGGTTTTCACCAATGTGCTCGCCCCAATTTTGGCCTTATTGAGACAGCGGGGAATCGATATTGTGGGCTATCTGGACGACCTTCTTCTGAGAGCTGCGTCAGACTCATAATTAGAGGGGGATGTGGCGATTGCCAGTCAGACCCTTCAAGAATTTGGTTGGGTGCTGAACTTCCAGAAGTCAGTGTTGGTGCCGACTCGGCGCCTGGAATACATAGGCCTGGTCCTAGACTCCTTGGAAGCAAGAGTTTTTCTTCCGATGGACAAATTGAAGACTTTTCAGGCGGCGGTGAAGCTGTTGGCATCCCGCAGATGGTCGTCACTACGTTTTTGCATGCGAGTCCTGGGTCTCATGGTAGCCTCCTTCGAGGCAGTACCATATGCTCAATTCCACACGAGTCTTGCAGCGAGAGATCCTGTCCAAATGGGACGAATCTCCGTTGTCCCTGGATCGTCAGATCTGGGTGACCAAACTGGTCAGGGCTTCCCTGGTCTGGTGGCTGAGATCTCTGGCCCTTCAGTCTGGGAAGTCGTTCCTTCCCTTTCTCTGGATGGTGATAACGACAGACGCCAGCCTGACCAGTTGGGGGGGGAGTCTGGGGTGTTCGGTCGACACAAGGTGGCTGGACGCAGGAAGAATCCCACCTGCCGATCAATGTGCTGGAGCTTCGAGCGATCAGGTATTGCCTCTCCGTATGGTCACAGAGTCTACAGGGGCGTCCGGTCAGGATCCAGTCGGACAACGCCACGGCAGTGGCGTATGTCAACCATAAAGGGGGAACGGAAAGCTCGACTGCATCTTCAGAGGTCGCTCACATCCTGCGGTGGGCAGATTGGAGCGAGCCGGCTTTATACATTCCTGGCGTAGAAAACTGGCAAGCGGATTACCTAAGTCGCTAGATTGTTGGGCCGGAGAGAGTGGTCGCTACACCCGGATGTATTTCAACTCATTTGCCAAAGATGGGGCACGCCAGATGTAGATCCCATGGCTTCTCGACTCATTCGGAAGGTGTTGAGGTTTGTGGCCAGGTCAAAAGACCCCTGGGCAGATGCTACTAACGCGTTGGTGGCTCTGTGGGGGCAGTATCTCACTCACCTTCTCACTCACCTTCTTCACAGTATGCAGACCGAGGGGAATTCCGATGATCCTAATTGCTCCTGATTGGCCGCTGCGTCCCTTGTACGTCGACCTAGTGCATTTGGTGGCGGATGCTCCTTTGGTGTCTACCGATGCGAGAAGACCTTCTGTTGCAAGGTCCCATACTTCATCCTGCTTTACAATCGCTGGCTTTAACGGCATGGCTGTTGAAAGCCAGGTGTTGAGGGACCGAGGCCTGTCGGATTCGGTAATTTCTACCATGTTGAGGGCTCGGAAATCATCCTTTTGGAAGATTTATCATCGGATGTGGAAGGCTTGTGTGAGGAGATGCGGTGGCTTCCACGTGCTTATTCGGTTTCCAGGGTCCTGTTTTTGCAGCGTGGAGTGGACCAAAAGCTTAACTTGTACTATTAAGGGGCAGATTTCAGCTTTGGCTGCCTTCTTTCAACGACCTTTTGGCAGCTCACTCACTGGTGAGTACGTTTGTGCAAAGGGTTCGACATGTGGCCCCTCCGGTCCATCCACCGCTGCCTCCGTGGGACTTAAATTTTGTCCTCTCAGTACTTCAGGAACCCCCTTTTGAAAACATTAGAGAGATTCCCTTGTTGATGCTCTCTAAGAAAGTGGCCTTTTTAGTGGCTATTACGTCGGTCAGATGGGTTTCTGAGCTGGCGGCCTTGTCTTGCGAGCCTCCTTATCTGATTCTCCATAGGAATAAGGCAGTGCTGCGCCCGCAGCCTTCGTTTCTTCCGAAGGTGGTTTCAGCCTTTCATCTAAATGAGGACATTGTACTTCCATGCTTGTGTCCCCGGCCGTCGCATCCCAAAGAGGTTGCGTCACATTCCTTAGACGTGGTGCATGCTCTGCGGTTGTATCTGTCTGATAAGATATAAAATAAAATATCTTATCTCTTCGAGGAGAACGCAGAAACCAGCAAATAACTGGAAATTTGAACCCTTCTCCAATTTACTAAAAAAATATGAGAGAGGGGGGGGGGAGAGAGAGAGGGGGGGGGGGAGAAAGTTTCTACAAGCATTTGAAACCTGGGCAGGTTTTCGTCAGGCAACCTGTGTATGTTTTCACAAAGGTTTGCTGTTAAATAGCATCACATACACATCTGATTTATATCACACTCAGTGTCGAGGGTTAAAATAAAATGCAGGATGCCAGATTTTCATGTTTTATGAGACTATACCTATATTCTCTGTGTGTCAGGTTTTTGCATAATGCCTTCAACAACAAGAACTTGTCATAGGCTAGACATCAGAGGTCCTTGCTGATAGAACAAGGTATCTTGCTGACATGCTGTACCCCGAGGACCCGTGTAGTATACTGTAGATGAGCATTGCTCACCGCCCACGTACACTGCCTTCAGCTAGTATTAAACTCCAACTAAAGAGTTGTTTTTCAGTTTTGAATACAGTAATGATAAGTTATACCTTCTGTCAAGTTTATATGGCCATCTGTGACTCCATTGGAGCGATTTCCCTTCAGTTTTTATCACTCACAGCTATACAAGAAATACGAGGAATAGGGATCACTGGGCGAGAAGACACAGGCAGCAGTAAAGACCTTACACGACTTTTGACCTTTCCTTGCTATTGTATAAAAAATACAATTGTTACATTCTGTCCCAATTGGAGCAATTTATCATCAATCTTTGTTCCTCTGACCCCTATCACTAGGTCAGAAATAAAGGGGAAAACTCCCCAGTGGGTTTACGAATAGCAATAAAAACTTCCCAAAGGCCTTTAACCCTTGTAGGTTCTATGCAGAATTTGGGCTTTATTTCTATTTTTTTATAAATCCATAAATGCATCAAATTGGTCCTGAATGCAAAAATTTGAAGATTTGCTGTGTTACCGTGAAAATTTAGAAAGGGTTATTGTGCCTAAGCGTTACCATATAGGATTGAAGTCCTGAAAATTAGCAGTAAACTTTCTGTTATTTGTTTGCCTTGACGCTCCAATGCTCATAGCCTTTTATCTCTGTATATCTTCAATGTGAGATCTAGGTCACTTTGCCTGACTCCGTTATATTAGATTTGGGTGTCCATTTATGAGACTATGAACAGTGGTGATCCCGAGGATCGCTGCTGATCTCCGCTTATAAACGGTTTATGAAACAGAGCTGATGTCTCCCCCAATCATCTCCACACCGAGAATCCGTCATTGTCTGACACAAACAGCCAGTTTATGAAGCTGCGATCTGAGCACCTTACTGGCGATCTGTGTCAGAATTCACACTCACCGATTCATCAGGAGAATCGGGGAGTGAAGAGAGAATCCCTGGGGAAGCGGGAAGATTATTAACTTTCTTCTATCTCAATCGGACCCCCCAAGGCAGTAACCATGTCCCCCTGAATTTCTGGTACTGAAATCTTGTTAATTCCAACGAGATTCCAGTACCAGGGGGTGTTCTCTACTGTTTGAAGCGTTTGTAGATCGCTTCACTTCATAAAAGGAGAATCGATTTACACCACTTAAGAAACAGGCATCTAGAGGAGAAAAGATCTAGAATAGAGAATAGAGCAGTGGATATTTTCCATTGCTTCATAAACGGACACCTTGGAGTGAGATTTTGTGCTCTCAGAAGCCCTGCCTCTACCAAGATGCCTGCCTCCACCCAGACGCAGTGCACAAGGCATGGTCTGCAATGGGCAAAGAAGAGCTGCAGGGAGGCCATGGATAAAACTGTGGACCGGTCTTTTGCTTTCTTCCTGCTTTATTTTAGAGAATATCATCTACAGGCTTCTTTAACCACTTCAGCCCCAGAAGCTTTTACCCCCTTCATGACCAGGTCATTTTTTGCGATATGGCACTGTGTTACTTTAACCACTTGAGCCCCGGCCCATTTGGCTGCCCAAAGACCAGAGCACTTTTTGCGATTCGGCACTGCGTCACTTTAACTGACAATTGCGTGGTCGTGCGACGTGGCTCCCAAACAAAATTGACTTCCTTTTTTTCCCCCACAAATAGAGCTTTCTTTTGGTGGTATTTGATCACCTCTGCGATTTTTATTTTTTGCGCTATAAACAAAAGAAGGGACAATTTTGAAAAAAAAGCAATATTTTTAACTTTTTGCTATAATAAATATCCCCAAAAAATATATATAACTCCCCCCCCCCCTCATTTTAGGCCGATGCGTATTTTTCTACATATTTTTGGTAAAAAAAATCACAATAAGCATTTTGGTTTGTGCTAAAGTTATAGCATTTACAAAATAGGGGATAGTTTTATGGCATTTTTATTAATATTTTTTTTACTAGTTATGGCGGCGATCAACGATTTTTATCGTGACTGCGACATTATGGCGGACACATCGGACACTTTTGACGCCATTTTGGGACCATTGTAATTAATACAGCGATCAGGGCTATAGACATGCACAGATTGCTATAAAAATTACACTGGTAGTGAAGGAGTTAACCAGTAGGGAGCGCTGAAGGGGTTAAGTGTGTCCTAGGGATGTGTTCTAAATTTGGGGGCGTGGCTACATGTGACACGACACTGATCACCACTCCCGATTTACAGGGAGCTGTGATCAGTGTCCTTGCCACTAGGCAGAATGGGGAAATGCTTGTTTACATCAGCATTCTTTCTCTCTGTGAGATGATCGCAGGTATCCTGCGCGCGCCCACAATGCCGCATCCTAAAGGGGATGTTCAATTTTCCCAGTCGTGCCATTGTGCTGACGTATATCGTCATGCACTAGTCGGCAAGGGGTTAACTGACAATTGCGCGGCCATTCGACGCTGTACCCAAATAAAATTTATGTTCTTTTTTTCCCCCACAAATAGAGCTTTCTTTTGTTGGTATTTGATCACCTCTTTTTGTCTGTTTTTGTTTATAGCGCAAAAAAAAAAAAAAAGACAATAAAAAAAAAAAAAATGTTCCTTTTTTTACTTTCTGCTATAAAACATACCCAATAATTTTTTTTGTTATCAATTTAGGCCAATATGTATTCTGAGATATAGATCGGAACTCTAAGACCCCTTTCACACTTGTGCAACTTCTCCTCCGACTTGGGAATGCAAAGTTGCATAACAAGGCCGTACCTCATGATTTCCAATGAGTACCATTCATATCTGTGCGACTTAAGTCGTACCAAATTCATAGTAGTCCCTGTACTACTTTGGTCTGACTTTGATGCGAGTTGAGGTCCATAGACCTCAAGTTTACACAGGCATTCCCTGAAATTGCGACAAAATCGCGTGACTTTCAAGTCACGGCAGTGTAAAGGGGGCCTAAGTGACACTTTTGTCACTTTTTTTTAGGGACCAGTGACACTAATACAGTGATCAGTGCCAAAAATATGCATAGTCATTGTACTGGCACTGGGAGGGAAAGGGTTAACATCGGGTAAATGTGTCCCTAGGGGGTGTTCGCTAACTGTGTGGGGGGTGCTTGTACTGTAAGAAGACAGATCTGTGTTCCTGCTTAGCAGAAACACAAGATCCCTGTCTTCTCCGGTCACAGAACGGCGATCTGCCTTGTACAATCGCAGCAGGAGCGTGTCGTTGCGCGCGTGTGCTCCCCAGACCTGGAAGAAAAAAAATCAGGTACAGGTAAGAGATTTCGCTCTAAAGGGCCGCCCTGCTTCGATATATGTATGTGCCGAATAGCAGAATGACGGCCGGACGATGGTTCTGCATGGCGATCAGTGGTGGTGTGCTTTACTCTGACACACCGCATCTCCAATCGTGGTAAGGAGCCTGACGGCGGTTCCTTGCCACGTGATCAGCTGTGACCAATCACAGTGAGAACCAGATAGTGCTGGTAAACGTCATTCCTCGGTTTGCACTGACAGGGAGAGTTGATCAGTGTCCTTCAGATGCCAATCAGTAATGCCTGTCAGTAGCTCCTCATCAGTGCTGTCTATCAGTGCTCATTAGCGGTGCCCATCAGTGCTGCATATCAGTGCCCATTAGTGCAGCTTCATCAGTGCCCGTCAGTGAAGGAGAAAACAAAATTTTATAACAAACTAAGAACAAAATTGTATTTTATTTATATTTTTCTATTTCTGCTTTTTTAGTTTGTTTAGCAAAAAATAAAAACCCGAGGTGATTAATACCACCAAAATAAAGCTCTATTTGTGGGAAGAAAATGATAAAAATGTTGCATTACTGCGCACTTGTCATTCAAAGTGCGACAGCACTGAAAGCTGAAAATTGTCCTGGGCAGGAAGGGGGGAAAGTGCCTGGTATTAAAGTGGTTAAGCTGTTAAAATACGAAGATATGAATTGAAGAGCTGTACACATGACTTGTATAACATCAGTATCAATCTTTTCATGCCAGAGGGTGTGTTCATTGCAACATATTGATGACTTGTTTATGATGAACAGTGCCAGGACAAGGTCATCCAGCGCCCAGGGCAAGCATGCCATATTGCACCCACCCCACACATGTTGTGCATTACCAATCCTCTTACCCATGCCTGATAACCAAACATGATCATTATACTTACATATAGAGTGCAGAAGTCAGAATTGGATAAGTTACAAAGAGCAAAAAAAAAAATATTGTACAGGATTTAGGAGAAGATAAACTAGAGAGTGCAGGAGTCAAGAGTGGGAAAAATACCAGAGACCAGGAGTATATACATCAGTACCCCTATGAGGCATTTCACACCTACATAAATACACACACATCCATATAAACCCTTACATATATACATAAAACCACCCGTTTACGTACCTGCATGACACAAGTGTCTCTCTGACTTTCACTTTCATAATAAGGCCCTTTTCACACTGGTGCGTTTTCACTCTGCTTTTCCAGGCAGACAAAAAATATTCCCCATTAAAGTGGTTGTGAACCCTGTACAACCACTTTTTGCTACAAGTAAGCCTATAATAAGGCTTACCTCAGGGCTTGACACATTTTCTTGGAATCTAGGAGCCAGCTAAAAAAGTTAGGAGCCAGGTTGTGTTTTTTTTTTTTTTTTAACAACAAAGCTTTATTTTCAATATAAAAATTGATGGCATGGCACAGTGGTGACAATTGATGGCACAGTGGCTGCGTTTGATGGCATGGCACAGTGGCTGCGTTTGATGGCATGGCACAGTGGCTGCGTTTGATGGCATGGCACAGTGGTGACATGAAGTGGCTATGAAGAAGCACTAAGGCATAGTGCGAAACGTCAGCTTTTCTTTTGTTGCGCTGTTTTTTGCTGTGGCATGTATTTTGTGATTTTTAATTAAAGGAGGAGTTTTTTTGGAGTGCGGCTGTCCCAGCTTTTTTCCTTCATCCTAACCTGCATTTTGATTGCACTGCCTGCACCCTTGGCTCGGACCACAGGAATCAGATTACCTGGTTCTCTTTGAGCGGTTACCCACTCTCTCAGCACAGTGGTGACAATTGATGGCACAGTGACTGCGTTTGATGGCATGGCACAGTGGTGACAATTGATGGCACAGTGGCTGCGTTTGGCATGGCACAGTGGTGACAATTGATGGCACAGTGGCTGCGTTTGGCATGGCACAGTGGTGACAATTGATAACAGTGGCTGCGTTTGGCATGGCACAGTGGTGACAATTGATGGGCACAGTGGCTGCAATTTGAACAATATCAATATGCCTGTGCCCTAACTCAGTGGTGCTAGTGTGAACCATAAGTGCAACAATCCTATAAATTATGGTTTTAAATTAGTCTTTTTGGCTTCTCTTACCATAACCTGCTGTTCGCGCTCTTTGTGATCACGTGACCGCCATGTTTACTCTGCAGCCTCCGGCCAGCTCCTTTCCTGTGGCTCCCCGTGGCAGTGACGTAGGTGGCACCGCCCCCTCAGAGGAATTTCCCAGGCGAGAGGCGGCCGGAGGCGCAGCGCCCGCAGCCTATCTGTGCTCTCTGCTTGTATCATCCCCGACCCCGCACAGCTCGCCTCGCTCCAGCCCCCTTGAAGCATATGGCATGGCACGGCGAGATCGTGGGTGGGGGGATGCGCGGCCGACGCTCACAGGATACCCCAGCTCTGCTGCCATGGGCGCTAGGTCGATAATTCTAGGCGCAACGGCGACCTGGCGCCCGGAATTTGTTGAACACTGGCTTACCTGTAGCTACCCCGGATATCTCCTAAACCTGCACGGTTTAGGGGATAGCCATTGTATCTGCATGTGCCATTGTATCTGCCAATGTGATTGGCACATGCTCACTGAAGCAACAAAACGTACGTGCCGTTGCCTCAGTGAGTGTGCCATTACCCACTGCTTCCCTGCACATTCGCGGGAGTGACGTCATCGCGGCTCAGGCCAATCACAGCGCCGGAAATAGCTCAGGGAGCGATGACGCCGCCCCAAGGCCTTTTGTCTTGCAGTTTTTTTGGGGTTTACAACCACTTTTAAATCTTATGCAACTGTTCATACTGCAGGCACAGTGCACCTTGAAAAGTCCTGCAGGCTGCATCTTTTCTGCAGTTTTTAAAAGCACACCAAAAAGGCACCTGCTATTGTAAAGTCAGTAGGAAGGCATCAGTGTGAAAGGTAAGTAATAAGGTATAAATACTTAAAGGAGCTCCAGTCTCCCCCCCAAAATACTGTAGCTGATGACTTTTAATATAAGGACCGTTACCTGTCCAGGGATCTAGCGATGTCAGCACCTGAGCCAATTCTTCAATCGGCTTTGGGTGCAGGCGCTGGACATTTTAGGTAAGGGAAACCGGCAGTGAAGCCTTCCGGCGGTGAAGGGGCCAAACATTGTCTTAGATTGCTGTGGCGGCCTGGTACACACGCTTTTTTTTTTATTTTTTTCATTCATTAAGTGAGCTGTATGAGAACAAGCTAACAGATTCCTGCATTCACACACGTGAATGCAGGAATCCCCAATGCCCCCTGCTAAGACATTTTATTCTGACAGCTGGGCCTCTAAACTGTTAGCGTACACCCATTGGCACTGATTGGCTGCAAGCCACTGATTGAACCTTTTGAGAGAAGCCGATCTAACGGTCCCCTTCTGTCTAACAGGAAAGTTTGGACAGTCCCTACTGAACTGGACTAATTTTGAGCTGTTTGCAACCAGCTTTACCTTATTCCCTGCTCCAGCAGGTTTCGTCTTGTGCTGTGAATGGTCCCCCACGCTTACTGTGTAAGTTGTGACTGGCTTCCTCATTGCACCATACAGGGTTAATGTTCCTGTATGGTATGTGATGATGTCAAAGCCTTGGGTGGAGGAGAACACTGTAGCTGGCGTATGGAAACAGGTAAGTGAAATATAACCCCCCTACTGCAAGGGTGGAGTTTTTTTTTACTTTCCTGGAGTTGGGCTGCAATTAGTCCTTTGATATCTTTATTCTGGCCTGGGGCGAGCTCAGGTGTCTGCTGGGTCAGAATCGATTATCGGGACTGCAGTGTTCTCTTTGTGCTCTGCCCACCTGTACTGCCACTCTTTCTTACCAGAACCAAACACAGGAGGCAGCATTCTTCTCCTTTCTGTAAAGGGGTGTGGTTACTTCCGCAAAGAGGAGGCAGGCATTGTGTACGCGCGCAAAGGGTGGTGTGACAAACTGAGTAGTTTGTGGACAGATTCTTCAGCATGCTGGCAACCCGGTGCCCCCTCCCACTTTGCGCCCAGGGCAGTTTTTCCTACTGCCCCTCTCTTGTACCCACCCTGGTGATTACATGTAGAAAATTCACAGCTTTCTGCTTTATTGGCCATCTCGATCACCATTTACTGAACAGACATTTTGAATTTATTATCACATTGTGGGTTAGTGAGCTAGTCTATTTGCCCTAGTCTTTTTGCCCTCTTTCCTTTTTTGGGCACAGCTTCCAGAGTTTATTTCCGCTATAATTGCAGTGTCTGCTATATTGGTATTGTCCTCCTGCAGACGACCCTAGTTTGCACTGCCTGGGGAAAACGATCAAGCCTTTTCCCTCATTTTATATGAGAGTACATAGGATACAAGCGTGCATGTATATGTAAAAAATCTTTATTTTTGTGGTCAGATCATTATTAAATGTCCAGCTGCCATTTTCTTTATGGACCCTTTGAGGCATAAAAGTTTTCTTTGATTCTGTCTCTTGAAAGATTCTGTAACACCACCATTATTTTATATTATGTTTTGATCTTGGCTGAGTATAAAGACTTCTTGCATAATATAGATCTGTCGGAATTGAGACATGTATTCTGAACGTACGGTGAAAAATAGAAAACTAGAATATCCTTAAGCTCCATCCAAGAGATGACAAATGGCATTAACAGCCTTGGTGCCTGTGCAGCTTCTCATCTTTCTTAATAATATTGCCCTGGAAAGCCTCATTAGGATTTTGTATATGTGTCTTCATTCTTGTTGTGACATACTCCTTCTGCGTGGATTTTCTGCCTCTGAGACCACCTTTCAGCATTCTAGATGATTCTGAACGCTGCTTGTCACATTGGGAACAGTTTCCATTGATTTCTAGTCACAATCTGATAATTGTTTTTCTTTTATTCCTGAAAGATCAAAGATTGTATACAGCATTTGAGGCAAAGCACCATGAAAAGAATGGTCTTGTTGCAAACCTTGGTTGCTCCCGATTTTGTTTTGTCACTCTATGTGATGTATTTTTATTTTCAGTGATTCTTATTGAAGCAGTCAGTTTAAAGGGCTAGTATACTTCTAGGGCACTTATACTTTTGTACAAGCATTATCATCTCCTGACACTTGCAGTTTAGCTTTACCTTTCAGGCTGTGGATGAAATTTATATTGCCCTTGTGTTGCTTAAAGTATTTGTGAACCCATATTTAAAAGACTATGCCAGCCCCTCTATTAGAGGCTATCATAGCACACTATTGTTCTAAATACCGATTCTGAGCTGTCTTCAGGCCAGGCACAGGACGAGCCGCGATCTCCCTCTGACATCAGCCGGAGAGATCACGTGGCTTCGGGTCTCCTCCCGCAGAAGCTCTGTCTCACAGCTGTAAAGCGGCCGCGAGTCACGTGACCGGCCTGAAGACAGCTCAGAATCCTGTATTTTGATCACTCGTTTTTTAAAACCCCTTACATAGTGTGCTATGCCAGCCTCTAATAGAGGGACTGACGGTGACAATTTTAAGAATGGCGGGGAGCGGAAACAGACACACAGAGGGAGATGACAGGCAGGAAGGAGGGCGAAGGGACGCAATCGGACCACAGTGGTCAGGGCGGAGCAGCCCTAATTTTCGTGGTCAGCGCAGAGAGGGCATACAGGAAGTGGCAAGTTCAGGGTGTGTGTTTTTTTTTTTTTTTTTTTTTTACAGTTTAGAGGGGGGCAGATTACACAGCACTGTGTTGTGGAAGCTATAGTAGTACACATTATTATTATTATTATTATTATACAGGATTTATATAGCGCCGACGCAGCGCTTTACAACTTGAGGGTAGACTGTACATATACAATACAGTAGGAATCAGAGGGCCCTGCTCACAATCAGGAGATAATCAGACAGATTGGGGTAGAGCATTCCAGAGGATTTGAGAGGCTCGGAAGAAGTCCTGGAGGCAAGCATGTGATGAGTTGAGCTTTAAAATGGTTCTAAAGCCTAAAGATTTTTATTTATTTATTTTTACCTTCATGCATTCCTTGCATGAAGGTAAAAAATGTTCTTGTACCTGTATTGCCCCCCACTATGGACGCAGGCAGAGCAGCTTGAGATTGGACCTGCAAGTGTGTGATCATAGCAAGCTGCTTCCTATGGTAGCACATGGAAAGAGGAGGAGCAAATGGCGCCAGTAGAAGAGAAGGATAACATGTTTGTAAAGTCAATTTTGTTTAGTAAATAACAATCACCTTAAGCTGTACATATCTGCTGTAAAGAAATGTGAATGATTTTCCACTTATTGTAATCCATATAGCAATATATTTACATTTTAGCCCTGCTCTGGAGAATTTCAGTGTGCCCCTGCTCGGCAAAGCCCTGCCTTGAAAATAGGCTGGTCCATGGTCCCGGACATGCAGAGCAGTACAGACCAGCCAAAGAAATGAGTTAAAGCGGGGGTTCACCCTTAGAGGGTACTTTTTCCCCTTAGATTTCTGCTCGTTTTCTCTAGGGGAATCGGCTATTTGTTTTAAAATATGTGCAGTACTTACCCGTTTACGAGATGCATCCTTTCCGTCGCTTCCGGGTATGGGCTGCGGGAATGGGCGTTCCTTCTTGATTGACAGGCTTTCGAGAGGCTTCCGACAGTCGCATCCATCGCGTCACGATTTTCCGAAAGAAGCCGAACGTCGGTGCGCAGGCGCAGTATAGCGCCGCACCGACGTTCGGCTTCTTTCGGCTACGAGTGACGCGATGGATGCGACCGTCGGAAGCCTCTCGGAAGACTGTCAATCAAGAAGGAACGCCCGCTCCCGAAGACCCATACCCGGAAGCGACGGAAGAAGATGCAGCTCGAAAACGGGTAAGTACTGCTCATATTTTAATACAAATAGCCGATTCCCCTAGACCGAACGAGCAGGAAGCTAAGGGGAGAAAAAAAAAAAATTAACAAATGGGTGAACTCCCGCTTTAAGCAAATGCACATTCACAGTAGGTGTAGCGCCTGGCTGGGACCTAAAAGTGAAAATGTGTGGGATAATTTAATTGCAGAAGAAATCCTGCAACTTCCCTGTGTGCTCCAATCGGCCACAATTCAAATATGAATGATGGGAGAATGAGTCATTAGAATGCATTGAAAATAGTGTACGAACTGAAAAAAACACTGTTAACTGGGAAATGGTTGCATTCATTTTGTTTTCTGAATAGTGAGATACACCTGCAAAAGGAAACCTGTGGTTTGAGAAATATGAAGACTACTATGGCTGACCGCACCTTATAAATTCACTTGCTACATATTTAATTTTTGGTTGGTTACTTAAAGTATTGAAGTTGAAGGATTGGTGTGGCTTTTTTTTTAAGAGGAGGTCAGCCTTGGCAGCCTCCATGTTTTTTTTTGTTTTTTTTTGGCACAGATTTAATTTAATGCTCAATATATGGAAGGAAAGAAGTGTTTTTCCTAAACACTACCCAATGCAGCATTACTTTGCCATAAGAAATCAAGTATAAAATAACAATGTTGTTTAGATGCACTTGCAACTAAGTAGAAATATTTAATGCTGGAATTATAAATGGTTAATGTTCATTCTTTCTTGCATTTCTTCTTTTTCAGTTTGCAATTTTATGTCCCATGAAAAATGCTTAAAACACGTGAAGACTCTGTGCAGCTGTATGGCTCCAACTTTAGTGCGGGTAAGTAATCATTAGCACCCTTTGTTTAGTCTTTTATTTATTTATTTTTTATTCTTATTAATGCATCTTGGGTTAATCTAATAACATCTTTCAATTTTTGAACAAGCACATTCTGGCTTTTGTAATCAGGAATACAAAAACACATTGACAAAGTACAAAAATAATGAACTAACGCAATCCCTGTTCAAATGTGAAGTTTACAGCCCTACACCCTATTTATCACATCGTGAATGGTTAGGCCTCGTGCCCACGGGCGTTTTTACAGCTGTTTTAGGAGTGTTTTTTTTACAGCTTAAACACGCCTCTCCATGATATTTTATGTCCTGATGCGCGCACACACAGACGTTAATGAGCTGTAAGTGGCGAAGGCGTTTTTAAACTCCAAAAAAACCCAGGACCAGCACGTTCTGAGGTTTCAGCGCTAGAACTGTAAAAACGGCAGACGCCGGTAAAAGCCGCTAAACATAGTTTAACGTTGTATACAGAGGGTTAAGCCTCGTCAGGCATTTATCTGTCTCTATTCAAAATCAATGGTTCCCTTTGGGAGCCCATTGATTTGAATAGAAGTCACACCAGAAGTCGAATCAGATGATCCGACTTGCGGTACAACTTGTGTGCTGAGGATCTTGCATGCAGCCCGGCAGGTCAGGAAAGCACCGCCCCCCCCCCCCCTCCTGGACCATACCAGGTCACATGCCCTCAACATGGGGGGGTGGGTGCTTTGGGGCAGGGAAGGAACCCCACGCCAACCCCACACAAAATTTAGGCCATACTAATGCGTGGCTCTTGTGCAGAAGATAAGAGAAGGAAGCAGGAACAATTTGGAACCTCGTAGTAGAGAGCCATTCCATTTTGTGGATCTGCAGACCAGAAGATATTCTTATTCCCTGGATTTTCCTCTCACTGCAGAGATACTCCCAACATTGGAAGTAGGCTGTGGCAGTACCACCACATGAGCATCAGTGTAATTTGTTGGTGGCACCTCTTTGCTGCTGATGGACCTGTATTAGCAGTGTTTGGTTATGATGAGGCCTCTGGACTGCTGCTGTCAATGTTCATGCCAAGGTGGATCACCGTCAAAGGACCAGGAAAATCGTCAAGTGCTGCAGCACCCTAGAGGGACAATACATTTCTTTTCAAGATATAGGACTATAGATGGATAGTTAAGGGAGATGGATGGGTACATGTGGATTGACATTCCCTTCATTGGTGTCTTCCATCGTTGATGTCAGAGACCACAGTAATGACCCCCCCCCCCCCCCGCAGTGGTGTCAGACTCCAATCTTTGGTATCAGAGACTGCAATAATAATGGTATGCTGGTGACAGCAATAACAAAAATCATATTAGCTGTCTGTTGCAGTACTATTTAATATTTTCTATACCTGCTAGTTTATATACCTGCTGAGTGGCCAAATCCAAAAACACAGATTTGGCATACCTGCATGTCCCTATATTTCCTGCTCATCAAAAGTTTCTGCGGTTCGAATTGGAACAACAGCATTTCCAGTTTGTAGCCCTGCCCTACGGCTAGCCACAGCACCTCAGGTGTTCACCAAAGTGCTGGCCCCACCTCTAGCCAGGTTAAGGGCATAACAATCGTAGCGTACCTAGACGATCTATTACTTATAGATCAATCGGTGACTCGTTTGGAGCAAAACTTGCGCACTACAACCAACTATCTGAAAGCATTAGGTTGGATTCTCAACCTAGGGAAATCTTCCTTAACCACTTCCTTACTGGGCACTTAAACCCCTTCCTGACCAGAGGACTTTTTGCGATTCGGCACTGCGTCGCTTTAACTGACAATTGCGCGGTCGTGCGACGTGGCTCCCAAACAAAATTAACGTCCTTTTTTCCCCACAAATAGAGCTTTCTTTTGGTGGTATTTGATCACCTCTGCGGTTTTTATTTTTTGCGCTATAAACAAAAATAGAGCGACAATTTTGAAAAAAAATAAAATATTTTTACTTTGTTGCTATAATAAATAGCTCAATTTTTTTTTTTTACGTTTATTTTTTTATCCTCAGTCTAGGCCGATACGTATTCTACATATTTTTAGTAAAAAAAAAAAAAAATCGCAATAAGCGACTGGTTTGCGCAAAAGTTATAGCGCCTACAAAATAAGGGACAGAATTATTATTATTTTTTTTTTTTTTTTTTTACTAGAAATGGCGGCGATCTGCGATTTTTATTGGGACTGCGACGTTATGGCGGACACATCGGACACTTTTGACACATTTTTGGCGCCATTCACATTTATACTGCAATCAGTGCTATAAATATGCACGAATTACTGTATAAATGCTTTTTTTTTACTAGAAATGGCGGCGATCTGCGATTTTTATTGGGACTGCGCCGTTATGGCGGACACATCGGACACTTTTGACACATTTTTGGCGCCATTCACATTTATACTGCAATCAGTGCTATAAATATGCACTAATTACTGTATAAATTTTTTTTTTTACTACAAATGGCGGCGATCTGCGATTTTTATTGGGACTGCGACGTTATGGCGGACACATCGGACACTTTTGACACATTTTTGGCGCCATTCACATTTATACTGCAATCAGTGCTATAAATATGCACTAATTACTGTATAAATGCTTTTTTTTTACTAGAAATGGCGGCGATCTGCGATTTTTATTGGGACTGCGCCGTTATGGCGGACACATCGGACACTTTTGACACATTTTTGGCGCCATTCACATTTATACTGCAATCAGTGCTATAAATATGCACTAATTACTGTATAAATGCTTTTTTTTTACTAGAAATGGCGGCGATCTGCGATTTTTATTGGGACTGCGCCGTTATGGCGGACACATCGGACACTTTTGACACATTTTTGGCGCCATTCACATTTATACTGCAATCAGTGCTATAAATATGCACTAATTACTGTATAAATGTGACTGGCAGGGAAGGGTTAACACTAGGGGGTGAGGAAGGGGTTAAATGTGTACCCTAATTAGTGTTCTAACTGTGGGGGAGGGGGGGTGACTGGGGGGGTGACCGATCTATGTCTCTATGTACAAGAGACACAGATCCGTCTCCTCTCTCCCCTGACAGCACCGCTGTCTGCGAGAGCCGGGAATGAGAGATGATCTCATATGTAAACATATGAGATCATCTCTCATTGGCCGCACAGATCGCCTAGGAAACGGCCGCTCCGATTGGCCGTTCACGGCGATCTGTGACTGGCTGTGTCCAAGGGACACGGCCAGTACAGAAGTTCCCCGCCGCGCGCTCGGGAGCGCGCGCGGGGAACGTGTAAAGGAGAGGCCGTAAAAACACGGCCTGTTAGAGATTGGGAGCCGCGCTGAGGCCGTACAAAGTCGTACGGCCGTCAGCAAGTGGTTAATACCACTAAAAAGACTGGAGTACTTGGGTCTGATCATAGACACAGCTCAGGAAAAAGTGATCTTGCCTCAAGCAAAGATCAACTCCATAAGAAAACTTGTACGGAGGGTTAGGTCAAACGGCAATCCCTCCATTCACCTCTGCATGAGGTTACTAGGAACCATGGTGGCTTCATTCGAAGCAGTTCCTTATGCCCAGTTCCATTGAAGACTGTTACGAAACAGTATCCTGTCTGCTTGGGACAAGACAATTTCAGCTGATAAGAAAAATGAATAACATTGATTATCGTGTTACAATGGCATCTAAAAATGGCCGGGATATAATACATCAGATAGTAAATGATCATGTAGTCCTTGAAGTTGATGTGTTGAAAAAATGGGGTATGTGCTAGGATTTGTGCAACTTTGACAAGGGTCACATTTTATTGGCTAAACAACTGGATCAAAAACGAGTGGTCTATGGAAGGAAAACCGGTAACAGGGTCATGGGCAGCCAAGGCTCATGGGGAGGGAAGGGTAGCCAGTGTAGTCCGATCCAATAGAACTACTGTAGCTCAAATTGCTCAAAAAGTTAAGTTTGGTTCCAATAGAAGGTGTTGGAACACAGTGCATCACAGAGGGACCGTTGCTAATGTGTTGCTGAGTTTAGTGAGAGGGCTTTGTGTCCATGACCTAATTCTACTATCAGAAACTGAGCCTATAAGAACTGATGCCTACAGGCCTTATTGACTGTCCCCAATCTTGCTGGTGTTATTGGGCCCCCAACAATAGCCAGCTGAAAAGTCTGGATTAAAGACTGCCCTTACAGTTGCTACCTAGAGACTCTTGCTTATTCTTGGTTGAGAGGTGCTTCTCAGTGATGCTACACCATACCCCAGGTCTAGCCATTCCATTGGAGTACTCTCTAACCCAGTTGTAGTGGTGTTGTTTATATTGCTGTTAACATTTTTTATGCACTATATGTCTATTGGTGAATTTTCTGATTCACATGTTGATTCTTGTTCAGCTGTATATAATCTGATACTACCGTATGTTACTTATGGCATAGCTATCACTCTGTCTAGCAGACTGTGTTTGAATTTACCCGCTGTGTGCTCATTTATGTTCAAACCTCCATTATTTCTAATCCATATCAATATAATGAGTTACTCTTCCACTAACGGGTCTTGTGTCTTTTTTTTCTGGTGGTATCTACACTCATGTCCTTATACATACTTGCAGTGGTTTTCATTCAACCTAATGTGTCAGAGGGACTGAGGTTGTTATTTGAGTTGAGAACAGAGAGGCGCAGAACAGAGAACCCAAAATTACCAAGCGGTTCCTTCAGGGGTAATGGTATCTATAAATGCCCAAAGGAGATTGATTGCCAATCTTTGGTAGAATTAAACTGTAACCCGGGTGCAGTGTGTTTTAATTATCAAACTCTGTGATTCCCATGTCACTACACCATATAGCAAAAATATAATCTATAAATGATACCAACAGACAATTTTATTTAAATAAAAGGCGATAGAATATGCACTCAACCCATTTATATTCATGAAATCATTAGTATAGGGCGGGGCGAAATGTGAGCCCATGGCTGCTTCTCTAAACTGAATTAAATATTGGTCTTTTGAGGGTAAAATTTTTTTTTTTTCCATCAAATAGACCCAAATAGTTTTCAGTTACGGACCACATTCAACAGACGTGTTTTGGCATAGCAGTGTGACTTTAATAAGTATTCACAAATGTATGCAACAAAGGCCTCCTATTTTTAATCTGATTTGTTGAGACGGATTAGGAAGGTGTTTTTTTTCTTCTGCTGGCTACCGTGTTTCCTCGAAAATAAGCCCTACCCCAAAAGTAAGACCTAGTGCAATTATCAAGGCGGACTGCAATATAAGCCCTACCCCGAAACTAAGTCCCATCAAAGTAAAAAAAAAAAAAAACTGTAATCCATTATTGTATACTGTGAAAATGACAATGGTCCCAAAAATTTGTCAAAATTGTCCGAAGTGTCCGCCATAATGTCGCAGTCACAAAAAAAATCACTGATCGCCGCCATTAGTAGTAAAAAAAAAAATAATTAATAAAAATGCAATAAAACTATCCCCTATTTTGTAAACGCTATAAATTTTGGGCAAACCAATCGATAAACGCCTATTGCGATTTTTTTTTTTTTACCAAAAATAGGTAGAAGAATACGTATCGGCCTAAACTCAGGAAAACAATTTTTTTATATATGTTTTTGGGAGATATTTATTATAGCAAAAAGTAAAAAATATTGAATTTTTTTTTTTAAATTGTCGCTCTATTTTTGTTTATAGCGCAAAAAATAAAAACCGCAGAGGTGATCAAATACCACCAAAAGAAAGCTCTATTTGTGGGGAAAAAAGGACGCCAATTTTGTTTGGGAGCCACGTCGCACGACCACGCAATTGTCTGTTAAAGCGACGCAGTGCCGAATCGCAAAACCTGGCCTGGGCATTTAGCTGCCTAAAGGTCCGGGGCTTAAGGGGTTAAACTGACTTCTTACCTGACAGGGGGAGGGGTGGGGAGTGACACAGGAACTTTTTGATTTCTTATTGATGTATTCATGATTGATTTTTAGAACATGGAGAGGGGTAAATGATGCAGCACATGCACTGTGCTATCTATCATGCTTTAAAAGCCACTGTTTTTGTTTTTTAGGGTTACAACCACTTTAATGCCGTAATTAAATAAACCCTACCCCGAAAATAAGCCCTAGTGTGTTTTTTGTAGCAAAAATTAATATAAGACCTGGTCTTATTTTCGGAGAAACACGGTAGTTTGAAAGTGTGCTAGGGACCGACTTTTATATGTTAAGGGTGTTCCTTCTGCCCAAATTCAGCCTATCTTCATTATTTGGTCTTGCTTAGAGATGCAGAACCTCTGGAAACAGCTGATTCATATTGCATATTAGTACCACAGCTTCATATACACAATGTCGCTTTGTTTTTAGATCTCAGACAGTGCCACATTTTAATCTGCAGAACCCCCCCCCCCCCCTAAAGTGTATCTATGGTCAAAATGAATTTTTTTATTTATTATGAAAAAAATCTTGACATTTGTGAAGATCCCCACACATTTACTTGAATTCTGTGAAAAATCTTCACTATGTCCTATGAGTAGGCACTGCTGTGTTTCACATTTCAGATCCGGTGTTCCGTCCGATTCGATTCCAATAGGTTTCCTAATCTGACAGAACACAAAGGCGTCAGCGGACATCTTTTTACACCCAGGCAACTCTTAAATGTCACACTTATTTTACCAGTAAACTGAGCTTACATATACTGAAATACACTATATCAACGTGAGTGAGGGTGTCCAAAAATTTCAATCGGCCTCCTATGACTATCAGTTTGGCGCTGAGCAGTGCGGGGTGTACCAAGATGGCCGTTGTCACTTTCTGACTGCAGCCTTGCTGCTGGTTTTCAAATTTAACATGACAACAGTATTGCAGATTTACAGTACTGTATTCCACTATATAAGCTGACTGTACTGCTACAACAAGTGCGAAATTCCAGAGTTGCCTGGGTGTAACAAGATATCTGCTGCTGCCGTCCTGTTCTGTCAGAATAGGAAACCTATTGGGACACATAGCGGCCATGCTGGAACGCATTGCAAATGCGCAGTAAGGCCCTTTTCACACTAGGCTCCATCTCAGTGGAGTCCGCCAGCTTAGCGGGAGATCTCTCCGCTGAGCCGGCGGATGACAAGTCCCTCTCTGCTCTCCTATGGAGAGATCTGATGAAAACGGACAGCATGTCCATTTTCATCCGATCCGCCATGGACAGATGGCGACGTATCGCCATCCGTCTGTTTTTAGCGGATCAGATCGGATGTCAGTGGACATGTCTCCGCTGACATCCGACGCTCCATAGAGATGTATGGAGCAACCGTTCAGGTCCGCAGACAAAACTCACAGGCGGACCTGAACGGTCTGACTGTGTGAAAGGGGCCTAAGCAATTTTTGCTGGTAAAGTCACTTTTGTTATCAAATCTGACAGGTCGCCTACTCTGACAGAACACCTTCCTTCTGAACTACAGAGGTGCTGGGGGAGACATTTCAGGAGGGGTGTCGGTACAAGAAGCACTGCTTGCACATAGCAAGGAACCATGGGATATATAGTCCTTAGAAACTGGAAGTAAAGAGCAGAGGAGAATACTGGGAATCCAGGAGGTTGTCAGAAAAGAGAGGGCCAACAGACAAGCAAAACTCACAACATGAAAGGAGATTGTTCAAGTAAACTTATTGTGGAATGTCAAAAATAACTATTGTTTGCATTATTATTACAATGCTGATTTTATAAGATGAAAGTCTATGCGGTGGCCATAGATTTCCTTTGAAAGTGAGAAACGTTCTCACCTGGGGCTTGGTTTTCATATTAGTCACAACGTTTCCTTTTTAAAGAAGTGTTACGTAAGTTTTTTTATAGCTTTAGTCAATGCACAGTTTTTTTTTTTCTCCGATAACATATGTTCTTTTTTTTGTAATAAAAAACAGTAACTGGTTCTTTTCAGGTTACTTTTGTGTATAAAGTGTTACCTGTGTAGGTGAAGTGCAGTTTATTATAATAAAGGATCCTATGGATTGCTTCTAAATGCTATATATTGACCACATCAGTAAAGCTTTATCGGTGTTTTAATAAACAAAACAAGTCTATTAATTCATAAGAAAAACAATCTCCGGTAATGTGCAGCATGATTTCCACCTAATATGACAGACTGCGGACATCGGTAGCTGCAAGCCAATACATAATACCCATATGTGATATTAAAGTTTTAGGCAACATCACAAGTTCTCCATATAAAAACTCTGTGTAACATGACAAGCAGGCTGTGGGCTATGTTGTTTATTTGTCCTGGGCTGAAGTCAAAATGGGGACCTGGTCTGTGGCCATTTGTATCAGCTAATTGATGTGGAAATAAATTATTTGCAGGACATAGAGACCAAAGAACAGTGGTTTACCTCCAGCTATAGTGATGATGGATCTGCTGTGTCAGGGGTGCCTGTGGACCAATTTTGGGAACCTCTTTGAAAAGGGGCAACCTAGGTACTTATGTCCCTTTCAGCAATCATTACACTTTAACTCCTACTTCACTTCCAATACACTATGTGAAAGAAAACTATTGTTAGTGTTTTGATGTCAGAACTTTTAAAGAAAAGTTCATTTTTAAAGAGGCTGCATTATGCCAAAGGTCAATATGCACAGGAATAGACCTAAATGTTAAGTCTGAAAGTGACACTGCAAAGAAAAAAAAAAGACTAAAATCAAAATTTGATTAGTAGAAGCAATAGCAACATTTTAAAAGGCAATACCAGATTTTAGTCTATGGTTTTCAAACGATGCCTAAGATCTACGTCTACTATAATATGCGATGGAGCTAATTAAGCTGTGTTGTGTTTTAAAAAAAAAGTTCACTTTTGGTCCCTTAAGCCCTGTACACACGATCGGTTTGTCTGATGAAAACGGACCGATGGACCGTTTTCATCGGACAAACCGATCGTGTGTGGGCCCCATCGGTTTGTTTTCCATCTGTGAAAAAAAAATAGAACACCAATATGTCTCCCTATAGTGAGTTTACCCCCACCAGAATGGTAGAGATGGTCGCCAATCCGCTGCCTGAACTGTCTGATGGTCTTGCCGACACAAAAAGCTTGGCATTGGCAGAGCATTAGATAAATGACACCCCTGGTACCACAGTCGGCATGCACCCGTGAGCGGAGAGTTTCTCCGTTGGGTAGAACGAAGTCTTGGCCCTCTAGCACCCAAGGGCATCGCGGATATCCGCCGCATTTGAAAGTACCGTTGGGTTCCACTTTAGGGGAAGTGTCGGGTGCATAGTGGCTCTGGGTCAGGCGGTCGCGTAAAGAACATGCTTGGCGATAGACCAGTTCAGGATTTTTCTCAGCACGTCGTAGTGTTTTACGTCACTGCGTTGGACACGGTCGGATTTTTGACTGATGGTGTGTAGGCAAGACTGATGAAAGTCGGCTTCATGGGATATCCGTAGAAAAAATCCATCGGATTAGATTCCATCAGATATCCGATCGTGTGTACAGGAGATTACAGTTCCCCCTCTCCCTCATCAAAGCCAACCGGTCTTGATGTTTTACATAACAGAATCTCTTTAAAGCAGAGTTCCACCCAAAAGTGGAACTTCCGCTTAATCCACTCCTCGCCCCCTTACATGCCACATTTGGCATGTCATTTTTTTTGGGGGGGGGAGTGGGGGCTTCAGGAGGAGTGGTACTTCCTGTCCCACTTCCTCTTTCCGCCTTTTGGCAGCCCCTTCCTGTAGGCGATCGCCTGGGACACGTGACAGGTCCCAGGCGATCGCCTGTCCAATCGGATGGCGTAGCGGCGCTCGCGCATGCACAGTGGGTGCCCGACCGTGAAGCCGAAAGCTGTCATGGCCGGGTGCCCACACTCAGAATGAAGTTGCCGGCCGTAGAGGGGGGAGAGGAGCGGAGCCCCGGCCGGTGCATCGCTGGAACGTGGAGCAGTCATCCTATGCCCCTATGGGATAACCCTAGACACAAGAGTCATTGGTGAAGCTGGCACAGGGGTACCCCGCATCCTTCAAAAGTCTCTGGGTATTACGGGCCATTCCGTTACAACTTGGTTCTGAGCATGCATGGATTTTTCTCCGATGGAGTCCCACACAGACGATCGTTTTTTTCTATAGTTTTTTTTTTTATCCATAGGAAAATTTTAAAACACTTTTTGTAGCTGCTGACTTTTAATAAACATTAAAAATGAGTGGAACACCCCTTTAAAGTAGATGCAAGTCCAAAATGGATGACCTTCAATTCTGTAGAGCACTGTGTATCATATACAATTGCTGTGTTGAATAGAATACTTGTTCCTTCCCTTTTTTATTCTGTGTTGAAACTCTGTGCTGCTGATCTTCTGCAGCCTCCTTAGGACTGTTTCACACAGGTGTTCTGTCTGTCCATTTTTCATCCATCCATTTTTGGCAGCAATGCATTTCTATGTGCTAACATATGCTCATCCATTTCTGTTTAGGTCCTTTTTTTTTTTTTTTTTTTAAATGGAAGTCTAAAAGTCTCTTGCATGTTCTGTCTAAACGGACCTGAACCAATGTAAGTAGACGTCTGTTTTTACATCCACCCACTATCAAACAACCATGGCTGATCTCTGCTGTCAGCCAGCAGAAATGAGTCATTGGTTGTTAAGGAGCTGGCACCTGTCAGTGTCCTGCCAGCAGAATGTAAACAAAGGAGCATGCTGGCCACACGCATCATTTAATTGTATTTTTATAGATTGAGTTGCATATATTTCAGGCAAACCGCTAAATTCCCAGTTGAAAGGCACATATCTAAACTGTCTTAAAGTGGACCTAAAGTCTGACACAAGCTAAGCTTAAAGTGGTTGTAAACCACGTACAACCACTTTTACCTACAGGTAAGACTATAATAAGGCTTACCTGTAGGTACTGTGAATTTCTCCTAAACTTGCATAATGCATGGATGAGCGAGTTTAGGGTGGAGGAACTTGACTGGCCTGCACAGAGTCTTGACCTCTACCCGATAGAATACCTTTGGGATCAATTGGAGCAAAAACTGTGAGCCAGGCCTTCTCGTCCACATCAGTGCCTGACCCCACAAATGTGCTTCTGGAAGAATAATCAAACAATCCTATAGACACGCTCCTAAACCTTGTGGACAGCCTTCCCAGAAGAGTTGAAGCTGTTATAGCTGCAAAGGGTGCGCCAACTCAATATTGAACCCTACGTACTAAGACTGGGATGCCATTAAAGTTCATGTGCGTGTAAAAGCAAACAAAAGTTTGCTACTGTTTGAAATGGAATGTAACACTCTTGGCAGACATTAGATATGTATATTTGTTTACCATATATAGTTGCTTTCTTGTAAGAAGTCATCCTCTCCCTTTAGGGAAAGCATGACTGAACTTGTTAACATCATGCTTTGTTTAGCTGGAACTGCAAATGTAATAGGTTTTTGGCAAGGTGCAGGTGAACAGCTTTGAACATTTTCCAAAGCACGCAACACAAAGCAGGCTACAGGATAGTTGTGACATGGGTTTTCATAATACAGAATTATGCAGTGAGTTTCCGAGTCTAAACCAGCAGAAATCTCTTTCAAATCTTGATCTTTCCAGAATAATAGTTATATTTCTTTGAGGATTGGGTCCGCTTTCAGTGACCAGACTAAGTTTAGTTTTACAAAAAAATTAGCTTTGCCTGTAAAAGGTATGTTTTTATGATGGGGAAAAGCTGGAACCGGTTTTACAGGTACCTTTTTAAAGCTGAACTCTGTTCAAACTCCTAAAATGGATGAAATACATATTTGGGAGCTTTTTTACGAAAGATTTTAAAAACCTGTGTATTTGTATTTAGCTGTTTGCCTGGAGTTTGACAATTCCTGCATTTGGATGCATTTTGCATACGCGTTTACACATGTTTTTGATGTGTTTTCAGTGCATTTTGTTTTCCTCTTTTTTTGCATTTTGACACTTAAAAAATCCTTTCTGTTCAGAATGATATGCATTTACACGTGGTTTGATGCATTCTGGGTGAAACAAATGCAGCAGGCTGTACTTCTGTTGGAAGCACTGGAACTGACTGCACTGGTGTGAACTAGGGCCATTGGAATACATATCAAACAATAAGACAAACCTAGTGCTCATAGGCACAGCATAACAGGTCAGGTGAGTATTTAAAAAGTATTGTTTATTGGAAACATTTGATAATCTATCTATACAGTAGAGAAAAATCAATTGCAGTACAAAAATACAGACATGAATATAAATGCCCTCTGGTGTGAAGGGCTATTGCATGTAGCTGTAGGAGATGACACCGGACATGTTTCAGACCCCTAGGTCCTTTCAAACCCTAAAATCCTCAGCAGTTATGCTGTGCCTATGAGCACTAGGTTTGTGTTTTTGTTTATTGGATTGGCCAGACCAGGACACACACACACACACACACACACACACACACACACACACACACACCACACACACACACACACAGTCAATCTTCTATCTTTTAGTACATATCAAATGTGCATGCATTCTGGATGCAGTTTAAAAACACAATGAAGAAGTGGCTGTTTTTGTATTCTGTAAACCAAACAAAATGTTTGATTAAATGTTACATGAGTTAAAAAAACAAAAAGCATTAGAAAGCAAAGGCCTCTATATGAATTACTTTGGCTGAAAATAAAAACAGGAAATTTCAAGTCACATGTGCAAAATTGGCTAGTTATCTCTGAGCAAACTATCTATGTCCTTCATCTGTGCACAATAATGCAGGAAATTCTTGAATCACCTGTTGTGGTTAGATTAATTGCAGTGCAGCTTGTAATGGTGTCTATAGAACAGGCAGACTTGCTGTATTTTTGTGGTACAGTATTTGTAATGTTTTCTGGAATATAACTAAACCCAAGTGTAACCATACTTTTACAATTCTGTTGACAGGTCCCTGTTTCACATTGCTTTCGTCCACCTGGACATCACAAAAAGAAGTTCTGCGCAGTCTGTAGAAAACTTCTGGAAGACAGTTTGGCCTTACGGTGTGAAGGTAAATTTAAATTGGACACACATTTGGTTTAGGCATGGTTGATGCAAATGCAGTGTGGTAATATCTCTTAACAAATCAGATGTCGGTTTAAGCTTTTTTTTTTTTTTTTTTTTTTTTTTTTTTTTTATTGGCTGACATTTCTGTGGGAAAAATATTGTATATTTATGGAAAAAAAATGGTATAGATTGTCTTGGCTGTATTTGCCATATGGGCTTTCCCATATGTCAAACTTCTAGATAAAAAAAAAAAAAGGGTATATATTAACCCCCAGATTCAGAGGCTACATACAAACAAATAAGGTGCATACCTGACAAACAAATGGAAAACATATAACATAATTGCAAACAAACACCAAGTTTCTTGACACATGGGGCTGTACCATGGCTAAATTGCCGTTATCTATAATGTCTGCAATCTATGTTATATACAGTAACCGCTCATGTGTGTAGATCTCTTTTGGAAGCTCGAGCTGGGATTAGCTCAAAATGGTAATGTTGGTTCCCCTAAACCATACTATCTATAGATCTGCACATTCCTCGTCTGATGGAATTGTAGAAGTAATCGGATATTCCCAATGGTGGGTAGATGTATTTAATAACTGCATTCTCCACATTTCATACTCATAATTATGTCTTTCCAATAGAACAGTATCATGAATCCAAGTACATTTTAGACTTTGGAAAGAAGAAGAGGAATTTACCTTCTCAATGTAATTTGGCTACGTACACACGTGGTTAAGATAAATCAATAATGTACTGTTGGTGTGGAGGGGAGACATACAGGACCTGCACAGAGTTATCAACCAGTTAAATAGCAATGACCGTATTATCCACTTTACCTATACTTTTGACAAATCTCTTTCCTAGACCCGTGGATCACCATTGAGAATGGACTACTATCCACCCGTACATTTTGTAAAGAAACTGTGACCAACACTCTATTAAGAGTAGATAGTCATCACCCTGACTGCTTCAAAAATAGAAATCCAGTTGGCCAGTTTCTTTGTGTTAAACAAAATTGCAAAAAAGTAAATATAGCAGGGAGGGAAATTAAACTCTATGGAAGGTTTTGTCAATGCAGATATTCACCCAGATCAAAAAGGCAAAACCTATAGTGGCAAGTTATGGCAGAGCCTCTTTCCATGGAACTAGGGAAGAAGAAATGAGATCAGAGGAACCTGGCCCTGTGAGGTTAATAACTCAATTTGGAGCCCAATGGGATCCGGTTTGTGAGATCCTCCAGAAGCACTGGGGGATTCTAACTAATACCTCTGGTTTGGAAAGTATAGTTGGCGCTGTAAGAATTGCTAAACTAAAGCTAAGGTGGGACTTTAACCACTTCCCGCCCGGCCTATAGCCGATTTACGTCCGGGAAGTGGTTGTGAAATCCTGACAGGACGTTCACGAACGTCCTGCAGGATTTCATGCCGCGCGCGCCCGTTGGGGCGCGCAGCGCGGCGATCGGTGATGCGGGGTGTCAGTCTGACACCCTGCATCTTCGATCTCGGTAAAGAACCTCCGGCGGAGACTCTTTACCAAGTAATCAGCCGTGTCCAATCACGGCTGATCACGATGTAAACAGGAAGAGCCGTCGATGGCTCTTCCTCACTCGCGTCTGACAGACGCGAGTATAGGAGAGCCGATCGGCGGCTCTCCTGACAGGGGGGTTCGCGCTGATTGTTTATCAGCGCAGCCCCCCCTCGGATCGCCACACTGGACCACCAGGGAAGCCCACCCTGGACCACCAGGGTGGGCCAAAAAAAAAAAAAAAGCCTGAAAAAAAAAAAAGTAAAAAAATAAATAAATAAAGCATTAAAAAAAAAAAGATGCCAATCAGTGCCCACAAATGGGCACTGACTGGCAACCTGGGTAAATCACCTGTGCTGCCCCACAGTGTCCATCAGTGCCACCCCAGTGTCCAGTGCCACCCCACAGTGCCCATCCATGCCCAGTGCCCACCTATTAGTGCCCATCTGTGCCACCCATAAGTATCCATCAGTGCCGCCCATGAGTGCCCATCTGTGCCGCCTATGAGTGCCCAGTGCCGCCTATGTGTGCCCATCAGTGCCGCCTATGTGTGCCCATCAGTGCCGCCTATGTGCCCATCAGTGCCGCCTATGAGTGCCCAACAGTGCCGCCTATGTGTGCCCATCAGTGCCGCCTATGAGTGCCCATCAGTGCTGCATACCAGCGCCGCCAATCAGTGCCACCTCATCTGTGCCCATCAGTACTACCTCATCGATGTCCATCGGTGCCATCTCATCGGTGCCCATCAGTGCCACCATATCAGTGCCTGTAATTGAAAGAGAAAAACGTATTTACAAAAAAATTAACAGAAAAAAATAAAAACATAATTTTTTTTTCAAAATTTTCAGTCTTTTTTTAGTTGTTGAGCAATAAAAAAAAATCGCAGAGGTGATCAAATACCACCAAAATTGGCAATTGGCATTCAAAGTGCGACAGTGCTGAAAGCTGAAAGTTGGCTTGGGCGGGAAGGTGCGTAAGTGCTTGGTATGGAAGTGGTTAAATGAGGCAATACCTGGTATATACCTCCATCCCCGATAATTTAAATGAGGAATACTACATTTTGGGACTTTAAGATGAAGCACACTGCTGAACTCGATGGATCAATTAAAGTAAACAAATGTATTCGTTACAGAAAGGGCATGACAAATGCCAATAAGGGATAAGTAGGTAAAATAGTAATGCATTTACAAAAATAAAAGTCTAAAGAGTGCATGGTAGTACCTAATAGTTAAAAGCATACATGGTAATGCATAGCAATCATAGTTTACACTGAATATGTTATAGACAATACATAATTGTGAAAATATCTCATAATGATAAAACATGACATTGAACCAGGCGTGTGAAAACCAAAACTGTACTGGTAGCACATAAATAAACGATGATGATAGTTGATCCATAGAAATAATTTGCAAGGTAAAAGATAGGCCTATACTGTGACATATCATTGTGAAGAAGCTCTACGCGTTTCGTGGTTTGTACCACTCGTCAGGAGCAGATATACAGTATGGGGATATCTATGATGGAAAGAGATTGCCAGAATGATTAAATATTTATGGAAAAACTATAAAGCATATATAATGCATAATAGAAAGAGGGGGAGCAAACAAGGTCCCAAACACTCTCACCTATTGGTAGCATAGTAATATGATGATAGGATGGTATCTATGGTAGGGGGCGGCTATGAAAGGCATCTTTTCTGGGAGCTGAGATGGTAAATCTCAGCGGTCCAATGGCAGCACCAGCAGAGAGTAAATAAAGGGTAAATTGATCAGTCATCATCTGGGATGTATCTAATAGTATATGCCTCTCTTTGATAGAAAACTGGATGATGAAGAGTTAATTAAACTCAACAGTTCCAAAACAGAACTTCTTCTGTTTCACGCCGGTCGTAAGACTCAACTGGCAACAACCTGGACACCCCCGCCCATTCTGGGCCAAATCATCACCCCTAGCTCCAAAGTCAAAAGTCTCAGGGTCATCTTCGACACCTACATGACAATGGATGCACAAATAGGGTCAGTAGTCAGCGGATCCCACCATCTGCTGCGCCTACTACGCAGACTTATTCCATTTATTCCTAAAGAAGACGTAGCAGTCGTGGTGGGAACAATTGTGAACTCCAGACTGGACTATGCAAATGCCCTTTACCTAGGACTCCCAAAGTACCAAATCTCTCGTCTGCAAGTCGTACAAAATATGGCCGCCAGACTGGTGACTGGGGAATCAATCTCACCTTCGTTGAGAACCCTTCACTGGTTGCCAGTAAAAGACAGAATTGCTTTTAAAGCACTCTGCCTGACGCATAAGTGCATCCATGGGAAGGCTCCGCAATATCTATGCGAAAAGATAAAAGCTCACAACTCCAATCGCGTTTTGCGATCCACCAACCAAAATCTGCTCCAGATACCCAAAGCCAAATTCAAGTCCAAAGGAGAAAAAAGATTTGCGCTCCAGGGTCCCAGACTATGGAATGCTTTACCAACCAGCATTCGGTTGGAGGAAAACCACCTGACCTTCAGAAGAAAGATCAAAACTCATCTCTTTTGATATCAAGAGAGACAGGAACAACAAGCGCCCAGAGGCGATTTTAGTTCGCATGTGCCGCGCTATATAAGTTTTTCATTCATTCATTCATTCATTCTATAAACCATTACCAGAGGTATCTGTGGAGATGAGTAGATAAATTAAGTTGATAACATAGCTTGTGTATTGGAAAAGAATTCCATGTGTAAAAGTAAAGAAGGTGCATTGAATGGAAAGCATGAGAAAACAAAACAAGAAAGACGTGTCAGGGTAGAGGTGTAAGAATGTGGATGGTGGAGTAAAGGTGAATAAAAATACCTGCTGAGGTAGAAGGGAATAATCCAGATACGTGTGATCGTGTCATGAGAAGGAAAAAATCCTGAAGTGTCAGAGCGGTGCAGCTGGAGATTAAATAGTAGCCGCGGACCAATAGTGACCGTCAAGGCCACGCAGCGTCATCACAGAGGAAGGGCGCTGTCCCTAAAATGGTGGCCCACCGGGCAAGAAATTTGGGTGATATGTTAATACACACAGAATTTCCAAAAGAATCTAAAATGACCTGGAAGTAAGGGGATGTTTCTGTGCAGCCGATGTCAATACCCATACATTGACCGAGCGGGCACGTTTTAGGGATGCACTAGATGAGAAGATAATAAAAAAATCAATAGATGGTGCTGCGCTCCAAATAAAATAAAGTGCTTTAGTAGTTCATATACAGTGCTACGTGTACAAGATCATAAACACAAAAAATTAAGAAATATCAAATTCATATACTACAAATTATCGTGACGATACGCGTCGGAATAGACAGGCACCGGAAGTGACGATAGACTGCGAGATCGCTGCTCGTTCGTGTTTTACCCTGTTTTAACTGCTTTATGCGAGTACCTTATTTCCTGATTCACCTGAGAGAATCCCCACTGCTAATAATCCATATACACTATAATCACCAGCACCTTTTTTGAAGATATATATCATTGTTATCTTTATGGCACTTGCACTTTATTTTGTTTAGATTTATATTGTCTTTGGATACCGTACTATATTGGATTATTTTTACTTATTGCACATGAAATATCCACTTATTTTTTGATTATTCATCACTGTGGATCTGTTATGCATTGTTTTTTAGTGTGTGAATTTAATTAATATTTCTTAATACATTTTTAGTGTTTATGATCTTGTACACGTATGAACTACTAAAGCACTTTATTTTATTTGGAGCGCAGAACCATATATTAATTTTTTATTATATTCCCTGTTGGGTGTTTTTTGACCCAGTTGGTGTTTGCTGCAACCAAGCGCTACATATATTTTTTCAGCTCAGGCAGCGCGGTAATGTCTATTGTATCTAACTGGATGAGAAGAGCTTTCAAATAAAGGACTTTATTAACTGCTCTACCTCTAGAGTTAATTATATGCTGTCTTGTCTTTGCAAAAAGTTCTGCATTGGTAAGACCAAGCGTCCCCTTAGAATTTGTAATTTGTATTGGGGAACACATGCGAGAAACCAAAGAAAAGAATCCTGAGTCATGGAGGAAAGCTAGACAGTATGAAAGTAAAAGGAATTTATGTGCTCAAGTTTCCCACAAGAAGAGGTGATTTCAATCTGGTGTTACTACAAAAAGTGAAATGGTGGATATGCAGATGTAAATCTTTGTCCCCAGCTGGTTTAAATACCGAGCTAAACCTTCAGGTATTTTAGGTAAAAAAAAAAAATCCCTTTTTAGTATGAGCTCTTGCCCTTTTAAGTAGAGATAGAATGGGTTTATTGTATCCCCGTTTCTATCCCTTTGCTTCTGGTTATTGTGTTTTGTTTTAGACTGTCTTCTATGTGAGTCTTTGTCGAGTTATTGTCTCTTTTCCTCCCCCCTCTTTACTTTTCACCTATTGTTTTTTATATTTTAGTTTATATGTGCTTGATAGCCCACATTACCCTTAGCCGTATCTCCTGAAAAATATCCCGATACCTGAAACAACAAAATCCTGCATAGCCATCCAAAGTTGATGGAATTTATGCAGTATTGTTACCATTATTACTGGTGTCCTGATAATATTGAATTAATAAATCCAGGGAGTCAATATGGTACATAGGGAATAATAAACAAATGTTTTTGTCCGTTTAAGATTTTTGCTAGGAGCAGGAAATACCCAAGCTGGAAACACTGTAAAAAAGGGATGGTCGGGGAACCACCCGATGTCCAGACAAAGCTACAATACTCTTTAACAAAGCACGTTTGTCATGAGCTTCATGTGAAACCACCGGCTGTATTCCCCAAATGTGCTTGAGTGGAAGCGAGAATTGAAGCCAGACCAAGAGCAGCAGAATATCCGGGCAAGAACCGGAGCTTCCATCAGTACAGCTGTAGCCACAAGTTTTGAGAATGATACACATTTTCCCAAAGTCTGTTGCCTCAGTTTTTATGATTGTAATTTGCCTATACTTCAGAATGTTATGAAGAGTGATCAGATAAATTGCAATTAATTGCAAAGTCCCTCTTTACCATGAAAATGAACTTAATCCCCAAAAAAACATTTCCACTGTGTTTGTGAAGAAGGCTTTGGGGTGCCAGGACTATCTCCTACAATTGATTCAGCTGCAGGATCGGGCCACCAGTGCAGAGCTTGGTCAGGAATGGGAGCTGGCAGGTATGAGTGCATCTACACGCACAGTGATGCAAAAACACTTGGAGGATGACCCGGTGTCGAGAAGGGCAGCAAAGAAGCCACTTCACTCCAGGAAAAACATCAGGGACAGACTGATATTCTGTAAAAGGTACAGAGTTTGAACTGCTGAGGACTGGGGTAAAGACATTTTCTCTGATGAATCCCCTTTCCTGGTGTTTGCATCCGAAAAAAAATTGTTGTCAGTAGAAGAAAAGGTGAGTGCTACCATCAGTCCCGTGTCATGCCAACAGTAAAGCATCCTGAGATCATTCATGTGTGGGGCTGTTTCTCAGCCAAGAGAGTGGGCTCACTCACATTTTTGCCTTCAAACACAGCCATGACTAAAGAGTGGTACAAAAAACATACTCCCAACCATCTAAGAACAGTTTGGTGACAAACAATGCCTTTTTTAGCATTGTGGAGCACCTTGCCATAAGGAAAAAGTGATAACGAAGTGGCTTGGGTAACAAAACATTGAAATTGTGGATCCATGGCCAGGAAACTCCCCAGACCTTAATCCCGTTGAGAACTCGTGGACAATCCTCAAGAGGTGGGAGGAAAAAAACAAAGTCTGACAAACTCCAAGCATTGATTATGCAAGAATGGGCTGCCATCAGTCAGGACATTGCCCAGAAGTTGATAGAATGCCAAGGGGAATTGCAGAGGTCTTGGAAAAGAAGGGATCAACCCTGTAAATATTGACTTCTTGCATAAACTTAAAGATGTAAACCGGATTCATGACATTTGAGATGGACATGTATATCTGCAGTGTTTTTTTTTTTTATCTCTCTTCAAAGCACAAAGTCCTGTGGCTTTCTCCTGCTCCATTCCTCTGTTATTAGCATGATAATTTCTGACAAGTTCTCTGTCACAGGAGATAAAACCAGGCTGAAATTTGTGTCGGAAGGTTGCTATAAATAGATTAGCAGACAGCTAAACTATTCAAAGAACAGCTCTGAGAGTCTCTGCCTATGTGGAGTGAGGTTGTGTGCCTTTCCTCCAATCGGCTGTCTTGGCTGTGTGCACAGACTTCACTTCCAGTGCTGAACAGGAGGAAAAAATCTCTAACACGATCTGAAAATATAAAGCTGAAGACAGCAGATATACATGCAAAACTTATGTAAGAAGATTTGTTTCCTCTGTGTATCATCTGAGGCTGTTCACTTTACTGGATATATGTGAGGGTTTACATTCACTTTAATGCAATTGTCAGTAAAAGCCTTTGACACTTATGAAATGCTTGTAATTATTTTCAGTATACCATAGTAACATCTGACAAAAAGATCTAAAAACACTGAAGCAGCAGACTTTGTGAAAATGTTATATGTTTCATTCTCAAAACCTTTGGTCACGGTTGTACAGCCAAAGTAGACAAGCCATCAGAGGAACAGCGTTGTCCTGAACTGCCCGCAAGTGCTGGTAACATATGCACATTCACACTGCCACTGTGTATGGTGACTGATGCCCCTTACCTACAGCATTAACAGTGGCTGTGAGAAAGGAACCTAAGCAGAGCTTGAAAAACCTTCGACTTGGACTGATGGGAGCTACCTGTTTCTGCTACCTACACTGTATGCTGCCACACTACATGCTGCTGCTCCCTTGGTTTTTTTGGCTGGCTTCCGCAGGCTGCTCATGTGTTATAACAGGGTTCGACAAACCCGGGCGCCAGGTCGCAAATACGACTAGAATTGGCGACCCTTAGGCGGCACAGCTGGGGTATCCTGTCTCTCAGGTCGGTAATTGAGGCCGCGGCTTTTCGGCCTTCTCTGCAGTCCTATGTTTCTCTGACGCCCTCTTGTGGTTGCCGTTGGTATGACAAGACAACCAGCAATGCAAATTGAGCTTTCCCTGCCTGTTTTTTCACTGCCCGTCCACCTCCTTCCCTTTACTTAAAACCCCCAAACATTATATATATTTTTTATTCCAACACCCTAGAGAATAAAATGGCGGTCGTTGCAATACTTTGTCACACCGTATTTGCGCAGCGGTCTTGCAAGCGCACTTTTTTGGGAAAAAATACTTTTTTTAATGAAAAAATAAGACAACAGTAAAGTAAGGCCATTTTTTTTTTTTATATTGTGAAAGATAATGTTTATATTGTGAAAGATAATGTGAAAGATAATACCCAACATGTCACGCTTCAAAATTGCATCCGCTCGTGAAATGGCGACAAACTTTTACCCTTTAAAATCTCCATAGGTGACGTTTAAAAAAACTCTACAGGTTGCATGTTTTGAGTTAGAGGAGGTCTAAAGGGCTAAAATTTCTCTCGCTCTACCAATCGCGGTGATAGCTCACATGTGTGGTTTGAACACTGCTTTCATATGCGGGCGCTACTCACGTATGCGTTTGCTTATTCACGCGAGCTTGGCAGGATGGGGCGCGTTCCTGGCTTCTAATTTTTTTAGCTAGATTCCAAGCAAATTTGTCAAGCCCTGTGTTATAACCAATTGCCCGAACTACCTTGTTTAAGCAAATATAATATGTGAATTATGTAGCTGTTGAATACATCTACTTAATACTTTGAGCAGCAGTGAAGAAAGAATCTATTAGGGGCTGTAAGCCTCGAGGGTTCAAGACGTACTACAGTATGTGTTTGCTGCTCCACTATATACTGCTACTCACTTGCCTTTTCATGCTTGCTGACTGTCTGTATGCTATAAAAAACTGCTCAAACAATCTGCTTTAGTTCTCCTGCATTTAGAGACATAGCTACCGGTACATCTGCACATCTTAATTGACTGTACTTGGATTCATGACACTGTTCTATTGGAAAGACATAATTCTGGATATGAAATGTGGAGAATGCAGTAATTAAATACATTTACCCACCATTGGGAATATCCAATTACTGCTACAATTCCAATGGATAAGGAATGTGCAGATTGGAGACAGTATAGATGGCAGCGATTTTTGCTCTGTGTGTCGAGAGACTTGGCGTCAGGATGTTTGTATGTAATTGTGTTATATGTTTTCCATATATACTCTTTTTTAATCTAAAAGTTTATTTTTATACATTAATAAAATGAATACATATATTCTTGATAAACCCAACCACAAAAACTTTTCTTCATTGAAATAACTACTGTGTCAGGCTAGGTTCACACTGCTGCGAATTCAAAATCGCGCTATTTCACGGCTGAGATTTTGCCGCCACTCGCAACCACGATTTCAGGGAATGACAGTCTATAGAGCTGAATTGGCATCGCACCCGGATCAAACTCGCACAGGACCCTTTTTTTCCCTGCACCTTAGATTCGCACTGCACTGATGTGAACGGCAGTAATGGAAAACAATGTTATTTTAATGACTTGCGAATTTGAGCGATCGCAGCAGTGTGAACCCAGCCTTACTCTTGTTTCTTGATACAAGGGCTTTTGTTTTTAGAATTTGGTGCCATTGGTAACAGGTTAGGAGGTACAACACTACATATACAATATATGTAATTTATTTTAGACAATATTTTTCCCCCTTTTTGCTGTTTCTATTGGACTTACTGTATATGCCAAAATCTAGCAGCAGAGCTGAGGGGAGAGGCATTGTGAGCTTTCCTGGTTTCTGTTTGCCATCTGTACAGTTACTGAAAGTGTAACTCCACTTTAATGAGAAAAAATATAGCAAAAAAGAGGGCTTTGGATTTCATCTTAAACAGCAGCACAATGGTCACTTCTCATTAAATGTGACATCACCTCCCAGCCCAGCATTATCTGAATGGCACCCATAATGAGTGGCCAATCTCCTGTGTTCACAATGCATCAGGTCAGCGCTCAGCAAGTGACCCAGAAACCTAGTGGGGGATCACTGGAGTAGCAATGTCTACTACAGTGATTTCCAGATTTCAGTGGTATTGGTCACTGGTACATTGGTCAAAACTGGATCAGTATAACTAGGTATAACATGCTGGTAACAAAAAGAAGAAAAAGAAAGGCGCACCAGCCTAGTGTATTACCGTTGACAATTTAATAAATAGATAAGATAAAATATAACTACTCACAAACGAAATGGTATAAAAGGCTTGTCAACAATGATATGATGATGAATACCCCTCGAGCCACACTCCTGGATAGGGGGGAAAAAGGTGTGTCACTGCCGGCTGATGCGTTTCAAGGCAACAGAGGCCTCTTCATCAGAGCTCAGCAGTCGACTGGCCTGGAAGAGGCCTCTGTTGCCTTGAAATGCGTCAGCCAGCAGTGACACACCTCTTTCCCCCCTATCCGGGAGTGTGGCTCGAGGGGTATTCATCATCATATCGTTGTTGACAAGCCTTTTATACCATTTTGTTTGTGAGTAGTTATATTTTATCTTATCTATTTATTAAATTGTCAACGGTAATACACTAGGCTGGTGCGCCTTTCTTTTTCTTTTTGTTCTCTGCTAGGATGTTCCCCATCCCTGAAGGGCAGCAAGGCCACTGTTACCAGTTTTGAAATTTTTGGAAATTCCCATGCGGAATATTGACTAACTGTCGGACAATCCACCCGTGCGCAGGAGCTTGTGTTTTTTGTCTATAACATGCTGGTGCCTGGGATTCATCTTTAAAGCGGATGTCCGCTGAAAAAAAATACTACAGCTGCTGACTTTTAATATCGGCACTCTTACCTGTCCTGGAGTCCAGCGCCGTCTACAGCAGAGGACGAGCGATCGCTTGTCACTCTGCTGCCCCCCCACCATCCTCGGTGAGGGAACTAGGAAGTGAAGCACTCTGGCTTCACCACCCGGTTCCCTATGGCGCATGCGCGAGTCGCGCTGCGCCTGCTGACTGGCTCCTGCTGTGCTCTGGGAGCCGAGTGTTCCCAGAACACAACGGGGGGGGGGGGGGGGTGACATCCTGCCCGCAGTCTTCCCACAGACTGTGGCTGGAGGTGGGTGCAAATACCTGTCTTTAGACAGGTATCTGCACCCCCCTCCCCCTGAAAGGTGTCAAATGTGACACCGGAGGAGGGGAGGGTTCCGATCAGCGGGAATTCCACTTTAGGGTGGAGCTCCGCTTTAAGTCCACTTTCACACTGAGTCACTTTACAGGCACTTTAGCTTGCAAGGCGTCTGTAAAGCGCCTCTCCTGTCACTCCAGTGTGAAAACCTGAGGGCTTTAACACTGGAGTGGTGCCCTTGCGGGACGTTAATAAAAAGTCCTGCAAACAGCATCCTTGAGGCGCATTAAGAGTCGTGTACCGTATACACCGCTCCTAAAGCACCCCTGCCCATTGAATCAAACTTTGTGCGACTTGGGACTACAAAGTCGCATGACAAGTCTTACTCCATGATTTACAATGAGTACCATTCATATCTTGGTGACTTCAAGGCGCAATGACTTCAAAGTTGTCCCTGCACTACTTTGGTCTGACTTTGATGCAAGTTAAGGTCCATAGTCTCCCTGAAAACTTGCATCAAAATTGCTCGACTTTGAAGTTGCGGTAGTGTGAAAGGGGCCTAAAGATAGTAACCAGTTTAAAAGGGAAGGGAGGCAAGGGCAATAAGAAGGAAGGAGGGATCAAGAGGGGAGGGTGGAGGAGGAGGGAACCAAGGGGTCACCCTCCAGGGATCAGTCATCGCCAGATATTCCCAGACAAAGATGCAACTAACAGATGGCTTGACCAACTGGCTCAGTTTTGGCCACAGACTGCAAATAACCATCTGTGCAGGTGAAATATCTCCAGGGCCTCCAATGCTACCTGAAAACGTCCTCCGTATTGTTCAGGGTGGCAGTTAGTGCCTCCATTTGTAAGATATCATTAACTTTAGCATACCACAGGACCTTAGTTGGGGGTTGTGTCTGCCTCCAAAGTGAAGGGATGCAGGCTTCAGCTGCATTCACCAGGTGTATAGTGAGTGATTTTTTTTTTTTTTTTTTGTATTTCCGGGAAGGGTTTCCCCGTCAGGTGCAGGAGGCATAAAATATCTGGAGTTTAGGTTACACCCTCAGGGAGAGAAATGTGACCCTTTAGGACAAGCACCTGATTTCACTCCTCATGCCTGAAAAAAGGAAAAGTAAGAGAGACCAAGTACAGAAGACTGGGATGTCTGGAAAGAAAGTGAAGGTACTCTTAAGGAATAGTGAGCCGTAATGGCTTCTAGTTACTTTGTTCTTTTATAGTGCAGTAAAAGGAAATAAGTAAAATAATCCATCTGTCACCATAATCTAGTGTTGTTGCAAACCGTAACACATTTTTCTACATGTTGGATATACCATGCTACTGTCTCCATAGACCGCACCTAGGTTCACTATGCTTAGGAGATTTCGCCATTAGGCCTCATGCACACTGGACGTTATAATTACATTAAACGCCAGTAGGTTTGCAGTGAGTTTTTCAACGTTTTTGCAATAGCGTTTTTTAGCTTTTTTTTTTTTTATGGATCAAAAACGTTAATCGTGGGTGAGCCGCGTTTTTGAGTGCTTATCTGCGTTTTTTGACGTTAGATCTTTTTTACAGCTGAAAACGACTGAAAATCTCCCCTCGGAAACCCACTATTTTTTGGGGATTTTTCCAGCCAAAAAACGCCCCAGCCAAAAACAGTTGATGAAAGCCTATGTGTGCATATGGACACATAGGATAACATGCTGGAGAGTTTGTAGAAAAACTCTGAAGCCAAAAACAGCAGCTGTAAAAACATCCAAAAACGTCCAGTGTGAATGAGGCCTTACTATTAAAAGTGTGGAAGCTGGAAGAGTACAGTGAGAGAGATGATCAGCTAAAAATTGTAAATTTATATTTAACATTTTATTTATTTTTTATGTTATTTAAAAAAAAGTTTCATAATAATTCCTGTTCTGAGTGTTTCCAAATTAACAATAGAGCATTTCCACTAACTAAAGTTATTAGCTGCACAGATTGAAACATATAAGCTTTGTACAGGATAAATAGAATATTCTGGATATTGATAATGCATTCTTTTTTTTTTCTTGACTTACTCGGTGTTATCCAATAGCAGAGTAATGTCCATAAATTACTGCTTCCTCTGCCCTAATGATTTCTGTGCAATGTGATGCTTGTTGTAGTGCTAATATTACTCATGCTTGACAAATCTAACATTCCCTATTCCAGATTTAAATCTGGTGTGTTTTATAATGTGTTTAGGTCTTACCATTTCTCATAGACTAGATTAGAAAGTATTAAATGTATGATATTAAACCATGATTAGACTTGGATTGCACAGAATCTGTATAACCTCTTATTTCTGGCTGCAGTAGACCTTGACACAGAGACACACAGTGATTCATTTATCAGAGTGTCTGTGGGAAAAATTGTCTGTCTGGTAATAGACAGTCTGCCATCAATCTGAGGACGATGAGCAAGGAGATACCTGCTCTTCCTATAATAGAAACCTGTATTAAGGGAATACATAGGTTGCCATAGCTGAACTCTCCTTTTGAAAAGGTTAGCTGTCTGGCTGACTCAGTAAATGTATGCCATGCAGGAGGTCTGAGTTTTGTCAAAATCTGCTTGCTGAAGACTTGTCCTGGGTCCTTGACTCAGAAAGTACTGGAACCAGAGAGAGCCAGGGAAGCCAGCCTGTTTAAGAGGTTAGAAATAGTGGCCTCTGTATTCCTCTCAGTTAGAGCATTTGTACAGCTGAAAAATGCCTCTCAAAATCCACTAGTTCTGGGGGTTTTTTTCAGACAGAAAACGCCCCTGCTAAAAGATGCTGTTAACAGGATTGGTGTCACCTGGTGTGGTAAAACATGGTGTCACCCCCTCCACCAACTATAGTCGCCCCTCAGTACAGACCCCCCTCCTTCAGTACACACCCTCCACTAAGTATAGACCCCCTTCACAAATTATAGTCCTTCCTCAGTACAGACCCCCTCCCTCAGTATAGACCCCTCCCTCAGTACAGACATCCCCAGAACAAGGCACCCTCCTCCATTAGTACAGACCCCCCCCAGGACAAAGCACTACCCTCCATTAGTACAGATCCCCCCCAGGGCAAAGCACCCCCCTCCATTTAATATAGCCAGCTGCAAAAACCAACCTCGTCATCATGCCCCCCCCCCCTGTCACCACTGTGGAGGACATCCTTCCCTCCTTTCATCAAAAGAAGACCCCTCCCCCCCAATGCACCAGCTCAGGTACACAGGAACACCCGGGCGGCAGCTGGAGAGGACAGTGTGCAGCCAGGTCAACCGGGTGAAGAATAGATTCTGACAGGCTCAGGCAGCAGCGCCAGAGTGACAGTATAACAAGTAAATTATGCGCAAGGAATTTTCAGAGTATTATTATTGAAGGCAGCATAGTCAGTATAAAAAGCTGAAATCAGGAAAAAGTTCCGGCTGTTGGAGTGGTGATGGGAGATGTGCAAATATGCTTAGATGGGAGTATGTACTCAGGGCTGCCGTCAGTAGGGAACAGAGACCATGTTCCAAATCTAGGAGACAAACAAGGAGTGACAGACAGACAGAAAGAAGGAGAAGGAGAACACAGGCCAGGCTGCGGCACTGGAGCTGGGTTTCTGGCTAAAAATAAAAAATGCAAAAGGGTGCCAGGGCTTTCGTCACCCCTGGGATAGTGTCACCCCTGTAGTGGGTGGCACCCCCCTAGCAACGCCACTGCAGACTGTGTGCATGAAGACATAGGATAACATGCTGGGGAGTTTACTGGCTTCAGAAAACAACGCTCAAAGCCCAAATCAGCAGCTGTAAAAATGTCCAGTGTGCATGAGGCCTTATGCTCATATGCACGCATTTGCACAAAATACTGACCGGGAACACAGATTTATTTTTTTTGCTCAAGAATAAGCAGAACTTGTTTACTCACCTGTCTGTACAGGCACATTGTAAACAATGGGTTGTATTTTGGATCATCAAAAATAAACCTTTTGTGCTGAGCTTTTTCAAGCTGCAGGGTGCAACGATTAACGTTTTTGATCCATTAAAAAAAAAAAGCTAAACGCAATGTTAAACGCTATTGCAAAAACGTTGAAAAACTCACTGCAAAGCTACTGGTGTTTAATGTAATTATAATGTCCAGTATGCATGAGGCCTAATGGGGAAATCTCCTAAGCATAGTGAACTTGGGTGCGGTCTATGGAGACAGTAGCATGTTGCGCTTCAAAATTGCGTCCGCACGTGGAATGGCGACACACTTTTACCCTTTAAAATCTCCATAGGCGAAGTTTAAAAAATTCTACAGGTTGCATGTTTTGAGTTACAGAGGAGATCTAGGGCTAGAATTATTGCTCTCGCTTTACCAATTGTAGCGATACCTCGTGAACATCGCTTTCATATGCGGGCGCTACTCATGTATACGTTCGCTTCTGCGCGCGAGCTCGGCGGGACGGGGCAGGGTCTATGGCTCCTAACTTTTTTAGCTGGCTCCTAGATTCCAAGCAAATTTGTCAAGCCCTGGTTTTAAATAACCGCCCACCATTGATAGAAACTTTTTTTTACCACTGCTCAATGCAAAATTCTCTCAGCTGCAAGATGTCTGTGAATTGTCTGATGTGAATTGCTCATATGAAATCCCCCCCCACTATTTTATTGAGATTCAAATCGTGGCTTTGACTAGGACAGTCCATACTCTAAAATTCTTAATTTTTAGCCAATCCTTAATGGATTTGCAAGTGTGCATCGTTTCTATCAAGAACACTTTGATACGATTAAGGATTCATAGTTGATTCCAGTGAATGCAAGCTGCCTAAAGCAGCAGAAGAACACAAGACCACAGTTTTGTATGCGGTTTTTCTCTGGAAACGCTTTCTTCGTTTTGCATCAAACATGTCTACTGTTGGTGTGCCAAGCAACTTCATCTTTACTTCACAGCTCATTTTTCCAGAAGGCCTTCCCTGTATGTTAAATGGCAAATTGTAGTCTTGCTCTATTGTTCTTGGGCAGCTTGGGGGCTTTTACCTACCATGCAGTTCAGATTGGTGCAATCGCTTTCTGATTCTAGATGCACACACTTTGACACCAACTGTTAAAAGGATTACATGAGGATCCTGTAGTGTAACCATTGGGGTTCCCGAAGACTCATTTTTGTATCAGATGGTCAGATCTGGGACTGAATTTGCTGGGCTGGCCAGCACTAGACAAATAAACAGTTTGAAATCTATGCCACTTGTAGATTATTTTCCATACTGGCAAATTATTAATTTCAAATAATTTGAGCCATTGATGTGCATAAACCTTCTTCTTTCTGAGATCCTTAAGCTGGCCATACAAATTGAAATGTGTCCAGTTCAGCAGGGACTGGCCAAGTACGATCCATGTATGGGCAGACTGATTGTACTCAAGTTGATCCATCAATCAACATGGGTACAACCAGCTTGTTGGATTTTTTACATTTGATTACTGCCAGCGGCCATATTCATTGGGAAAGATTATAAAAGAAATGGATTCCATGATCCACACAAGTGAGGTTGATTGTGGAATCCTCCCCACTGTGCTACTGCATTCTGACAGTGGGACTACTTTGCTGTCAGAATACACTGTTTAGAGCTGCAGCGACTGATTGAATTAAAGTTTCCCCACAGTCACGTTTAACAAAAGTCAATCTACTCATCGACTCCTATAAGACAGGCTGAACTGGCTGAATTTAAATCCATTTGTACCCAGGTTAACCTCTTTAATACAGGGCATTTTCACCCCCTGCCTGCCGGGCCAATTTAAAGCTTTCAGCACTGTCGCAGTTTGAATGACAATTGCGCAGTCATGCAATGCTGTACCCAAACAATTTTTTTTTATATTTTTTTTCGTGACAGATGGAGCTTTCTTTTGGTGGTATTTAACCACATAACGACCAACGCATGCAGATCTACATCTGCACAATGGCATGGGCAGGGAAATGGGCATACCTGTACGTGCCTTTAAATTTGCCACCCAGCGGGCGCGCCCCGCATGCCTTGTGAGCGCGCTCATGGGTCCCGGGAACGCGATGTTCCCGGGTGGCCCGCGATTGTGGTCGGCAAAGGCAGAACAGGGGGATGCCTTTGTAAACAAGGCATTCATTCCCCTGTTCTGCCTAGTGACATGTCACTGATTTTATAGCACCGATCGCTGTAAAAATTGCATTGGTCCCAAAAATGTGTCACAATTGTCGGATGTGTCATAAAGTCGCAGTCACGATAAAAATCGCAGATCGCTGCAATTACTAGTAAATAAAATTATAATAAAAATGCCATAAAACAATCCCCTATTTTGTAGGCGCTTTAACTTTTGCGCAAACCAATCAATATACACTTATTGCGATTTTTTTTTTTTTTTTTTTTTTTACCAAAAATATCTAGAATACATATCTGCCTAAACTGAGAAAAAAAATTATAAAAAAAAAAAATGGGGATATTTATTGTAGCAAAAAGTACAAAATATTTGTATTTTTTTCGAAATTGTCCATCTATTTTAGTTATAGTGCAAAAAATAAAAACCGGAGAGGTGATCAAATTCCACCAAATGAAAGCTCTATTTGTGGGTAAAAAAAGGACGTCAGTCATGTTTGGGAGGCACGTCACACGACCGCGCAATTGTCAGTTAAAGCGATGCAGTGCCGAATCACAATTTTTTTTTTCATCATATTGACCCCACTGTACACTGCCCTGCATACTACTGACCCCTGTGCGCTGCCCTGCATACTACTGACCCCTGTGCGCTGCCCTGCATACTACTGACCCCTGTGCGCTGCCCTGCATACTACTGTCCCCTGTACGCTGCCCTGCATACTACTGACCCCTGTGCGCTGCCCTGCATACTACTGACCCCTGTGCGCTGCCCTGCATACTACTGACCCCTGTGCGCTGCCCTGCATACTACTGACCCCTGTGCGCTGCCCTGCATACTACTACTACTGACCCCTGTGCGCTGCCCTGCATACTACTGACCCCTGTGCGCTGCCCTGCATACTACTGACCCCTGTGCGCTGCCCTGCATACTACTGACCCCTGTGCGCTGCCCTAAATAATACTACTACTGATCAGAAAGAGCAGACTGATACTAGTTGAGAAAATCAGCCCGCAGTACCAGATGTTCTGCTTTCATTATGAACTCCAGAATAAGACTTGTTGGGGTGACCAATTCGTCCAAAGACATGAAAAAATTGTTAATGAATGTGAACGCAGAATTTCTCACTGAAGTCAAACTATAAGGTAGACTGAGTTTATGATTTTACAGTGACATTCGTTTTTTTAGATCTTTCTAAGTTTTCTCTGTCATTATTTTTTTTTTTTTTTTGTGGCAGTGATCTTTGATCTCTTCTATGTTGTACAGGTAGATTCCCCACCTTGCCTACCCCTGATATAGTGGCAACAGTTTGCACAGAGCTTTACAAAAAAATGGAGATGGTACGGGTACAATATATTTCAGTGAAAGAGGGTATGAGCTTACAATCTTATTGGAGAGGCAACTGAAACAAAAGGGAATAACTGTGGGAGATGAGTTGATGGAGAAAGACAATTTGTTGGGTAGAGATGAGATAGGCTTCCCTAGAGAGATGATTTTTCGAGGATCACCTGAATAAGAGTAGGAGATGGGCAGATAGGTTTGGGCAGGAATAGTACAATAAATAACGGAGAACTTAAAGCGGAGGTTCACACAAAAAGTGAACTTCCGCGTTTTGGAGCCCTCCCCCCCTCCTGTGTCACATTTGGCACCTTTCAGGGGGGAGGGGGGTGCAGATACCTGTCAAATATTTGCACCACTTCCTGGTTCTGACTCCCGCGGGAGTCTGGCCCCCATACGTCACCCCCCCCCCCCGCTGTCTTCTGGGAAACACTGTTCCCAGCAGAGAGCGGGGACCAGTGACATCGCTGGTGGGGGGGGGGGGGGGCAGGTAAGTATCCATTTTTTATAAGTCAGTAGCTGCAGTATTTGTAGCTGCTGGCTTTAAAAAAAAAAAAAATCGGCGGAAACCTCCGCATTAACCCTCCTATCCTTTACAGCCAAGGAAGCTACTGTCTTAGCCATTGTTTGATCTGCAGTTGCCATGGTGCTGAGCAAGTGTTTAGTTATGACACCAGTTATTTTATGGCTTCACAGTTTAGCTGAGGATGATTGAGCCAGTTATATTTCATTGAAATCCTTGAATATAACTGTTTTGGGAAAACGATAAATTGGTTTTGCTTTACACCATAACAATACAAGGACATAATAAAATGGTCCCATTCAAAAGTTTCTGTACCCTTCATGTCGAAAACTGCACTTCACACTTCCCTATAGTCTTGTACAGTTGTACAGTCTCCTCTGGACTGCAATTGCTTATTTTGACTTTGCTGCCTACTGTTCGCTTCACGCAGGGTGCATTGAAAGCTGCAGCAAGTCAGATGCACTATTACTCCTTCCTACTGTCCCTGGCCTTCCCCTTTAATTTATTTTGGTTCTTTCGGTCATGGAGGCTCATCATCACATGTGGGCATTACGTAGGGCACGTTTCATGCAAATAATTCCTGCCTAGGAACGCCCTCTTTTTCAAACTGACATCCACCCATCAAGGTATTTTCAACATTTGCCTAACTTCTACTGAGAGCCAGTTCTCTGCTTGCATCAACCCTGGGGCTCTGCAGAGGAGTAATAGGGCAAGGTGCTGTGATTTTCTTGAGAAGCTATGTACAGAACCAATATTGTGCCCATTTCTAGGTCTAAAATATGATATGTAATGTTTTTTATTTTAAAGATTTTTTAGCATGTTCATTAGTGGGTAAGGAGGAACCCAGGGAAGGTAAAATATAACTTAATTGATATTATAGTTGTGAATGAAGCCCTTTATGTTATCATGCTGTCAAGCTGGCCATTCTTAACAAAAGCATCCAGGTCCTGTAAATCATTTGCTATTCTAGCGTAAACTGAATGTTTCAGGTTTTTCCAAGTGGCTCATTCATGATTGAAGCTAGGAAATGGTGGTGGCTACTTCAGAATCTTCACTTAATTTTGCTGCAGCCACTGAAGATTCAACTTGGCCTTATGTTTGAGATCATTGACATGAGCAGCTGGGCTGATAAGAGCAACATTTTCTAAATTACCGGTGGACTGTGGACTTTTCACTGAACCCTAAGAAGTATATGATATAGCTGTATGACTTTTTTGGTAGTAGAATTACAGTTAATTTAACATTAGCATCATGTATTATTTTAATTGCCTTTGCTAATGTTTGTTGTAAATAATGTTTACTACAATTTTTGGGTTTTGTTTTCTAGTTTGTGAGCTCCATGTGCACACAGATTGTGTCTTTTTCACCTGCAGTGACTGTCGGCAATGCCACCATGATGGAGAGCAGGACCATGTAAGTTTATTAGGATTATTATTTTACAAAGCCATTGACTGACTGTGCATTTAGGGAGCATTATAACTGAATTAAAGAAAACATTTGTTTCAGTATAAGGTCTTTAATACATAGAATTGCACTTCCTCATTGAGAAAAGAAGTGAAAGTTTGCTTCAGACATACTGAGCAGTGGCTAGCAGAGGAGCGGTCACTGACCACACACAAGATCGAAAAGCTATTTGAGGCTGAACTCACATTATAGCGATTTGTTAACCGACGCAAAATCACACCACGCATATGTATGTTTTTGCGCATTATTGCGCTACATGCATAGGACAGCTTATTTATTTTTAATGGGTTGTCTTTACCCGCATAGTAGCTCATGTATCTTTTTTGAGCTTCAAGCTTCACACATTTTTTTTTAAACCGTGCGTTTGTCCTGCCATTAACCACGTGTGGCACTGTAAGCCTGATCCGCGGTTTTTGCATGTTCTGTAAATTGTGCGATTTTTAGCACATTCGTGAAACCATAGTGTGAGTGCAGCTGAAAAGCTATGGGTGTTAGACACATAGTTGCAGCATAGATGGCGTGTTTTGTCTATAGAAAAGCTTGCAGTTTTCCTAAAGTTATGGGGGTGTATTTTTGATCCCCCCCCCCTTAAAAAAAAAAGTAGGGTGAAGTGGAAAGCCTAGTTAAAATCACTGATCAGTAAAATACAGAATGCAATTGACAGAAATATCCTATGGTAGTAAACACTTAATAAATGTAGTTACAAAATCCCCCTTCCATATCTGAATGGTTACGAAAAATTGGACATATTGCCGACATGGAAAACATGATCTATTAAACTAGAGACTCTCCCACTACTTTTTTTTGATACTTGGGCCTGTTGGTTGAACTTTAAAAATACTAGGGAATTTCTTCAATTATCTGGTACTTCTTAATAGTCTTACAAATTCTATTTTACTTATTGTAGAATGTTACATAACCCCCCTTTTTCTTTCCAATTTTTTTTTACCCCCTCCTTATGGCTATATGACTATGTATGTCGTTGTTTTTAATCTGTTAACTTTGTATTTCTGTTTATTATACCCATTGTCTTTTGTTATACAATGAGAATTTATTGTATGCAATTATATCTGTTTTATTAATTCAATAAAATATTTGAAACAATAAATGTAGTTACATACAGTAAAGTGATGCAAAAAAAGAGTGATGAGACAAACACTGATTGCTGGTTGTTGGTTTTGTTCACATTTTGCAGTACTGAATAACTCTCATAGTACAGATTCAGTAAAGTGGGACTGGGAACAGAAGTACACCAATGAGTAATATCAAAATGTCAAATTCACCTTTTCCTTCCAACTTTTAGAGTAGCCCAGTGGATTTTCTGCCAGGTTCCTGTTTGGAGAATAACTAAGAACTCCTCAAAGCACTCTTGGCATCTAAATCTATAGCATAATGTAACCCAAAATAATATTTTTGAAAAAGTGTATGTAAGGGAAACTCTTGAAAGAAGTAGTAAAATGCAAAACAAAGCGCTTATTATAACTGAGTGGTAGGGACAGGCACAGTAAGATCATGGTTTCGCTTTACTGTTGGTCATCTTAGTGTGATGTTTTTAAACATTTAATACTAAAACACTTCCTAGGAGGCGATGCTGATGAGTGATTAATATCTTTTGGTAACCAGAAAGCCCTTTTCCATTTGACCCTTTGTTTAGATTTGCTTTGTTACTTTGAACTTGACTTCCCTGACTTTTGGACTAAGCCCTATTTAAAACCCTCCTTCCTATTCGTGTGCCATAACTAATGTTAAAGCAGAGTTCCACCCAAAAATTGAACTTCCGTCTAAAGGGAAGGTGACCCCCTGACATGCCACATTTGGCAAGTAATTTTTTTGGGGGGAGCAGAAACCCTCCATGGCACCGGAACGAAGTTCACCTCTCCCATCTCCCTCTCGGCAATCATCTGGGACACGTCACAGGTCCCAGATGATTGTTCGGCAATCATGGCGAGCAGCACGGTCACGCCCACAGTTACGATTCCGGCGCAGCAGAGAGGAGGGGGAGACGAGCGGGGCTTTGTACGCCCGCATCGTTGGAACCTGGGACAGGTGAGTGTCCGATTAATAAAAATCAGCAGCTGAACTTTTTGTAGCTGCTGACTTTTTTTTTTTATATAGGTGGAACTCTGCTTTAAGGCCATTCTTATAGGACAGGATGCCATAAAGTAGGCGGGACTTAGGTTCAAATTTCAAGTAAGTCAAATCCCTAGTGACAAATTGACACAAAATTTGGCCATACATGATTTGAAATTTTTCAAGTTCAGTAAGGACCAGTCAAATTTTAAGCCATGTGTAGCCCCGTCAGTTCAACAGAAGCTGGTTTGACCAGCTTCTGTCGAACAGTGCAACTGAAAAAACAGCATTTGATCAGCACATACAGCTAATGGGCTGTAGCCCTGATCAGTGTATTTTAACAGCAGGGGAGTCCCACTGTCAAAATATAAAGACACAGCAGGGAGGATTTCCCCATTCATTTTGTGTGGATGTAGAAATCTGTTCTGTTTTTGTTCTCTTTTTGATCAGTCAGCAAAAATTTGAGCCATTTTTGGGCAGCTTAAAACAGGGAAACGCACATAGAGAAAAGTTATGACTAATAATGGTGATAGGGGGAATCTTGTGTCTACTCTCAGGCAGGACTTTTAGGGCTCGTTTACTCTTGCTTCAAAACATGCCATTGAACATGTTTTTTTTAAAGCACTCTGAACGCCAATCAAAACCCTGGTCACTAAATAAATTGGTCAGCTTACAGTCCTGTTCACACGTTGTTTGCTTTGCTTCAAAAATTATACCCTATGTCGCTTTTGTGGTGCTTCAAAAGCCTCCATAAGAGTCTATGACAAAGCACACAGCTTGCAGCCTTTGAGAGGAGTTTATTCAGCTTTAGCTTCGCTTTGTTTATAAGGTATTGCAGGTATGAGATATCACGCACACAGGGCATCTTCCAAGCTTTATTAAAGCTTCAAAAAAGCATCACCAGTGTATCATTAAAGCACCACCGAAGCATCATTGAAACACCACTAACGCATCAAATACACATAAAAAAAGCATGTTAAAGCAGTAGGGGCTTTAATGTGTGATGAAGTCGAAGCAAGTTTAAATGAGCCCTTATAGAAGTACATGTAGAAATCAGATTTAACAGTAGATTGGGCCTAATTACGTGAAGCAGAATCGGGTGTTTTGATTAAAATCAATGCAGTACTTACCTTCTTTGAGATAGATGTTCTACCGCCGCTTCACCGGTATGGGCTGCGGAACTGGTTCTACCGCCGCTTCCGGGTATGGGCTGCGGGACTGGGCGTTCCTATTTGATTGACAGCCTTCTGACCGTCGCATACAGCGCGTCACCAGTTTCCGAAAGTAGCCGAACGTCGGTGCACAGCGCCATATAGCGCCGCACCGACGTTCGGCAACTCGTGGCGCGCTGTATGCGACCGTCGGAAGGCTGTCAATCAAATGGGAAAGCCCAGTCCCGAAGACCATACCCGGAAGCGGCGGGAGAACATCTATCTCAAAAAAGGTAAGTACTGCATTGATTTTAATCAAAACACCCGATTCTGCTTCACGTAATTAGGCCCAATCTACTGTTAAATTTTTTTTTTCGGGTGAACTCCCGCTTAAGTGTTCTAAAGCCTGACCTGCTTGTGCAACAGTTTTTATTGTTTTACTACTATTAAAGTGCTTCTTTTTGTGCATCAGGATACATACCACCATCACTGGAGAGAGGGAAATTTGTCTTCAAATGCTCGTTGTGAAGTCTGCAAAAAAACGTGTGGCTCCTCTGAAGTCCTTTCTGGCATGAGATGTGAATGGTGTGGTATTCAGGTATATCTAATAGCCTATATTTCTGCTATGGGAATAAGTAATTTCTAAAGGTTCTGATTCAGTTTGTTTGCAAGTGATAGCTATTTTATTAAACATTGCACATAAAAAGTTGGAGTTTATGTATGCAAGGGTGACCAGTTACACTTTATTGGGAGTTAATGATTTGGCATTGTCACCTTTTAACAGGCCAGTTCTGTCATAATGGCATTTATTTACTAAAGCTAAAGAGGGCAAAATTGGTCACAATTATGCAGAGAAGCTTCCAGGTTTTATTGCCAAAGCTTAATTAAACAAGCTGAGGTTAGAAGCCGATTGGTTTCTATGCAGAAATGTGTATAATTTTGCCCTTTTTAGCTTTAGTAAATACACCCCAATACGTCTTTTCACCACAAGTAATATTAAACATGCTCCTAAATCCAAATTTTTCAAACAGGTTTGGAGGAGTTCAGATGTTTATGAATTTCAATGTCCTGAATAGTTATTTATTCTGGCCATTAAATTGAATGAACACTCAAGCGCTAAACACGCCTAGCTTTAAGGTACGCTTACACACATTAAGGCGCATTAGGTATTTTTTCTACCCTAAAAGCTCCTTTCCTGAATGTGATTTTGTTACGTTCTGATTTCTGCTGGTAAACACCTACAGTAGGTGTACAGGGACACATAGGCCAACATAGAGGGGTGTTTAGGGTCATAAAAAAAAAGTTCACTCCTGTGAAGGTGAACAGTATCACTAGGCTTCTCTTGGTAATGTCCTAGAAGTTTTACAGTCAGGCTTCATGAGGTACGTAAAGGGACGACACCCATAGCAAGAATATTATTCTTTAGTCAGAGCGGCACAGCTTGTTTTTATCTACAGACACCCCATAACTGCATAGGCAGTTTTTGATAAAGGTGAATCCTTCTAGTTACAGTATATATTCTGTATAGATTTCTTCTCACTTCCTGTTTGGCTATGGGGCAGGAAGTGAAGGGAAATCTCTGCAATGGGACAGGGATGGTAAAAAATAAACTGACGGGCTCTAACCCTCCCTTACTCTATCCAAAATGAAAAAAATAAGTGTTGCCTATAGTTCTACTTTAAGCAGAAATTTCGGATCATTTTATGGAGAGGACTAAGAAGATATAACCATGCCAATGGTGCAGCAGAAAACATATAACACAGTGAGGAAGGTTTGTGGTCCAGGATGATGGTCAAAATTTGAAAATTAGAAGCACCACCACCCCCCCCCCCCCCCCACACACACACAGTTGCAGAATACCGCCCGCCCGCATACTAGAAGCAGTGCGGCCGCTTAATGGGGGTGCTAGACTAATTTGCCTCTCTGCCCCATAAGACTGGAGCTATTCTAACAGTGTAGCACAAGCCAGAAGGGACTCATTCCGTGCTGCCCCAGGCCTGGGCCAGGATACAGCCTTGATACACTGTAAGGGAATATAGAACTATAATCTAAATACTCAAACCTCCTTTGTGTGGATTGTTATGTGGTCTAATGGCCTAGTTACAAGCAACACACCTGGTTTGACCTTCAGTTTCAACAGTCAGACTTCTCTAGGGCAGTGTGACATTCTCTTAGGGCTATTTCAAATGTGGTTTTACCACCCCTGATGGCCCACCTCAGCAGGAACACACAGCCACTCAGAGCTGCACATATGCCATGGCCACAGCAGAAATGCAACTTCTGTCACGTTTGGCAGGCAATACTGTTGCCAAATGCAACCCATTTAAGTTAATATAACTATGGTATGATTATCACTATACTCAAGCCTTTTCAGACTTAAAATCGGCAGTGAGGAGGTGGCATTTCTCTGCCCTCTGAAAAGTGATCTACTGCAGATCACTTTTTGTGGTGGGGGGTTGCCAGAGTTTCTGCAGGTCTGAACAAGACATTATAGTGGGATAATCGGAGCTTCTAACTGCCACAAGTGGTCATTGTCATAGTGATTTCTAGCTTGTTGCAAAATCTTCATGTTAGTGGGCACATTTTTGTTCTATTTCAATAGAAAACAATAAAATACCCCCTGAGTCAGCAAGGTCCTAGTGTTTCAGAAATGCATCAGCTCCAACAAGACTAAAGGCCCGTACGTAAAAATCGGAAGCAAAATTTCATCCGACTAACGATGTGCCAATTTTGGATCCTTAGTACGGTGCTTTCGACAGCCGGTTTCCTTTTTTTCGTCCGACAAAAGCTGGATGTGCAGACTTTAACATTTTTGTCATATGTGAACTTGGCGTCTGATTTTTGTATATAACTAGTATGGTTTTCATACGAAAAAAAAATCGTAAAAGCAAGACTATGCATGCTCAGAAACAAAATAATACATACAAAATTATTTAATACATTACATCACTTCTGAAGTTGTATTCTGTCGTACGAGGATTTCTGTATGGTGAGTAACCTCTTCACTTTCAACATGAGACTAGCATGCAACAAAAACCAGATGAACGGTCATCCGAAAATCTGATCATGTGTACAAGGCTATAGTCTCACCATCTGCTCTTTTGGTCAGACTTTTGTCCATCTCGTTTACATTAGTTTTTTGGGAACAAAAGTTTTTCCACCTCGAATTCCAGAACAGAGACTTTGGCATAACATTTTTTTATTTTTTTGTGTCACTTATTACACCCACAAAGGCTATCACACCTGAAAAACTAATACTGTAGTTACTGACCCCTCGCCTCAACATCTCTAAACCACAGCATAAACCTTTGTAAAATGACCTCACACAAGATTTGATTTCCTGAATTTCATGTGAAGTTAACTTTGTTCTTCATATTCCCACCTTTGTTTTCGTTTCAGGCACATGCAGCTTGTTATGTAATCCTGAACCATGAGTGCACGTTTGGAAGATTAAGAAATATGGTACTTCCGCCAAACTGTGTTCACTTACAGTCTCGCAACTTTAGTAAGCTGCAGTGCTTCAGAATATCGGAGAATGTTCAAACAGAACCAGGTTTGTATTCATCTGGTCTGCCTTGTTCTTGGTTTTAAAAATGGCTTGGTGCCCCTATCCTATTCTTGCAGTGCTCTTTTTATTCTCTTTCATGAGTTTAAACTTAAGTCAGTTTATTTAAAAAGCAAAGTTCTGAAATTTTCGCTCTCTGGTACGTTACAAGACTAAAATGTTCTAATTTAATAATTTTTTCTTTTTTTTTTTTTAATAGGAAACTTATTAGCTTTCATTTCAATAAAATTCTATAGTATTTTAACACACACACACCGATCAGCCATACATTTTTTACCATCCATCTAATATTGTGTAGTCCCCTGTTTGTTAGAACAGCCCTGACCTGTCACGGCATGGACACCACTAGACCGCTGAAGGTATGCTGTCTTATATTGCGCCAAGCTGTCAGTAGCAGTTGCGCAGTTGGGAATCTATGGATTGGACTTGTGTGGCATGGTGCATTATCCTACTTAAAGAATCCACTGCCATTACTGTTTTAATGAATGGGTTTATGTGGTCACCAACAATGTATAGGTTGGTAATACATATCAAAATAACATCCACAAGGATGGCAGGACCCAAGGTCTCCCAGCAGAACATTACCTAAAGCATCACACTGCCTCTGCTGGCTTACCGCCTTCCCATGCATTCTGGTGCAATCTCTTCCCCAGGTAAGCGACACACACGCACACCCAGCCACCCACATGCTGTAAAAGAAAACATGATTCATCAGAACCCGGCTACCTTTTTCCATTGCTTCGTGGTCCAGTTCTGGTGCCCATTATAGGCGCTCCTGGACACTGGTCAGCATGGGGGCACCCTGACCAGTCGGAGGCAACACTGCCCCAAACGCAACAAACTGTAATGCCTGTTTTATTTCTGTTTTCAACACATCAACTTCAAGGGAAAACATGTTTACTTGCTGCCTAATATATCCCCAGACTTTCCGATGCCATTGTAATGAGATAATCAATGTTATTCATTTAACCTCCCAGTGGTCAGAGTTATGGGTGATCGGTGTGTGTGTGTGTGTGTGTGTATGTATGTATGTATGTATGTATATATAATTACCCTGCTGGCCAAATACAGGTACAGGGCAGGAGGCTCTATCTTTCCAATGAATCACCACAACCAGAGAGGAAGCTGTTCCCTCAACGCCATTCCATATTACAGATTTACTCAATATACATTTAGTAAATAAATAAATAATATACCAAGAAATATATCGCCATAGACCAATTGATTGGAGGACTATGCAATTTATAGTTTTGTTTGTTAGTACACTGTTCACTGGAATTATGGTTTGAATTGTTTTTGAAGTGCTACTTATGTTTAGAGTCTGCTATTACACTTTTCATTTTATGTAATAAATATAACACCAATTTTTAGATATGTAGCTACAGGAAAGCTAACAAGGGGCTAATGAATATGAATTTGTATTTTGATTTGAATAATGTGTCCACCTAAATATATCATTTGCAGAGTGAATGTTGGGCACGGTTATGGGTACATAGTTCAGTTCCCCGCATGCTTTCTAGAAGGTAAAAAGTATTAGATCTTCTACCCGCTCGTGTATCAAGCCCAACACTGGTAGGCAGTTCAGAAGGTTAAAGTTGTTGTAAAGGTAGAAGTTTTTTTTCTTTTTTTTTACCTTGATGCATTCTCTAGATTTCCGACAACAAATGTTCAATGTGAGCTTTTGGTCGGATATTCCGACCGTGTGTATGTTCCATTGGACATTTTCTGTCTGAATTTCCCACAACAAATGTTTGAGAGCTGGTTGTCAATTTTTCTGACAACAAAAGTTTTGTTGGAAATTCCGATCGTCTGTATGCAAATCCGATGCACAAAAATCCTACGCATGCTCAGAATCAATTCGACGCATGCTCGGAATTATTGAACTTAATTTTTCTCGGCTCGTCGTAGTGTTGTACATGACCGCGTTCTTGACGTTCAGAATTTCCGACAACATTTGTGTGACGGTGTGTGCGCAGTTTGAGCGAACAATTTTGTTTGTTGTCGGAATGTCCGATCGTGTGTACACTGCATAAGGTAAAAAAACTTTTGTGTTCAGCCCCTCAAATACTTGCGTTTGATCTCGATCCAGCGCTGTACCCGGGACTGAACAGCCATTGGCTTCTGCTGCTGTCAATCGCAGCTTGTGAGGAAAGAGTGGGGGGTGGGGCCAAGCCACGCTGTGTGTGTCAATGGACACAGAGTTTGGCTTGGGATTGAGCCTGCATAAGTGCCCCCATAGCACGGTTTGCTATGGGGGCGCTCAGAAGGGGGGAGGAGCCATAAGCGCATTGTGGAGTACAGGTAAGTATGACATGTTTGTAAAAAAAATTAACTAAATCATAATCGATTTAATGTAGGTGTAGAAATGGATGTAAAGGTACTCAGAAACGAGAGATGCACAGAAGTGTTGATTTATTTTAATTTTAGGCAGGCAGTTTTCTTTTATCTTGTACAATTATATAACTTGTAGAAATATTGAAATGTTTATTTTTATTTTGATAGATGAAGACAATGAAACAGATGGAATAACACAAGGATCAGTAAAAGAGACTCCCACATCAAATGATTCAAGTACGTATTGCATAATTATAATGCTGAAATGCATATTGAAAAAAGTAATGAGCTACATCATGTCTTTTAATGGTTAAATGAAAATGGTAACCCTTTCAATGCAATAACCTTTTCTCAGAGCATATGTTAACAATCCAAGGTCCACCTGGCTCTCATATAGGGTGCTTCTCACAGCTTGAGTGACCGCACTTACCTGCTCATTATAGGGTTTATTGAACCTTACTAGCAGCCGTGTGTGTGCGTGTGCATGCATGTGTTGTTGACCATTTTACCAAGCCCAAAGCTTCTAAATAGAAATGTTTGACACAATCGCTTAATAGCTAGATGCCACAAATATGAGATTGCCTCTTAAAAAGTTGTCTACATGATTCCTTAAGATCTAATTATACAGTGAAGCTTAAAACCAGCGCAACATGTAAGTTAAAGCGACGCTCCACCCAAAAGGAGAAGTTCCACTTTACACTCCTCACCTTCCCTGCCACATTTGGCATGCAATTTTTTTTGGGGGGGAAGCGGGTATCTAGGTTTGACAGGTACCCGCTCCAACTTCTGCTCGGATCGCCTTGGTTTTCCTCTCCCCGTCCTCCCTGCAGTCTTCTGGGACACTTATAATGTGCAACAAATACGATGGTTCACAAATAGTGTAAATTAAAGTGCAAGTTCACCTTAAAATCTGTAAGGTGAACTTACACAAGATCTGGCATTGGTCAATAAACACTTTAATTCCTTGTCACATTTTGAAAACGTATGTAACAATTTATTTCCTTTATTTTCATAATTTTGTCCAACCCCTGTATAACTATATTAATAGAATATTAACGTTCATATCCATTTGTGACTTCCAAACACTTTAATAAAAAAAATTGGTTGTCCAGCAACAAAAAAATTGCAATAATTCCTCCAGGAATAGCCGTAGCTTATGCCAATAAGCCCAGTACCACAGCAATTAGCTAAATGCACAGTTTTATATATTGATCTAGCTAATAGAAAGTTTCCCTAAATGTGAAGTCAGTGCTTGAAGGCACATGACAGTCATTTCCACAACTTGACAAGAATAGATAATCCAGTTTATAAACTGTTCAGTTTCAAGGGAAGCTCATAAGTATTACCGGTTTCCTATGTTAAGGTAAACGGCTGCTATTAAAGTCATCTAAGGGGACATACAGTCAGGTCCATAAATATGGAGACATCAACACAATTCTAATCTTTTTGGATTTGAAATGAAACGATCAAGATGAGCTTTAACTGCAGACTTTTAGCTTTAATTTGAGGGTATTTGCATCCAAATCAGGTGAACGGTGTAGGAATTACAGTTTGTATATGTGCCTCCCACTTTTTAAGGGACCAAAAGTAATGGGACAGATTAACAATCATAAATCAAACTTTCACTTTTTAATACTTGGTTGCAAATCCTTTGCAGTCAATTACAGCCTGAAGTCTGGAACGCATGGATATCACCAGACGCTGGTTTCAAGTTCTTGCTTGTTCTTGGGGCATTTTCCCTTCAGCAAGTGAAATGCATGCTCAATCGGATTCAGGTCATGTGATTGACTTGGCCATTACATAACATTCCACTTCTTTCCCTTAAAAAACTCTTTGGCTGTTTTCGCAGTATGCTTCGGGTCATTGTCCATGTGCACTGTGAATCGCCGTCCAATGAGTTCTGAAGCATTTGGCTGAATATGAGCAGATAATATTTCCCGAATTCATCCTGCTGCTTTTGTCAGCAGTCACATCAATAAATACAAGAGAACCAGTTCCATTGGCAGCCATACATGCCCACGCCATGACACCACCATGCTTCACTGATGAGGTGGTATGCTTTGGATCATGAGCAGTTCCTTTCCTTCTCCATACTCTTCTTTTCCCATCACTCTGGTACAAGTTGATCTTGGTCTCATCTGTCCATAGGATGTTGTTCCAGAACTGTGAAGGCTTTTTTAAATGTTGTTTGGCAAACTCGAATCTGGCCTTCCTGTTTTTGAGGCTCACCAATCATTTACATCTTGTGGTGAACCCTCTGTATTCACTATGGTGAAGTCTTCTCTTGATTGTTGACTTTGACACCTACCTCCTGGAGAGTGTTATTGATCTGGCCAACTGTTGTGAAGGGTGTTTTCTTCACCAGAGAAAGAATTCTTCGGTCATCCACCACAGTTGTTTTCCATGGTCTTCCGGGTCCTTTGGTGTTTCTGAGCTCACCGGTGCGTTCTTTCTTTTTAAGGATGTTCCAAACAGTTGATTTGGCCACACCTAATGTTTTTGCTATCTCTGATGGGTTTGTTTTGTTTTTTCAGCCTAATGATGGCTTGCTTCACTGATAGTGACAGCTCGTTGGATCTCATATTGAGAGTTGACTGCAACAGATTCCAAATGTAAATAGCACACTTGAAATTAACTCTGGACCTTTTATCTACTCCTTGTAAATGGGATAATGAGGGAATAACACACCCCTGGCCATGGAACAGCTGAGCAGCCAATTGTCCCATTACTTTTGGTCCCTTAAAAAGTGGGAGGCACATATACAAACTGTTCCTACACCATTCACCTGATTTGGATGTAAATACCCTCAAATTAAAGCTGAAAGTCTGCAGTTAAAGCACATCTTGTGGTGGTGTATAGAGCTAAAAAGATTAGAATTGTGTCAATGTCCCAATATTTATGGACCTGACTGTATATTTGCTTGAAAGTCTAGGACAACGCTGTCCAAAATAAGCAAGTGGCTTGCAGAAATCACGTGTTTTCCCAATTCCTATTGGTTTGCTGGTACATGTACCTGCACCCTCTACAGCTAAATAAAAGCAGGATCCTGTTCCCTTGATGACTGGGGAGTCCAGGCCGTCTGGTAAGCACAGTATTCTATGTTTGAACATAGAAGTAGTTGAAAATCTCCCTTTACCAGTTTGTATAGTGGATATCCAAATAAAGTGTGAACCCTGGTTTGGACAAACTGGTTCATGCATTGCTAACAGCTAAACTGTTTTTCTCTCAGTGATGATTGAATTGCTTAGCATAGGTAAGGCGCTTTGCGCTTAAAATTTAGACTCCCAAAAACAGTGGGAAGTGTTTTTTTTTTTTTTTTTGTGTGTGTGTGTGACCCAGACTCTATTCTAAAAACAAAACAAAGGACGCCTTCCCTGAAAGGAAAAATATGATTTTTAAATTTTTCGCCCACGCGCTAAACTCCTTTTTTTTCAAGAAATAAGCTTGCCGAAAAAATTTCGGCGTTTGGCACACTTGAAAAGTTGTAGGCCAGATGTCCCACTGAGCTCTGCGACAGGTCAGCTCATTCCCACAAATCACCGTAGGTGTAAGTTGGCATCTTTTAAAGGTGATGGCAGGCTCGGGACCCGAGGCACATGGATGGTGGCCGCGAGCACAAGAGCCAGAACGGGGATGTTTGTTAGTAAATACACAAATATTCAGCCCCCAGGGCCTGAAGGTAAACTAATGGATTATATAGGGGTACACAGCAGGGATGCCCCCTGTCCCCACTATCATTTGCTCTGGCAATAGAACCCCTGGCCGCAGCTGTTAGGCAGTCTGAAGCTCTCTGTGGTTTTAAGTGATAGGAAAAGAAAATGTCATTATACGCTGATGATGCTCTATTGTTTCTTGGGGAAATGGACAAATCCCTAACCTCCCTTATGTCATTCATATACACCTTTGGCTCTTTTTCGGGCTATGTTATTTACTCTGGGAAAATCTGTGATGTTTCCCCTAGATCAGGGGGTCTCCAAACTTCAAACAAATGGCCAGTTTTTTTCCCCTTAAGACTTTAGGAGGGTTGAATTGTGGCCAGCGGAGACAGCAAATGTCCCGGGCCCAGAATCGGTGACAATAAATATGGCCTCAAGGTTGGTCTCAGGAGGAGTAGTGCCCCTATTATTAGGAGGAATAGTATCCCATCATTGGTATCAGTGGGAGAAATAGTGCTCCCTTGTTGGCGTCTGTGTGAGGAATAATGCCCCAAGGGCCGGATAAAGGCTAGTAAAGGGCCACATCTAGCCCTCGGGCCGCAATTTGGAGACCCCTGCCCTTGATGATAGGAAATAGGGGCACACCAAATAAATTCTACAAACTTTGGGAGCTATGTCTAGTGGTGCCTAGACTGGCTCCATTTGCACTGGTTTCTCTCAGAATACTGCAAAGTTGATGATTCGGCGGGCTCGTGATGAATGAATAGGATTTATATTGTTGGCTATTCTCTCAAAAGTCAACCAGTCAGCTATATGGAAACACGTTGCTTAAAGCGGGATTCCACCAGCAATTATTATTTTTTTTAAAGTCAGCAGCTACTAACAGTGTAGCTGCTGACATTTACTAAGGACACTTACCTTGTCCTACGTGCCCGCGCTGATGGCCCCCCCCGATGCCGATCCCACGATCGATGCAGGTCCCACGCCGCCATTCACACTAGGGGAAACAGGCAGTGAAGCCTTACGGCTTCACTGCCCATTTCCTACTACGCCTGTGTGAGTCTCGTGCCGGCTTGTGAATGGGCGGCTGCTCTCTGAGAACACACACAGTTCCCAGAAAGCAGCGCGCCCCATTCACTAGGAGAAGAAGAAGAAGAAAACATTCCGCGGTGCCGAAGAGGCAGATTACGGACTTCCGCATAGCAACAGGTATTTCGGGTGAGTATAATTTTTTTTTTTTTTTCACTTTTATTTTATTTTATTTTTTTAATACTTTTGGCCAAATGTTGTTTTCCTGGGTGGAACTCCGCTTTAATACAATCATAATATGGTTGCTCAAACGTGAGGATTATGGAGGGTCATTCTGAGTCATGTGTTGGGAGGTGGTTGAGCATTTTGGAGACCGGCAGGCCGTGGGGAGACAGACATGATGCTAAACAACAAGTGACGTTTTTGCACCTTGAATGAATGACCAGAATAGTTTTGGATGTGCTAATAAGACTATGCTACTGTAGGTAATTGAATCAAAAAAAGGGGGTTTGGGAATAGAAAACGGGAAGAAGAAAAAGCTAAGGCGCAAATAAGAAGAAAAAAGGAAAAAAGAAGAAAGAGGGGAAGAAAGAAAGGACACAAAGGCATAGCACTCACATGGGCCGCATCTGTTTATATAGTAAGGGGGAAACAATAACTAAGGAAGATATTGATGGTCAGACTTTCAGGCCAAGGAAGTATAGTTTAAAAAATAAAGTTTAATAACATATTAAATTAATACATGATAGTACATAATGATTATTAATGACAACAATTGACCACTGTATGCACAATCCTCAGAAGTCGCCAACGCACGTTTCGCCGTGGGGCTTCTTCAGGACGAATAACGAGGAATTTTTAAGTAACAGAGAGATGGATAGTTATATCACAGATGGTCCTTTAATGGATACATCCATAGGGCACAAATAGCAAGTTGTATCGCCAGACCATTCAAGAGCCTGTCCACAAATTTTCAAAAAAAGGGGGAGATCTTGTAGGGACAATAAGGTCAACATACAAGTCGCCCGCTTGAATCAGGTGTCACAGGAAAAAATTGCACCTCCAAAATGCTATAATACGTGGTCCGGGGCCCACTGGGACAACAGATAACTCTTAGACAGCAGTCCTAGAGACTAAATCACACACCATGGGTCCTCAATAGAGCGGTCCCTAAGCTCAGCAACAGTTTTGTAAGCTTATTCTCAGATGTCATAGAGCTGAAGAGGATAACGTCTGTGTCCCAGGGTGTACATGAAAGTAACACAAGTGAGGACCCATTGTGTGTGATTTAGTCTCTAGGACTGCTGTCTAAGAGTTATCTGTTGTCCCAGTGGGCCCCGGACCACGTATTATAGCATTTTGGACGTGCAATTTTTTCCTGTGACACCTGATTCAAGCGGGCGACTTGTATGTTGACCTTATTGTCCCTACAAGATCTCCCCCTTTTTTTGAAAATTTGTGGACAGGCTCTTGAATGGTCTGGCGATACAACTTGCTATTTGTGCCCTATGGATGTATCCATTGAAGGACCATCTGTGATATAACTAATCATCTCTCTGTTACTTAAAAATTCCTCGTTATTCGTCCTGAAGAAGCCCCACGGCGAAACGTGCGTTGGCGACTTCTGAGGATTGTGCATACAGTGGTCAATTGTTGTAATTAATAATCATTATGTAATATCATGTATTAATTTAATATGTTATTAAACTTTATTTTTTAAACTATATTTCCTTGGCCTGAAAGTCTGACCATCAATATCTTCCTTAGTTATTGTTTCCCCCTTACTATGCTACTGTAGGGTTGAATATTTGCATTTATACATATTGTAACCGCATGTGACATAAGTGTATTTCACAGTGTAATTTTTTTGAAATGGCTTTTCCTATTTATTTTCTTATTTTATGTTTGGTTGTGTGTATGCAAATAAAAAAATCACAATAAAAACTGTTGTTTTAAAAAAAAAACACAAATCCTCATTCTGACAGAGGCGAGACAGATCTGCTGTTATCGGGAACACAGTTAGAAACACACATGAGGGAACACATTTAACCCCTTGATCTCCCCTAGTGTTAACCCATTCCCTATCAGCGACATTTACACAGTAATCAGTCAATTTTTTTTATAGCACTTATCGCTGTATAAATGTCAATGGTCCCAAAAAAGTGTCCGATCTGTCTGCCGCAATGTCACAGTCCCGCTAAAAATCGCAGATCGTTGCTATTAGGGTTGTCCCGATACCACTTTTTTTGGACCGAGTACAAGTACGATACTTTTTTTCATGTACTCGCCGATACCGAATACCGATACTTTTTTTTTAATGTCATGTTATAAAGCAGGGATATGCAATTAGCGGACCTCCAGCTGTTGCAAAACTACAAGTCCCATCATGCTTCTGCCTCTGAGTGTTATGCTTGTGGCTGTCAGAGTCTTGCTATGCCTCATGGGATTTGTAGTTCTGCAACATCTGGAGGTCCGCTAATTGCATATCCCCGTTATAAAGTATAGTAAAATTGTACAGGATAAACCAACATTGATAAATCCACCACAATCGACTTGCAAGTAGAGAGAAGCAGCTACTGTCAATCATTGTGGTGGTGTTAAAAAAGTTCTTTCTTCTAATAGGCTGAACCTGAGGCTGGACATGTCGGCATGCTATACATTGGCATGTTGTGAATATCTGTAAAATGGTGCTGCTTCATACAGACCTTGAAAAAAAGGGTGGTTGTTGTCACCCTATTACAGGAAGTTGTGCTGGAAGTTGTAGAGGTCACTGTAGTAGCTGTGCCCGCAGATATGGTACATACATATGTACACTTTATTGCCTAAAACCGCCAATTGTAACACTATTACGCCCGATCTCCGTCCCCGCCCCTCTAGGTCCGCCGCTCTCCGTCCCCTCCCCTCTCTCCGCCCACCACAGCTCTCTCAGCCCGATATCCGTCCCCGCCCCTCTGTCCGCCCGCTCTCCGTCCCCGCCCCTCTCTCCGCCCACCACAGCTCTCTCAGCCGGCTCTCCATCCCCACTCCTCTGTCCGCCCGCTCTCCGTCCCCGCCCCTCTCTCCGTCCTCTCTATGCCCACCACAGCTCTCTCAGCCCACTCTCCGTTCCCCCGCCCCTCTTTCTGCTCGGTCACCGCCCAGCTCTCTGCCCACTCTCCGATAAAAAGTATCGGACTGGGCATCGGGAGCATTTGTGCGAGTACAAGTACTCGCACAAATGCTAGGTATCGGTACCGATACTAGTATCGGTACCGGGACAACCCTAGTCGCTATTTAAAAAAAAAAAAAATGCCTATAAATACAACACCTATTTTGTAGACGCTATAACTTCTGCGCAAACCAATCAATATACTCTTATTGCAAAAAAACAAACATTTTTTTTACCAAAACAATGTAGAATAATATATATCGGCGTAAACTGATGAAGAAATATTTTTTATAGCAAAAACTAAATGTTTAAAAAAAATATTCAAAATTTTTGTTTATAGCGCAAAAAATAAAAAACGCAGAGGTGATCAAACGCCACCAAAAGAAAGCTCTATTTGTGGGGAAAAGGGACACCTATTTTGTTTGGGTACAGCGTCGCACGACTGCGCAATTGTCAGAGGCGCAGTGCCATATCGCAAAAAATTACCTCGTCATTAACAGGGAAAATCCTCCGGGCCTGAAGTGGTTAGACAATTTTTTTTTTAAAAGGGACAGTCCAAAAAGACAGACATAGGACATGTATTGTCATTATGTAGGTTAAAAATGGTATCTGGGGTCCACTAGTAAGCCATACTGTGTCAATTTAATGGTTGGGTGTAAATATCCCCATCACATTTTTATCAGAACATTTTAAATCCTAGATGTTTGAAAAGCTGTTGATGATAAGTTCTCTTTAGATTTTACTAAATCATTACATACTATTCCTCCTATTAGCCTTGTAAGCAAGTTGAGAGTGCAAATTTTAGGATAAAGAACTGACAAGTGGCAGTGACTCAGGGGATAAAGGATATTTATCAGTGGTATTATGTGCCAACTTTTGCAGTAAAACTGCAAATAATTCTAACTTCAAGGTTATGCACTTTGGTAATTAATGGTAATACAATTGCAGCCTATACATTTAAATGCAAGTTTAAAAGCAGCACTCAGTCCAAAATGGCCGCTGCACAGCACATAACAATCTTGGAATGTTTAAAAGACAGATCATGACATGCACGTGCTGTGATAGTATTACCTCTGCATTAATCACTTGTAGGGCCACACCTAGAGCAATAAATTTTCCGGCACCACATCCAAAATAAAGCACATATATGTTTTGTAGAAGGTTTAATGCTTGGTAACTAAAGTAATAAAAGGAATGGAACAACCAGTTTATGGGAAATGCTCACTTTGGGGGGAAATTTTTTTTTGGACAATCCATAGATGATTCGATTTTCTTAACTGCAACCATGGAAAGAAAACCGATTGATTCCCCGATCAAAGCAGTTACTGATGATAGTCTTTTTTCCATCAGAACACAATTTTTACTGCTAGCAGCTGTAGCTGCAGGCAGTAGTCGCATTCTGGTTGTACTGAATTTGATTGATGGCTGCTGAACTGGCTGAGAATCGATCCATGTATGGCCAGCTTTAGAGGCCATTTAACATTTTTAAATGTATCCAAGGCAAATTAATTATAAGATGGGAGCAACTAGAACCAGGTATAAGATGTTTGGAAGTGTCAGATGCCAACAGCTGCGATTGTAGCTTTTTAACAAAGCAAATCTTTGTTTGACACTTACTGGAAATGTAAGTATTACGTGCCCACTTGTACAGTGTGTTTGAATTTATTTACTGTAGCTTTAGAAATTACACTGAGTTGTGGGAGTATGAGAAAGCACCACAAAAAATATAGTATTTAAAGTATAGCTGTATGTTTGCTAGCTGCTGCCTATAATTTTGTATAATCTTCCAATAATTATGCCTACTTTAATGATTATACATTGATTTCCTGAGAAACCTTAATTGGTGAAATAGCGTTACATTCAGATTTAACCTGGCACTCGTTTGTAAGTTTATTCTTGGCACCCTAAATGTCTGGAAGCATGTCCTGCCAACATACGAGACTACATCAACAAGGGGAGTAACATTAATAATAGGTAGGTATGACTAGACTGCAGTTTAAAAGCCAATAGCCACACATTACCAAACTGTGGGGAAATCCCTTGCATTTGACATTATTTATGACACTGCGTAGGTTTACGGTTTGTTTTGGCCTTTTTGGGAAATGCTGTGCTTTTAGGAAGACCAGGTGATGTCAATCTCAAAGGTTTTAAATGCCCAGACTCATCTGACCTTGCCCCAACAATCAGCACCATGGGTTCTTCTAAGCAGTTGTCTATAAAACTGAAACTGAAAATAGTTGACGCTCACAAAGCTGGAGAAGGCTATAAGAAGATAGCAAAGCGTTTTCAGATGTCAATATCCTCTGTTCGGAATGTAATTAAGAAATGGCAGTCATCAGGAACAGTGGAAGTTAAAGCAAGAACTGGAAGACCAAGAAAAATATCAGACAGAACAGCTCGCAGGATTGTGAGAAAAGCAATTCAAAACCCACGTTTGACTGCACGATCCCTCCAGAAAGATCTGGCAGACACTGGAGTTGTGGTACACTATTCCACTATAAAGAGATACTTGTACAAATATGGTCTTCATGGAAGAGTCATCATAAGAAAACCTCTGCTACGTCCTCACTGCAAAAATCAGCGTTTGAACTTTGCAAATGAACATATATCAAGCCTAATGCATTTTGGAAACAAGTTCTGTGGACCGATGAGGTTAAAATATAACTTTTTGGCCGGAATGAGCAAAGGTACGCTTGGAGAAGAAAGGGCACAGAATTTAATGAAAAGAACCTCTGTCCAACTGTTAAGCATGGGGGTGGATCGATCATGCTTTGGGGTTGTATTGCAGCCAGTGGCACAGGGAACATTTCACGAGTAGAAGGAAAAATGGATTCAATAAAATTTCAGCAAATTTTGGATGGTAACTTGATGCCATCTGTGAAAAAGCTGAAGTTAAAGAGAGGATGGCTTCTACAAATGGATAATGATCCTAAACACACCTCAAAATCCACGGGGGATTACATCAAGAGGTGTAAACTGAAGGTTTTGCCATGGCCTTCACAATCTCCTGACCTCAACATAATTGAAAATCTATGTATAGACCTTAAAAGAGCAGTGCGTGACAGACAGCCCAGAGATCTCAAAGAACTGGAAGACTTTTGGAAGGAAGAATGGGCAAAGATACCTCAAACAAGAATTTAAAGACTCTTGGCTGGCTACAAAAAGCGTTTACAAGCTGTGATACTTGCCAAAGGGGGCAGTACAAGATATTAACTCTGCAGGGTGCCCAAACTTTTGCAGACAGCATTTTTTTGTTTTCTGTAATTTTGAAAGTGTAAATGATGGAAATAAAATCTAACTTTTTTTGACATATAAGAATGTCTAATCTGATGCCTTTTGGAGATTTTTCCATCTTTCCTTGGCTTCGTTATGCACATTAATACAAATTTTTACCTGGGGTGTCCAAACTTTCGATCCCCACTGTAATTGTTAAACGTGATTTTCATTTCACTGTTTGTAAGAAAAAATAAAGTTCTAGGGACCTGAGGGGTTAAGGGTAGAAACATTTTGTTTAGTCACTCCTTGAAGCCAAGCCCTTGAAGTGGGAAATATTGCCTTCTATGGGTGAAACTATGATGACTTCAGTTCCCAAATCTGGAAATAATATATTTATCCTATACTGTATCTCTTTTAAACTGAAGTGTTAAAAAATTATTTTCTAACCAAGGTCATACTTTCACTTTCACTCGTTTTGCAACATACTGACTTCATGTTAGAGAAGAGTGCTCATACCAATATTAAGTGGTTGTACTTAAAAGAGTTGGAAAGGCAGAAGGTTTTTGCATTCTATGCATAAGGCCCCTTTCACATGTGTGGACCGTATGTCCGCTTTTTCATCCATCCGTTTGCGGATGAAAAAGGGACATACATTGGTCCCTATGTGCTTGCGGGTGTCAGCGGATAAACATCCGCTGACACCCGTAATCACCCGCCTCTGCAAAGATCCTATTTTGCGGACGGAAGAAAACCCTATTTTTTTCTTCCGTCTGCGGATCGGATGAACAGGGACACACGGTCCGTGTTTATCCGATCCCCCATAGGGGAGAGCGGAGAAAAGACAGGGCGGTCCCTGCACAGTGTGCTGGGACCGCCCTGTCAGCCACCGGCTCAGCGGGGATCGACGGAGCGATCCCTGCTGAGCTTACGGACACATGGAGGTGGATCATTACTGATCCGCCCCGTGTGAAAGGTTTTTTGAGGGACTACACCGTGTCCCGCCTGCTTTGCAGTTTTGGTTATGGTCACAAAAGCCTTCAAGTGTTTGGGGTTGAGGGCCAGGAGGGTTTTTAATTGTTTTTGGGCGGTTACTTTTGTTCTATTTTTTTTTCTTCGTTTTTTCTGGCCTAGCTGGCTGCATTTATATCCAGTCAACGTCTACAAGAGAATTGTTACTCTCTATCCTAGATATGCTGATTATGCCACCCCCTACCATACTGGGGTTATGGATCTTTATACTGTGGTCGCCTTTATCATTTTACAGGGATTATCCTCCACTAATATTGTACACAAATTGGTTAGGAAAGAATCCAAGAGAAATTGTTGTGGCTTACATCAACCATCCAGGAGGCACAGAGGTTAAGTCGCACAAAATGAAGCTTGGGCAGAACTGCACGTTTTGGTCCTGTCTGCAGTCTACATATCGGGTGTGTAAAATTGTCAGGCAGACCTTCTCAGTTGTCTGTGTCTGTATTTTGGGAGAATGGGGGGTTGTTCCATGCCTTTTGCCCTTTTGCCACAAGTGAGGGACGCTGGATGTGGATTCTCTGTCCTCCAAATTCAACAAAAAAATGCACAGCTTTGTCTCCAGGTCCAGGGATCATAAGGCATTTACAGTGGATGCCCTGGTGATGCCACAGGATCAACTAAACCTGATATATTCTTTTTTTGCTACAGCCCCCTCCTCCTCTGCAGGATAGGGATGGAGGGCATTTGCACCGAATTGGCCCAGGAAGCATATGTGGTATTTCTCCGCTTCCTGCTATGCTTTCCAAGAGGCCTGTTCCAAAGGCCAGTGTTCTATCCTACTTCACTGTTGCTGGCTTTAACAGCCTTTAACAAACTTAATATGTTGAAACCATGGTCCTTAGAGGCGAGGGCCTTTTGGTCTTGGTCAATCCTACTCTCTTAAAGGCTAGGAAATAAACTTTCTCCATCACTGTTTTTGGTACAAAACATTTGATGAACATTTACAACGAGTAGAGTATTACTGAAATTATCCATATTAATGTAAATACACCAGGCGTGTAAATCTGTAACTGACAGTCAACAAGAAAAGCATAGGGCACTGAATCCGAGTTATAAAGTGGCCTTGAGTTCTTAGGGGGAGAGCTTTGCCTGGCAGCCCCAAGTCGTATTTAGAGTTTTTTCTGTACTTGGGCAAGTTGTCCGATTAACAAGCATCCTCTGACGTCAATTATGGCAGAGCTCATTTGTTATGCTTCCTCCTTTTTATAGTTATGGATGGTTCCAGAAAGGACAGACTCCACTATTTCTTGGGGGATTTGTTAGACGTTGGTTCGACCGTATGCTAGTAAAGGTCGGAACCTTCTTTTTCCCGTTACGTCTCACTGTACCTGAGCCATTTTTATAATCATCATGCCTCAGTTTCTCAAGTTTGTAAATCAACTTCCTGGTGATCTGTTCATACCTTTTGCCAGGTTCTACAAGGTTGACATTACAGCAACTGCAGATGCTAGCTTTGGTCACAAGATTTTGAAGGAGGTGGTTGGAGCATCCAAGGGTTACGGTTCATGTTTTTTCCACAAAAAAAATTATTGAAAATTTTTCACAAATAGTACCATAAAACATATAACCAAGGTGAACTTTTTTCTGTCGGAAAAATAGAGAACCTGCTCTCAATCTTTTGTTGGCGGAAATTCCAACAGCAAAAGTCTGATGGAGCATACACACAGTCTGAATTTTCGACCAAAAGCTCATATCGGACTTTTCTTGTCGGAATTTCTGATTGTGTGTACGCAGCATAACTCCCTGGTGGGGTGGTGTGTGGAATGGGATAAGTGACAGTGCTGGCGGGGAGTTCTGATCAGCAACTTAGGTGCACTTGATAAAGGTCATCTGCTGATCTGAGAACTGTAGTGGGGACTTTTAATGGCAACTATAATCACAGGTAGTGTTACTCACTGTGTCTCCGGCTTCACTGTGTTTCCGACTTTTTTGGTGTCTCATAGATGTGGCACCTATGTCGAAATCAGGGAATAGGGTCTCCTCCAGCCCCTCCCACTTCAGATTCCTCACCAGACCTCTAGTCTCTGCCCCCCAGCCATGCCGTGAACTGAATGGGTGGCTGTGAAGAGGCTGAGTGGGCGGCTGCGGGCTCCAGGAACAGCCCAGCTGGGTTGCCACAGGCTCCAGGGACAGCTCTGCTGGGTGGTTGAAAAAAGTCTGGGAGGGCGGTGCAAGCTTCAGAAACAGCCCAGGATTTGGTGACCCCTGGCAAATCATCATTTGACCCCCGAGGGGGTCCCGACCCCCAGGTTGAGAACCACTGCCCTAGAGGTTATTAAGAAATAATCATTTATGGAAGATATACTTCCGTGTGTTACAGGCCTATCAGAGTCACGTTGGAATGGGAGCCTTCAAAGAAAGGTACTCAATATGGCTTCTGGATGTACTATAGAGCAAACAGGGATTAGGAATAGCGTCCGTCTACTAGGTTGGCTCGCAACTCCACATCCTTCTTATACAATTTTTTTTTTTTTTTTAATAAAGAAAGGGAATAAAAAAACAAACCAGAGTAGGGGGGGGGGTGTGAGGGGGTGCCTTTAAGGGAAATATGCGGGGAGGGGATGGGATAACCACCAGCTACCCTCCCCAATAGACCCAGAGTGTTGTGAGAGGCATGAAGACCCTTATTGCACCATATGCTTCTTTTTTATACTGTTGTGTTCTGTTTGGGCCCATCCTATATTTAACACTGCTTTGGAATATCTCATCGGTCAAGATCTAATGATCTAGTGTCCTTCAATGACCAGAAGCAAAATAGGATTTTTGCACTCATCGTAAAATCCCTTTCAATGTGTTCATTGAAGGAGATGCACGCTCAAATATAAATAATGGGGGGAACTAATGCGCAAAACCACACTAACTAGAGCAATGAAAACTATAAAAATACTAAAACTAAGCAGCAGCCACAACTATATAGTGTTCACACACTGGTAAGATATTAATAAAAGGGAGGGTAATGGCGCTTGCTAAAAAAAAAGGGCAGAGTAATAAAAATAATAAATATAAAATATATAGTAAAACGTATGTTCAAATCAAAGTCCAAAACTATATCCGACAATCCCTATGAGCCAGAAAAGATGTTTCACTCCTAATCAATTAATGGCCACCATGAATCAACGGGATGATGAGGGGGGTGGAATGAGTGATTTTTGTGAAAAGGTAAATCGATTAGTAGTATAAATAATACAACCAACTGGTAGTGCAAAATCGCACTATAAATAATATTGAAAAATGCACATAAGAATGTTAAATAATGGTGATACAAACAATTATAAAAATATTAATTAATAAAAAATGTGTGTGGAACAACAAGTATCAACCATGATCCACTAACAAAGTCAATATTTTAAAGGTGCAATATTGAATGCAAGTATCAAAACATGCATAATATAATAATGAAAGAAAATGCAATGCGAGTCTCTGTGCACACTCAACACTCCAAAACTAAGTGCAAAAAAAAAGGGTTTGATCAAGTGTTCAAAATAAATCACGACACATTGCTTCAATCAACACTAATTTCCAAGGTGTATATGTGCTCCAATAGAAACAACAGAATGCTTAAATCCACAAAAGTTCCAACTGAGCATACGTGCAGAGAAAGTGCTCCGTTTCCCCAAGCCTCTCACTATCAAGAAGGCTATGATAAGCCTATAAGGATCTCCAATACTGCTGGCTTGCTAGCACAGCAGGTTCCGCTGATGATCGATATCTCCCGGCCAGCTTGTTACCCCACGTCACTTCAATCCCCCAGGTTAATGATTCCCAGGTCCCGGCAATAAAGCTCACAGGGTGGATGGCTCTCAACAAATAAAGGATAGAGGCTCCATAGCGTAAAAACAAATGCACTTACAGTAAAGTTGTAAACTGACAGCACCGTGGGAACTTTTGTGGATTTAAGCATTCTGTTTATATTGGAGCACATATGCACCTTGGAAATTAGTGTTGATTGAAGCACTGTGTCGTGATTTATTTTGAACACTTGATCAAACCCTTTTTTTGCACTTAGTTTTGGAGTGTTGAGTGTGCACAGAGACTCGCATTGCATTTTCTTTCATTATTATATTATGCATGTTTTGATACTTGCATTCAATATTGCACCTTTAAAATATTGACTTTGTTAGTGGATCATGGTTGATACTTGTTGTTCCACACACATTTTTTATTAATTAATATTTTTATAATTGTTTGTATCACCATTATTTAACATTCTTATGTGCATTTTTCAATATTATTTATAGTGTGATTTTGCACTACCAGTTGGTGGTATTTATACTATCACTATCACGCTTTCACAAAAAATCACTCATTCCACCCCCTCATCATCCCGTTGATTGATGGTGGGCATTAATTGATTAGGAGTGAAACATCTTTTCTGGCTCATAGGGATTGTCGGATATAGTTTTGGACTTTGATTTGAACATACGTTTTACTATACATTTTATATTTATTATTTTTATTACTCTGTCCTTTGTTTATTAGCAAGCGCCATTACCCTCCCTTTTATTAGCACCCTCAAATATGTGTCTGTACCATGTGTACCTTTTATCCTGTGTAGTTTTGCTACTAACTGAGCTGGTTGTTGCAGATGAGGTGGGGGTGGGGGTTTGGCCACCAGCAGGGGCCATCCCTGCGTTGTCTTTTTTTTTTTTTTTTTTTTTTTTTTACCTAGTTTTGTAGGTGAGATTCTAAACATTGGAGATATAACCCATCAGTTAAGGTTTAATGAAACAGCCTTCAATGCTTCAGAGAAAAGAGTTTTATGTTGAGCACAAAACTACTTCTTTATTTTTTTTTTATTTTTTTATTTTTTTAAATGGTATATTTTAATACTAATTAAATTGCCCTATATGTGTATGACCTACACCTTGTAATTTGTTTTCAAAATTGTCATATTGGATGTTAGTCGATTTAAAATGTGGGACAGGATTTCCTGCGTTTCTCACACAATGAAAGTATGAAAATGCCAAAACATAAGTCTGGTCACACTTATAATAATCTGTACTAAAAATGTGCATAAAAAGTAGAAGGAAACTTGATGGATTTGAAATAGGCACAGGAAAGGCACTCTGCAATGTGGAGCAGACCTTGGATCAGTTTCCTAGAACACCCAACCTCCTTTGTATGTGTCCGGAAATCCTTTTAAGCATAGTAAATGTTCCTGCAAGGAATACTGTCTATATATAGCCCAGTAGAAAATACTGGTTTAGAAAACTAATCTATACATCACTTCCACTGAATTTCTTTGTGATTCATAAATGACTGAAATCCGCATGAAACAGTTGTTTTCCAAGTATGTGTTAAATTCCCTAGAGGAGAAACATAAAAAGTTTTAATTAAACAGTAGTAGCTACACAACACTTTACTGTTTTTTTTTGTTTTTTTTTTGTAACAGCTGAAAGTAGCAAGCTTAATAAAAGCTGAACTCCGGGCAGATATAAAAGATACAAACTAATGCAGCTCTATATTTTTTAATGCATCCTAAAATTCTGTACCTAAGTACCTGCATTTGACTTGGTATCAGCCTTTAACAGTCCACTGTGCAGCAAAGCTCATATTGGGAGCCCGTTAGTTCTGCAGTAATAATTTGCTAACAAGGATCGTGCCAATATAATGGGAGAGCAGCAGATTAGCATATTTCTATTTTTTTCTTTGTCACTTGTAGGTGTTACAAAACTGCTGTAACTGTAATGCCGCGTACACACACGATCGGAATTTCTGATGAAAAAGGTCAGATGGACTTTTTTCATCGGAAATTCCGATCGTGTGTGGGCCCCATCTGACTGTTTTCTATCGGTGTTTAAAGATAGAAAATGTTTTATTTTTTATGATGGGAAAAAAAAAAACGATAGGAAATTCCTATCGTGTGTGTGTGTGGAACTCCGAGAAAAAACCCACGCATGCTCAGAATCAAGCTGACACATGCTCGGAAGCATTGAACTTCATTTTTCTCGGCTCATCGTAGTGTTTTACGTCACTGCGTTTTGGACGGTCGGAATTTAGTCTGACAGTGTGTATGCAAGACTGATGGAAGTCGGCTTCCTCGGAATTCCGACGGAAAATTCCATCGGAAATTCCGATCGTGTGTACGCGGCATTAGAACACTGCAGGTCTTCTCCTCTGCCACTCAGGGCTGTGCTGTGTTGCAAATCTTTGTAAATCTCAGGAATGAATGGGCAGAAATACAAATCATTTGGCAAGTAAAACTTCTACCTTTCTGCGATCTATTTCATCTTTGTATTTAGAAGTTTACCTGGAATTCAGCTTTAATAGGTTTAAGGCGCAACAGTACACATTAACCCTTGGTGAATACTCAATATGTAATTGGTTTGTTATTCTGTGTTGCAACATTCCATTGTGCTTTTTTAAGCAGTAGTAAATCGTGGCATTAATAAAAAAAAAAATTCCTGCAAGTATGCATTGCATACTAGCACATTATAAAAAACTTACCCTAGAACAATTCCCTCCAGCGGTGTGCTGTCACCGCTGACAGGGCTTCCATCTTCACCCAGTCTTCCTTTCGGGAGGTCGCAGGCTCCAGCAGCTTAAATGGTCATGCCACAATAACGTCACTCCTGTGGTATGCCAGTTTTTCAGAGCGCATGCGCTGGTGACGCCACTGGCTGGCAAAAGTGTGAATTTAGGAGATATTCATTTTACTTGCGGTTAAGCTTTATTATAAGCTTACCTTTAGGTAAAAACAAGTCTGCATTCTTCCTTATTAAAGGTTATTGGTATTGCTGAATAAAGTTAATTCTTTTGATGTCTTTATAGATTATGTACCGCTTTGGGCACTGTTCTCATTGATGTTAATTTTATATTTATAATACAAAAAAACATACATGGCACTGCATATGATGTCACTATACAAATCATTTAAAGAAATTTGTTCTGTCATACCCTTCCCTGGCTTCAGTCAGGGCTGAAGCACACATACTGTAAACTAGAATTTCATATCAGACATCCAGGTAACTTGCATTCTTAAGTGAAGAGTTAAGCATTAGCAGGTCAAAGAGAACTTTTAATGACAAGTGCACCTTAGAGTGAACCTCCAGAGGGAGGTCTGAAATGCCATTAGGGTTTATTTATATCTAGAGCACCATGTCAACCTATGCTCATACTGTGGCTGCTCCTTTCTGCTGCATTCACCTTCTTGTTTACCTAACTATATGATGGTAGCTTAAAGGGGCAATAGGGAGATGTGATGGAGCAGCAAGGGACAGCCTAGCTGTATGCAAATATTCACTTTTGAAAAAGGTAGTCTTAAAATATGACCATGGGAGACTTAATGTCTCCCGGTGATTGTAAAGACTCAATTTTTTTTATAAAACAAAAAAAGATGCTTTCCTGCTCTGTGCAAGTATATTGCCCACAGCAGCCCCTTAACCCCCCCCCCCCTTTCTTTGTTCTCCCGCTGCCATCTTATTTCTGCATGCCTCCTCAGCAGTGTATGTCCATAGACACACAAAGCGTGTCTCAGCCTTGCCCCCCGCTCCCTCCTCACTAGTTTTGACTGACAGCAGCAGGCACCAATGGTTCACACTGCCCCCAGAGTCTCCGTTGAATAAGGAAAGAGAGGAGAAGAGCTGCAGCAGACGGCCACAGCAGTGGATAGATAATGGGCTCGGGTAAGTGTTTATGGGGGATTTTTTACCTTAAAGTGGATGTAAACCCAACTATCATCTTTTTTAAAGTAATGTCATAGTGCTCATCTATAAGGATATACATGCCTCCTGCATGTATCCTTACCTTTCAAATATCTCCCCCTTTATTTGGAGCCCCGTAAAATTGTGAATTTAGTGGGTGGGCCTGATGTACAGCGCTCGGTGGGCGGAGTCATGACATCTCCAGACTCCCTGCCCACCTCTACACTCACACCTGGCCAGAGTGAAAAGTGCACGCACAGGAGAAGGAGAGCGCTCATGGCTGCTGTCCCTGCATGTGTCACTGAAGTGAGGGAGAAGCGGCTGATCTAAAGCCATACATGGAGATCGCTGCTCACGGCTGTCCCTCCGCTGCACCGATCACCTCCGTGTTCTCCACCACCTCCCCTCTCCTTCTCTGTCCCCCCTTCTGTCCTCCTCATCCGCCTGCTGTGTCTTCCTCCTACGCTCGTCCCCCGCAGCCGGCTTTCCTCCTCTGCTCTCCCGCGGCTGAGAGGGGGGGGTGTTAATCTGTCAGGATGGAGAGCGGAGGAAAGGACCGGTATATATGTAATTTACCGGTCCTTTCCTTTTCAGAATGGGACATAGAGAGCATTAGTTACCGAACGCTCTCTCTGTCTTGTGATAACTGAGCAGAGTAACCTGTGCGTTACTCTGCTTCAGTTTATGAATGAAGAGGAGCCCGTCCATTCATCTTCAGTGTGAGAAAGGGAGTGGGGAATCTGTGACCTCACTCTCGTTCTCTGTCTCAAAGGGGAGATGTCAGGGGTCCGTTTAAACCCTGACATCTCACCAAAGCCCCCCAACAGGGCTCATAAAAAATAAAACTGCAATGAATATTAAAACAATTGTAGAAAAAAAGATAAAAAAGAAAAGTACTGACACAATATGATTGAGAAAAAAAAATGAAGAACAATTTAAATTGTAAAAAAAAAAACAATAAAAAAATAACCATTGACACCGTCCACTGCCCTATTGACACCGTCCACTGCCCTATTGACACCGTCCACTGCCCTATTGACACCGTCCACTGCCCTATTGACACCGTCCACTGCCCTATTGACACCGTCCACTGCCCTACTGACACCGTCCACTGCCCTACTGACACCGTCCACTGCCCTACTGACACCGTCCACTGCCCTACTGACACCGTCCACTGCCCTACTGACACCGTCCACTGCCCTACTGACACCGACCATTGCCCCATCTCCCCACCCCCTTTCCCAAAAGCACTGTGAAAAAATATATTTAAAAAATAAAACTCCACCCTCCCTTCAATAGTAAAATTGTAAAAATGAATAAAAAAAAAAAATCCACTGGTCCCAAAAAACCTTTTGAAAATAAATAAATAAATTTGTAAAATAAAAAAATAATCTGACACTGTCCACTAGCCAGACTCCATCCTGCACATACTATCCACCACTGTACACTCTGCATTCCTGTGATTCGCACCGCATTGCTGTTCAGATCACATGCAATGTCTGTGCGATGCGATTTCAGCCATTCGGACCAAACACGCACAGGACCCTTTTTTTGGTCCGCACCAGAATCGCATAGGTGTAAACGCCTATGCGATCCGATTCATGTCCAAACTGACAGTTTGCAGTGCGATATGCGAGCTGAAATGGAGGTGTCATTACCATTGTATGACACTCCCCAGCAGTTTGCATATGGCAGTGTGAACTGCCGTGCAAGTCGGGTGCGATGTGGGAACCCGCAGTGGATTCGCAGGGTTCCCGAATCGCACCAGTGTGAACCAAGCCTCAAAGCATACAGCCTACAAATGTCACCTGACTGCTCCCACCAAGGCTCTGTTCACACTGGTGAGATTTTGGAACCCTGCAAATCCACTGTGGTTTCCCACATCGCACCCGTCTCGCACTGCAGTTTACACTGCCATATGCGAACTGCTGGGGAGTGTCATACAATGGTAATGACTCCCCCATTTCAGCTCGCATATCGCACTGCGAAACTGACAGTTAGGACATGAATTGGATCGCATAGGTGTGAACCCCTATGTGATTCTGGTGTGGACAAAACAAAGGGTCCTGTGCGTGTTTGGTCCAAATGAGATGCAATTTCAGCCATACAGTTTGTATGGCTGAAATCGCATCGCACAGACATCGCATGCGATCTGAACAGCAGTGCGGTGCAAATCACTTGCGATCTCACACAGCGCACTAATGTGAACCAGCCCTAAGTTCATTCAGCCTTACTGGGTGTAAGTATAAAAAGTGAGAAATCCACCCCTCCCCCACATAATACATCCTGCTAATATAAAGAAGTGTTGCATCTGTGATCAGGTGACCTCAGACACACACTGCAATATAACAATAATAAGATCACTCAAGCTTCTACTCTGCCCAGCTCTGACTAAATACATTTCCCCTAATCACTTGTCTATGTATATTCTGATGGCTGTTCACTGCATCATACATTTCCTCATCACACTGAGCTGTGGATTACACCCCATATGATGAGAAACATCTAGTCAAAACACAGTAAATGCAGCCAATCCTGGGAGAGCTGGAGGGGAGGGGAGGGTCATGTGAATTGTGAACTTTTTACACAGGATGTGCATGTCTCCAGGCTAGTGCACTAGTTATGTAAATAACCTGTCACTCGAAGCATGGGGGCAGAACAGACTTCAGTTTTTCTCTGAAGGTCCTTTTATTTCACTGAACAATAAAACGAGGATTGCTCAGAGCTGGATATACTCTGTGTGGCAAGACTGGGCACAGATAATAGGAAATCTTATTCTCTACATTGTGACATAAAAATAAAAAGTCTATAGTATATACTATTACTTTACTATAGAACCACTTTAAGGCATGAGTAAGCACATTAATATGATATGATAGAGATATTAGTTTGGGTTTTAAGATGGGAGCATAGATTTATCTAAAAATAAACCTTGTACTGAAAGACACTAGGGGCAGCCACTGCGGAAAGCTCCTTCTGAACACTAATGGCTGTCATGTTTATACATTGACTTTAATACTGTGTGGCACTGCTCTCGAAGTATTTAGATCAAGACTTCTAACGTCACTCTGATTTGATAAGCTGTTTTCTAGGTCAGTGGAAAGAATTTATTGAAGTGCAAGGTGACTAATATTGCTAGAACAAGGTCATCAATGGCAGCCCCATATTTCTCTCAGTACAGCTTTCCTTTTACACTTGTAGGAATGGTTATAAACACATCCCAGTTTTATCTTTAGCTGCGGTGTCCTTGGGAAAACTGTTGTCCATCCATACAGTGTGTATGGTGACATTTATACTTTAAAGCAATTTGGCTTGAATTGATTTCCCATAGAAGGTTTCCTTTTTCTCTACAAGTGTCCAGTGCAGGGGCTGGGAGGGCTCTGCAATTAATTATTCATACATTGTAAGTGCCTATTAGAAATGCACAAGCATTTTCTAATACTTGTCAGCTTTCCATCCATGTTCTAAATATAAAATGCAGACGACGTCCTTGAGCAGACCCCATGCTGTACTGGACGTTAACCATCTGAATCAGTTTTAATTACCCTCAGGCTTATGGCCATGTGTTATGTGTACTACTGTATATACGCTTATATACTCATAAATTATTGTATGTTTTATGTAGTTTATTTGCAATTTATGATACCCCGAAGCATGATTTAATCATGTTCAAGTCAGTTATGTCTATGGTTAATAGCAGACACCCCTGAGGTGTTTTCATTTATTTTTTAATACAAATGCTAATGTTGAGGAGGTCCGGCCCCCCCACGGCACATTAAAAGTCAGCAGCTACAGATACTGTAGCTGCTGACTTCTCCTATATAGACACTTACGTGTCCAGGGAGATCGATGTCGGCACCCCAGTCGATCTTTGGACTGGCTGTCAGATGCAGCCACCACCATTCCTGATCAGGGAACCCGGCAGTGAAGCCTTCACAGCGGGTTCCCTACTACACATGTGCCAAGTGCTCTGCGCTTTCTAATTAGTCCAGTGGCAGAGGAGGGGGCCAAACTTTGTCTCTGTCTCCTGACAGTGAGCAACGATACCTGTCAAAAAAACATGTCAAATGTGGCACCGGAGGGGGAGAGGAGACGTATATGCAGAAGTTCCACTTTTGAGTGGAACTCCGCTTTAATGTGTAATCTCTGGTTGATGATCTGCCACACACCTCTATCATCTTACCCTACATTCTGTAGCATGCATGTGGCAGGATCCTCTGAAAAAAACATTGAAACGTTAAAGTCATTGGTCAGATGTAACAATTGTCCACCTATTTTATCCAGGTTTATGTATTCTGGTTACAAGTAATAAAATACAAGATATACATAATTATAATAAAAAAAATATATATATAAAATGCTTTGTGGTGTATGGCAGTGCCACTCGTAAATAGCACCCAATGTACTCTACAGTACCAGCCAAACAAAAAACATGTGGCGTAGACTACTTTAAAAATGTTAAGACTCTACCAGTTCATTCAGAATAATTAGGCTGCTTATGCAGCGCACCCTAATGCTTGGTAATGCGTTCAATTAATGAAATGCATAATTTGAATGGGGATTTCATGCCTGTCTTGTTTACAGGAAGCCTGTACTGAGGTAGCTTTAAATGCTGCCACTGCTGACCTGACCGCCTTACTGACAGTGCTAGTTACTTGGCTGTCATGATCGTACGGTGGTTGTAGTACTTTCCAAGTCACTGATCTATAGCATGTTTACAAATTAGGAGGTCTGACTTCACCCTGATTCTCTGGATATACATGTATATCAGCAGTCACAGTTAAGCAATAGCAGATCACAAGTTTCCTAATGCCCTGTACACACGATCAGTTTTTCAGACAGAAATTTCAAGCGTGTTGACGTATAACACGTACGACAAGCCAAGATCAATTAAGTTCAATAGGCAGTTTGGCTCTTCTGCTTGATTCTGAGCATGCACGTTGCTTTTGCACGTCATAATTGCATACAGACAAACGCAATTCGCGACAGGAATTTTTCCTGTCACGAAAATTAAGATCCTGCTCTCAATCTTTTCTTGGCAGGACTTCTGACAGAAAAAGTGTGATGGAGCATACACACGGTCAGAATTCCAGACAAAAAGCTCACATCACACTTTTGTGTAGTGTGAATCTGGACCAAGAGGAGGAGGAATGACGGAGTTAGGCATATATTTGGGAGAGTGTAGCGAGCGGGTTTCGACCAATGTATGAGTTCTAATAAGGAGGTAAGCATTTTTTTCATCTATGTGGTGGAGGAATATATGGCACGTGATGAAGAGTGAAGATTTCTGATTAATTAATTACACAGCCATCAGGGATTGATTTCTCATTTTCCTGGACTCATTTGACTATTTTTGTGTGCACTTTACAATTCTTGTTTATTGCATATTGTTACGCTATACTATTTTCGTGGTATATTAGGATAGCAATCAGAACATTTGAAATAATTGTTCCCTTATGTTTCTATACTAAGAGAAGCATACTTTTAGATGGGTTTTGTTTCAAACTACAGAGCGGCACATATTTGTTAAAAAGCCATCATACTGAGATAGTTACCTAGAGGAAAGTAGTAATATAATATGGGAATAGTCTGCTCCAGATCTAGAGTCTGATCACTTTGTCTCATAACTTGCTTCTGAGCATGCGCGGATTTTTCATGTCGTTAAAGCCCACACACGACCATTTTTTACAACCCGAAAAACGCCAATGTTAAAAACGTTGTTAAAAAATAGAGCATGTTCGGAAAAAAATGTGGACGTTTTTCAGAACCCGAAAAATACTCTGAAGCCCACACACGATCGTTTTTAATGACATAAAAAAAAGTCATTTTTTTACAACCCGAAAAATGATCGTGTGTACGCGGCATTAGGCCAGGTTCACATCTGTAGTGCAAATCAATCAGTCCTCCGTCTGAATAAAAAAAGTGCTGCTTTTAGGAAAATGTGCAGGGAGCCATTTGCTCTTAAAAAATGTGGCGTGATTTCTCACACTTGTAAACTTTATTTATTTCACCTTATCTTGTTTGTTTATTTGTAAAGCATCACATTTAAATAAAAGTACACACAATGTAAACATCCTTTATTTTGTTGTTACCTATATACCATGCTTTGTACTAGAAAAGTAATTTTAGTGTCATCATACATGAAACCAATTAAAGAAAATGTACTTTTTTGTACAGTACTTTTTTTGTACAGTATCACTAGTTAAACTTTCTCTTCAGAATGTATTTGCAAAGCAATGCTGCCAATAGAAATCCTCCTCTGTCCTGAAAAATATATGCCTGTATTACTTTGCTGTCATAAGTAATGACAATGTTTTTTGCTGAATCAGTGGGTGAAATTTTTCTTTTCTATACGGATGTACAGGTGCAAGAGCTTATGTGGCTAAATACTGTTGCTGATAAGTTACATGTCTGCCCATTTTTGTTTCTGTTAAGAAAAACCAAAAACTTCCCTTGGAGTACATACATTGCAAAGTGTGTCCACCTAGTTTTGGAAAACAGGTGTATAAAATTTTAACACTGTCACACGGGCAATCCGATCAGCTCTGTTTTTAGGCAGACCTGATCAGCTCCGTTTTTAGGCAGACCTGATCAGATGGTCCATGTATCTTTATGGACTTGTGTTTTACACCTGCCTACCTCCAATCCGATCTGCTATTAGAATGAATTGGAACGGGATCCTTTTTCTCTGTCTAGGCGGATTGGATTGGAGGGCAGTCGCGTATAAATGATCTGTTTAAACCTAACCACCCATAGAGCAGAGTGGGACCTGTCACCTGCCCATTCTTCTTAGCGGAAGATCAGCGGAAAAATCTCCCACTGCGCAAAGCAGATCTTTCACGTGTGAAAGAGGCCTTCAAGGGGGTTGTAAACAATCGTAGTTTTTCACCTTAATGCGTCCTATGCATTAAGGTGAAAAAACACCTTGCAGTCACCTCCCTCCCGAGCCCCCGTTTTACTTGAGACCCAAATCTCCTTGGGCGCGATCCCGCGTTGCTTTCACGGAGCTCTAGTCGGCTCGTCATTGGATGATTGATAGCAGCGCAGCCATTAGCTCCTATTGCTGTCAATCAAATCAGTGACGTGGTGTGCCGGTGCGGGGCCGAGTCATACACTTGGTGGCTATGGCCGCCGAGTATCACACGGGAGCGCGCCTGCAAGGTAACCCCGTCGGGGGTGAACTTCCCAGAGGGGGTTAGCTCATGCAGGGAGGAGCCGCTAGAGCCGCTGTGGGACCCCAGAAGAAGACCTTCGGGGCCACTCTGTACAAAATGAACTGCACAGGGGAGGCAAGTATGACATGTTTGTTAAAAAAAAAAAAAACGTATATAATCACTTTAACCATTTTGCTGCCAGAGCTGTTTTTGCAATTCGTTTTTTGCACACGTTTAAAAAAAAAATTTAGGCTTGAAAATTACATAAAACCCCCAAAACATTATATATTTTATGAAAGTAGACACCTTCGAGAATGATATAGTGGTGGTTCCAATTTTTTACGTCATACTATTTGTGCAACAAATTGCCCATGCCCGTGAAAAGGCAACAAATTTCCATAGGTGATGCTTTAACTATAAGCTAATAAGAGACTTTTAAAGGGTTACTGAACTATATATATATATATATATATATATATATATATATATATATATATATATATATATATATATATATATATATATATATATATATATAATATAGTGAGGGGTTAGCTCAGTAGCGGGGTGTGTGACCCCTTGGATGGGTTCACCACACACTGAATTTATACAGACTGGCAGTCGAAGACAGTTGAAAACGAAGTTCTTGGTTTATTTTTCCATCTTGCTGGAAAACAATTGCAAACATCAAAACAGCAGAAACAAAATCAAACATAAAATAAACCCTAGCCACTCTGGGCGTCTACCTTCCACATAGGAACCTTCCACACAGGAACCTATCTATGGAGTCTGACTCAGCCTAGCGCTGGGCAGACAGTGCTGGTCATACAGCACAAACAATAGTCTTTTGATTTTTATCACACAGAAAAATCAATGGTCTCCTCACCTCCTCAGGAGACTTTCAGTACGCTGCTCTCCTACTCACAAAGCCTTAGGAATGATGCAGCAATTCAGTGGTAATCATTTGGACTACTTATGGAGGCCTTAATTGCCTCATTCTGAACAGCTGGAGTCTTTCAACGCCCTTAGACCTTGTCTGGCTATTTTTGCAGCCGACCCCCAATAATGATTGGTGTATTGTCTAAAGAAGGCAGAAATGTATGTTCCGTCTGTGACAACACCCACAGATTTACCTGACTTCCTGTCACAATAAATATATATATATATATATATATTATATATATATAATATATATATATATATATATATATTTTAACCACTTCCATACCAGGCGCTTATACACCTTCCTGCCCAAGCCAATTTTCAGCTTTCAGCACTGTCGCAATTTGAATGACAATTGCGCGGTCATACTACACTACCAAACCAATTTTTTATCATTTTGTTTCCACAAATAGAGCTTTCTTTTGGTGGTATTTGATCACCTCTGCGATTTTAATTTTTTGCGCAACAAATAAAAAAAGAGCGAAAATGTTGAAAAAAAACTAAGTTTTTCTTTGTTTCTGTTAATTTATTTTGTAAATAAGTACCTTTTCTTCTTCAATGACGGGCACTGATATGGCTGCACTGATGGACACTGATAAGGCAGCACTGATGGCACTGGTATGCGGCACTGTTGGGCACTCATAGCTGGCACTGTTGGGCACTCATAGCTGGCACTGATGGGTACTTATGGGTGGCACTGAGGTGGCATGGACGGGCATTGATAGGTGGGCACGGATGAGCACTGATAGGTGGCACTGATGGAGACTGGTGGGTGGCATTGCTGGGCATCACATATTGTGTTTGTGCCATGATGGTGTCAGTCAGTGCCCATTTGTGGGCACTGATTGGCTTATGTTATGTATAGTTACCTGGACAGCCACATGTTGGGTGCTTCCCTGGTGGTCCTGGGCGGCATCCTGGTGGTCCAGTGTGGGCATCTGAGGGGGGCTGCGCTGATAAACAATCAGCGCAAACCCCCCCTGTCAGGAGAGCCGCAGATCGGCTCTCCTCTACTCGCGTCTGTCAGATCATCGGCTCTTCCTGTTTACATCGTGATCAGCCGTGATTGGACACGGCTGATCACGTGGTAAAGAGCCTCCGCTGGAGTTTAGTTATTTTATGACTAGTTATTTTATGTATGCTGGCCGTCTTCCAACCCCCTTACTCTACGCCGGTAACAATTTTTGTCCGCCATGTTCCCGTCCTTTTCCACGGTCAGGAACCACTGATCCCGTCTGGCCGGATGTTGTTATTCCGCCAGACCGGATACGGCGTTTCCGCCATCTTTGTTTGTTCTGTACCCTTCCTTTCGTTGGGCGGAAGGCGCTGGTTCCGTCTGGTCGAATGTTGTTACTCCGCCAGACCGGAAGCAGCGTTTCCGCCATCTTGATTTATCCTCTTCCCTTCCTTTTGCTGACCTATAGCTACCAATCCCGTCTGTCCGCCTGACCGGATGTTGCATGGCCGCCATTTTAACTTCTCTCACTCCCTTCATTTCTCCAGTCATATGACGGGATTTGGATTGCACCAGTGTGCTATTGGCCATTTTAACTACTGGCGTGTTTTGCCCTGTTTTTGGTTTATATCTCCTGCTAATGTCCCTTCCTTTCCCTATTAACTCTCTATGTGTTTCATATCTTAACACAATAGGGTCACTTTTATAATATGTTCACTCTATTGAATTTATGAAAATATTTTACAATACTTTTAAAATTTTTAAAAATATATATATAATAAGAATAAAAATAAAATAAAATATGCACTTTTATGCACCTATATATACACGCACCCAAAATATACGAAAAATCTGCGCATGTATATGAAAAAAAGTGTTTCTTGATAGTTTTGTTTAATTGGGCATCAACTGCTACACAACTAAAAAATGGGAATAATTTAAAATAAAAATAGGGGAAGAAGAAAATAAAAATATAAAAGTAAAATGAAATAAAAATACAAAGTATGGGGAATGAAAAATAAAAAATGAAAAAATACGAAAAAATGTATTATTAATAATCATCTATGAAGCAGTTGACGTCCAATTCTACATTCATCCCGTATGGCTTCATTGTATTTAATTTGAATATCCAGGATGTTTCATTACGGGAGATTTCCCTTTGCATATTTGAATTTCTCCAGTTTTTTTCTATTCTGTCTATGGCGTAGAATCTAAGGAGCATAGGGTCTTTCTGATGTACGTCCCTGAAGTGCCTAGAGACGCTATGGTCTTATCTTATTCAGCTGTGGGTTATTGCAGATAATTGGCCAATATTTCTTTACAATTCCTTAAAATGTTTTATATTGTGTGTTGAATCCCGTTATAAATGGGATTCTTTCCTTTTCTATATTCTCTCTGCTTTTACTCTGTAGTAGGGAGTTTCTATCTCTGTGGCCTATTTTTTCTCTAATTACTTCTAAATTACTTCGTTCATAACCCTATCAATCAGTATTGCCGTTTGTGTGTAGTAGTCTTCCATTGAGTTGCAGTTCCGTTTTATTCTAATGAACTGCCCTTTTGGTATGCCCCTTTTCCATTGCGCATGGTGGCAGCTATTGATCGGTATCTAGCCGTTTGTGTCTGTGTCCTTGAAATATGTTCTTGTATGTAGGTTGCTACCATTCTTGAATATTTCCAAATCCAAGAAATGGATCACATCCTGGTGGACATTTACAGTAAATTTGATGTCATACTGGTTCTCGCCTATGTGTTGAATACATTTCTGCAACTCCTCCCGATTGCCTTTCCAGACAATCAGGATATCATCTATAAATCTCCTGTAAGTTAATATGTGTGGCCAAGATTTCCCAAAAATCTCCTCTGCCTCCCACTTATTTAGAAAAACATTGGCCACACTTGGGGCATATTTGTTCCCCATTCCCACCCCTTTAATTTGTCTGTAATAATTATGGCCACCTTAGAAAAAGTTGTTCCCCATGGCCATCCGTAATCCCTCCAATATGAATTTTTTTATTTGTTTTAATTTAAGATCTGATTGATTCTTCATTGCCCAGGCTGTTGCTGCTAGTGCATCAGCCTGTTTGATGTTGGTATATAATGATTCCACGTCTATTGTGACAAGCAACGTGGAATCATCTACTTCAATTTGTCCAATCTGCTGGATAACATCCCTGCTGTCCTTTAATGAATGCCTGTCCTTTTCCTGCCAAAGGCTGTAGGAAAACGTCAAGGTATTCGCCCAGTCGTGAGTGGACCGATCCTATACCACTAATTATCGGTCTACCAGGTGGTTTGGTTTTACTCTTATGCATTTTAGGTACCTGGTATATGATTGGTACCCGCGGGGCCTCAGGTAATAAATATCTCCCTTCTTTTTTGTTTATTATTCTATCTGCAATGCCTTTATTCAAAAATTCCTTCAGTTTATTTCTCAGTTGTTTATTTGGATTATTTTTAATTACTTGGTATGTTGTTTTATCTTGCACTAGTCTTTCCAATTCCAATTTATATTTTTTTTAGTTAGAATTACGAGTCCTCCCCCCCTTGTCCGCCAGTCTCACTACTATGTTCTTGCGTTTCTCTAATTTTCTTATACCTTGCCATATTCTATTGTCTTTTTCTGGTTTCTCTGATGTTATAGTCTTAATTTCTTTTTCCCCCATTTTTTGGAAAACTTCTATGTGTTGGTTAGAACTCAATTTGGGATTAAACGTAGATTTATTTTTCAAAGAACTATGCTTATATACAGTGCTGTGTTGTGTGTCATTGGAATCGCCTTTCTCTAAAAAATGTCTTCAGGTTAAGGTTAATTTATATACACAGATTGTTTGGTGGATTGTCATTTATGGGTGATATGTATAGGGGTTAATAATTGTAATTATTGCACAGGATTAGGTGGATGTAGGTCAACCACCAGGGTAGTGCAATCCATATACTATACATTCCACCTATAACTGAAATATAATTTCTGGATTCATTTACCCTTTAGCAAAAATGGACAATCCTTAGTTATTTGGTGATGCTAATTTACAGATCACTGTCCTATATTCCAGGAACCATTTTGTTAACATAAAACATGTGTACTTGTACTACAAAATTAACTGTTTCTTAATGATTTTCCTTCCAGGCAAGCAAACTTTAAAGATTTACGATGGTCTTGATGCAGTAAAGCGGAATCAGCCACGGATTATTTCTGTTCCAAGGATCACGAAGAGTGAAGAAGCTGTGGTAAGCTAGGCTTTTCAGCCATTTATCCTATACTTGTAGAAAATAGTGGCAGGCTGAGCTGTGAAGTCACTTATCCTGTAGCATTAAGAAATTGGTGCTTTGTGAAATGTGCCAAAGGTATTGCCATGTCTTTACTGGTAAAGAAGAAATTCCAGGTATTACTATTTTATACATAGTTACATTGGTTCACCTTGGACCAACGTAACTATGCATGTGTTATACCTGTTATAGAGAAGTAGACACCACTATTCCAGTGATTTCCACCTGCTTTTGAGTCCTGTACTGAGCAGCTGGCCTGATGCATTCTGAACACAGAAGGTCAGCCACTCCGCACAGGCACCATTCAGAGAGTGCTTTGCATTTCCCAAATGAATGACTGTTTCAAGACTTTGCCTTTTCTTCTTAGTGATGGCGGCATCTAAAAAGCCTGAATATAGTCTTGCTATGCGGGCCAGTTCTTCTTACCCACATCTGATCTGTGTTTATACTTCTGCCAATAACTCCACCTAGCCAATACAGTGAGTATGTCCCAGCAGTTACTCTGACCAAACATTCACCTGACATAAGGCAAGCTACCAGATGATAATATAATATGAGAACAATACAGCACAAAGGCCAGCAGAATTTTCCCTATTGTGAGTTCATATATCCGAAAGAGATGGTAAAGCATTTCACAGATGCACATAGAACATTGCATTCTCACTTGATTTCAGGTCCTGTGCTGCTCCTGCGTTCAGAATGCATAAGGCCAGCTGCTCGGCACAGGATCTGAAATTAAGTGAAGATCACTGAAGTAGTGGTGTCTATACTTCAGTGAATCTATCTTGCAGGGGCATCAGCCAGATATGGTATATACTTATTTACATTGGTCCAAGCTAAACCAGTATGATTGTAAAACTAGAGTATATCATACCTGAAATTCATCTTTAAATGCTTGATTTGTTTAAAGAATTATTATTTTTGCTTCTATTGCAGGAGGCATCTTTGAGGGCATTCTACATTCCTGATGACCCACAAGATTATGAGCTTCAGACGCTAACTCCGCAGACATTGGTCTCTGATGATGTCATCAACAGAAATGGAGCAATAGATGATGGCAAAGTCAGTTCAGTGTTTAAAGAGGCAACACCTGAGGCTTGGATAATTGGGGCAAAACCAAAGGAGAGAGAAGTCATTAAAGTCTATCTTGGCTGGATGAGGTAGGTTTTAGTAATATTATAGGCATACTACTCAACATGGCCAATTTCTTACTCTGGGTTCATTTTCTTAGCTATGTTTAATTCACTTTATTTCCCACTTTACATACCACTATTCTGCCCTCATCTTCATTAGGTCCCAAAAACTTTTGTGAAATATTGTTGGTTGTTTTAAGTGACTGGTGCAGCCATGAAGCCTGTCTGTGCACAGAAAAAAAATCAAAGATCAAAATTCAGCCGAGGCGGGACACATTTTTATTCCATGTATAGGCAGGCTGGTTTACACAAGTCAATCTACAGGGGTCAGCGGTTGATTTCAGTGGTAGGAAGATTGCCCCATCCTTGGTAGAATATTTCCTTGTACCATTGGGAGAAATAATGCTCAAAGGGATGCATCTGACCCCTGGGCCACGGTTTGGAAACCACTGTTCTATACTGACAAACATGTAATTAACCATGTATTGATAGCCTCCTCTAAGCAATGCTATTCAAACAGTGGGTCCAGAAAGTATTCACAGAGCTTCACTTTTTCCACATTTTGTTATTTTACAACCTTATTTTCCTCAAAATTCTACAAACAATACCTTATAATGAAAAAAAGTGTGATCAAACAATGGCGCCCTATTGATTCACACCTCTGCGCTCAGGACAACAACAATAGTAGAAATCACAGCTGCTGTTCTAAAAGTGTCAATATGAAAAAGTATATATAACGTGTTTAAACCAATAAACCAAAAATTATATATAAAACAGCGCTCAAGTGTGTGTGATCCACACTGTGATGAATAATAAATAATAATAATCCAAATATAAATGCAAATGAGTCAAAAGCCCGTGATAAAAGTGTTCATAGAAAAACATAAAGTTCATGGAAGAGCGAAAAGGAAAAACACTTCTTTCTCTCCTTCAAGGTGTAAAATCTTCAAAACATATTCAAAGAAATCTTCCACCACACCCGATGTGAAAAAATTGTGAATCCTCCACCAATAGAAATGGCCACTCACCGGAACTATATGCCTAGCACTCTCGTGTTTTGGCACAGTAGCTTTGTTATAGTTCGTTTATATCAACAGGCGAGCTTCCGTTCCCAGATAAATAATACACAGCAAAGATTCCTCTGTATTGTGCGGCTGAAATGCAACGGTCTCGGCGGACCCAGAAAATAAATTTTGCTGTGTATTTATCACGCTTTTGAATTTTGGCATTGTGTGAGTGCATCTTTTGAAGATTTTGCTTGTGGTTTGTGATTAAATTACTTTTACGGTTTTACACTATGTCACACTTTCTTCATTTATGAGGATCTTACTTGTCCACCTGTCTGGGAACGGAAGCTCGCCTGTTGATGTAAACGAACTATAACAAAGCTACTGTGCCAAAACACGAGAGTGCTAGGCATATAGTTCTGGTGAGTGGCCATTTCTATTGGTGGAGGATTCACTATTTTTTCACATCGGGTGTGGTGGAAGATTTCTTTGAATATGTTTTGAAGATTTTACACCTTGAAGGAGAGAAAGAAGTGTTTTTCCTTTTCGCTCTTCCATGAACTTTGTTTTTCTATGAACACTTTTATCACGGGCTTTTGACTCATTTGCATTTATATTTGGATTATTATTATTTATTATTCATCACAGTGTGGATCACACACACTTGAGCACTGTTTTATATATAATTTTTGGTTTATTGGTTTAAACACGTTATATATACTTTTTCAATACCTTATAATGACAATGTGAAAGAAGTTTGTTTGAAATCTTTGCATATTTATTAAAAATAACAAATAAATAAAAAAATCACATGTACATAAGTATTCACAGCCTTTGCTCAATACTTGGTTGAAGCACCTTTGGCACCAATTACAGCCTCAAATCTTTTTTCGTGTGATGCTACAACCTTGGCATACCTATTTTTGGGCAGTTTCTCACATTCTTCTCAGCAGAACCTCTCAAGTTCCATCATGTTTGATGGGGAGCGTCGGTTCAGACATTTTCAGACTTTTCCAAAGATGTTCGATCGGGTTCAATTGGGTTCAAGTCCGGGCTCTGGCTGGGTCACTCAATGACATTCACAGAGTTGTTCCGTAGCCACTCCTTTGTTATCTTGGCTGTGTGCTTAGGGTCATTGTCCTGTTGAAAGATGAACCTTCTGAGGTCTAGAGCACTTTGGAGCAGGTTTTTAGCATGGATGTCTCTACATTGCTGCATTCATCTTTTCCAGGATCCTGACTAGTCTCCCAGTTCCTGCCACTGAAAAACATCCCCATAGCATGATGCTGCCACCACCATTCTTCACTGTAGGGATGGTATTGGCCAGGTAATGAGCGTTGCCTGGTTTCTCCAGACATGATGCTTGCAAAAGAGGCCAAAGAGTTCAATCTTTGTTTCATCAGACCAGAGAATTTTGTTTCTTTTGGCAAACTTCAGGCGGGCTGTCATGTCCCTTTTACTGAGGAGTGGCTTCCATCTGGGCACTCTACCATACAGGCCTGATTGGTGGAGTTCTGCAGAGATGGTTGTTCTTCTGGAAGGCTCTCCTCCACAGAGAAACGTTGCAGCTCTAGCAGCGTGACCATTGGGTTCTTGGTCACCTCCCTGACGACGGCCCTTCTCCCCGATTGCTCAAATTGGCCAAGCGGTCCGCTCTAGGAAGAGTCCTGGTGATTCCAAACTACTTCCATTTACGCATGAAGGAGAGCACTGTGCTCATTTGGACCTTTAATGCTGCAGAAAATTTTCCTTACCCTTCCCCAGATACAGTCCTGTCTCGGAGGTCTACAGAACATTCCTAAGACTTTTGATTTTATTACAGCACTCAGTCTTTTTGCATATGAGTTTATCAACATGGCACATCTTGACTTGGCAATATTTGCCCATCCTGCTTTGCAAAAACACTCCAAATCTGTCAGATTGGGAGGGCATCTCCTGTGCACAGCGCTCTTCACATCACCCCACAGATTGTCAATCAGATTCAGGTCTGAGCTCTGGCTGGGCCATTCCAAAACTTTAATCTTCTGGTGAAGCCATTCCTTTGTTGATTTGGATATATGCTTTGGGTCGTTGGCATGCTAAAAGATGAAGTTCCTCTTCATGTTCAGCTTTCTAGTAGCCTGAAGGTTTTGTGCCAATATTGACTAGTATTTGGAACTGTTTATAACTCCCTCTATGTTGACTACGGCCCTTGTTCCAGCTGAAGGGGAAAAAAAACAGCCCCAAAGTATGATGCTGCCTCCATCATGTTTTACTGTTGGTATGGTGCTCTTTTGGTGAGGTGCAATGTTGTGTTTGTGCCAAAAATATCTTTTGGAATCTTGCCACTCTACCCCATAGCCCAGACATATGAAGAATACAAGAGATTGTTGTCACATGTACCACACAGCCAGTACTTGACAGATATTCCTGCAGCTCCTCTTGGCAGCCTCCCTGACCAGTTTTCTTCTCGTCTTTTCATACATTTTGTAGGGACGTCCAGTTCTTGGTAATGTCACTGTTGTGCCATACTTTCTCCACTTGATGATAACTGTCTTCACTGTGTTTCATGGTATATATAATGCCTTGGAAAAAAAATTGTACCCTCTCCTCTAATGTTTTGGAAGCTCTCTGGACCATGACTTTTGCTGTAGGATGCAAATAAGAAAATGTCAGGAAAGACCTATTGGAACAGCTAAACTTTTTGGGGGATTAATCGGAGGCACTTTAAATGATAGCAAGTACTGACTCTTATTTAACATGAGTTTGGATGTTATTGCTTAATTCTGAACACAGCTACATGCCAGTTTTATAAGAAGGTTTACACACTTATGCAACCAAATTATTTTAGTGTTTTCAGTTTGTTTTTCAATTGAGTTGTACAGTTTATAGGTCACATTAAAGGTGGAAAAAGTTCTGAAACTATTTATCGTTGTCTTACTTATTTACATCACAGAAACCTGACAACCCAACAGGGGTGTATAGACTTTTTCTATCCACTGTATGCACATGTTTTTTAATAAATTTGACGTCATCATTATGGGGTATTGTTTCTAGAATTTTGAGGAATATAATAAATGTAATGCATTTTGGAATAAGGCTGTAACATAACAAAATGTGGAAAAAGTGACGTGCTGTGAATACTTTCCGGATGCACTGTAGGAAGGGAGTACACTGAAAAGTGGGCAATGCACAGAGCTCCCTTTTCCCTCAGTGGTGTTGGAGCTTTGTCCCCATAAGGGTGCAGGAGTATTCTGTGCCCCAGTACCATAGCCGCTGACTGTATCACTCGGCCCCTCCCCCAGTGCGCCCCTTAATGCATAGGATGCATTAAGGTGAAAAAACTTTTACATTTACAACCCCTTTAAGTCTTTCATCAGATCCACTAAGTAAATGTACTGTAAATGATCGGTGGGTTCTTTAAAACCATGGGTCCGATCATAGTTTGCATACTTGCAATCCCTGTTCCTTGATCACTGGTACTGATCAATCCTGATTTGAGATTTTAAAAGGTAACTAAACGGTTCCATACTTTAAGTTCAAACTATAGGAAAGATAAAAACTACATGATACAGTCTGTTACTGGTATAACACATTGCATTCCCCCCACCCCGAGTTCTCCCTTATTCTTATGGCTTGATTCTGCCAGTAGATTTGTCAATTATTATTTTACTCATAGCTAAATTTTAAATCAATCAATTACACAGCTTTCTGCAGGGTGTACAATTATTGCTGCTAGCATCCTTGGAACTACAGGTTAATGGTAGGACTTGGAATACAGTGTCACAATTGCCATTTGTGAGTATAAACATGGGATGTTTCCGAGTTTTCTCTGTTCAGATATTTGTCTCATTTTATTGTCACACTATTTCCTGTATCTGACTTTTCAGAAGTTTACTTGCACATCTCAAGCTCTCTTTAGTGTGAGTTTTCTTGTGTTAACTACTAGATTTCACTTAAAAACAGGAAGAGACTTGACATTTGTCAAAGGCTATAATGACCAGTTAAGAGGATGTGGTGAATGTTGATAACGTTATTCTTGTGGTTTTTACGTGTGTACAAACTACTAAAGCCTTATCATTTCTAAAATGCTGTTCAAAACTGGGGGTTAGATTTTCAATGATGTTTGCTCACAGTGTCTTATCTTTATTTTCCTGTAAAAACAATACTTAATGTAGTTATATTGTTAAGGCAAACTCTCACCTGAGCCCTCTTTCTCTCTAGCGCTGTGCCTGTCTACAGCTGCTCTTCCGCCTTATCTCTCTTCTCAGGGAAGACTCGACAGGAGTCAGTCAAAGCCTGTAAGGAGGGAACAGGGGTAGGGCTGAATCGAGCTGTTTGTGTCTATAGACACACACAGCCCGGCTCGGGAGCACATCTGCATGAGTGTGCCCTTAGCAAGTGGCTTACTGTGGGGCACTCAGAGAAAAAGAGGAAGAGCAGAAAATGTCGGCGGGGGACCCCAGAAGAGGAGGTTCAGGGGCCACTCTTTGAAAAATTTCACAGTGCGGGTAAGTATAATATGTTAATTAAGGAAATTGAGGCTTTACAACTGCTTTAATGCACTCATTATTTTCATTTAAAAAAAAAAGAGTTATCCATAATAGTAGCATCTTCACTGTGCTAGACATTTTGGAAATTTTAATGTTTTGAGCAAGATATTTTTACTATATTATATAAATATTAATCTTAAAATACAACTCTACCTTTCTAATAAATCCTAGATGTTATTAGAAATGTTTGGGTTCTTAGATAAAGTTTTTAAAAACACTGGGCCAGATTCAGGTACCTGCGCTGCGGCGTAACGTATCTCGTTTATGTTACACCGCCGTAAGTTTTCAGCGCAAGTGCTTGATTCACAAAGCACTTGCCTGTAAACTTGCGGCGGTGTAATGTAAATGCGTTCGGCACAAGCCCGCCTAATTCAAATGGGGCGTGTACCATTTAAATTAGGCGCGTTCCCGCGCCGAACGTTCTGCGCATGCTCCGTTAGGAAATTTCCCGCCGTGCTTTGCGCGAAATTACGGCGCCCGACGTGTTTTTTGAACGGCGACGTGCGTTACGTCCTTTCGTATACCCCCGGACGTCTTGCGCAAAAACAAAAAAAAATTGAAATTCGACGCGGGAACGACGGCCATACTTTAACATGGCTGGTCTAAATCTCAGCCATGAAATAGCAGGCGTAAGTTTGCGACGGGAAAAACCGACTAGCGACGACGTAAGAGAATGCGACGAACGCACGTACCTTCGTGGATCGCCGTAAACAGCTAATTTGCATACCCGACGCGGAAAACGACGCGAACTCCACCCAGCGGTCGCCGAAGTATTGCATCCTAAGATCCGAAGGCGTACGAAGCCGTACGCCTGTCGGATCTTAGCCAAAAGCCGTCATATCTTTGTTTGTGAATTACAAATAAAGATACGACGCAGCAAATTTGAAAGTGAATCTGGCCCACTATTCCTAGCTGTTCTTATTTTGTGATCACTTGTAGACGTGGAGTGTTGCTCAAAGCTGGAGGACAACAGGTGTCCCTAGTCATTAAGTGGAATCGGGCAATAAATCAGAAGTGTGGACAAATCTGATCCAGTGCTTCAGATGTGGATATGGCTATGTATGGCCTCTACCAGCGCTGCTCTGACTACTTGGCCAGGGGGCATGGCTGGAGCAGTGCTGGATGAGGCCATACACCGCCATATTTACATCTGAACAACTGGGCCGGATTTGAGCGGCTTCTAACTCTACATATGGTCTTATTTTGTTGTGCACATCATTTTTTTTTTTTTTTAGTAAGAAGCTTCAGAATGTTTTGCCTTGGTGAATTTTGTTGTCCTCTGTAGATGAAATATAATAGACCATAAGATGCCATATACAGACAATGTGGCTAAAAGGAAGGTGAACATTTTCCTTTTAACACAAAGTACGGACATTACTGAACAATTTAAGTAATGAATACTAGTTGTAATAATACAGTTTACCATTACATAGTCCATTATACTAGATCAAAATTTATATTGTGAATTTTTATTTTCCCTGATGACCACCTTAACCTGATATATGATCCGTCCTCAGTGGTGCATGCATATGTAAGTCTCTGAACTCAGAGAGTCTGCGTTCACATGCCATTTTCTACGAGTGGCAGTGCATACCTGCATACAGCAGCCTACCCCCATTCATGTCTATGGGTGGCTGTACAAAGCACCAGGGGTTTCCGGAAGTCAGAACATTGATGTGTAGTCTGTAAGGAGGATAGTGTCTGCACATGCCTATAAAGTGTATCTGAAACCATTTTTGGCATTTTTGATGAAGTATGGAATGGCCAAAACCCTTCCCAGGTATTTTTTTGCCACCTGTGTCCAACCAGAATAGTTATTATCCTTTCTTGCCCTGTAGACACAACAGTAAATAAGAGGAAAGCCCATCTTTAACATTTTGTAATTGAAACATATGCCCCCATTTGAAGATTCCTCATTTAGTCCTGTTATGATGACAATTGAAAAAGTTGGATTATCCATCGCTTTCAGTCTTGCTGATAACCAGAACAAATAGAATGAATTTCCTAAGAGGGATGCAGACGGCAATGAAAACCCTTTTTGTTTTTAGATACATTTTATCTTTCAGATGTTGATGTGTTCTTCCACCGCATAATAGATGAAGCTTGTTTATATTCAAGGTTTTAAGGGTAGAGGTACTACTTCCAAGAATTATGTTTGAAGACTGCTCCATAGAGATATTTTTGGATAATGGGGTGGATGTGATTATTCGGGTGACCAACAAAAAGTTGGGGTTCCAGCTGCGAGGGCAGCTCCAGCTATGTGGCTTCTTAATAAATAGGGGTAAAAAGTGACCTAGCATTCATATTACCAGAGCATTCAGAGGCTTCTTTCTGATGGCAAATATATTTATAATTCAAGCGTGTTAAAAGTACTTCCTCTGCTGTACACCAAGTTCAGTAAAAGTATTACTTCTGATGCTGAGCAGGTCTAAGGTCCTGACTCCTTTCACTCCCGTTTTAAGGTTTCTAGTTTTAGAGTTCTTGCCATCTCCATTATGCTCATGTACTGCAATTGTATCTACAGAATAACTGGTAAGTAAATACGTGGGCAACTAGAAGGTGGAAGATCCGGCAACCTCTAATATCTCAAAAAAGCTTTGATATGATTTGGATGTGTCAGAGCATCTGAAGGCTCCTCATTTAATGTTGCCTTGTCAATAAGTGCAGTATGTTTGGTTCAATAGGGTACTTTGTTTCTCTACAGTGTGGTTAGCATAGTCTGATGGCTTTTCTTGGTCTAGTTTTATAGAAAAGCTATTATTTTAGATTGTGGCATGCCACTTTTAGTGTGTTGACTATGTTATTATTGAATGACTGCAGTCAGGTTTTCTGGCTAGGAACACTGGAAGAGTGGTAGGACACTATTCATATTGTGTCACTACCGTAGGTGGGCTCATATTTCAGGATGTAGGTATAATGTCTGTTGTTTATTTTTCTTTCTTAGAGTTGGTGTGGCATATATTTCCATTTCTGTGAATTCTGAGAACACCGTGCAGAATGTAATTCAGGAGGTTCTGTCACAAGTTTGCCGTCAGGTATCATCAGTTTCATTCTATATTATCTTTAAGTGGCTGTACACATTTCTTTGAAATGTTGTTTTGTGCCATAAGGCAGCTCTTTTGTTTTGAACAGGCCACCAATGCAAGGCAACAGCTGAGGTCTGTTGTCCACTACTGGAATAGTGCGTTGGGGTTCTGTTCAAAATAAAATGCACCACATTACTGTGCTTTTTAGTGATGCATGTAAATAAAACATTTTACCACAGCAATCTGTCTTTCTGTATTCAATTTGTACAATATATATATATTTACATAGATTTTGCATGTTCTTTTGTAGAAAGAAAATCTAGAGGATTTCAGGCTTGTGGAAATTCTTATGGGTAGCAAGCAAGGTAAGAAGTTTGATTTTTTTTTCTGCGATGACAATGGTAAAATAGAGCAGGCATTGTATATACTGTAGACTTTAGTGAAAATGTGCAAACATTTACAATGTTGCAGCATATTTATTGCAGGTTTAGGTGTCCGTTTATGAAACGAAGATCAACCAGGATCCTCAGGATCACGGCTGGTGTGTTCCGGTTTATGTACCGGAGATGAGGAGCAGAGAACATATTCTTGACCTCTCATCACAGCCCACAACCGTTCTGTCACAAACGGACAGTTTATTAAAGTGAGATCTGAAGATCTCACAGCGGTTACACTGAAATATCTCCCTTCCAGATTCAATAGCTCAGGGGTGGAGAAGCTGGTGCGATTAAGGCTGCTTTCACATTGGGCAGTGGAGGTGCGGTGACGGTATAGCCACGCTATTTGTAGTGCCGATATACCGTCGTATTTACGGCGATATTCGGGCGCTAGCGGTTTTAACCCCCGCTAGCGGGCGAAAAAGGGTTAATACAGAGGCGCATTGCGGGCGGTATTACCGTGGTTTCCCATTGATTTCAATGGGAAGGCGCGGTAAACACCCCGCTCCTATACCGCTCCAAAGATGCGGCTAGCAGGACTTTTGGAGCGGTCCTGTTACTGCACCGCTTCAGTGTGAAAGCCTTAGGGCTTTCACATTGAAGCCTGCAGGGCACGTTTTTTTCATGTGGTATAGCAGCGCTATTTTTGGCGTTGTACCGCATGAAAAACGCCTCAATGTGAAAGGGGCCTAAAGGAAGATGTGAGTACACCCCTCAAGTTTTTGTAAATATTTTATTATACCTTTTTATGTGACAACACTGAAGAAATTATACTTTGCTACAATGTAAAGTAGTGAGTCTGCAGCTTGTATAACAGTGTAAATTTGCTGTCACCTCAAAATAGCTTAACACACAGCCATTAATGTCTAAATCGCTGGCAACAAGTGTGAGTACACCCCTAGGTGAACGTGTCCATATTCTGCCCAATTGGCCATTTTTCCTCCCCAATGTCATGTGACTCAGCTACAAGGTCTCAGGTGTGAATGGGAAGCAGGTGTGTTACATTTGGTGTTATAACTCTCACTCTCTCATACTGGTCACTGGAAGTTCAACATGGCACCTCATGGCAAATAACTCTGAGGATCTGAAAAAAAGAATGGTTTCTCTACATAAAGATCGCCTAGGCTATAAGAAGATTGCTATGACCCAGAAACTAAGCTGCAGCACGGTGGCCAAGACCAACAGTAGTTTAACAGGACAGGTTCCACTTAGAACAGGCCTCGCCTGTTCCTAAGATGATGCACAAGAAAGCCCGCAAATAGTTTGCTGAAGACAAGCAGACTAAGGACATGGATTACTAGAACCATGTCCTGTGGTCTAATGTGACTAAGATAAACTTATTTGGTTCAGATGGTAAGCGTCAACCAGGAGGAGCACAAAGACAAGTGTGTCTTGCCTACAGTCAAGCATGGTGGTGGGACTGTAATGGTGTCTGGGGTTGCACGAGTGCTGTTGGCACTGGGGAGCTACAGCTCATTGAGGGAACCATGAATGCCAACATGTACTGTGACATACTGAAGCAGAGCATCGGCCTGAGGGCAGTATTCCAACATAACGACCCCAAACATACCTCCAAGACGACCACTGCCTTGCTAAATAAGCTGAGAGTAAAGGTGATGGTTAGATGGACTGGCCAAGCATGTCTTCAGACTTAAACCCTATAGAGCAACTGTGGGGCATCCTCAAACGTAAGGTGAAGGAGTGCAAGGTCTCTAACATCCACCAGCTCCGTGATGTCATCATGGAGGAGTGGAAGAGGACTCCAATGGCAACCTGTGAAGCTCTGGTGAACTCCATGCCCAAAAGGGTTAAGGCAGTGCTGGAAAATAATGGTGGCCACACAAAATAGTGACATTTTGGGCCCAATTTGGACATTTTTACTCAGGGGTGTACTCACTTTTGTTGCCAGCAGTTTAGACATTAATGGCTGTGTGTTGAGTTATTTTGAGGGGACAGCAAATTTACACTGTTATACAAGCTGTACACTCACTACCTTACATTGTAGCAAAGTGTCATTTCTTCAGTGTTGCCACATGAAAAGATATAATAAAATAATTACAAAAATGTGAGGGGTGTAATCACTTTTGTGAGATACTGAATATTTACTTAGTTATAAAGTGTCTGTACATGTCATTACATGTTCCTTTAAACTTTGGTTTTCTTTTTTGAACTTGGCTGCACTGTAATCTTACAATATCTCCTGAGATTACAGGCCGCCCACCCACTTTTACACTGATCTCAGAGGAAAAACGTATCCTCTGTTCACCCTCTGAGAACTGAAGTTCTCAGCTTTATAAACGGGCTGCAGAAGAAATCATTTTCCTTTTGAGAACTGAACTAAGAAAAAAAATTCTCATTTTAATAAACGTACACCTTAGGGAGGTGTCATGTTGTGGAAGGCAGGAACAACACCTATGCTTTTTCTTGGAGTACCAAGTTTTTACCTTGCCCTGTTATTACCTTGTAGACCCCATTCACACTGGCACGGTCAAACCTTCATTTCTATGCATTTGGATGACCTTTCTAAATGCATAAATATGCATGTAATGATTTTGCAAAGGTGCTATTAACACTGTGCGTTTTTAGCTGCCATCAATTTAACTGTGTTTATAGAAAATAGAATTCTCTGGGCGTCCAATATCCATTTTGAAACTCTAAACGTGACTAAACCTGCTTACGGGTCAGTTCACACCAGGAATCGCAAAGCGTGTTCCTGTGAAATGCACATGAGGTGCAGTGTGATTTGAGCCCATTTATTTTGAATGGGTGAATCGTGCTGGACTGCAATGTATGTTATAGGCATAAGTATACTAATCAGCTACTTAACTTTGGTTTCCTGGTAATGGAATCTTCTCATGGCTGCTTGTGTCTGAGTCCTCCAATGAGCTGTTCCTTGTCACAATTTCTCAGAGCAACTCTTCCTTGTTTCTGAGTACATGGCTTGTTCAAAGTCCTCCCCTCACTTCCTGTACATAATTTCCTGTACTGAGCTCATGGCGCACTCCAACTGGCTCCTTTGCATATCAATAGGGGAGGCATAGCTTTTAAACCAACACTTGATCTTGAAATTTTCCAATTCACTCTCTTAACTATAAACATCACTAACAATATAGGCCATAGCAACACAGGTTGCGACCTGCGTTTGGAGTGATGATTACTTAACATTGACACCCGCTGCAGATCCCAACTGCAGTGCGTTTTGAACTGCAGGAAACGCACACAGAATGCAGGTTTTCCACACCACCATCTGGTGTGAATTTGGCACCTAAAGCAGGAGCATCTAAGTGCAGAAAAAAAGTGATCTGGGCAGGCTAAAATTAGTTTATCCTTCCCAGATAATTTCTGCATTAAAAAATGCTCAACACAAGAGTGCCAGTATAAATGTGGCCTGCTTTCAGCTTATGTATGGTCAGTGGAAATGGCACTGGAGTGGAGAAGAATAATTTGCATCTCACCAGCACTGTTTCTTTTGCGGGAACAGTTCTGAGCATATGCATTTCTGAAAGATAACTTTATTTGTTCAACTTTCTGTAACCGACAAATTAACTTTATATACATGCACACATACTGTGCTAGCCCCTTCTGTACTAAGGGACACCACAAAAAAGAAGATGACTATGTCTAATCTGACAGCATTTCATGATGATGATTGTTATTATTAATCTCTCTTTTGATGCAGTGCAGAGAATGGTGCTTCCAGTTGAAGAATTAATACTTGAGCGATTAAAAGATATTCGCAAGGTTTGTTACTTTTAATTACTTTTTCAATTTTTCTAAAGAGTCGCCACTGAGAACACCCCGAGAAAGAAATTAACAAGCAAACCACTAAAGTTGTTGGGAGCAAAAGACGTTTATCAGGGAAATCTAATTGCTAGAAAATTTAGGGTGACTCATTGAACTAAACTTGGATTATAAATGTTTTTAACCACTTAAGGACCCCTTCACGCCGATATACGTTGGCAGAATGGCACGGCTGGGCACAATTATGTACCTGTACGTGTCTCTTTAAGCCCAGCCGTGGGGTCGCGAGCGCGCTGGCACACTCGCGACCTGGTCCGAAGCTCCGTGACCGGTCACCGAGCTGAAGAACGGGGAGAGGTGTGTGTAAACACACCTTCCCTGTTCTTAGTTGTGGCAGTGTCATTGATCGTCTGTTCTCTGATATAGGGAAAGACGATCCATGATGTCACACATCCAGCCCCGCCCCCTACAGTTAGAAACACATATGAGGTCAAACTTAACCCCTACAGCGCCCCCTAGTGGTTAACTCATAAACTGCAATTGTCATTTTCACAGTAAACAATGCATTTTTATAGCACTTTTTGCTGTGAAAATGACAATGGTCCCAAAAATTTGTCAAAATTGTCCGATGTGTCCGCCATAATGTCGCAGTCATGAAAAAAATCGCTGATCGCCGCCATTAGTAGTAAAAAAAAAAAAATTATTAATAAAAATGCAATAAAACTATCCCCTATTTTGTAAACGCTATAAATTTTGCGCAAACCAATCGATAAATGCTTATTGCGATTTTTTTTTTTTACCTAAAATAGGTAGAATAATATGTATTGGCCTAAATGGAGGAAAGACATTTTTTTATATATATTTTTGGGGGATATTTATTATAGCAAAAAGTAAAAAATATTGTTTTTTTTTCAAAATTGTCGCTCCTATATTTGTTTATAGCGCAAAAAAAAAAAACCCGCAGAGGTGATCAAATACCACCAAAAGAAAGCTCTCTTTGTGGGAAAAAAAGGACGCCAATTTTGTTTGGGAGCTACGTTGCACGACCGCGCAATTGTCAGTTAAAGCGACGCAGTGCCGAATCGCAAAAAGGGGCAAGGTCCTTAACCTGCATAATGGTCCGGGTCTTAAGTGGTTAATGTACTGAATGCCATTCTTTCTATCTGTATTGTATACAGGCTGCTTGCAATTCCTTCTCTTAAAACATTCACAGTGCAGGTGGAAAAAGTATGTGAACCCCTAGACTAATGGCATCTCCAAGAGCTAATTGGAGTGAGGTGTTAGCCAACTGGAATCCAATCAATGAAATGATATTGGAGGTGTTGGTTACAGCTGCCCTGCCCTATTAGAAACACACACCAGTTCTGGGTTTGCTTTTCACAAGAAGCATTGCCTGATGTGAATGATGCCTCGCACAAACAAGCTCTCAGAAGACCTACGATTAAGAATTGTTGACTTGCATAAAGCTGGAAAGGGTTGTAAAAGTATCTCCAAAAGCCTTGCCGTTTCTTCAGTCCACGGTAAGACAAATTGTCTATAAATGGAGAAAGTTCAGCACTGCTGCTACTCTCCCTAGGAGTGGTCACCCAGTAAAGATGACTGCAAGAGCACAGCGCAGACTGCTCAATGAGGTGAAGAAGAATCCTAAAGGCTGAAGACTTACAGAAGTCTCTGGCATATGCTAACATCCCTGTTAGCAAATCTACAATATGTAAAACGCTAAACAAGAATGAATTTCATGGGAGGATACCACAGAGGAAGCCACTGCTGTCCAAAAAAAACATTGCTGCACGTTAACAGTTTGCACAAGAGCACCTGGATCTTCCATAGCAGTACTGGCAAAATATTCTGTGGACAGATGAAACCAAAGTTAAGTTGTTTGGAAGAAACACACAACACTATGTGTGGAGAAAAAGAGGCACAGCACACCAACATCAAAACCTCATCCCAACTGTGAAGTATGATGGTGGGGGCATCATGGTTAGGGACTGCTTTGCTGTGTCAGGGCCTGGACGGATTGCTATCATCGAAGGAACAATGAATTCCCAAGTTTATCAAGACATTTTGCAGGAGAACTTAAGGCCATCTGTCCACCAGCTGAAGCTCAACATAAGATGGGTGTTGCAACATGACAACGACCCAAAGCATAGAAGTAAATCAACAACAGAATGGCTTAAACAGAAGAAAATACGCCTTCTGGAGTAGCTCAGTCAGAGTCCTGACCTCAACACGATTGAGATGCTTGGGCGTAAAATGAAGGATGGATGGCCGCACTCCAAACCAAACAGGTTGTCTTTATTTAAACGAACAGCAAAACATACCAGATACCTTGAGCGGTGATTTTCCTTCTACGATTGAGATGCTGTGGCATGACCTCAAGAAAGTGATTCACACCAGACATCCCAAGAATATTGCTGAACTGAAACAGTTCTGTAAAGTGGAATGGTCAAGAATTACTCCTGACCATTGTGCACGTCTGATCTGCAACTATAGGAAACATTTGGTTGAAGTTATTGCTGCCAAAGGAGGTTCAACTGGTTATTAAATCCAAGGGTTCACATACTTTTTTCCACCTGCACTGTGAATGTTTACATGGTGTGTTCAATAAAAACATGATGACATTTAATTATTTGTGTGTTATTAGTTTAAGCAGACTGTAATTGTCTAGTGTTGTGACTTAGATGAAGATCAAATCACATTTTATGATCAATTTGTGCAGAAATCCTTATCATTCCAAAAGGGTTCACATACTTTTTCTTGCAACTGTACATAGTATTACAGTGTATTCATTGTAATTGTAAACTAGCCAAATAAACAAACTTCCTTTGTGCTATATTTCAGACTTCTATACGTCAAATGAGCCAAACCAGGTTTTACTTGGAAGAAAATACAATGCCTGATATTCAAGTAGAGCTATTGGTTAGTGGTTTGCCAGTCTTGCTATCTGGAGAAGAATACACCAATATCTTAAGAGATAGCTTAGGAATAAAAGGTAAGTGAATGCAGGTGACTTATCTTGGATTCATCTTTTTTTTTATTTTTTATATTATTATTATTATTAACTATTAGGTTTTACATGGCTTGTATGATTTGTGAGGGTCTTGTTGGTGTTTTGTACTTTTAGCAAAAGCGGGTATATTTTATGTAGTAGTTGTCCTATGTTTTAAATCATATTTATGTAATTTTTCAATAATGATTGTAGTGGATGATTTTTCAGATTATTTTTTTTGATAATTATGACGGTTTCTTTTATTTACCTTGATGGCATTTATACATACAGTGCTGCAGTTTTAGTTTTACCTTTAAATATTCTTTCAATTTGTATGGAGTTTCGGCTCATGTATGGTTAGGCTGTTGAGGCTTGGTTAATAGCTTGTTTCATGTAATGAAGTCATCCGATTTTAAATGTGGTTCCAGTTTAGTTCTAATAAGATAAATTTGGAGCATGAACTATACTAAAGACAGATTTTAAATGACTTTATTAGACCTGCACTGAACTTCAGTCTGATATAAAAGACACAAATTAATGCAGCGCTGTGTATATTAATCCACCATTTTTATTTTTTTAAGAATGTAGTGCAAGTACCTGAATGTTACTTGATATAAGCCTCTGGCAATCCACTATACAGCAGAGCTCAGACTAAAGCTGACCATAGATTGATAGAATTTCAATCGAACATTTTTAGGAAAATGCGTACGGACGTTCCCAGAACATTTGAATGTTTCAAAAGATTTTGCATCCATCTTCAGGTTTTCCCATCACTGCGGTCAAAAACAAACATCGAGTTGATCCACTAATGATGAGAAAATTGAAGGAACTTTCTTAGAACATTCTTCCCTAAGAATTTTTGTTTCAAATATTACCCATCCATGGACAGCTTTAGAGAGGTGTCAGGGGAAGAAGTGTTCCAAATGAAAGATTTCTCCTCTATTCCTGTTCTGGTGGATGATCAAATTTTGGATTTTTCCTCGCATTAATTTCTTGGTGACCAAGACAATAAGAGAGTGTAGCTCCCCAATGGGGACACAGACAACAATACAAACCAAACGGTGGTTCTAATCCTTCACTCCGTCCAAATCTGAAAAAAAAAAGTTTTGCCTTTTAGTTCTACTTTAAGCGACACATACAGGTCGTATCCCTCCCCCTGGCCTGTGACTAGACAGTTAAAGGAAAAACACAAGACTAATGGGCTCACCTAATATTCTACTCTCTCACACTGCTTTCTCCTGTAATCAGTATGCCCCATGTTACTACTGGAACATTGTAGTACATATACAGAGATAGTGCAGCGCTAATCGCAAGTCCATAAAGAAATCATCCAAGTGATCTTCAAAACGTGACTATAAGTATAAGCATGCGGGTGATGAGCGTGGAATGTAGTGAGAAACCTCCACCAATGACAGAAATGACCGCTCACCTCATAGGGTAGACCCTCTGTTAGATAGGGTCATAAGCGCCTTCCCATGAGGGTATGATCCAGGCAAATGCTCCAACAGGGACCAGGCAAAACAAACTCACAGATTATTCCAATGGGGGATATGTCCAATCATGTAAAAAGATGACAGACCATAGTGCTCTCTGCAATAATAGTATAACATTTAATAAGAAATGTATACACTTACAAACATAGGCACTATAACCAGTGCCAGGAAACCGCACGGTGTGATGCACAATAGAAGGCTGCGGGTGACGTCACGTCCTTCCCAACCGAACGTTGCGTCCCTTAGGGCGGGACTTCTTCAGCGGATGTAAGGAAGAGACAACGTGCACCCGATTATAAATAAGACGGTTGCCATAACGATCTGACGCAACATCACGTGATACGGCATCGGAGCGGGGAGGAGATAAATCCCTAAATTAAGTCGTGTGGTATACGTCAGGAAGGCGTTACTATGGTAAACAGGCGGCGTTAACTACATTCCACGCTCATCACCCGCATGCTTCTACTTATAGTCACGTTTTGAAGATCACTTGGATGATTTCTTTATATACTTGCGATTAGCGCTGCACTATCTCTGTATATCTACTATAGGAATTTTTTGAATTGACTCCTAGTGTTCAGCTGCTTGTTATTGTGTTTTTATTGTGCTGATTTGTTTTCTGTTTATATTTAAACATTGTAGCACAGCTGACAAGCTCTGTGTGCAGTTTTGCACATATCCAGCACTGATATATGCTGGCTAATGTGGAGAACACATTGTATTAACTTATACTGCATTTTTAAATTGGGTCAAGATTTTGTTCTGTTCATTTATATTTTGTATTTAATGTCACAATGTATTTTTTTTTTTTTCAGAAAATGTGTTGGCTGTGGTTCCAGCCTATGCCCCTCAAGGTAAAGTATATTGTACTCTATTTTTACACTCACAATGGTACCAATTAGAGCATTATTAGTGAATGTTGAAAAGTATAGTTTCAACAGATACTCTACATTGTGCACTCACGAGTTACACATTTTTGAGGCATTTCAGTTGCAATAATCTGGTCATTTAGTTTGCAATGGCTTTGAAGCGCTTGTAAAGTTTTGAAAATTTTTAATCTGTATATATAATTTCACACGAATTGTTTGGCAAATAGTGTCTTTTCACATTGTATTATATGAATTAATTTACATCAAACCTGTGCTTTGTGCATTCAGGGCATGGGACACTACACTGCCAGTACCTACCTTAATTCCTAATCTCTCGCTGCGCTGCACAGTTTATATGCTGGGGCCCCTCCAAATCCCTTTGTAAGGTCTGAGTTGAGTCTGGGACTACACAAGAGCGACCCTTTCCCCTCATTTTACCATTCAGGCCTGATGACTGGCCGCTCAGATATGTCCTACTTTATAGAAAGAAGTGAAGATGGTCACAGGTTCCCAATATTATACTCTAGAAGTGTAGTTTATCTTAATCGTACAGGACTAGTATTCATAGACTATGGGTTTTATGCTGCTATCGTCAGTTGATTGGACACTGGAAAAAACTTTCCTAGGGCCGCCCCTAGAGTGTGCCCATCTAACCCTGCTCACCCTGTGAGGCCTCAGATTTTTGCTAGTTTCCTTAGGAGATGGAACATTACGCCTCCAAAGAAGAAATTTCTTGTTATTTTTTTTACATTTGACTGCTTATTACTTTGCACTCCCTAACAGTTTCTGAATTGGGGGGCAACCTACACAGTAATGTTTGCTTTGGGCACTGGATCATGCAATTAGGCACTTACCTCGGCATAAAGTGCAACGTGTGAAGTTAGCCGCAAGGGTGCTATACAAATTCATGGCCATGGTCCATTTCTATGATTATCAGACCCTGAAGATCCCTTCAGGGGTATGTCCACTGATGGGCAAAGCCTGGACCTTTAACAGGCCCAACATCATGGATATGGTCAGACAGTTTCCCTGTATATAGACTAGATATACTATAGATATATGGTTCCTGGCTTTTAACTACACTAAATCCTCCGGGCATAGTATACTGTATGGTATAGTTTTGTCTCTTAACACTTAAGCACTTTTGAATTTGGTAGTTTTCCCCTCCTATCTGGACATATTCTCGAGAAGGATGTGGTAACAGAGACTCCTCCTAGATGACTTTTCCTGTCTGGCTGTTCTGCTCTTTCCAGCTGCCATCTTCTATAGAGACACAGCCACATGAATTTGGTCAACGCCTGGGTTATGGCAGCACCTTCCCCAGGGAAAGCACATCCATTCTGTTCTCCTGAGCCATGAGTACTCTACTGTGGATTCCTTCACTAGCAATGGTTGATCATAGATGCAAGGGAGCTGGGAGTAAAAGCCAGGACATGCGCTCTGTTGACGGCCTACAGGAAACGCAGAAGCTCTCTTCTCAATGAAGGGGCACCCCCACCCCTTGCAGTAGGGGCATCTATTGGCATTTGCACCACTCTAAATCCGAGATGTCCTAGACCTCTAAATCCAGTCTTTAATTTACTAGGAGTACAAAAAAATAATGGCTATACCTGCCCCTTCTTTGCTATGTACCTAAGTGTACACCTGTGTGAGGGCCATGTTTTGCCTGCAAGGGATTCATAGGTGTACAGCTATAGCTTGTACCTTATAAAATGCTGGAAATCTGCCACTTTCACATTGGCATACTTATGCATACACCTGTGCGAGGGCTATGTTCTATGCAGGCAGTCCTATTCATTTCAATTTAAATACATTGGCTGTATGGATACAGTCGCTGCTCCCTTTTTTAAATTCACTTGTATTTTTGCATTATATACAATACAGTGTTCTTGTTATCTGCACCGCTCGACTCTTGAGGAAGGTGATCTGTAATATTAAGGATTAACATGCTATTCCCGTCCACCCTTTTAAACCTGAGCAGTGATTATTTATCTGAGCTGTTTTATTTTTGTATCTTTGTTATGACCAAAGCCCAACAGGGCTGAAAATGTCAAGGTTTATGCATTGTTGTCCCTACCTAATTGGATTGAAATAAAGACTTTTTTTGCATATGGCATGCAATGTTGCCACACTTTTTCATGAAGATTTTTGAACAGTGTACATGGCTGTGCTCTGAGCAGAGGTATTGTCAATTTTATGGGATTATAGATTGAGAGGGTGGTGGTAGCATCACAACACTATTGTACAATTTCTTCACAAAAGTGCCATCCTGCTTATTGCTCTTCTACAAACCCAGGCCATTCATGTCACGTTATCTTGGTGACCTCTGGCTGAAGGACTCCAAAGCCAGGATTTTGTATGAAAATGTCCAAAAGAACATCCAGTTCCTTCAAACTTTTGGCTGAATAATCAATTTTCCAAATTCTGACACTGTCTTGGATACCTGGGTCTAATTTTGGACACAGCAAAAGATCGAACTGTTGTGATCCTCAGATCATGACCACGCCCCTCAGTTCACTTCTTTATGAGGATTCTGGGCCTCCTGGTGGATTCCCTTTGAGGCAGGCAGTTTGCCAGTTTCACTCCAGACCTCTTCAATCCAGCATCCTCAAGAGGTGGAACAAGCAAATCCAATCTTTGGATCGCCCAAATGCTTCTGTTCAGCCAAACAAAGCTCTCCCTGGCATAGCATGCCTTGAAATTGTAAAAGTCATTCCTTCACAGGACTTGGGACTTGGTAAGGACAGATGCAAATCTGACAGGCAGGGTCGGTCTTTACAACTTTCTGACTATCCATATACCTGGTCCCCACAGGAGTTAATCCCATTTTTGCATTCTGCAACTGATTGCCTTTGGATTGTCTCTACAACATTGAACCTCCCTTCTACAAGTTCACAGTCAGACAATGCCACATAAGTGGCCTACATAAATCATCAAGGGGGCACCAGAAGATCATTAGCCCTAAAAGAAACAATTGTATGGTCAGAAAATTTCAACTCATGGGCAGAAAAAATGCATTTCAAATCTCTTAGCCGTTCACATTCCTAAAGTGGACAATTGACAGGCGGTCTTCCTAGGACGTCAACATCTAGACCCAAGAGGGGGCCTCTGCACCTTGAGATCTTTCAAAAACTCTGTCTACAGTGAGGAAAACCAGGTGTAAACATTCTGGTCTCCAGGTTTAACAACATGCTGAATAAGTTCATGGCCAAGATCAGGAATCCTCTAGCTTTCTCAGTGAATGCTCTGGCAATTCCTTGGACTCAATTCCACTGTCTTCCTTCCAATGAAGATCCTTCCTCGACTGCTGCACAATATAGTGGGGGGAAAGGCCCCCAATCATTCTCATTATAGCAAATTGGTCCACAAGAACATGGTACACAGACATATTCAGATATGTGGAGACCAAGCCTTGGCCCCTGCCAGACAAAACTGACTTACTGCCCCAAAGATCGCTCTTCTATCCTGCTTTTCAGACATGGGTTTTAACAGCCATGCCATTAAAGCCAAAGTCCCTAAGGATAGGAGTATCGCTGAGCCAGTTATTTCCACTTTACTCAGAACAAGGAAATCCAACTACTGCAGGTTTGACTTTCACACATGAAAGGCCTTCTATGCAAGCTGCAAGGACCGAAGGATTAACCTTTGGAAATACTCTCTCACTTATATTTTGTCCTTTCTTCAGTCTAGTCTTGAGCATTTTCTGGTCTTGAATAACCTGAAGGGACAAGTTTCTGCCTTATCCACCCTTTTCCAAAAAAACTCTTGCCTCACAATCCATTATCAAGAATACTCTACATGGAGTGGCTCATACAATTCCCCCCAACTCAACCTGTATCACCTTAAGTGCCTTGTGCTTTCTGTCTTTTAGAGACCGCCTTTGAATGCCTTTGAAAAACCTAACCTGTAAGGTTGCTTTTTTGGTTGCCATCATGTGTCTTAGGCGTATTAAGTCAGCATCGCACTCTAGTAAAGAGCCTTGTGGTGGTTGTGGGATTCAAAATCTTCCTTTTAACCTAGAGTGTTCACTTCTTTTCACCTCATTAAGGACATTGTCCTACTTTTTCCTCTGTTTTGCACCGATATGACAAGCTAATTGACTTTCATTGTTTGGCTGTGGTTTAAGGCTATAAAAGTCTGCATGGCAGCCACTGTCTTTTTGCAAACTGAGTAACTTTTTGTTTTACCTTGATGCCCTTTCAGAGGACACCCTGCTTACTGTCTCAGCATTGCCAGGTGTATCGAGAAACTAATTTCGGGTTCCTCCCTTTCCCCTCAGAGCATATTCCACCAGGTTTGTTGGGGTCTCCTGGGCTTTTCAGAATCGAGCATCTGTATCCCAGATTTGCAATGCTGCCACCTTGTCCTTTGTTCATATATTTTCCAAGTTCTACCAGGTGAGCATATAGGCTTCAGCTTATGTGAGCTTGAGCTTCAAGGTGGTTCAGGCTGTTGAATAAATATTTTGTGGGTATGTTGACGGTTTTATGTTGTGGTGTTGCCCACCCCTCATTTTTATGGCTTGGGTCCAGCCCATGGTCTATGAATACCAGTTCCTTGTCTGTACGGTACGATTAAGTTAATAGGAATTTTGGTGTTACCTGTAAATTCCTTATCTTGGAGTACAGTACACAGGTCCCTCCCCTCTGTGTCTTGATTACTCCTTATTGCTTGCTAAACATCTGAATCCTCAGAGAGGGTGTTTTTTTTAATGGGTATGCTGTAAGGGTGGCCCTAGAAAAGATTTTGCCAGTGTCCAATCACCTGAAGGTAGCAGCATATAACCTGCATGAACATCACTCCTGCGTCATATATTGAACTTTTAAAGATGAGGAGTTTACATGTAACTTAACATATCTATTATCTTCTGATCGTTTTTCTAATCTGTTTTCTGAGGAGATATGGGGAGCGTTCGGGAGATAAGCAGAGAAGGTGCTCTATGCGCATAGTGATTCTGGGGGGGTCCTACAGGCAAACAGGGCAGTACGGTGAGGTAAGTACTGGCAGTGGAGGGGCCTGTTATGTGGCAAACCTAATGCTCTATCCTGGATGTGTTGTAGACGGGTTCACTTTAACTCTTCACTTTTAATACAATTACATTTCAGGATAATAAACATGATTTGTATACTTTATATATGATATTTAAAGTGGGAGTTCACCCCCCAAATCAACTTTCTGACATTAGTTCCAGCATACTGCTAACATCGTCGACTTATCGTTTTATGAGCCCTTGTTATCCGGCTCCGAGCGGGGATCGCTTCCAGGTATTGGTGTTCCTAAGTAAAGAGGAGTTGATTGACGGTCGGCTAAAGCGCGTCACGCCTTCCGAAAATACCCGAGAGTGACACTTGGGTGTTTACGGTGCCTGCGCAGTCAGCTCTTCACGGCAGGCGCCGTTTAGCGCCGTAAACACCCGAGTGTCATTTCGGGTATTTTCGGAAGCCGTGACGCGCTTTAGCAGCTTGTCAATCAACTCCTCTTCGCTTAGGAACGCCTACTCCCCGCAGGATTTCCCGCTCGGAGCCGGATAACAAGGGCTCATAAACGATAAGTAGCGAAAAAAAAAACCCCCAGCATACTGCAGATGTTAGCAGTATGCTGGAACTAATGTCAGAAAGTTGATTTGGGGGTGAACTCCCGCTTTAAGCCTCATGTACACTGGATGTTATAGAAACGCCAAGTAGTGTTAGCTGTAGAAAGCTGTGGCTGTAGAATGGGTTTTGCAGTAGCGTTTTTTTTTAAAGCAAAACTATACTTCCACAAAAGCGTATGGTTCAAACGCTGATAAAAGCAGAATAGCCGTTTTTACAGCTGAAAAACTCCCCTCAAAACCCACCAGTTCCAGAAAATGGCCCTGCCAAAAACCACTTTTAACAGCCTATGTGTGCATAGACACATAGGATAACTTGCTGGGGAGTTTACTGGTTGTAGGAAAAAATGTCTGAAGCCAAAAACGGCAGCCGTAAAAATGTCCAGTGTACATGAGGCCTTACCATCTGTATATTATCATTTGTGGATCTAATTACCGCTCTTTTTTTTTTTTTTTTTTCAGGTGCTGTTGTGTTGCAGATTTCTTGTTTTTCTGAGGCTGAGCGTATATTTATGCTGGTGAAAGACACAACTGTTAACAACAAGCAGCTTACTGCTGTCATCATTCCACATCTTGTGGTAAGAGCTGTTAAAATATACGGACTATACTGGAAACAAACAAATCACTTAGGTTGAAAATTATGCCATACGGCTAGATGCAGCCAGCTCATCTTTGTGTAGTAACTACTTTTTTGTATAACACATTTGGTTTTTGTCAACTGAATAGCAACTCATAATGCAGCGGTAACAGGCCTTTGAAGTTGTGAACAAAATTAAGGTATGACTGTTGATAGCTATCAAGGTCTACCCAACCTTAAAAAAATGACAGGGAGAACTAGTTTGATTGTTGTGGTGGACATTGTATTTTATTAGCATACTCTTCTTTTACGTCATTTGATGCATGCATGCAGCTAAAAGTGAAAAGAGCAAGATTGACTTTTAAGATGTCAGCAAGAACAATATAAGATAATTACATTTTATAATTCCAACATGTATAAAAACATTCAGATAAGACAGCCAAATGCAATACAATAATCCCCCAAATACCTCCCACAGAGTAACAGTCACCAATTGTATCAAATTGGCAAATAGTTCAAAACTAAAGCCGGGTTCACACTTTCAACTTTGGGAGGTCATGTCGCATGACGTGTGTAAATCAATGATTCCCTATGAGAGTCCTCTTAGACTGCATTCACACCTAGGCGTTTTTACGCCTGTAGCGCTACGCCGCTGCCGCCAGAGGGCTGAAAACAGATGTCCCTCTATGGAGATGGTTCACATCTCCACGCCTGTCGCCTGCCGCGTGAAAAAAGGTCCCGGACCTTTTTTTCAGGCGTCTTCGAGCGTTCGGCTAGGAGATGGGAATCATCTCCATAGAGGGGGTCATCTTGGGGCACATCTAGGCGGACAATACCAGCGTTTTGTCGCCGCAAATCGTGGTACAAAACGCCGCTATTTTTCCGCGATTTGCGGCGACAAAACGCAGCGATTTCGTCCGCCTAGATGTGAATGCAGCAATAACTGGTCCGACACAAGTCATCCAACTTTGAAAAAGTTTCCTGCGCTACTTTGGTCCTACTTCAGCCCATTGAATATCATTAAAGTCAGATCCTTGTCCTAACCATACAACTTGTGACATCCAACATGATGATTACTGCAGCAGTAAAAGGAGTTTATGTCACACTGGGATTGTTTTGATTGGTCAAAGGACAAGTCAGACTGTCTCAAAGTCGGAGCATGGAAGTAGGACCGATGTTGCAGGGCAAAGTATAATGACAGTGGTACAACAGTCATGTAGTACCAGTGTGAACCCAGCCTGGAAATAGAATAAGTAGGGTGTCGTCCATGGGTAGGCAGTCTTGCTCAGTCTCAATGCGTTTTGCGGGAACACCCCACTTTTTCAGGAGGTGCGGGGAGCTGAAATGTAGAGCATAATTATTCACAGTACAAAATAACTTGAATTAAAGATAATTCCAGTCAAATATCACGATAATCTCATGAAGCTAAATAGGTCCAGCAACAAGCAGGGGTACAACACGGTCAGAGACATTTGTTATCTCTGGGGGGAAGGTGTGGGAGAAGCTATGCATATGGGGCCAAAAACCAACACTTACCAGTGGGATAATGTGTAAAGTACTATTGATTCAAAGGTGACCAAGCAATATGAATGCAGCTTCCCTAATTGAATATTTCCAGCTTTTGCAAACCTATGGTTTAAATGCAGGCTACACAATAGTGTTACATTTTAAAGTATAGCTAAATACTTTTTTTATTGCTGTCTGTGTCCCCTTTAGGTAAATTCATCCCCTCTTGCCTTTATGATCATTGTCAGAGGTACAGAAATATATGGGAAATCCAACAACTAAGGACTCTATCACACAAGTTTTTCAAGCGCGTTTGTGTTAAAAAAAAAGTGTCTGAAAGGGAAAAATCAATTAATGTATTCACACTGGGGCCCCTAAAAAAAAAAAAAAAAAATTTGCTTAGCGTTTTTGGTGCAGTTTCTGAGTCCTTTAAAAACTGTGCCGCAAACGCTGAAGAATGTATAGGCGTTTTACTGGCAGTTTTGAAGTGAATTAGTGTGAGTTTCCTTGTTGTTTTAACTTTGGATAGTAAAACATTTTTTTCTGCCGATAAATACTTTATACAGCCCAATTCCTGTTTCTTGTCTGGTAAAAAGCCTAGGCTTATGACATCAGCGCTCTCTCTCACTCTCATGAGAGTTTGTCAGGAAGGGAGGGGGGATGAGTCATAAAAGAGTCAATAAGAGCTGCAGAGCTGGAGATGTGTGTGTCTGTATAAATCCAGGAAGTGAACAGGCAGCAGTTCCAGACAGTGGAGGGAGATTTCTGCAGAATATTTGGCAAGTACAGAATCGCAGTATATATAAAATAATATGCAAAGTGGTTGGAGGGAAGCTTCGGAATGGTAAAGATGTTTTTATTACAAATTATGTGAGCAGACTGCAGTTCCTCTTTATGATGCTTCCTCTAAGATGGACTAAATTAAGTATAAGGATTTATGAGGAGTCAAAATGGACTAAAGCGGAGGGGGCGTGTCCAACTGCCGAGCTGAATGGCGGCTTGAAACCTTAGCTCCTGCACGGACCGGAGATCCAGAAACAAGCATCGCTAACCTGCGCACCGAAAATGCACCGTTCCGACCCTCAAACACTCGGGAACCCGCCCGGTTCCTCCCGGAAAAGGAAGGATTACCGGCAACCGAAGAAATTGACAGATTTCTTCTCTCTGTCTCCGGGGGGATATGTACAAGATGGCGCCCGCGATCGCTCCCCGCTGGGAGACAGGGCTTACACTAACCTGCCAGACGCTGACATCCCTCCCGTTCTGCCTCAGGATGCCACCTCAGACTCCTCTCTTCACTCCAGATCCTCTTCTTCCCCCACCAGTCCAGCGAAAGCGCGGATGCGCTTAGATGCAGGGGACAAAGCCTCTGAGGTAAGACCTATCCTGGATGATCTCCTCACACAGGCGCCTGCACCATCCCCCATAGCGGCCTTCCCGACCAGCAACCAGCCTGTCATAGACACCATGCTGAAGGAGATGCTGATCTCCCTGCACAGCTCACTGCATACTGAGATATCCTCTATGGTCTCAGCATTTAAATCTGAAGTGATGATCATGGGTAGCAAAATAGGCCGCGTTGAACAGATGAGCGCTATGACGATCACGGTCAACGACCTGGTCGATGCCCATGACCACTCCCGCGATGAACAGCAATGGGTGCGGGCCAAAATGGCGGACCTTGAAGACCGCTCGAGGCGCAACAACGTCAAAATTCGCGGTATACCCGAAACGGTCGTACCAGCTGACCTTCACTCATTTGCCAGAAAGATGATATCCACGCTTTTACCTGATCTCTCTCCGATGGAGACCATCGTTGACCGTATCCACCGTCTACCCAAGCCGCCTCATCTCCCTGCCGAGGTACCCCGCGACACGCTCATGAGGGTCCATTTCTTCCATGCCAAGGACATGCTCATGTCCAAAACACGGCGCCTTGACCAACTGCCGCCGCCGTATGCGAAGTTGCAACTGTTTGCGGACATTTCCCAGTACACCCGCCAACAGCGGCGACAACTTCAAACCATCACCAAGCCACTACAAAATCACAAAATCACGTATCAATGGGGCTACCCGACCAAGCTACTGGTCACTAGAAATGGTGTGAAACACGCTATCCACACAGTAGAGGAGGGCCTGCATCTCCTCAAGAAATGGAAAATCGTCCCGGACGGACCCACCTCCGCCCGCTTGTCTACTGTGAACGAGGGCCCCGTCCCCAACACTGGACCTCAATCACACACCACCAGATGAATCTCAGGTTAGTGAACTTCCCAGGCCACTGCGCAAATTTTCACTCCGGTTCAGTGCCGGCTCGTTGCGGTTTACCCACGAACTTTTACCCCCCAAGTGCATTCAGTAGTCTGTTCAGTGCACTACTGATCCTTGTGACTCTTGTTTCCTCCTTTTCTACTGCCCCCCCCCATTTTGTCTCCCGTCTCCAACCACTCCTTGAAGAGCACACGAAATCTGAAATACGATCTTCTCCGGACCATACCACCCCCTGTGACCCGTGAACCAGGAGGCCCCGCGTACTCCCCTACTGAACTTCAATCGACTGCCCACGAACTGTGAGTACTGCCTCTCTCTTCTACTACTAATTTTATCCTTCCAAGATGCCGAAATTCTTATCTCTAAACGCAAAAGGTCTCAATCACCCGGCAAAGAGATCTTCTCTATGGAAGACCGCACAGAGCTCCATCTGCGACGTTCTGTGTGTGCAAGAGACTCACTTCAAACTCAATGCCGAACCCGCTTGCACTAATAAAAATTTCCCCAATGTCTTCAAAGCCTCAGGACCTGATAAAAAGAATGGGGTACTAATAGCTATCAAAAATACACTGTCCTTCCAACTTCACAGCAGCATGACGGACGAAGGCGGTAGATATCTTGCCCTGGACTGCACCCTGAACAACACCAGGTACACCATTGTGACGATTTATGCCCCCAACAAAAAACAAATTCACTTTCTATCCAGCCTGCTGAAGAAGATCAACCGCTTCTAGCAGGGGATCCTCATCATCTGCGGAGACTTTAACATAGTTCCAGATAATACTATTGACACTTCGTCCAGATCCAATAGGATCCCTTCGCCTATGTGCTCCTTTATACGATCTAATGACTTGTACGATGTCTGGAGATGCCACCATACCACCGAAAGAGGCTACACTTACTTCTCTCCACGTCACAACTCCTACACCAGGATTGACTACTTTCTAGTTGACAAATGGACATTGCCAAAAATTTCCGCATCAGAGATCTCCACCATTACATGGTCGGACCATGCCCCTGTCTCGTTAACTGTGAACGACTCGCTGTCTGCTTCCCCTACACGCATTTGGAGAGCCAATGCTGCTATCATCCATTCCCCAACTTATTCAGGATATATCAGAGATAAATTGGATGAATTCTTTGCGATTAATACTGGCACTGTCGATGACAACTCAGTTCTTTGGAATGCCCATAAGGCGTTCATTAGAGGAATTTTTATCCAACTAGGAGCTAGAGAGAGAAGGAGGAGATCACAGCGCCTGGATACCCTCACGTCTGAAATACAATCCCTAGAATCCCAAAACCAATCTAACCCTGACCCTGACACTAAACGTAAACTAGGACTTCTCAGAGAAGAACTGAGATCTCACTTGTTAGACTCCTATGAGAAAGCCCATGCTCATTTCAAGGCCAAACATTACTCCACTGGTAATAAGGCGGGGAGGGCCATGGCCACTAGAATAAAAGGTCACTATTCTAAAACTAAAATCGCTCATCTTCACCACCCTTCCTCGAAACAAAAACGTATTGATCCTACAGCTATTGCTGATGCTTTTCGACATTACTACGATACGCTTTACAACTTGAAAGATGATGCCACTGTGCCACAACCATCGCCCCACGATATAGCTTCGTTCCTTGAAGCGATTAATCTCCCTAAACTTTCTGAGGACCACTTAGGAAAACTCAATGCCCCGTTCACCTCCCAAGAAATTATGCTCACGATAGCTAAACTGCCCGCCAATAAATCCCCAGGGCCTGATGGACTCACTAGCGAGTACTATAAAAAATTTGGGATGATATTGTCGCCCCTCCTATCCAAGGTCTGCAATGACGCTGCCTCCTCCTCTTCTCTCCCTCCAGAAATGCTGTCCGCCCTAATTGTTACACTGCCAAAGCCAGGCAAGGAACCCACATACGCGCAGAACTTTCGACCTATCTCTCTCCTCAACCTCGATACCAAGATATATGCTAAGCTCATAGCCAATCGCTTAATTGATTTAATGCCCCTCCTCATACATAGAGACCAGTCTGGCTTTACGAAAGGACGACAAACATTCGATGCGACTCGGCGGGTTATAAATATTATCCACAATGCTGGGTCAACTCGGACGCCTTCTCTGCTTCTGTCTTTGGATGCGGAGAAGGCGTTCGACAGAGTCAACTGGGAATACATGAAGGCAACCCTCATCAAATTTGGTTTTTTTAGGGCCATATCTTATCTGCCATACTGGCATTATACTCCTCCCCCTCAGCGCGAGTTTACACCTCTGAGATGCTCTCCAAGCCATTCGCCATCTCTAATGGCACTCGTCAAGGTTGCCCCTTATCCCCACTAATCTTTAATCTAGTTATGGAACCCCTAGCAGAACATGTCAGGTCCAATCCCAAAATCGCTGGTTTTAAAATCGGCACCGTTGAACACAAAATCAATTTATTTGCGGATGACGTGATACTGATGCTTACAGACCCCACATCCTCCCTGGCTTCGGTACAACTACTGTTGCAAGAGTTTAGTAATGTCTCCTACTACAAAGTGAATGAACACAAATCACACATTCTTGACTTGGGTTTAGATGCAATCACTAGTAACCTTCTTAGAAATGCATACCCGTACTCCTGGGCGGACGAGGGTATACCATACCTGGGTGTCACCCTCACCAAGTCAACGAAGGGTCTCTTCGCTTCTAATTACTCGGGCCTCAAGCAAATGCTGATTCAGGAAACTACGAAAATATCTAAATTTGAATTCTCTTGGGCGGGCCGCTTAGCAGCCTTTAAAATGTTAGTGCTACCCAGGTTGTTATACTGCTTCCGTACATTGCCTATACCTTTGTCGAACTCTTTCCTGAACTCCCTGCAATCCGTTGTCACCCAATTTGTATGGCAAGGCAAAAAATCCAGGTGCAGCCACTCAAAGCTTATTAAACATAGATCTGTGGGGGGAATGGGACAAGTAGACATCAGGGATTACTACTTAGCTACTGTACTCTCACAAATGACTGAATGGTTCACAGCGCACCCTGTTACGCTGTGGAGTGATATAGAAAACACAATGACTCCTGGAGTCAACCTGTCTACCTGGCTATTTAGCTTGACAACCAAATCTACACTACTGCGTCTCCACTCTCCTACCATCCAAGCCACTGTCAAAGCTTGGAAGTCACTACACCACAACAAATGGCTCTCTCTTGTGACCAAACCAGTACCCATCCCCCTCGATACCTTACAATTGCTGTCACCGGACCTACGTATCCCAGACTGGATTTCGGACCATATGTCCTTCACATATGAACTACGCAACACTACTGAAAACACGTCATTCCTACAATTACAGGAACACTTTCAGGCCCCTATGACAGATTATTTTACTTACTACAGGATACAAAGGTGCCTGTTGGCTAACCCCTCACTAGAAGACTCTCTACCCTTACACTTATGGAACTACTTCTTCTCTGCCAACCCTCAACCCAGGGGCACATCCTTAATATACTCATCCTTACAAAACAAATGCATATTTCAAAAAACAAAACCCATTACTGACTGGGAAATGGATGTACAGGCCGAATTCTCCGATTCACAATGGCAGACAGCTGTTAAATCTATTTACAAATACACGTCCTGCACCTCCTTATGGGAACTAAATCAGAGACTGCTGTTGAGATGGTATCTGACACCACATAGACTAGCCCAGTTCGACAAGCGCACCTCGAGCAACTGCTGGAGGGAATGCGGCTCCCAGGGCACCCTCCTTCATATCTTTTGGTCCTGTCCACACATTAGACAATTTTGGACCGATGTAGAGATGTTGTTGCAGGAAATCCTTTCCCTCTCCATTACATTAAGTCCCCACCTTGCTATCCTCAATCTGACTATTAGTGACATACCGCCTGACCTCCGACTTGTGGCTACGCACGTTCTCCTGGCGGCCAAACTTTTGATCGCCAGGAAATGGAAGACTAGTGTGGCTCCCAAACTTACAGAAGTGGTTGCCTTAGTACAAACTCATTACACCTATGAAACTGTCCTAGATAGGGGCAAACCCACTTACACCGGCCTACTGAACCTCTGGAACCCCTGGACCCTTTGGTACTCGACCAAGTTTAACCATTGATGAATTATTACCTATGACACGGTTGCTCTTTCAGTGCTGCTCTTCCCCCCCCCCCCCCCACTCCTCCCTTTCCTCCATTTTCCCTACCCTTACCCCCCCCTCCCCTCCCCTTGTCTTATTTTCCAGTGCTCCACATGCACTTTGTTAAAAATCCAAACTTATTACTACTAGTATACCACCAGTTTTTCATTGTTCTGTTGACTACTGTTAACTTAGCTTTGTGTCTTTGTGCGTTCCAGGTTAGGGACGCGCCCACTTTGAGTTTACTTACGTACTTAACGTCAATACCTACTCCTTATATGTTCTTTGATGCATTTCATTGATGTTCTTGTATAACTGTACATTTTGATAACTTCAATAAAAAATATTTGAAAGAAAAAAAAAAAAAAAAAAATGGACTAAAGCGGAGTTCATTTGGTCCTGAGACTTTCTGTGAGCTTGTTGGAATGTCTGTGTGTGTTCTCGTGCTTTACTGTAAGCATAAAAGGGACTTTTGTGGTGGGAGTCGCATGACAGTTCTCTTTGTGTATTTACTTCTTTATTGTGCAACTATTTACATACAATTTCAGATTTTCTTTTCCTTCCAAGTTTAAAAAAAATGTTAGGCTTGTCATGTGAAACACCTTCACCTTTTCTTGTCCTAATTTGGACCAATCATTTCCCCACTGTTAAATCATTGGACATTTTTGGCTAATAAACAATGAGCTACATGTGCAGTGTGAGAAATACCTTTGGTTGCAGAGCTGTATAATAAAAGGGTCCTTCGATTGTAAGCTCCTTTGTAAGCTCCTTAACTACTTGCCGACCAGCCGCCGTCATTCTACGGCGGCAGGTCGGCTCTCCTGGGCGAGAGCCTGTAGCTATACGGCGGCTCTTTGAGCGGCCACTAGGGGCGCGCGCGCACCCCCTGCTCGTCCGTGACTCCCGTGCGGGTGCCCGGCGAACGCCGCCGGGCACCCGCGATTGCTCGTTACAGAGCGGGGATCGGGAGCTGTGTGTGTAAACACACAGCTCTCGGTCCTGTCAGGGGGGGAAATGCTGATCCTTTGTTTATACAATGTATGAACAGAGGATCAGTGTTTCCCCTAGTGAGGCCACCCCCCCACAGTAAGAACACACCCAGGGACATACTTAACCCCTTCCCCGCCCCCTAGTGTTAACCCCTTCACTGCCAGTGGCATTTTTATAGTAATCCAATGCATTTTTATAGCACTGATCGCTATAAAAATGCCAATGGTCCCAAAAATGTGTCAAGTTTACGAAGTGTCCGCCATAATGTCGCAGTACCGAAAAAAAATCGCTGATCGCCGCCATTACTAGTAAAAAAAAATATATTAATAAAAATGCCATAAAATTACCCCCTATTTTGTAAACGCTATAACTTTTGCGCAAACCAATCAATAAACGCTTATTGCGATTTTTTTTTTACAAAAAATATGTACAAGAATACGTATCATCCTAAACTGAGGAAAAATATTTTTTTTTATATATTTTTGGGGGATATTTATTACAGCAAAAAGTAAAAAATATTCATTTTTTTAAAAATTGTCGCTCTATTTTTGTTTATAGCGCAAAAAATAAAAACCGCAGAGGTGATCAAATACCACCAAAAGAAAGCTCTATTTGTGGGGAAAAAAGGACGCCAATTTTGTTTGGGAGCCACGTCGCACGACCGCGCAATTGTCAGTTAAAGCGGCGCAGTCCCAAATCGCAAAAAGTGCTCTGGTCTTTGGGCAGCAATATGGTCCGGGGGTTAAGTGGTTAAAGTGGTTGTAAACCCTTACAAACCACATTTTGCTACAGGTAAGCCTATAATAAGCCTTACCGGTAGCTAGCTGGGATATCTCCTAAACCTGCACAATTTAGAAAATATATCCCCCTGTATCTGCATGTGCCAAAGTCATCGGCACATGCGCACTGAAGCAACGGCATGGTGTGTCGTTGCTTCAGTTAGACTGTGTCATTACCAGCGGCTCCCGATCGCATTCGCGGGAGTGACGTAATGCGACTCCGGCCAATCAAAGAGCCAGAGTACGTGGCCCCGGAAGGAAGAGGGGCAAGGAGATGGACCCAGCCTACACAGGGGACAGCACTGGATTCGTTTGCAGGTAAGTGTCACAAAATGGGCTAGTATGCGATACATACTAGCCCATTATGCCTTTAATTTGCAGGGTTTTCAGTGAGCAAACGAGGAAATAAAACCCATTAGGGTTTTCTTCCTCTTTAACTACTTCAGTCCCGGGCCATAGTAAAAAGACGGCCTCCAGGTGGCTCTATAAATCCGGGAGGCCATCTTTTTACGGCCTCGGGTGCTCCGGTCACTGCGATGCCGATGCGCGTGCCTGGCGGCCGCGATGTCTGCCAGCTACCCGCGATCGGCAGTTTTAGAGCAGGAACGTGGAGCTCTGTGTGTAAACACAGAGCTCCACGTCCTGTCAGGGAGAGGAGACTGATGCTGTGTCCTATGTACATAGGGACACAGCATCAGTTACCTCCCCCAGTCAGTCCCCTCCCCCCACAGTAAGAATCACACCCAGGATACACATTTAACCCCTTCCTCGCCCCCTAGTGTTAACTCCTTCCCTGCCAGTCAAATTTATATAGTAATCGGTGCATTTTTATAGCACTGTTCGCTGTATTAATGTGAATGGTCCCAAAAATGTGTCAAAAGTGTCCGATGTGTCCGCCACAATATCGCAGTCCTGAAAAAATTCGCAGATTGCCGTATTACTAGTAAAAAAAATTATAATAAAAAAAATGTCAATTCTATCCCCTATTTTGTAGCCAACTTTTGCGCAAACCAATCACTATACGCTTATTATGATTTTTTTATTATTTTTTTTCCCAAAAAATATGTAGAATACATATCGGCCTAAACTAAAATAATTTTTATTTTTTATTTTATTTTTGGATATTTATTATAGCAAAAAATATTGTGTTTTATTTTTCAAAATAGTTGCTATTTTTTTGTTTATAGCGCAAAAAATAAAAACCGCAGAGGTTATCAAATACCACCAAAAGAAAGCTCTATTTGTGGGGAAAAAAGGACGTCAATTTTGTTTGGGAGGCACGTCGCACGACCGCGCAATTTTAATTGCGACGCAGTGCTGAAATTTCACCTGGGCAGGAAGGGGGTATATGTGCCCAGTAAGCAAGTGGTTAAGGGTTAGGGACTGATGTGAATATACAATATAACTGTAAAGCGCTGTGTAAATTTATGGCACTACACAAGTACCTATAATAAATAAAATAAAGAAATATTATAGGTTTGGTGTGGACACTAGGGTGAAGAAGCAGACTAATAATTTAAAAACTACCGTATTTTCCGGCGTATAAGACGACTTTCTGGATGCAAAAAAATGCATCCAAAGTCGGGGGTCGTCTTATACGCTGGGTACAGTCTCAGTACTCACTTTTTTCCCCCAGCGCTGACAGTCTAACATGCTGCGATCGCGAGCGTGTATTGATTTCAAAGCCGCGCCTTCACTGCAGAGTGTTCTGTGATAGGAGGAACAAAAATCTTCCCAGCAGCGCCTCTGTTCTTTGTTCCTCCTATCACAGATGCCTTCTCATCCTCGGACGAGATGAGAAGACGTCCGTGATAGGCGGAAAACATAACAGAGGCGCTGCTGGGAAGATTTTTGTTCCTCCTATCACAGAACACTCTGCAGTGAAGGCGCGGCTTTGAAATCAATACACGCTCGCGATCGCAGCATGTTAGACTGTCAGCGCTGGGGAAAAAAAGTGAGTGTTATTGCACTGGGGGGGGGGGCAACAAGTTCAGGCACAGTGGGGGCAAGTGATGGCAATGTGGGGGCATGTAATGGCACAATGGCAATGTGGGGGCATGTAATGGCACAGTGGCAATGTGGGGGCATGTAATGGCACAATGGCAATGTGGGCAGGGCCATCTTTTCCATTGGGCACGCCGGGCAGTTGCCCGGGGGCCCCGCTTGCCTGGGGGGCCCCACCGGCTGCCCAGCAACTCCAGTAAAAAATTGTGGAGAGTGACAGGTTAGAACTGCCCATGCCCAGTTTGCGGAAATCACAGAGAAGATCCGGTCCTCCACGAGTGCGGGGGGGTTGCTGATGTAAAAAATGTAAGGGGGCACTGATATAAAGGTTCCCCCTCCTATATTAGTGACCCCCCTTACCTTAGTGTATTTACTCACCAGAGTGCCCCCCACATCAGAGTTCCCCTTTACATCAGAGTCTGCAGGATTCCCCCTTACAATGCAAGGGGGAACTCAGTCTGCGGATCCTGATGTAAGTGGGAAAGAGAAAGCAGTGGACTCTGATATAAGGTGGTCTCTGGTCACCAGAGCCCCCCTCCACATCAGAGTTCCCTCCTTAGATCTGCAGCGTTCCCCTTTACATAAGAGTTCCCTTTCACTTTCCCTTTGTGAAATAAAAAGAGTTCCCTTTCACTGTAAGGGGGAATCCTGCAGACTCTGATGTAAGAGTAAACTCTGTGCTGGCTGGGTTATAGTAACCTGACCATCATGTCAATGAAGACTTTTTTTTTACTTTTGTTTAACTTAAACACATTGCTAATAGCACTAGCTACTGTATATGTTTATAGTTTAAATACTGACATTTGCATTGTTCGGCACTGAAAACTGTAATTTTAGGTACTTTTTTTGCACTGGTAGTAAAAAATTTGGTTCTGCCAGTAAATTTTATGATTTTTGTCAATAAATTCTCGTGCGTGATTGTGTAGACAGGGCCCCTGTGCACTGTATTGCCCGGGGGCCTATAATGCTCTTAAGATGACACTGAATGTGGGGGCATGTAATGGCACAGTGGCACAGTCTGGGCAGGTAATGTAATGGCACAGTGAGGAATGTAATGGCACAGTAAGATTTGAAAAAGCCTGTTTCTGTCAGCGGTTCTGGCTCCCCCTCAGCTTCCAGAAAGACTAGTAAGAAGGGGGTAGTCTTATACAGTGAGTATATCCCAAAATCCAAATTTTTTCCTGGAAAATTAGGGGGTCGTCTTATACGCCGGGTCGTCTTATACGCCGGAAAATACGGTAATCTTACACATTCTGTTAATAATCCTAGAACATTCCACATGCCAATACACCCCTGGCTTGTCCAGGATTGTCCTAGCTCTAGATTTGTATTTCTAGATTGTACCTATAGCGCCCCTTCTGCTTCATGTGGTATCTTTGTGACTCCAGATGTCAGTGTACTATTTTCTAATACTTAAAGGCAAAATCAGTTTGCTATTTTTCCTATGAAAATGTAAAAGACGTTTTATTTAAAATCCCAGATATGTTTTCCTTTCAGATGGGATATTGTAAGGCAGGATAGTAAAATCTTCAACTTGATATAGTTATGTTCCCGTTTGAGGACTCTCAGTTGTTCTCGATTTATTTTTATTTTTTTGTGCTTTCACAGGATTACATTGGCCGGTAGGGTCAATCTAGTGGAGCAAATTCATTTATTACAGTCAACTACAAAACATTGTATTACAGATTAATTATCTTAACTTCTGTGTAAGATTTAACTGCATGCAGTTTGTCCATGCAGTTAAAATGAATAAACGCTTGCAGTTGTGTTTTGTTAGAAATTTAGGAACCTGGTCACCCTTTTGTTTTATGACACAAGCAAACCTTTTACCTATGTCTTTCTTTTCTTGCGCTTAATGATTTATTGCTAGACACAGAAGGACTGGTAGGTAAGTTTATTACGTAATGGTAGTCTAACCTAGCACCCTGAGTCGGTAGTTATTTATCTTCTTGGGATGATTCTCCAGTATTTTTATGTTTTCAGACCTGCCTCCCTATTTCCTTTTTGTAGTGTTTCACCAAGGTCTTGTTTTTGCAGCATTATGCTGAACTAAATGTCAATTTAGATGTGCAGTCATCCTAAATGTACTTTCCTAATTTTATTTTAAAATTAAGCTTTACTTGACCAAAGAATCAGTACATTTTCTGATAAACGAGATAGCTGTCAGATCTGTAGTGTTATTGGGGTTATCCGTAAAGCCTAGCACACACGATCAGAAAATCGGATGAAAAATACCACCTTCTAAGCAGTCGTGTGATAATCTGATCGTTCGTACACAGCTACCGAGAGCCAATCGCGAAAGTTCATTCAAAATTATCCGAGGGGACAAACACAGATTTTTTTTCTTGTATGATACCAGAACATGCGTTATTTGTTTAATCAGTACAGTATTCATCTGAAAAAAAATCAGAAGACCAAGACCACGGATGCTCAAACTAAAGAATACATTACAATTCAATACAACACATTACATCACTTCCGAAGTTGTATTCTGTCATACGAGAATTTTCGTAACCTAAGTATCCTCTTCGTTTTCAATATGAAATTAGCATGCAAAAAAAAGAGGACAATTGTTCGTCTGATATTCTCATCGTGTATACAAGGCTTAAGGATATTTGTAATTCACGGAAGCAGATTAGGCATTTGATCGGATAATGAGGTGGTTGGATCTTTATCAAATTTGGTGGTACACCTGTATGCCTAATACCGCGTACACATGATCGGGCATTCCGACAACAAGGCCGTGGATTTTTTTCTGACGGATCTTGGCTCAAACTTGTCTTGCATACACACGATCTACACTATAAAAGAGAAGTTCAATACCAAGTGCGCCACCCTTTGGGCTCCTTCTGCTAATCTTGTGTTAGTAGAAGTTTGGGAGAAGATTTGCGCTTATGTCATCTACTGCTGTTCACGATCTCTCGGAGTATCAGAGAAATAAGTTTGTCAAAACTCTGTGTGAATATCAGCAGCAAAACAACTTCATTATTCTAGCATTATAAAGAAGAGAATGCGCTGCATTAAAAGATTAAAAAATTTGCAGTGTGACGAATGTGCTATCTCCATTACAAACGCTAGTTTTACCAAACCGAGCGCTTCGGTCTCGTAGTTGATTCAGAGCATGCGTGGAATTGTCTACACACGCTCGGAATTTACGAGAACGGATTTTGTTGTCGGAAAATTTGCCCGTAAGGCGAGGCGCTGGTACAAAAAAATTCTCTGTACTTATTTCAATTGGCTTTACTGAATGCTCATGTGATATACAGAGCTTGAGGACGGACTGGATCCTTCCTTAAATTCCAGGATGAGATCATCTTAGAACTCCTGTATCCAGGCGGTTCTACACCTCACCATTCCCAACCAAATGCAGTAAGCCGCATTAGAGGCATTTTCCTATTGTCCTCGAGAGTACCATTACCCAACGAGCCCCCCAAAAAAGATGTGTCTGTAGCAAGCAGGGATATAGGCGTGACACCCGTTATTATTGTCCCTCCTGTCCTGACAATCCTTGTCTTTGCATGGGCATATGTTTTTTACGCTTCCACACATGAGTGAAGTTTTAGCTTAGGGTAAAGCATTTCACAGGCTAGAACACTTACACAGGGTCTCCCAAGATGCCATCGCATTATGAGAGACCCAAACCTGGAACCGAAAAGTTGAACAGTTACAAAAAAAAGTGTTAAAAAAAAAGTAAAAAATAAAAACGCACAAAAAAAAGAAAATAGTTGTCGTTTTATTGTTCTCTCCCTCTCTATTTTATCTCTATTGTTCTGCTCTTTTTTGCTGTATTCTATTCTGCAATGTTTTATTTTTATTATGTTTTATCATGCTTGCTTTTCAGGTATGTAATTTACTTTACTGTTTTCTGGTACGCCATTCAGCTGTTGCACGGATTTATTTATCTTGACAGCAACAGTGTTTGCTCCCGCCATATATAAAGCCCTGACTTCAGTGCTGTAGAAGGTGATTTCACCACCACAGTTAGAAAAGAGCATATATGCCGAAGCATGGGGGCATTAGCGGAGCGATTTTGGTCCTAATGCCACGTACATACGGTAGACATTCTGACGGAGGCTTGCCCGTGGAAAAGTCCGACCGTGTGTACGCGGCATAATGTTTTTGCGGGAGGATGCCCCCATGCTTTGGCATTTATATATTTTAGGCACAGGTTGCGTTAAACATTGTTTTATTTATTTTTTTAAAAATTGGTATTTGTTCTGCAGGTATGGTATGATCTTACTGTTATACTCTGATGTTACTTTATTGTAATGTAAACCATCATTTGCTTAGCAGGTACGCCATTCAGTTGCAGCGCGGATTTATTTAGCTTGACAGCAACAGCGTTTGCTCCCACGATACATTAAGCCGCGACTCCAACGCTGTTGGAGGTGATTTCACCACCACAGTTAAAAACAAGAGCATATATGCCGAAGCATGGGGGCAACATTCTGAAAAAATATTGTGTGGAAAAAAATGCAACACCCACCATTTTAATCTGTAGGGCCTTTGCTTAAAAAAAATATATAATGTTTGGGGGTTCAACATAACTTTCTTGCGAAAAAAAAATATGTTTTCATGTATACAAAAAGTGTCAGAAAGGGCTTTGTCTTCAAGTGGTTAGAGTGGGTGAAGCTCCTAAATGTTGTGCATAAAATGCCAGGACAGTTCAAAACCCCCCAAATGACCCCGTTTTGGAAAGTAGACACCCCAAGCTTTTTGCTTAGAGGCATGTCGAGTCCATGGAATATTTTGACACAAGTTGTGGGAATTTTATTTTATTTTTTTGCTCAAAGTTGTCACTAAATGATATATTGCTCAAACATGGCATGGGCATATGTGGAATTACACCCCAAAATACATTCTATTGCTTCTCCTGAGTACAGGGATACCACGTGTGAGACTTTTTGGGAGCCGCGTACAGGGCCCGAAAACCAAGCACCGCCTTTAAGATTTCTAAGGGCATACATTTTTGATGTCACTCCTCACTACTTATCATAGTTTCGAAGGCCATAAAATGCCAAAATAGCACAAAACCTAGCCGCGTACGGGACCCCAAAAACCAATCACCGCCTTCAGGCTTTCTAAGGGTGTCAATTTTTTATTTCACTCCTCACTGCCTATCACAGTTTCGGAGGCCGTCGAATGCCCAGATGGCACAACCCCCCCTCAAATGACCCCATTTTGGAAAGTAGACACCCCATATATATATTTTCTTTTTCTTTCTTCATTTTCAAAAACAAATGGGAGCTGTAAAATACTAAGCATGCCTCTCAGCAAATAGCTTGGGGTGTCTACTTTCCAAAATGGGGTCATTTGGGAGGGTTTTGTGCTATTTTGGCATTTTATGGCCTTCGAAACTATGATAAGTAGTGAGGAGTGACATCAAAAATGTATGCCCTTAGAAATCTTAAAGGCGGTGCTTGGTTTTCGGGCCCTGTACGCGGCTCCCAAAAAGTCCCACACGTGGTATCCCCCGTACTCGGGAGAAGCAGCAAAATGTATTTTGGGGTGCAATTACACATATGACCATGGCATGTGTGAGAAATATATCATTAAAGCGGGGGTTCACCCTAAAAAAAATTCTAACATTACATTGAGCTCACTTCCGACAATGACAGTATGCTGATCTTTTTTTATTTTTTCCCGTACATACTGTTGTATCGTTATTTTCCCCCCGGCTTCCAGATAGTGAATCCCGCGGGAGTGGGCGTTCCTATGCACAGGCTAAGTGATTGACGTATGACAAAAGCTTCCCCTCGGTGCATACAGCCGTGTCACGAGTTGCCGAAAGAAGCCGGACTGCGAGTCGGCGCTATACGGCGCCTGTGCACTGACGTTCGGCTTCTTACGGCAACTCGTGACGCGGCCGTTTGCGCCGGGGGGAAGCTTTTGTCATACGTCAATCACTTAGCCTGTGCATAGGAACGCCCATTCCCGCGGGATTCACTACCCGGAAGCCGGGGGGGGGGGAATAACGATACAACGGTATGTACGGCAAAAAAAAGATCCGCATGCTGTCAATGTCGGAAGTGAGCTCAATGTAATGTTAGAATTTTTTTAGGGTGAACCCCCGCTTTAAGTGACAACTTTTTGTACATTTTTTAAATTTTTTTTGGTCATTATTCAATCACTTGGGGCAAAAAAATGTAATATTCAATGGGCTCAACATGCCTCTCAGCAAATAGCTTGGGGTGTCTACTTTCCAAAATTAGGTCATTTGGAGGGGTTGTGTGCCATCTTGGCATTTTATGGCCTTCAAAACTGTGATAGGTAGTGAGGAGTGAAATAAAAAATTGCGCCCTTAGAAATGCTGAAGGTGGTGATTGGTTTTCGGGGTCCCATACGCGGCTAGGCTCCCAAAAAATCCCAAACATGTGGTATCCCCGTACTCAGGAGAAGCGGAAAAATAATTTTTGGGGTGCAATATAACCATGGCATGTGCAAGCAATATATAATTTAGTGACAACTTTTTGTAAAAAAAAAAAAATATATATATATATTTTTTGTCATAATTCAATAACTTAGGACAAAAAAAAAATATTCAATGGGCTCAACATGCCTCTCAGCAGTTTCCTTGGGGTATCTACTTTCCAAAATGGGGTCATTTGGGGGGGTTTTGTACTGCCCTGCCATCTTAGCACCTCAAGAAATTAGCAGTCATAAATTTAAAAGCTGTGTAAAATGTACCCTAGTTTGTAGACGCTATAACTTTTGTGAAAACCAATAAATATACGCTTATTGAGATTTTTTTTACTAAAGACATGTGGCTGAATACATTTTAGCCTAAATGTTTGACTAAAATTGAGTTTATTACAAAAAGTAGAAAATATCATTTTTTTTTTCAAAAATGTTGGTCTTTTTCCATTTATATCGCCAAAAATAAAAATCACAGAGGCAATCAAATACCGTCAAAAGAAAGCTCTATTTGTGGGAAGAAAAGGACGCAAATCTCATTTCGGTACAACATTGCATGACCGCGCAATTACCAGTTAAAGCAGCGCAGTGCCAAATTATAAAAACACCTCGGGTCCTTAACCTGCATATTGGTCTTGGTCTTAAGTGGTTAAAGGACACATCCCAGCCCCTCAACACTTCCCCAGCCCTCCTAAATTAGCCTCGCAAACCCCAGTTTCCTACTTTGTACAGACACAGCCCAGTCTGGTGTTTGCGTTCTCATGAAATTTCCTTGACATGAGTGGTGCCATATACTAAAGAGAAATAGTTTTGATGATTTAATCACCAGACCAGACCACAGCAGTGTGGAAGTAAGGGGTTGGTGTGTGATTTGGGAAGGGGTGATGGTTGTTCAGTTTGGTTTGGGGAAACTTTGACTTGTCCTTTAAAGAGGGGAAAAAATCTTAGTGCTGAAGGTATTTAGCATTTTAACGTTGGGGCTAGAGTACAGAATCAGATCATTTCTATTATACAGGAAAATGGTCACAGCCTGTATGTTAAAAAACGAAAACAAAAAAGCAGGATTTAATTAAACACCAAATGAAAATGCTTTTTCTCCTAACACAATTTCAATCCCGACAGTCTAGAAAGCTGTGTGGCTTGCAGCGACATTTTTATGTAATCATTTTGTTGTGTTTTTTTCCAGCATGAAAAATTACCTCAGAGTTCATGTCCTCTTTTGGTATTTGTAAACCCTAAGAGTGGAGGCCTAAAGGGCCGCGAACTCCTCTACAGTTTCCGCAAGCTGTTGAACCCACATCAAGTCTTTGAACTGACCAATGGTGGTCCTCTCCCTGGGTATGTCTGAACATTTTATGACATGTTTTGTTCTAGATGCTTGTAAACATCTCACAATGAACACCCTCACCTGAGGGTTTTGAATGGTAAAACTGCCCCTCATTCTAATTTTAGAAAACCTTTTAATTTTAGATGAGAAGTTGGAGTGGTGCAGGGTAAGCGCTGAAGTTTGGCCTCATAAGTTACTACATGTTGCATCTATTACTCCTTTAGGCTAGGTTCACATTGGTGCGCTCTAGTTTGCAATTGTATCTGTGCGTTATATGCAGTTTTATATGCGCTCCTGTTGACTTCTATAAAATATTGTGTTTGTGGGATATGCTTGAAAAACAATTCCGATCCATGGAGGCTCCACCTTGCATCTTCCAAGACTTAAAGGACCTGCTACTGACGGCTTGGTGCCAGATATCACGTCATACCTTCAGAGGTCTAGAGAAGTCCATACCTCGATGGGTTATGGTGGTGGGTGGTCATAATGTTATGGCCGATCAGTGTGTGTGTGTATATATGTGTATAAATAGGTGAATTAGAACAAATGTAATTTTGCCCAGCAAGTTCAAAATCCTCTTTCTTCTTGCGGATAATAAATTAATTGCATGTAAAATATTATGATCCCATTTATTTATGGGTTATCATGCTGTACAAACATAGAAATTAAAATCTGTGGTTTTCACTTTCAATGTATCTCTTGTTAAAGTTGCACCCTTGTGTAGCATAAAGACAGAGCAGAATGCAGGTAGAATAGATGACATGCCTAGGAACGTATGTTTTCTGTTTTGTGCATTTGTTTCTATAGCAATAGGCGAGGAATTAGACTAGGGGTGGACTCAAAATTTCCATGAGTCAAAATCTGAAGTGTGAGAATGAAAGTTAAATATGCTTTGTTGTGCATTGCGGATATGTGTCTTTCCATTGTCTCAACTACTGTAAATGTATTAACTTTTTCTGATGGCTGTTTTCAAATATGCAACGCTGTGAAAAATACACTCGTGGCAGCTTTGAATTTTACTTTTCAACACAAAAGTATCTATTTTAGAGAATTCCCTGACTGTTAATTAAACCTACCACAGCCACCCACACACTGCATGTTCTGTCTTTAGTACATGCGGCAGTGGCCTGAATATATTTTATTACACATATTTATATATTTTAGATTTATTTCAGTCACCCACTTCACAACCAATGTAATTGTTACAGATGGTCTTGTGTAAATTATCTTTGAATATATGTGTGTTAAGATGTACTGTTTTTTCTTAATATTGGTAGTGTAGGAAAGGGATTGCGTCTAGTTTGCCCTTCTGTTGATTGATGATTTTTTTGTCTTGTTTTGCTCTTGGATATTTCAATTATAATGCTTCTGATTTCATTTTTACCATAATGGCACTCCAGGAATAGTTACTAGAGTTACAAGCCAGTACCAAGCCTCAAAATGTACAAATTGTGATAATTTGCTCCACTTCTAGCAACCTCTGGACATCTCGTATCTAACTGTATTTAGGATCTAAAAACTTGGATGACCCAAAATTTCCTTTAACCACTAGCCAACCAGCTGCCGCAGTTATACGGCGGCAGGTCAGCTCGGCTGTGCGAGATCACGTAGCTATGCGTCATCTCACATTGCAGCCAATAGGGGCGCGTGCGCGCTCTCCCCTGGTGCCAACGCGCGTGCCCGGCAGGCGCGATCACCGACGGGCACCCGCGAGAACTGGGAGCTGTGTGTGTAAACACACAGCTCCTGGTCCTGTCGGGGAGAAATGACGGATCGTCTGTTCATACAATGTATGAACAGCGATCAGTCATTTCCCCAAGTCAGTCCCCTCCCCCCTTCAGTTAGAACACACACAGAGAACATAATCAACCCCTTCTTCGCCCCCTAGCGTTAACCCCTTCCCTGCCAGTGGCATTTTTATAGTAATCAATGCATTTTTATAGCACTGATCGCTATAAAATGCCAATGGTCCCAAAAATGTGTCAAAAGTGTCCGCCATAAGGTCGCAGTACCGATAAAAATCGCTGATCGCCGCCATTACTAGTAAAAAAAAATATTAATAAAAATGCCATAAAACTATCACCTATTTTGTAGACGCTATAACTTTTGCGCAAACCAATCAATAAATGCTTATTGCGGTTATTTTATTTGAAAAATATGTAGAAGAATACGTATCGGCCTAAACTGAGGGAAATTTTTTTTTTTTATATATATATTTTTGGGGGATATTTATTACAGCTAAAAGTAAAAAATATTCATATTTTTTTCAAAATTGTCACTCTGTTTTTGTTTATAGCGCAAAAAATAAAAACCGCAGAGGTGATTAAATACCACCAAAATAAAGCTCTATTTGTGGAAAAAAAAGTATGCCAATTTTGTTTGGGAGCCAAGTCGCAGGACCGCGCAATTGTCAGTTAAAGCGACGCAGTGCCGAATCGCAAAAAGGGGCCTGGTCATTGACCAGCAATATGGTCCGGGGCTGAAGTGGTTAATTAAAGGGGTTGTAAATCCTTGAGGGTTTTGACCTTAACGAAATGCATTAAGGTGAAAAACCTTCTGTAGTACAGCAGCCCCCTTTTTTACTTACCTGGGAATGAGCAGAGCAGCTCCAGCTGCTGTCTCAGGTGCTGCTGTCAATCAAATCCAGTGACATGGGAGCTGGGGGTCGGGCCGAGTCCTGCTGTCTGCAGCAGCACGAGTGCCCCCATGGAAAGTGGCTAGGGGCACTCGAGATCAGGAAGAGCCAGGAGAACCGCTGAGGGACCCCAGAAGAGGACGATCGGGGCTTCTCTGTGCAAAACCCTTGCATAGATGAGGTAAAAGTGACGTGTGTTTTAAAAAAAAAAAAAATGTTTTTAAAAATTCAAAACCGAAACCTTCACAACCCCTTTAAACTGACAAGACTGAAGTCATGCTTATTGGCACCTCCATCAATCACGTAAGACCAGTCCCAATAGCTATAGATGGCACTGTACTTAAGCTTTAGTCTAAATTGAAAAATCCCAGGGTGATATTTGATGCCACCTTTTGACCACATGTACAAAATGTTGTCAGAACATATTTTTTTCTCTTGAGAACCGTTGCTCGTCTGCGTCCTATACTATCATACCCTGTAGATGAAAAGCTGATCCTTGTGTTTTGTGTTCTCCCGACTCGACAACTGCAATGCTCCAGGTCTGGTGTACCTAACTCCACTACTAATCAACTACAACATATACAGAATTCTGCAGCCTGAATTCTGTGTTTATAGCAGACTTTTAGAGCCGGTTCACACTGGGGCGACTTGAGGTCGCCTCAAGTCGTCCCAAGTCGCGCTGTAGAGAAAAACAATGCAAGTGAATGGGAGCGGTGTTAATACACACGACTCGAGTCGCTCCGACTTCAGAAGAAGTTCCTGTACTACTTCAATCCGACTTGTAGGCGATTTGTACCCATTGATTTCAATGGAAGTCGCCTCCAAGTCTGATCACTGTCTTAACTGAAGCGACTTTCCAGGAAGATAACATACATTTCTCAGGCAAACCTCTCCCTCCCCCTCCCTCTCCCAGAGCTGATTGTTGTTTGATTGGCCACTGGAAAGTCTCCTGGCCTGGAGACGACTTCAAGTCGTGTTGTAAATCTCCCCAGATCGCCCTGTGGTTCATGCTCAAGTGGTGTCGAAGTCGCCTCTGAAAGTCGCGCTGGAAGTCTGAGCACTAAAAACACTGTTTAATCCATTTTTAATATTCACAGCAAAATCACCCATGTCTCCGTGTTTATTTTGTTTAGAGATCACTTTGAAAAACTCCCCCTAGCATTTTTAGCTGTTGCCATCTTGTGTAAGGGCAGATGCAGATGATTCATGTAGCATTTACTTCCTGGACACCATCTGCCCTTAGCAAAGGCATGAAAGCAGGAGGATGTGCTTGGCTGAGAAAACCCTTCCTCTCCTCCTCCAGATAAAAGAAAACTAAAATGCCAATAAAGACTGCTGTAATATGACATCATATGCCTCGGCCAAAAAACAGGAAGCAATTAAATAAATGTAAAAAAAACATTACCCTCCTATTTCTGTTTTGCCCCTCAGGTCTCTTCCCCACCTTACCCTTTGGCTTGAGGGGTGTTCCCTCCTCCTTTTTTTTATTTTCCTTTCGCCTTTTCTTTTTCTCTTCATTGCAAACTCACGGCCACATGACCCTCTTGTATGATACATGATTACCATCCATCATATCTGTTTAGCTTATCGACTTTTAACCACCTCAATACTTGGCTCTTTCACCCCCTTCCTGCCCAGGCCAATTTTCAGCTTTCAGTGCTGTTGCGCTTTGAATGACAATTACTCAGTCATAAAACAAATGTTATAATTTTTTCACACAAATAGAGCTTTCTTTTAGCTGTATTTAATCAAAGCTGTTTTTAAATTTGTAGTGCAAAAAAAAAAAGACTGAATATTTTGAAAAAAAGTATGTGTTTCTTAGTTTTTGTTATAACATTTAGCAAATAAGTAATTTTTCTTCATAAAGATTGACCAAAACTTATACTGCTACATTTCTTTGGTAAAAATAACCCAAATCAGTGTATATTATTTGGTCTGTGTGAAAGTTAAGCCTTGTACACATGATCAGATTGTTGGCCAACCGAGCGTCAGACTTTTGTCAAAAGGGCGTGTGCCTGGATTTTGTCTTGCATACTAACAGCACTCAATTGTTGGCCAACAAACACGAACATAGTGACGTACTACAAGGAATTTCAGCTCTTGAGCGCCACCCTTTGGGCACCTTTTGCTAATGTCGTGTTTGGTGAGCATTGATTCCGAGCATGTGTGTTTGTACTTTGGACTTTTTTGTGACAAACTTGTACAGACGGTAAGAAAATCTGACAAGAGACAGCTGAAAATTTACTAGCCTGCCATCCAACATTTGTTGGCCGAAAGTTGGACAACAATTGTCTGAAAGCGCGTACCAACGGTCGGATTTTAGGCCAACAGTCTGTCTTCACACAATCCCTTGCCAACAATCTGATTGTGTGTACGAGGCTTTAGACTCTACAAGCTATGGTGCCAATCCTTAAAATTTATCACACCTGATCTACTCACTGCTTGTCTCATTTCTTGAGGCCCTAACATGCTAGGACAGTACAAACATACCCCAAATTACATTTTTTTAAGTAGGCTGTCCAAGATTTTAGTAAGAAGCATGGCAAGTTTTTTGAAGATGTAATTTTTTTCCCACAATTCATTTTAAAAATTAAGAAATTCATTTTTTTTCACAAAAATGTCATATGAAGTTATTTCTCACAAGCAGCATAGGCATACTTGTAACTACACCACATTCTGCCACTCCTCCTGAGTATGGCGATACCACATGTGTGAGACTTTTACACAGCCTGGCCACATACAGAGGCCCAACATCCAAGGAGCACCATCAGGCATTATCCAGATCAGAAAATCAGATTTTTTTCTAGAAAATTACTTGGAACCCCCAAACATTATATATTTTTGTAGCAGAGGCCCTAGAGAACGAAATTGTGGTTTTGCTAATTTGTATGTAACATTGTATTTGCACAGCAGTTTTTCGAATGCAATTTTACACACTAATGTATAAATAAAATTTAATCATTTCAATGCACACAAAGACAATAAAAAAAACAAATGTTTGTTAAAATATGGTGTTGCAACAGGTAAATAGATACTAAATAAGTCACGTTTTAAAATTGTGTACATTTGTGATATGGCACCAAACTTTGGTATTTAAAAATCTCTATAGGTGACGCTTTATAAGCCTATATTGGTTACCAGTTTAGAGTTACACAGGAGGTCTGGTGCTAGAAATATTGCTCTCGCTCTGATGTCTGCTGCAGGGATACCTCCCGTGTGTGGTGCGATCGCCATTTACGTATGTGTATGGGACCAATGTGTGCGTTCGCCCTTAAATTGTGGGAGGTGGGGGCATGGGGCACTTTACATTTTTTATTTATTGGTGGGACACTGGTACACATAGATGTTTTTGTGAACTTGTACACTGTCAGATGTTGATGTTCCAATGGAACACTATTGCAGATGTTTTTGTACACTGTTACCTATGATGGGACACTATGACGGATGTTTTGTGTACTGGTACAGATGCTCATGGGGACACTTGGACAAATGTTTATAGGACAGGGACAGTGGTGCTTGGTTTACTATGTGGTAATGGCTGCAGTCTGTGCGATCTGTGACAGCTCTCTGTGTAAAATCATCACTTACAGAGAGCTGCCAGCACAGGCTGCAGCATCCCCCCGCTCCCCCACCCACTGAGCTCTCACTGAGATTAGTGGGGAGAGCTGACACAGACACGTGACTTTGGTTTGTGAAGGCTGTGATTGGACACAGCCATCACGGAATCTGCAGCTGCACGAGCACCCACTCTGAGTGACGTACGGGTACGTTCACTCAGAACAGGGAAGCTCCCACTCGGCCATTTATGTACAAATTCACTGGCTGAACTCTAAAAGACATGACTGCAGGTTTCCCTGTATCTCATGTTTAATTTAGACCCCTTTCACACATGCGGACCTTTCATTTCATCAGTTCAGTCACATCAAAATTGATGTAATCATCCGTTTTTCATCAGTGGTCATCGGTTCTTAATCAATTGTTTATCAGTGCTCATCAGTTTTTCACCAGTTTTTGTTACATCAATGCAAAAATAGATGAAAAACTGTCAGTTTACATCCTTTTTTCGTTCGAACTGTTTTTTTTAACGGAAGAAGAATAGAGCTTTGCTCAGTTTGAGTGAGGTGAAAAATTTATATAGCGCTACACATGCGAACTGAATCGCCTCTGGGCGCTTGATTTAAAAAAAAAAAAAAGATGATTGCGGATGTAAACTGATGTAAATGGATGATCATTCATTTACATCTGTTTTTTTTATAGAAATGCATTGATTTCCATTTTGCATCCATCAATGCATGGATGAAAAACAGACAAATGGGCAGCATGTGCGAAAGGGGCCTTATCCCTCTGTTTATCAGGTCATGTTCTCATTTTATGCATTTTTGTGTTATGTACTCACTGGTGTTCCTATATGACTCCTAAAACCCCTGCGTGGGTATATGTTCTAACCCTAACTGTAGCACAATTTATACTCCCTGTATGTACCATACTGTTTTTCTCCAAGAAAATAAGTAAATAGATTATACCATTATATCTATTTACTAAGGCTAACAGCATAAGGATTAAAAATAGTTAATGTTGAGAATTCAGTTCCGCTTTATAACACCATGTACTGTATATATATTCATCTTATCTGGAGGCCTTTCTCCCCTGTAAACCTTTTACATCACAGGGAATGAAATCAACCACTAAACTAATATTGGGGAAAAAGTGTATTTAAGACCCCCATTACACCTTTGTGATTGAATGCACATGTCAACGCATGCACATAACCTTGCAGATGTTTTTGATAAAAAGCTAATTCACATATGTGCCCTGCATTGACGTGCATACGCATAAATGCAAGTTTGAGCTCTTTGTGTGTCCCTTTAAATCAAATATACATTAAGTTTGATGTTTTTCCAGCGCAAGGTAACCATCCCCACCCAGGGTAACTTCTGCTTTATCCAACATTTAATTTATTGTCAAATTCCAACAAAGTAGAATGCATTAAAACGTGCATAGAAAACCTAGCAGTGTATGATTATTGGTTATTTATTATAAAATTATAATTTTTGTCTTCCTTATAGATTTCATACTTTCGCTAAAGTCCCTTTTTTTCGAGTACTTGTTTGCGGTGGCGATGGTACAGTTGGTTGGGTGCTTGGTGCACTTGAGGAAATCCGGCACAAATTGGCATGCACAGAACCATCTATAGCAGTCTTACCTCTAGGAACAGGTAATTCTACAACAGTTTGATGATGTAGCAGTTGCTTTCTAGAAGAAAACACTCCCAAAAAAAGTCTATATATACAAAGTATGTGTAATATATATATTTGTTCATACTTTTACACACTGGCCATTTCCAACATTCCCTTGAAAATGTGTAGGTAGATTCTAAGGTTGCCTCATTTTGATTCAGCTAAACCAAACACATGTCCAATAGTGGAAATAGATGTAATAGGTAAAATTGCCATTCTGGACAGAAAACATATTTTAATCACAATACCTTTCTGATTTATGTGTTGTTTTTTTATTTTAAGCAACGAGATGTGAAACACGTCCATTTTTGGAAATCACCTTTACTGATACTATGATATGTTATGAATGTCTTTATACTACACTAGGGAGGCTGCCGACAATTTGCAGGATACTGTCAGAAACTACGTACATGCTACAAACGACTGTTAGAAATCACTACCATGTAAAAAGAGTCTGAAAGTTTTGCAGAAAAACAAGAGAGTTGTCCAAGTACTTTATTGTGTGAGTTTATGAAGGCTTAGCAAAAGCCCTTGTTTTCCCTCTAAATTTTTCTTGGCAGCTTCTCATGCATAAGAACCAAGATTGCTGCAAACTAGCTGCCAATTTAACCTTAAGGGAGGTTGACAGAATTTACAGCATTAAAGAAAAATGATAATGCTCCAGTACACAAATCAAGGGCCCTACACAGATTTCCTTGGAGGCTTTGAATTGTACAAAAAGATATGGTATCTGGTAACCTTCCTTACAGGTGTTTTAACCACTTCAGCCTTTGTACCTTTTAATCCTCTTATGGACCAGAGCAATTTTTACAATACCACTGCGATACTCCTTACGGGCGGCTCCTACAGGCACAGCGATGTACATGTACTCTGGCCACTTCTGGGTACAGGACACATGCGCACAGGGCTCTGTACAGAGGGAAGGATCTCTTTCTTCTCCCTGGAATAAAGATTCTTCGTGAAAAAAAAAGACACACACTTAACCCCCTGAATGCCCGGAGATGTTAACCCCTTCCCAGGGCCCCATACAGCCTTACTGAAATGCCAAGGACGTGATGCTTTGCAGCCATAACAGAAATGATACCCCCATTGAACAAGACCCATTTAGGTGAATAGCACTGCAGTGCAAATGCTTTTCAATTCCGCTCAAAGCATGTGGTTGCGGTGCGCTAGTGCGGGATTAAAGCAGGTGGCGAGGAGGCAATATGCCTGCTCACCACCTGTCAATTTCCCTCTGAAGAACGTTCCGAATGCTGACTGCTCTTCAGCGAGCAAAACACATTAGAACAAATCCTTAATTTTTTCTAAATAGACCCCTGAGGTCTTACATTTGAGACTGATAGCAGGGCCTGAGAACAGAGATTCCCCAGTCACTTTTTCTACAGCCTCAGCTGCACTCGACAGTGAAGTAATTGGAAGGATTTTGAGACTCCTTGGTTATTCACAAACTAAAGCATAGTTAACATGGTTTACTATGGTTCGGTGATGAATGTAAACAGAAGCGATTGGTACCAATCACTCACTGTGTTCATTCATGAATGGAAGAGGACTGTAAATAGGACATATTTACTGGCTCTTCATCCTGAAAAATCTCTCTATGCGCCCACAGAATAGAAGAGGAGGGAAACCGGAACTGCTGTAGGGTTGGGGTATGAAAAGCGGGGGGGGTGGGGTCACAGATAACAATCCCCCTGCAGCACGGCCAGGGGGAGAAAAAGGAGGTGAAGCTGGCAGCTCTGCAGGGGATGCCACAACAGTAAGCAATAAGACAGTGCAGCCAGCGCTCCCTGGTGGCCCTGTGTGTGTTTGTGTGACATCCAAATCATCCGACATTATTGTTGGAACCTGACACTTATGAGGAGAATTTTTATTTTCTATTCCCCCCCCCCCCCCAATGGCTGTATGTTACTTCTAACAGTAGTGTATTGCAGGTTGCAAACAGTTGGACATGGCACAATTTGTAAAAACTTCAGAATCCCAGGAGCTGACTATGCAGTAAAGAAGGTGCATGCTGTAAAGGGATTATTCTTATCTAGAGAATCTGCAGTATTTTGAATTATCTTTTTTTTTTCTCTTTTTTTTAGCAAGTCATATGTTTATTAACTGCCTCAGATCTTCACTGCTTCATGTGCCAAATGTTTCACGGCAGCCATTTCTCTTCTAGGTAATGATCTGGGTAGAGTTCTGCGATGGGGAGCAGGTTACAGTGGCGAAGATCCATATTCCATCCTTTTATATGTTGATGAAGCAGAAAATGTTCTTATGGATCGCTGGACAATACTTCTTGATGCTCAGGAGGTTGTTGACTCCATGGAAAATGGTATTTCAGAACCGGAGCCACCAAAGGTATGGTTACTTTATTTCTTTGCAAGGGAACCTGTCAGTTTTAATCAAATCTCCAGAATTCAGAGGACCGAGTGAGCTGTGTACCTAAAGTGACATAACGGTTAATTTTAATCTTAACCACAATGATGTTAACTACTGTTTGTGGGCGCAATATTTTACTTTGTTTTTATTTTTTTGGTTAACTGCACTATGAGCCTGTGCGCTCTTTTGTTATTTTTTAGCCAGCTTTATGCAGCACATTTTCTTCTCTAGGTCCTCCCCACTCAGGAAATAGGTTTCGCCTATTCCATGTAAACAAAGGTACACAAGCCAGGAAAAAGGGGACAAAAGGAGGTATTGTGCTGTAACTAAGTACACAGCACACTTGGCCTTGACTTTCGCAGATTATTGCAGTATTAAAGCCTAAAAGTAACAATCGGCCTTTACATAAAGCTGTATGCAAATAGTGTAAGTAATGTCTTTTTTTTTTTTTTTTTTTTTTTACTCAGGCATGTGCCCTATGCAGAGTAGTAGGGTAACTGGTGCTGTGCCCAGGCCAAAGTGTGTGCACTAAGGGCACCTGACACTGTCTGACTGTTGCACGTGCAGCAGTGGCTCCTGTCTTTCTGAGATCTAACAGTTTTCAAAGCCTAGTATTGCACAGGCTAGGCACAGTTTTAGATCTTAGAAAGTCAGAAGCCACTACTGTGCATGCACCTGCCGCAGCGTCTGTACTGTATATGTGCCACTGCTCCAAAATACTGAATGGCATGTTAATATTTTAGCCTGGGGCAGGGTTAAGAGAGGGTTCATGGAAGAGGGCAGGTATTTCCCTTTCAGGCCTGTTTTATTAAGCAGCTGGCCAGAGAGGCTGGTTGATGGCTGTTTTACTATCTGTGGTGAGGAGACCTGAATGCTGCCTGGAAGACTCTATAAGTGGACTTTGATCTACTCCTCTGGCATCACCTTTCCCTGGTGTAACGGCTACCCAGTGGTGTGAGGGTCTCAGCCGTTGGAGAAGTCCTTTTCCCTGGCAAGCTGCGATATGCAAGTACCGCCGGTATATCCCATCGAACGCCCTTCCAAGAAACGAGACGGGCTAAGTTTGCAGAGTCAAGCAGACTGACTCTATTTGGCATATTTCACCTGCTTATATCTGCTTACAACTGTTACAAGAACAATGACAGTTTCCGCCCTCCCTTCACCCAGTAGGGGGCTTCAACACAGACCCCCTGAAACAATGACATCTCCTTGAATTAATCACTTGACCAGTCTCTAGACGCTTCGGCACCGCAAACCACTTAACATTTTCTGGCCAGGCACATTCCTTTCTCAATAGAATTCAATTAACCTTTAAAACAATTATCACTCACACATAATCCCCATCAGCATACACCTCACAGGGGGGCTGTTATCTACATAAAAGAGAGTTCTCATTAGCTATGCGAAGGGAACATTAGCATTCAGCAATGAAAGAGACTTGTCCAATTAACCCTTTGAGCTCAGAATACAATGTGGTACATCCAATTGTGACAAGCCATGCAGTTCCTTGTAGTCCTCCCTGCATGAAGATTATAACTGTCCCGGCAGCATGCATATGTCCGTTACACCTGGGGCCTGTCCGATCAGAGCAGGGTGACCACACTTCCTGAATCAAGTAACGCTACCACCTCCTGTCCATTGACCCGCAACACACACTCATACGGATTCAGGCTGGTTGCAGCACATACTGCATAGGCATACATGGAATGATGTTGACCCATGTCACATTCTGTTGGCTCCTCCCGTCTTTGACACTGGGCTGCCACATGGCCCAGTTAGTCACAGGACCAACAGTGAACCTCACAGGGTTCCCTTTCCCCTGCCAGCTCTCAGAAGGGTTTGACGCTATACTGCATAGGCATACATGGAATGATGTTGACCTATGCCGTATTCTGTTGGCTCCTCCTGTCTTGGACACTGGGCTGCTACATGGCCCAGTTAGTCGCAGGACCAACAGTGAACCTCACAGGGTTCCCTTTCCCCCTGCCGGCTCTCAGAAGGGTTTGACGCTGGGGTCCTTCTGGCAGTTGTGTTATGCACCCGAGCAGACACCATGCGGTCAACAGGTGCCACCTTGGTGCTGGAATACACTTCCTTGGTTCGACCCAGCTCTCTGGTGACGGAGGGACCCTCATGGAAACTTTCTGCACAGCTGTAGCGTTTAACAGCAGCAGCCATCTCGTCCAGGGGCTAAGGTTCCGACTGAGCCACCCATGGAGCTCCCTAGAAAGACCATGCAGAAAACAGTCCAGTGCAACTCGCTCCGCAATCTGAGTGGGTGTCTTCTCCTCTGGTTTTAGGTGATACAGCTGCGCACGGGCAGGCTTGGTCTTGTCTGGCATGGCATGAACTCGGTTTGACCGCAAAGCCAGTCACTCCCAGCCTGGCTTGTATTTCCGCCTTTAGCAGTTTATAGTCCTGTATGTAAGTCACAGTATGCCTTGTTGAGGAAAGGAGCCAACACATCAGCCCTATCTTTCTCAGGCAGTCCTTTCCTTGTGCAATCTGCTGAAACATCACCAAATAAGCTTCAACATTATCTATGGCCGTCATCTTTTGCAGGGTCCTCTGTACTGCCTTCCGTGGGTCACCCATCATAATAGGGCTACCTCTGTAACAGCACTGGTGAACGGAGTGAACCACAACTGCTGTTCGCAAGGACTTCAATGCGATTCTCTATGCGACAACTCGGTATTAGGCCCCAGGTGGCACTCCTCGCAACAGGAGTTTGGGGGATCTATACATCATCTTTGTGTCCCATAAAAAAAGGCGTTGAGCTACTAAGCATGGAAGCATTACAACATGCGACCAGAGCTTAGCGTTTAAAAATTATAGTTCAAGGTCAATATCCCAATACACCACTACATGCAGGTGATTATCAGTAAGGAACCCCAGGCGTCACTCCTAGCAACAGGAGTTTGGGGGTTCTCTACATCATATCAACCTTGGCATGTAGAGATGTATTGGGCCACTAGGGGAGATGCTATGAAATAGCATCAACCCCTAGCATAGAAAAGTTAGAGCGAACCTGTTCAAACAATTAGAACAAGGATTATGAGGATTTGTACTTATGTCCAACTCGTAGTAAATAGAAGTTGTATATGACAGGTACTTTAGTTGAGTAATAGTACTTGCGTATGAGAGGCAATATAGCTCAGGTAATTATAGTAGCATACTTGAGGTAATTATTGTAGATCTAATATGAGGCAGTATAGCTCAGGTAAATATATTTGCAGACATGTGCTATAATTAGAGATGTAGCAATGGTTACATATGAGAGGCAATATAGCTTGGGTATTTAGCGTAGCATACTTGAGGTAAATATTGCTGTCATAATTAAGAGGTAGCTGTCCCTTTTAAGGTACTCCTTTGCAATAAGCTTTAGCACAATAGTATCTCCCAGAAGATATAGTAATATCCACACGGTATTTATAATACTACAATTGTTATAGATGAAACATTAGAATTGGATCTTCCTATAGTACTACAAATGAAGAAATGACTACTTATCCGTTTGTAGGTATCTCTATGGAGGAGATGGAATGTCCATGGTGCAAGGTGTTCAAGGCATGAAGGTAGTTCCCAGCAATGCTGTTGTTGTAGAGGAAGTCTTAGCAGCAAAGTAGTAGTTGTTTCCTGGAGCGGTGTTTCCGGCAAAGGGAGCAAAGGCAGCATCATGTGTAAGATAGCTGAGCTGACAGGCTACGGCTGACAATAATAGAACGCCGGCTGTATCTCCATTGAATGCCTTTATAGGGAGGAGATCAGGTGCAGTGAATTGCACTGATTTCAACTTCCGCGTTCCACGCTGGAACGCAGGGCGGCGCCGGCGCCGTATGCGTTCCAGCATGGAACGCATTACGGTGCCGAAAGCACCTGTATATTAGCAATGGAACAGGCGCATGGAGCACCTGTTACAACCTCTCACCATTTTAGCCTGCTGGGTTACTGCCTTCTATAAACCTGTTATCTGTTCCACCAGTAAGTGGTTTGTCTCTTGTTGCGCAGCGACTGCCTGTGCATTAGCAATTAGCTCCTACATTGTTTTTTTCCGATTGTTTTTATAATCTGTGCAGCTTTAACCCAGGACATGGGACTGGTCTGTTCCCCTCAAACTGACCAATGCATTCTCCACCAATTGTCTGGATCAGAAGGGTAAACAGGTTGCTGGGAGACGGTTTGATCAACTTAAAATTTGCTTTGTTAAGCATGAAACAAAAAAAAAAAAAACAGATTTGTCTTCAAATACAGTTCACACACACACAGCAGGTAAATTCCGTTTAGCACAACACATGCTTATAGGGCTAACTTTCAGTGTTTTAGCCACAGTAGATGCAATAACTAAAGTCTTTTACAAGCCAGCTTCACCCAGCAAGTCAAAGTCCACGCATGGAGCCTTCCAGACAGTATTCAGGCCTCCTCACTACAGATGGCAAAACAGCCATCAACCAGCCTGCTTAATAAACAGGTCTGAAGGGGAAGTATCTGCCCCCTTCAATTAACCCTTTCTTAACCCTGCCCCAGGCTGACTCTCTAAAGGGTTGCAACCCCTACTGCGAATGCATCAACTGGGCACAGCATCAGGGGCCCCTACTTTGCATGCATCCAACACACAGGCCACCAGTCGATGATAGCGCACAGATTGGGGTGTTACCAAGGAGATAAAAGTGACACCCTTTAGACAGAGGAAACTTTCATAGAATGGTAATGCTCTAGAGACTGCACAAAACTGGGAACAGGAATATCACTTTAAGGTGTACGTTTAATAAACCGTGATAAGCGGAGATCATGATGATCACGGCTGATCACTGCTTATCACAGAGCATTGCCGGTTTAATAAACTGTGATAAGGAGCAGAGAACACATTCTTCACTTCACATCACAGCACATGGATGTTTTGTCACAAACGGCCAGTTTAATAAACCGTGATCTGAAGATTTCACAGCTCTTCACCTGAAATATCTCCCTTCCAGATTCACCAGCTCAGAGGTGGAGAATCTGGGAGAGAAGCTGGTGTGATAAGAGGAAGAAGGCTTATTTCTTCCTAATTTCAACACCAGTGGGTTAAAAATGAATATTAACAACAATATACGTGTGTGTGTGTGTGTGTGTGTGTGTGTGTGTATGTATATATATATATATATATATATATATATATATATATATATATATATATATATATATATACATATACACACACACACACTATATAACACGTGTGTGTGTGTATATATGTGTATGTGTGTGTATATACATACACATACACACACATACACACACATATATATACCGTATTTATCAGCGTATACGCGCACTTTTTTTCCCTTAAAATCAGGGCAAAATTGTGGGTGCGCGATATACGCCGATACTTGCTTCCCGCACTGTGTTTGAACTTTGCCGCCGATCCCTGCTTCCCACGCTGTGTTTGAACGCTGCCGCAGACATATACCAAGCGCAGTATACTCGGGTACAGTCGGCCAGGCTCGGCTCCCTTCTAGGTTATGCGAGAGGAGCCGAGCGTGCCCGAGTGTACTGCGCTCGGTATATGTCGGCGGCGTTCAAACACAGCGCGGGAAGCAGGGATCGGCTCAGAGACAGCGCAGGTCGCAGACGGACGCCAGACCGGACAAGGCCGCCGATGGACGCCAGGCAAGACACCAAAACTGTAAGTAATAAAAAATAAATAAAATTCAGGAATTTCACGTCCAGAGTAGGGGTGCGTGCTATACGCGGGTGCGCACAATAGGCTGATAAATACGGTATATATGTGTGTGTGTATATATATATATATATATATATATATATATATATATATATACACATACATACATATGCACACACACATACATACAGTATTTATATATATATATGTAATTTTATATATATATATATATATATATATATATATATTTATTATCACATGTCTGAAAACATTAATTACATGTTCTTTTAAACGTTAGTTTCACTGTTTGAATTCGGCTGCACCATAATCTCACAAAATCTCACGAGATTACATGCAGTCCACCCACTTTTACACAGATCTCGGCTGTTTTCAGAGAAAAAACTTCACCTCTGTTCACCATCTGAGAACTGAAGTTCTCAGTTTATTAAACCGGCTGCAGAGGAGATAATTCTCCTCATGAGAACTGCCGTGAACTGCTGTGAACTGAACGGAGAAAAAACTTCACAGTTTATTAAACGGACACCTAAATTAAAGAACACTTGTTCTCTCTTATGTATGCCAGTCCCCATTCTTGGCTATCAGTACTCGCAGAAGCCATTTAGTGTGTGCTCACCATCTGCTTATCTAAGCACATGCTACTTTATAATTATACACTTCCTATCTGTCTGAAGCCAAGCAGAGATTTGCTAAATTGTATAACTGTATTTAAGTAAGTCCACTTTAAATCTGATTTAGTAGATGGTTACTAAATGAAATCCTTCTCCTAGCTCTCTTGATTTTAAAGAGAAACTGCAGTTTGCTCACATAATTTGTGATACACACACTGTGATTCTGTAGAAATATGTGTGTGTGTGTGTGTGTGTGTGTGTGTGTGTGTGTGTGTGTATATATGTATGTATGTGTGTGTATGTATGTATGTATGTATGTATGTATGTATATAAAATAATATGCTGCAGAAATCTCCCTTCACTGAGTTTGGCTGCAATCATTTTAACTGTGGGCAGCTGAAGCTGCTTCCTGTTCACTTCCTGGATTTACACAGACGCACAGAGACACACCCCCACTTAGCACATTGCCATAATGTAAATGTAAATCATTTAAATGCTTACAGTATTTAGGATTTTAGCCATTTTGAACCCAATGAATAGACTTGTGAGCACACTCACAAGTATTACACTATGTATATTTTGTGTTAACCTCTTCTGAGTGTTAAAGCCCATCTGTGGGGAAGGTTTAACCCTTGCAGTGAATGGGGCAGCCCCACTGCAAGTGAGCAAGGGTAAAATCACCACTGTGTTACTTGTGACAGAGCAGCAATATGCAAGTCTGAATATTTTTGTGAGTAATGGTTAAATGTTTAGAAAGACTCATGCCAATGTACAATGGATGGAGCACATAAAATCCATTTAAACCTTAGGAATGTAATGTTAACACTGTGCCTATGTACAGTACATTGTATGGTCCCTTAGTAACAGGCAGGAATCTCTCCAGCTTCCTGCTGCTGAAGGTTAGAGGGAGGGAAGGGCTGTCAGTCTCTGTCGCCAGCAATAGGAAAAGCCAAAAGGATGCCTGGAAGGTTGTGATGAGAAAGCTGGCAGTGACGTCGGCAGTGATTGTATGCCCCTTTGGCTTCATCTCACCCACTGTCCTGCATTCTGCATAAGAGCAGTATAACTATCAATTGACTGCACACAAAAAACAAACAAGGTGTTTGTCCTGCTTTTCTCTTTCCAAAATTCATATACAATGTTTAAACCGAAAATCAGAAATGTAATATATTGCAGCTTACAAATCATTGGATGTTGTGGCTGCATTATTTTTCCTAGCACCATGTGGCTTGTGGTGCATTTTTAAAAAATGGGTCAGGGACTTCTTTTCCCACGTTTCACACAGGTAGTGCAACCCACTAAAATCAATGGGCTGACCCTCCTGAGATGTGCGCACACACAGATCTGACCCAAATTGCATATCACAATCCCATTCTTACATCAGTGTCCTCCGTCCCCACTGCACATCAAGTCTTCCTTTACATCACTGTTTCTTCCCTTCACATTACTCTCCTCAGCCCTCCCACCTCCCTGCATCCTAGCAACTAATCGCCTGCTTGTTAACTCGGGCAGCTCCTGACCTCCATCCAGCAGTGTGCTACCTCCCGCTGTCAGCTCTGTGAGGATGACAGCGGTGATTATTGAAAGGAAGAACTGGCTTCTAAATGGCGAAACCGTGGCAGTCCTGGATAGGACAGTGACTGTATCTGGATGTGGGCCACTGTGCGCCATTTAGTGATGCCTCTTGTAGTGTAATACTGGTGTAACACAGCAAAACAAAATAAAATAACAAGAAGGGAATTGTAGTTGTATTACCATCAGTTTAGAGCAAATTGTCCCTCCCACATTCACTTTTTTAGCTAGCTGAGAATTGCCCCGCCCACGTTTACTTGTATAGTTTGTTTAATTACTGGTACTTATACAGCGCTGTCAATTTATGTAGTGCATAAACACTATAGGGGGCAATGAAAAAAGGCATTTATTTATTACAAGTACTTGTATAGCACCAACAGTTTTACGTATTGCTTTACATATACTGTATATTGTGCATTTACATCAGTCACTGCCCTCAAGGAGCTTACAATCTAAGGCCCCTAACTCTCACATTCATACATACATATACTAGGGCCAGTTTAGACTGGAGCCAATTGGCCTACCAGCATGTCTTTGGAGTGTGGGCGGAAACTGGATCACCCAGAGGAAACCTACATAGGGAAAAACATACAAACTCCAGGCATGTAGCGCCATTGTTGGAATAAATGGTGATTTAACAGCTTTCCATTTTATTTGTACTCCACAACTAGTCAGACATCTGTTTTTTTGTTTTAGCATTTAACTATTAAAGTATACCTAAAGCCAAAACTGATTTATTTATTTATTTGCTTGTTTTTATTAGTATAGTATGGAAAGGTAAAAACCCTATTTTTTTTTTTTTCTATTAAAGATCAGCAAAAAAAATTGAAATCGCTTGTGTAGCTATAACCATAAACCCCTCACATATTTAACTAGCATTATGTAGCAATGTGCATACTTTAATTGGATGTAGAGAACACTTAAGGATGACATGTTTCATGTTTACCAGATTGTCCAAATGAATAACTATTGTGGAATTGGGATTGATGCAGAATTAAGTTTGGATTTCCACCATGCTCGTGAAATTGAACCTGGGAAATTCAATAGCAGGTAATCTTTTTCACTCACTAAATGCAGTTTAGCCTGTTGCTTTTGACATGTAGTGCCTACAATTATTTTTCTTTGTGGGTCATAACCAAACATTCTCAAGCATGCCATCCCAAGCAACTTCCAGCTCTTTGACTATAATCCGTTTAGTAGATGAGGCTTTCATTTGTTTGTTAAAGTAGATATTACCCAAATCACTAAAATGTCATATAGTAATACCTTGGTTTGCAAGTAACGTGGTATACGAGCAACATTTTTCTTTGAATTGTAACTTGATATTCTCGTGACCCTAAAGTCCACTGAGATTTTTTTAAATTCATTTGCATTTTAAGGGGAAAAAGTAAAAATCTGAAGAAAAAAAAGTGTGTTTTCTAGTTTGATCAGTAATGTTTTTAACCCAAGCACCATTAGGTTGGGTTCGCACTAGAACTTGCACACAGCAGGAGTCCGGTGAGTGCGGTTCATTCACCGTTTCATTCTGGTTAGTCCAGTCCATTCACAGTGCCTTCTTATTCACAGTTTTAGGTCCGATTTCAGACCAAATTTTGGGCTGAATTCGGACCTGAAATAGACCAAAAGACTCAAAGGGCTCCTGTGCAATTTGCAACAGAGCCGCTGCAGAGATGTGTGAACCGGCTCCATAGAGAACCGGTCACAATTTCCTGCTATGCGAATTGGATGCAGAGAAAGTGGCATTTTTCTTATAATGCATCAGTAATTTTATAGTTCTTACTGATTTTAAAATAAAACAGATATACCCTAAGAGCCCGGTTTACACAGGGGCAACACGATTTCCAGCATGACTTTGGGAGGCAACTTGGACACGACTTGAGTATAAATCATCAGGCAACTTACAAGGCAACTTCAAGTTGCCTCCAGGACAGTACAAGGCAACTTCAAGTTGCCTCCAGGACAGTACAAGGCAACTTCAAGTTGCCTCCAGGACAGTACAAGGCAACTTCAAGTTGCCTCCAGGACAGTACAAGGCGACTTCATGTTGCCTCCAGGACAGGAGGTTTTCCAGTGGCCAATCAAACAACAATCAGCTCTGTGGGAGGGAGGGGTTTGCCTGAGAAATGTAGGTTATCTTCCTGTATTGTTGCTTCAGTTAAGACAGTGATCCGACTTCTGAGGCGACTTCCATTGAAATCAATGGGTACAAGTTGCCTACAAGTCGGATTGAAGTAGTACAGGAACCTTTCTGAAGTCCGAGCGACTTCAGTAGTGTACATTAAGATGGCTCCCATTCACTTAAATTGATTTTCTCAACCACGTGACTTGTGGCAACTTCAATTCGGATCCCAGGTCGCTCCAGTGTGAACCGGCTCTAAACCACGTATTTTTAACTGTAAATCCTAAAGCTAACAATGTTAAAATAGAAACATGGAGCAGGAGATGCAAGTGTTAACCCTTTCATTTTAACCTGTATAATCACTATTTTAGTTAAAAAAAAATGTCCTGGTTAATTAAGTTAATTCCCTGTGCACACAATAAAAACTTTTCTCTGTCAGCTGTAGCACTCTCAAATCTGTCTGACAGGGAATTTGGAAGATAAGATGGCTACTATGGTACTTGTTTGTTGTTGTTTTGGCTTGAAATGTTACATTGAATTCTCACTGAGATTGTCAGTCAGAGTGATCATTCAGTAAAAAAGGCTTCAGACTAGCTCCCAGTCATAGGATCTCATGCCGCGTACACACGATCATTTTTCGTCATGAAAAAAACTTTGTTTTAAAAAAATGTCATTTAAAATGACCGTGTGTGGGCTTCACATCATTTTTCGGGTTCTGAAAAACGAAAAAAAAAAATTCGAACATGCTGCATTTTTAAACAACGTTTTAAACTATTTAGTTTTTCGGGTTGTAAAAAATGATCGTGTGTGGGCTAAAACGACTTTAAAAACCCACGCATGCTCAGAAGCAAGTTATGAGACGGGAGCGCTCGTTCTGGTAAAGCTACCGTTCGTAATGGAGTAAGCACATTCATCACGCTGTAACAGACAGAAAAGCGCAAACCGTCTTTTATTAACACGGAATCAGCTAAAGGAGCCCCAAGGGTGGCGTCATCCGCATGGAACTTCCCCTTTATAGTGCCGTTGTAAGTGTTGTACGACACCCCGCTTTGCTAGAGCATTTTTTAAAAACGATGGTGTGTGGGCAACGTCGTTTTAATGATAAAGTTGGAAAAAATTAGTTTTTTCTAAATGCCGAAAAACGTTGTTTTTTTTTTATGCCGAAAAATGATCGTGTGTACGCGGCATCAGACTGTGCACATTAGCTGAGCAGGACATAATAAAAGATAAGAGAGTGCAGGGCATACAAGATACTTCCTGTGCACAGAGGAGGGGGTTTCATGGACGTTTGTAAGACACCCAAGGTAGGCAACTGGTTAAAACTTTGATCCTTTTACTGCTCATATTGCCCCCGGACCTCTGTATACACATACACTTTATACTGTACTGTATTTTGCATTGCCGTAATAATTTTTATATAAATACATGGATGTGGAACGAATCATCTGAGTTTCCATTATTTCTTATGGGGAAATTTGCTTTGATATGAGTGCTTTGGATTACAAGCATGTTTCTGGAACAAATTATGCCTGCAATCCAAGGTATTACTGTATATGCTCAAGCAAGTAATACAATTAGCATGATAAAGATTTTATTATTTAGAACGTGTCTATATAATCTTTTGAACAATGCAGCCTTTATTAAAAGAATACCTGGTAATGTTGACATGAAGCTCCTGGTTCAGGCACTTTCCAACTTTAGGATGACAGTATGCATCCAACTCTGTTCCTACCTTGCATGTCTGACAGGGGACAAGGGCTGGAGGGGATCAGCAGCAGTGGAATGAAAATAGTACTTTATAAGAAAAACAAAAAAACATGGAAATGGATAATGGTCACCATAATTTAGCAATCTAAATGTCATCCAGCTAGGACCTAAATCTACTTGTATTGCATTTACCAGAGCCATCACTTTTAAACCATGCAATTTGAAGTGAATTGTCCCAAATCATAGGATTTGGACCAGTTTACTTCAATCTCTAACCCCTCATGACTTATCTGGCTGTTGTGTTACATGCTGTCAGTTTGGGATCCCTCTATAAGAAGCATTAATGACGGTAGTGACTCCTGCGTGATGCAGAGATTTAAAACTGTTACACGCTTTAGAGTTAAAGTAGAACCATAGGCAAAACTTTTTATTTTATTTTAGATAGACAAAGAGAAGGTAACCCCTGTCATATTTTTCGCCATCTGTGTCCAATTGAGATTGCCCTTCACTTCCTGTCCCATAGCCAAACAGGAATTAAGAGGAAATGCCTGTAAATCTATTACTTTTCTGGGGACAACCTAAAATGTGGGTAATTTCTTTGACTTTCAATGATAATAGTAAACAGGACAAATCGAGAGGGTTAATCTCCTTAAGACCCCTTTCACACTGAGGGCGTTTTACAGGCGCTATAGTGTTAAAAATAGCACCTGCAATCCGCCCTCAAACAGCTGCACCATTCATTCCAGTGTGAAAGCCCCAGGACTTTCAAACTGAAGCGGTGCGCTAGCTGGACCGTAAAAAAAGTCATGCTACTCGCATCTTTGGAGCGGTGTGTTTACTCCATTGAAATCAATGAGACAGCGCGGCTATACCGCTGGCAATGTGCTGCTGCAGCAGCGCATTGCGGGCGGTTTTAACATTTTCTCGGGCCGCTAGCGGGGGTTAAAAGAGCCCGCTAGCAGGCAGAAATTTGCCGCAAATTCGCCCATAGGGTCGGCAGTAAAAATAGCGGAGTTTTACCCCAGACGCTATGGGCTCAGTGTGAAAGGAGTCTAACAGAAGCACAGATGGCAATAAAAACTGACAGGCGCTCCAATCCTTCTCCCCTAAAAAAAAAAAAAAGTTTAACTTTAAGAAAACATTTTTTAACAATGTGTTGCAATATATATTCTAGCTCTGTAGCATTATAAACCGCCACTGGGGAAAAATGTTCATTTTTTGCTTTTAGAATATAAGGCCCATACAGTGCCTTGAAAAAGTATTTTATACCCCTTGAAATTTTCCACATTTTGTCATGTTACAACCAAAAATGTAAATGTATTTTATGTGATAGACCATGGGTCTTCAAACTACGGCCCTCCAGTTGTTCAGGAACTATAATTCCCATCATGCCTAGTCATGTCTGTGAATGTCAGTGTGTTACAATGCCTCATGGGATGTGGAGTTTTACAACAGCTGGAGGGCCGTAGTTTGAGGATCCCTGTGATAGACCAACACAAAGTGGCACATAATTGTGAAGTGGAAGGAAAATTATAAATGGGTCAATACTTTGTAGAACCACCTTTCTCTGCAATGACAGCTGCAAGTCTTTTTGGGAATGTCTCTACCAGCTTTGCACATCTAGAAAGTGACATTTTTGCCCATTCTTCTTTGCATAACAGCTCAAGCTCTGTCAGATTGGATGGAGAGCAATTGTGAACAGCAATTTTTAAGTCTTGCCACAGATTCTTAATTGGATTTAGGTCTGGACTTTGACAGGGCCAATGAATATGCTTTGATCTAAACCATACCATTGTAGCTCTGGCTGTATGTTTAGGATCGTCCTGCTGGAAAGTGAACCTCCACCCCAGTCTCAAGTCTTTTGCAGACTCTAGCAGATTTTCTTCTAAGATTGCCCTGTATTTGGTTCCATCCATCTTCCCATCGACTCTGACCAGCTTCCCTGTCCCTGGTGAAAAAAAGCATCTCCTCAACATGATGCTGCCACCACCATGTTTCACAGTGAGGATGGTGTGTTCAGGGTGATGTGCCGTGTTAGTTTTCCACCACATATAGTGTTTTTTTCTTTTAGGCCAAAAAGTTTAAATTTTGGTTTCATCTGACCAGAGCACCTTCTTCCACATGTTTGCTGTGTCCCCCACATGGCTTCTTGCAAACTGCAAACAAGACGACTTATGGCTTTCTTTCAACAATGGCTTTCTTCTTGCCACTCTTCCATAAAGGTCAGATTTGTGGAGTGCATGACTAATAGTTGTCCTGTGGAAAGATTCTCCCTCCTGAGCTGAGGATCTTTGCAGCTCGTCCAGAGTTCCCATGGGCCTCTTGGCTGCTTCGCTGATTAATGCTCTCCTTGTCTGGCCTGTCAATTTAGGTGAACAACCATGTCTTGGTAGGTGTCATACTCTTTCCATTTTCGGATGATGGATTGAACAGTGCTCTGTGTGAGATGTTTAAAGCTTGGTATATTGTATATATATCATAACCAAACCCTGCTTTAAACTTCTCCATCACTTTATCCCTGACCTGTCTGGTGTGTTCCTTGACCTTCATAATGCTGATTTTTTTTCACTAAGGTTCTCTGAGAAACCTCTGAGGGCTTCACAGAACACAGTATTTACTAATTAATTAAATTAATAACTGACTTCTGAAGGCAATTGGTTCCACTAGATTTTAGTTAATGGTATCAGAGTAAAGGGGGCTGAATACAAATGCACGCCACACTTTTTAAATATTTATTTGTAAGAAATGTTGAAAACTATTTATCATTTTCCTTCCAATTCACAATTTTGTGCGACTGTTGGTCTGTCACATAAAATCTCAATAAAATACATTTACCTTTTTGGTTGTAACCAAGGGGTATGAATACTTTAAGGTACTGCAAGTCAAACAATTACTACTTGCATCACAGCTTTAAGGTGGCGTTCCAGTCTTTTTTCAGTTAATTAAAAGTCAGCAGCTACAAAAAGTGTAACTGCTGACTTTTAATAAACATACTCGCCTGTTCCACGGTCCAGCGATACGGCGGCCCGAAGCCTCGCTCCTCTCCCCGCTCCTGTCCTCGGAGCTTTCATTATTACTGTGGGCGCCCGGCTGTGAAAAGATTGTGGCTTCACAGCCAGGGGCGCACTGCGCTGCACTCTTCTAGTGTCCAGGCAATCTTCTAGGACCTGTGACGTGTCCCAGAAGTTTGCAGAGAGTTAGAAGCCACCTAGGGGGAGAAGAGGAGTCTCCTAGGTGGCCAAGCAACGGAAGGAGGAAGTGGGACAAGAAGTGCCTGTCAAAACCAAGTATCCACTCCCCCCCAAAAAAGTTACATGTCATGTAAGGGGCAAGGAGTGCTTAAAGCGAAAGTTTAACTTTTCAACTTTTTAACTTTTCAAAATGGATATTATCTAGGTACAGACACATTGGGCCAGATCCACAAAAACCTGACGTAACTTAAAAAATCCAATTTAAGTTACACTGCCTTAAAGTTTCTACCTAAGTGCCTGATCCACAAAGCACTTATCTAGAAATTTCAGGCTGTGTAACTAAAATTCCGCCGGCGCAAGGCGTTCCTATTCAAATGGGGCGAGTCCCATTTAAATGAGGCGCGCTCCCGCGCCGGCCGTACTGCGCATGCGCGCCGGCCGTACTGCGCATGCGCGAAGTTACGTTACGCCGAGTTTTGAGGATCGCGACGGCTTAAAGTTGCGTCGGGGATAAAAAAAATGACAGCGGCATGCATTCCTGAGGGAGAACTCCATGCCCATTTTCAAAGAAAAAAACGGCATGGGTTCCCCCCCCAGGAGCATACCAGGCCCTTAGGTCTGGCATGGGTTGTAAGGAGACCCCCCCACGCCGAAAAATTGACGTAGGGGGTCCCCCTACAATCCATACCAGACCCGTATCCAAAGCACGCTACCCGGCCGGCCAGGAAGGGAGTGGGGACGAGCGAGCGCCCCCCCCCCCCTCCTGAGCCGTGCCAGGCCGCGTGCCCTCAACATGGGGGGGGTGGGTGCTCTGGGGCAGGGGGGCGCACTGCGGGCCCCCCCACCCCAGAGCACCCTGTCCCCATGTTGATGAGGACAGGACCTCTTCCCGACAACCCTTGCCATTGGTTGTCGGGGTCTGCGGGCGGAGGCTTATCGGAATCTGGGAGTCCCCTTTAATAAGGGGGCCCCCAGATACCGGCCCCCCACCCTAAGTGAATGGATATGGGGTACATCGTACCCCTATCCATTCACCTGTAGGCAAAAAGTAAAATGTAGTAAACACACAACACAAGGCTTTTTAAAATAGTTTATTATTCTGCTCCGGAGGCCCCCCCTGTCTTCGTTATTAGCTCAATTACCAGGGGGGGCTTCTTCTTCCACTCTCCGGGGGTCTTCTCCGCTCTCCGGGGGTCTTCTCCGCTCTCCGGGGGTCTTCTCCGCTCTCCGGGGGGCTTCTTCCATCTTCTCCCCTCTTCCGCTCTTGACTCGGCGAACCCCGGTTCTTCTTCAGCTCTCCGGTGCCTTCTTCTTCAGCGCTGGCTGCCTGCTATGTTTGTGTGTTAGCTCGATTTCAAACAGGCAGCCGGCGCGGTCTTCTGTGGCGTCATCTTCTCTTCTGGTCTTCTGTTCTTCCGATGTTGCCTCGTCGCCTGTTGTCGCTGTAATGATGGAAGCGCGCCTTGCATCACATTTATATAGGCATCACCGTCCCATCATGCTCCGGTAGGTACCCACGTGGTGGGTGCACGTGGGTAGGCACCCACCACGTGGGTACCTGCCGGAGCATGATGGGACGGTGATGCCTATATAAATGTGATGCAAGGCGCGCTTCCATCATTACAGCGACAACAGGCGACGAGGCAACATCGGAAGAACAGAAGACCAGAAGAGAAGATGACGCCACAGAAGACCGCGCCGGCTGCCTGTTTGAAATCGAGCTAACACACAAACATAGCAGGCAGCCAGCGCTGAAGAAGAAGGCACCGGAGAGCTGCAGAAGAACCGGGGTTCGCCGAGTCAAGAGCGGAAGAGGGGAGAAGATGGAAGAAGACCCCCGGAGTCCGGAGAAGCCCCCCCCCCGGAGAGCGGAAGAAGAAACCCCCCCCGGAGAGCGGAGAAGACCCCCGGAGAGCGGAAGAAGAAGCCCCCCCTGGTAATTGAGCTAATAACGAAGACAGGGGGGGCATCCGGAGCAGAATAATAAAATATTTTAAAAAGCCTTGTGTTGTGTGTTTATTAACTTTTACTTTTTGCCTCCAGGTGAATGGATAGGGGTACGATGTACCCCATATCCATTCACTTAGGGTGGGGGGCCGGTATCTGGGGGCCCCCTTATTAAAGGGGACTCCCAGATTCCGATAAGCCTCCGCCCGCATACCCCGACAACCAATGGCAAGGGTTGTCGGGAAGAGGTCCTGTCCTCATCAACATGGGGACAGGGTGCTCTGGGGTGGGGGGGGCCCGCAGTGCGCCCCCCTGCCCCAGAGCACCCAACCCCCCCATGTTGAGGGCACGCGGCCTGGCACGGCTCAGGAGGGGGGGGGGCGCTCGCTCGTCCCCACTCCCTTCCTGGCCGGCCGGGTAGCGTGCTTTGGATACGGGTCTGGTATGGATTGTAGGGGGACCCCCTACGTCAATTTTTCGGCGTGGGGGGGTCTCCTTACAACCCATAACAGACCTAAGGGCCTGGTATGCTCCTGGGGGGGAACCCATGCCGGTTTTGTTTTTTACAAATTGACGTGGAGTTCTCCCTCGGGAAAGCATACCAAATGCCGTCGCTGGAATGGGCCTTTACAAGGTGTTACTAACTTTACACTTTGTAAAACGAGCCCTAATTTTACACTTGCAAAATAACACTTACGGCGCAAAAAGGAAGCTAGAAAGCTTTGTGGATCGCCTTAAGTGCTAATTTGCATACTAGCAACGGCATTTCGACTCGAAATGCCCCCAGCGGCGGATGCGGTACTGCATCCTAAAATTAGGCAGTGTAATTCAATTACACATGCCGGATCTTCTGTGTAACTTTGGAAAAAGCCTTTTGAGGATCGTTTCCAAAGTTACACACAGACTGAACAGCAGTTAAGTCGGAGTATCTCTTTTGAGGATAACCCCCATTATATTAATAACAAGTTTATTGGATTGGTAATAAATCAAGGTTTTCTGTTTTAAGGTTCCATAATAAAGGTGTCTATGTTAAAGCTGGTTTACAAAAGCTAAGTCACAATCGAAATTTACATAAAGACCTGAAACTTTTAACTTTTCAAAATGGATATTATCTAGGTACAGACACATTATATTAATAACAAGTTTATTGGATTGGTAATAAATCAAGGTTTTCTGTTTTAAGGTTCCATAATAAAGGTGTCTATGTTAAAGCTGGTTTACAAAAGCTAAGTCACAATCGAAATTTACATAAAGACCTGAAACTTCAAGTGGATCAACAAGAGGTGGAGCTGCCAAATATAGAAGGCCTCATCTTCCTAAATATTCCCAGGTAAATGAAATTCACCTTTATTCATCATGTGCTTCATTGTTGGTGTCAGTAGGAGGAATAGTCTCTCTTATCATTGTGAGGAATAGTGCCCCAAGGGCTGGATAACTGAAATCAATGGGCCACAGTTTGAAGACCAATGCCCTAGACCAGTGATGGCAAAGCTTGGCACCCCAGATTTTGGAACTACATTTTCCACAATGCTTCACTAAACTGCAGAGTGCATGAGCATCATGGGAAATGTAGTTCCAAAACATCTGGGGTGCCAAGGTATGCCATCACTGCCCTAGACAGACATAACAAGCAATTAACCCTTGAGGGGGGAGGGGGCAATACAACGGTGGATTTTTCATGAAGGACTTTTTTTATTTTATTTATTTTTTTATTCAAGGACAGATTCAGGTAGTTTGTTTGGAATGACAACTTTAGAATTCATGACAAGAAATATTTTTTTTTAAAATATTTTCCTACACTTCCTGTCTGGTAAAACAGTTAGAAGCTGATTGGTTACTATGCACATCTGCACCAGATTCTGTGTGCTTCAGTTTTAGTAAATCTCCCCGAATACTTTTCACTTTAAAACTATGGCTATTTTAGTGTTATTTAGGTGCTAAAGGCATTTACATGACTTTTTGAAAATGAGTTTTTAACAGTCAGAAAGTGTTATACATAATAAAGGACTAATTTTTCACTTCTTTTTTAATCAGCTGGGGCTCAGGAGCTGATCTTTGGGGCTCTGATAATGATAATCGATATGGAAAGCCAAGAATCGATGATGGATTGCTTGAAGTTGTTGGTGTAACCGGTGTAGTCCACATGGTAAGTAAAATTCCATGAACTGAAATGGTTTACATATGTATAGCTTACCATGTGTTTTTATACTATTTAAGTTAAACAACTTATTTCAAATTTCGTTTTTTCTTTTCATATCTTTGTGATTCGGTATGTGCAGTGTTTTCTCTGGATAATATAACATGAGCAAAATAAATATAGCTTTCTGGTGTTGCTGTGAGGTGCATTGTGCATGACAGCCACGTTTTGTATTTCAGTGATTGCAGCACTGTTTTCAGTCCTGTTAGTTGGAGTTTCTGTTATTAATTGGGAGTTTTGCTGTGCCTTTTGTAAGATCCATGATGAACCTGAATTTTTTATTTTTTTTTACCCTAGTTCTGAAAGATCCAAGAAGTTAGTAGATGATTTAGAGCTCCAGCATTCGACCAAACTGAAATACCAGACACTTTCTTTGACCGTTATTTACAGCATGTTCATCTCTGGTATATTATAAAATAACTGTCTTGTATTTCTAGGGCCAAGTTCAGGGAGGACTTCGATCCGGTATTCGAATTGCACAAGGATCATACTTCCGTGTAACACTTCTGAAGCCTATTCCAGTCCAAGTTGATGGGGAACCTTGGATCCAGCCCCCCGGCCAGATAATCATTTCTGCTGCAGGACCAAAGGTAGAGAAGCAGCTGCCTAATACGTCACTGTATTTGAATACACAAGGCCTCTTCCACGCAGAAACAGAGCATTTTTAGACATACAGATTTTATAAAAAATTTTCAGTAATCAGATATTTAGTCCAGCTCCCCTTAAGTCAATAGACAATTACAGTCACCATAATTGGAAACGGGAAACACATAATCTGCGAAAAAAAAGAAGAAAAAAAAACATATTGGGTAAATCATATATACGTGGAGTCGCCATGATATTAGGGTCTTCACCCTGATGAAGTTGGGTTTTTAACAATAGACCAACAAGTGGTAATCAAGGGAAATAAAGAAAATAAAGGGTAGAAGAGAAGGAAGAAAAAAAGGGAAAGGGTATGGGGGGAGAGGGGAGGGGGTGTATGGGGAGAGGGAGACATTTTTTTTTTTAATGTAATTGCAGACCATTGTTTTCAACATGCCTGTACGCACAGGCGTATAAACATGCCCTGCGTATACAGTGATGAAAATAAGTATTTGAACACCCTGCTATTTTGCAAGTTCTCCCACTTGGAAATCATGGAGGGGTCTGAAATTGTTATCGTAGGTGCATGTCCACTGTGAGAGACATAATCAAAAAAAAAATCCAGAAATCACAATGTATGATTTTTTTAACTATTTATTTGTATGATACAGCTGCAAATAAGTATTTGAACACCTGAGATAAACAATGTTAATATTTGGTACAGTAGCCTTTGTTTGCAATTACAGAGGTCAAACGTTTCTTGTAGTTTTTCACCAGGTTTGCACACACTGGAGGAGGGATTTTGGCCCACTCCTCCACACAGATCTTCTCTAGATCAGTCAGGTTTCTGGGCTGTCGCTGAGAAACACGGAGTTTGAGCTTCCTCCAAAGATTCTCTATTGGGTTTAGGTCTGGAGACTGGCTAGGCCACGCCAGAACCTTGATATGCTTCTTACAGAGCCACTCCTTGGTTATCCTGGCTGTGTGCTTCGGGTCATTGTCATGTTGGAAGACCCAGCCTCGACCCATCTTCATAGCTCTAACTGAGGGAAGGAGGTTGTTGCCCAAAATCTCGCAATACATGGCCCCGGTCATCCTCTCCTTAATACAGTGCAGTCGCCCTGTCCCATGTGCAGAAAAACACCCCCAAAGCATGATGCTACCACCCCCATGCTTCACAGTAGGGATGGTGTTCTTGGGATGGTACTCATCATTCTTCTTCCTCCAAACACGGTTAGTGGAATTATGACCAAAAAGTTCTATTTTGGTCTCATCTGACCACATGACTTTCTCCCATGACTCCTCTGGATCATCCAAATGGTCATTGGCAAACTTAAGACGGGCCTTGACATGTGCTGGTTTAAGCAGGGGAACCTTTCCGTGCCATGCATGATTTCAAACCATGACGTCTTAGTGTATTACCAACAGTAACCTTGGAAACGGTGGTCCCAGCTCTTTTCAGGTCATTGACTAGCTCCTCCCGTGTAGTCCTGGGCTGATTTCTCACCTTTCTTAGGATCATTGAGACCCCACGAGGTGAGATTTTGCATGGAGCCCCAGTCCGAGGGAGATTGACAGTCATGTTTAGCTTCTTCCATTTTCTAATGATTGCTCCAACAGTGGACCTTTTTTCACCAAGCTGCTTGGCAATTTCCCCGTAGCCCTTTCCAGCCTTGTGGAGGTGTACAATTTTGTCTCTAGTGTCTTTGGACAGCTCTTTGGTCTTGGCCATGTTAGTAGTTGGATTCTTACTGATTGTATGGGGTGGACAGGTGTCTTTATGCAGCTAATGACCTCAAACAGGTGCATCTAATTTAGGATAATAAATGGAGTGGAGGTGGACATTTTAAAGGCAGACTAAGGCCCCGTACACACGACAGAGGAACTCGACGTGCTTGGCACGTCGAGTTCCTCGTCAAGTTTTGGGATGAAGCCGCCGAGGAGCTCGGCGGGCCGCCTTCTCCCATAGAACAACGAGAACAACGAGAAAATAGAGAACATGTTCTCTATTTTCTCGTCGAGTTCCTCGGCGGCTCCATCGAGCCAAAACTGTACAGACGACAGAGTTTCTCGGCAGAATCCGGGTTTTGACCGAGTTTCTCGGTGAATTCTGCCGAGAAACTCTGTCGTGTGTACGAGGCCTGACAGGTCTTTGAGGGTCAGAATTCTAGCTGATAGACAGGTGTTCAAATACTTATTTGCAGCTGTATCATACAAATAGTTAAAAAATCATAAATTGTGATTTCTGGAATTTTTTTTTGATTATGTCTCTCACAGTGGACATGCACCTACGATGACAATTTCAGACCCCTCCATGATTTCCAAGTGGGAGAACTTGCAAAATAGCAGGGTGTTCAAATACTTATTTTCCCCACTGTAGATCAGTAAGAACAAATCCACATATATCTGTGTTGCCAGTCAGTATTTTTACGTGTGTATACAAATACGTGCGTACGCCACACCACCTTGATTAAAATAAAGCTAGAAGAATTTTTACGTGCATGTATTCATACGAGCGAATACTTGCAGATACGCATAAATATGTACAAATAACACAAGTGCTATATAGCCCATCCTTGTGCTTTTCTGATGTGATTGTCAGATGTTTATACATCTTAGTGTTTGTACCGTCATATAAAAAGTACGTTTATGTCGTTGTGAAATTGATAAGTTGCTTTGTAATTTTCTTTTTTACTTCTATTACAAATTAAAATGTCCTTTTTTGATGTTTTCAGGTTCACATGCTAAAGAAATCAAAACAAAAGCAAAAGAAATCTTCAAGTTCCAAAGAAACAAAAGGAGATTCTGTTACACAGAACAACAATGGAAGTTAGGGAGATCTCTAATGGAACCTTCCAGAAAATCATGACATCTGACATGAGGCATGTTGGAACTAGATTCTAGTCTTGTGTTCCACTGCAGGAGGCTAGCCGGATGGAAACTCCTCTTCTACAGTATCCCTAATATTGTCTATGTAATATGCAGTCATCTGCGGAATCTTCGTCCTTACAGCTTCCATTAACCATCTGAAAATAATCAGGGTTGTCGCCTTGTATCTGTAGACTTATTTCTGCCTGTAAAGGTGACAGTTGCTTGTGCATGACACAAACCAGCTGCTGTGGTGCACTGTGGTTGCCCTTTTAATGTCCATGGTGGGACCATTTATAGAACTTGGTTATGCCTAGATGTTGTACGGGGTAACTACCACTTATTTTTGCTGTTCCTAGTACTGAAATGCTTGATGTTTAAAGGCAGAATTTAAAAAAGGCACCTAATACATTGTATCTAAAACCTACATCAAGAGCCTCACTGGAAAAAATCTCATCCCATGCTGCATTCTGTACTGTACAAACACTATTTTTAGACAGTCTATTTTCTAAGAAGAGGTATTATCAATACATATCTGACCTCCAAAGTGTTTAGGAAAACCGTAATTCCCTGTGAGCATTTGTCTAGCTTTATTCTTCTTGTAGTAAGCTACAAAGAAGACATTAGGAGCATAGTTTTCCATACTGTGATGGAATGTATGGCAATTAGTACTGTAAGTATTTTATATCTACTGACCATAGGATGTTATATATTTATTGTTCTAAAACAAGGAAATAGTTTCCAACTAAACCGTATTTATTGAACTTGGCAGTGGTAGAGAATAAGGGTTTCTCAATGTTAAAATTATTTGTTGCATTTAAGGAACTCCTAGACATTTAAAACACAATTTAGCTTTAATGTAATATGTTTGTATGTAAGTGCTTTTTAGTAGGATTTGGTTAAAAAAAAAAAAGTGAACTTTCTATTGTTTATGCTTGACAAATTACATTTTTATTGATTTTAGAATGTAATTCAGCGAAATCAGAAGACTGTGTCTTTTTTTACAATGTGGTTGTACTAGTAATACATTTGGTTTAGTATATATGTATTGCATCAAATTGCTATACATACTGATATCCAAATACTTTCCTACTTAAACTACCTTATGGGACAGTTATTTACATCGCTCATGTAAATAGCTAAAGTGCTCTGTTTTTTGAGCTGCGTTCTAGTGTATGCAGGTATGTGTGTGTTTGTGAAAATATATAGAGAGATATATATAGACAAACGCACACACATATCATACGGTGCATAGTGGGATGTCATTTAATAGTTGGTATAAATATTTCTCTCTTAATATAGATCATAATACTTTTGGAAATGAGACCTTTACATACAGGCAATATATTTCATAGATTCCAGTACCAGTAACACAAATAACTTTCTAATAGGTTATTATTCACCAGAAGCATTGCCATACATTTTACTGCATCAAAATCCATTGCTTTCAAAATGTTGTATTGTGTGTTTGTAGTGCATTGGGGAAAAAAAGTTCTCCTTCTGCCTTGTGTGTTGACCTGCAGTTTGTCATTCAAGTTAATTCTTTAAAAGAGGCAGTACATGGTAACAAGAGTTAAGCCACGTGTACTGGTGACAAAGAGCCCTTATGCATCACGGCCATGCAGTAATTACTTGGATGATTGTAGGCTTTACTTTTTATAATGCAGAACGCTGTGCTATGGTTGAATCAATTTGTGTGTGTTTATTTCATTTGGAAAGCATTTATCATAACGTATATTCTTATGAGCTTCCCAGATTCTAGCAAGCAGTATGGCCTTTTCTCTATTTACACTTGTGTTTTGTGAGTTTAACTGCAGGAGATGTATGTGCAGCCAGACAGGGGGTGTACATTTTCCACTGCAAAAATTATAATGTCTGTTATGTTTAGCGGCGGTCCTGATTCAAGTGAATGTGGCCGTACCGCAATCCTCCTGCAACTGTGTGTAATGCGTGTGGTTGCAGTGCAATTGTGTGCTTTTTACAGAATTAAAACAAGTGGTAAGGAGGCAACTTATCACCTTCTCCCCACCTGTCAAATACTACTGAAAAGTGATCTACTATGCTGCTTTTCAAGGGTGCAGCAAAGTGCCGTACATCCAGACTTTCCTTAACCACTTAAGGACCCCTTCACGCCGATATACGTCGGCAGAATGGCACGGCTGGGCACGTCAACGTATATGTACGTTGTCCTTTAAGCCCAGCCGCGGGGTCGCGGGCGAGCGCGACCCGGTCTGAAGCTCCGTGACCGCGGGACTCACGGACCCAATCGCCGCTGGAGTACCGCGATCAGTCCCCTGAGCTGAAGAACGGTGAGAGCCATGTGTAAACACGGTTTCCCCGTTCTTCACTGTGGCGGCGTCATCGATCGTGTGATCCCTTTTATAGGGGGACACAATCGATGAGGTCACACCTAAAGCCACACCCCCCTACAGTTGTAAACACACATGAGGTCACACATAACCCCATCAGCGCCCCCTAGTGGTTAACTCCCAAACTGCAATTGTCATTTTCACAATAAACATTGCATTTTAAATGCATTTTTTGCTGTGAAAATGACAATGGTCCCAAAAATGTGTCAAAATTGTCCGAAGTGTCCGCCATAATGTCGCAGTCATGAAAAAAATCGCTGATCGCCGCCATTAGTAGTAAAAAATGTTTTTTATAAAAATGCAATAAAACTATCCCCTATTTTGTAAATCTACATTTTGCGCAAACCAACCGATAAACGCGTATTGCCATTTTTTTTTTTTTTTTTTTTACCAAAAATAGGTAGAAGAATACGTATCGGCCTGAACTGAGGAAAACATTTTTTTTATATCTTTTTTGGGGATATTTATTATAGCAAAAAGTAAAAAATATTGCATTTTTTTCAAACTTGTCGCTCTATTTTTGTTTATAGAGCAAAAAATAAAAACCGCAGAGGTGATCAAATACCACCAAAAGAAAGCTCTATTTGTGGGGAAAAAAGGACGCCAATTTTGTTTGGGAACCACGTCGCACGACCGCGCAATTGTCTGTTAAAGCGACGCAGTGCCGAATCGCAAAAAGGGGCAAGGTCCTTTAGCTGCATTTTGGTCCGGGTCTTAAGTGGTTAAAGTGGTATTAAACCCAATCTTTTTCCCAGATTTGCAAAGCTGCCATCGGTCATCCATTTATACAGAGTTTTAGGAGATTGATGTTTAAGTGTTAGCTGATGCAAGCTTTGGGCATGTTGTCTTATAGGCAGCTCTTCGAGCTGCAAGAAGCCCCAATTGTACCATGTTGTTTGTTGGCCTATTGGCAAGTTTGCTGTGTTTGCCACCCCTCAGACTGCTTTGGGACTTCCCAATGTGATTCTTCTAGTAATGGCAGTGTTGGTCAAGGTGAGGGACACTGGTAGAATGAAGAAGGAATATGGGAAATACGGCACTCAGGGAGGCTTAGCTATGAACTGTAATATTTAGGCAGCAAGATTCTACAGTGTCTTTTCCTCATATTGTCCAAACTATCAATAAGGTAAAATGCGTGCTATATAGCAGTATAAATGTTACAATGAGCGCTACATTCAAAATGTATTTTGTATCTCCTTGAATCCAGCTCGGAATGTGACTGATACAGTTTAAGGCCCCTTTCAGATGGAGTGGAATCAGTCAAGCAGATTTGCCTGCTCAGCCGGGGATCTGTCGGCTGATCCCCTCTGAGCAGGCGGACGACAGGTAGAGTAGACACGGACACAGCCGCTCTTCTCTATGGGGTGGTCAGATGGCTGTCTGTTTCTATCCGACTGTCATCTGATCCTCATCAATCTGTTTTTAGCGAAACGGATCGGATGCCGATGGGTGTCTGCCAGTAATTTATTTTGTGTAGTAAAATTATTGATATTCTTTCCATTAATTAAGCTTAAAATAGCGTCATAAAATATAATTTTTTTTTACTTGAAATAAGTAATTTGGGTAAGAACATTGCTGTGTATAAAGGTACCATACTTCCATTTTAGCTTTAAAAAGAAGTCGGGCTATCCAAATATATTCAATATGATGATTAAAATTACATGTTCTTGAAAAGCTGAATATTTTACATTTAGTTTGGCAATGAGACATCTAATTCTTCTTAAACGCATTAAGGCTCCATTCACACCATGGCGTCCGGATTGTGGGCGGAATCGCAGCTGTGGGACGCCTGTCACCAAAATTAAGTTCTTGAACTTCTTTTGGACGACAGTGTCCCGCGGTTTTTTTCAGTGATTCGCCGTGATTTGGATGCCATTTGAATGTAATGGGGGTCGCAAGCGCGTCCCGTGTTTTGCAGCAAATTAGGATCGCGGGCAGAATCGCGACAACAGGTCAACATGATGCACACGTGGCAAATGCTTCATTCTTTATTTTTTAGAGCATATGGAATGATTAATGGCCATCAAGTATGATGTGTATTTTTGTGCATATTACTACCTAGGCAATTCCAGTTCTGTTATCACCGGTTATGATCAAATTGGGCTGTATGGCCACTCTAAATACCCTTTAGGGTGCACAATCACTATTATGTAGAATATTTATCTCATCTCATCTTATCTTAACACAAACACTACCAGGAGTAACTATTTTTAGTAATTAATAAGCTATAATGAAAAGTAATATGCAACGTCTGCTGCATTTAACTTGACTTGAAGGGCAACTGTATTGAGAGATGTATGTAGGCTCCCACTGCTCATCTCTCCTGAAAATGATATTTGCTGGCTGCCATGCTGATTCAGTGCTATTTGCCTGGCTACAATGCTGATAATGGCTTCACTGATCCAGAACAATCATGCAGAACAAGACTTATGACTTTGATTGTTCCATGCTTGTTCTTGGTAACTCAGAAGGAGGTCTGCAACCTACATATCTCTCCAATTACAGGTTTTCAAAATGAACAAAGCACATATACAAGTAAAATTAAATAAAGGCAAATGTTATTTGTATATTTTATATTAAGAAATATAGTGTATTAAAGAAAAGGTTACTGGAAACATTTTTTTTTTTGGTTTAGCGCAGAGGCCTTGAGCAGAATTTTATTTTTCTTCATTAAACATTTTTATATTACTTTTTATTAAGCAAATATATTTATCTGGATAAATAATAAAGGCTACTGACCTAAAGATTTAAAATATTTTTAGGGAGAAATATATTTGGAGTGGGAGGTTGACAGTTCAAATAAAAAGGCATGTTGAAAAGCTTTATTCGTATTTCAAGGTTTTAGCTAGTCCTGTTCTTCCATGGTGCCTTCTTTTCCTGATTTCTCCTACACTGATCTGTTGCCTCCTGTGATGGTTTTAATGACCATATCTGTTTAAATATACGGTTTATTTTTGATAGGTTATTATTAACAATAATACATGCAAGATAATTGAAAGGTGGACTATAATGCTTGCACAAGGCAACTCTGTACAATAAATTGACATTGGTGCTCCTTTGCCACAGTCCTATTCTGTCATGTTAAGCCTACGGAAAAAAAAAAAAAAAGAGTACAGAAAATGTTTCTCAAACTACTTAGTGGCATGTTGTGCTTGGCAGAAAACAAGGCTTTCCTGTCACACTGGTGTTTTCTTATAGTACTGATGTGTTTTATAACATGGAGTCTGAGCATTGTGTGGCATCTTAGAGCAGTGTTTCTCAACTCCAGTCCTCGGGGCGCACCAACAGGTCTTGTTTTCAGGCTTTCCATTATTGTGCACAGGTGATTTTATCAGTTTCACTGCCTTAGTAATTACCACAGCAGTTTGATCTGAGGGAAATCCTGAAAACATGACCTGTTGGTGCGCCCCGAGGACTGGAGTTGAGAAACACTGTCTTAGAGTGACGAGCAACATCTCATATTAGGATATTTTTTAATCTGAAGAAAAACAACATGAAAATGTCATCAATTGTTAAAACAATGTCTTTTCTATTTTCATTCACAGCCGTTACTTTTACATTTTAGATAATTAAAAATTTCAGGGCCAATCAACTGGTTTAAAGGGAAACTAAACCCTCATATCAATTGAGGACGGTGTCATCTTAGCTTCCTATTTAGACCTGCAGTTACCAGTGTGCTGAACATGTGAGCAGTTGACACCTGTCATATGAGGTCTTGAAAGATCAGTTGAGAGCTGACAAATGCACACAAACAACTGTGACCATTATCACCAGAGACATGCCTTGAATGTAGCATACACTGTTCAAGTAGGGAGAATGTAACATTTATTAAACAGCTTTTTTTTTCAGGGGGTGCAGGTTAAATTGGTAGGTTTAGTTCCACTTTAAATGTTGACCCTGCACACTGTGTTTGTTCTTGCCTTCTTTTCCTTTCCGTGTTGCTCTGTTCAGCCATGGAAGTGAAGAAGGCCTGTGTGTGTTTCCATTGGAAACTGAAGCACCCAGTGCTTTATTTTCTTTCCTGGAAGCTGAATAGACTGGAGGGGGGTAATGAAGCAAATGTGGGTGTATGCAGATGGTGTGCCACCATGTCCATCAGGCATGAGCAAAGTACAGCTTTAGTGTATAACTAACCTGGCTTGGCAATGTGTCATTTCAGCCAAAATTATAAAGCTGCTGTAATGTAAACCTTAAAAAATGTTCCTTTATGAAGATGGAATGTTTATTTTTCCATGTAACCTGCAAAAAAAAAAATTTGCGTTAAAGGTGTGAAACACTGCCTGTAACTAAGCCAACCTATAAAGCTTTGCTTAGCAATGAAGCAAAACACCTTTTAGAACCTCTGATGCCAGCAGCCATTCCTTATACTGTGTCCCTGTATATTAATTTTAGGATCGTAAAGCTAAACCCATTCCTATTCTCCATGAGTGAAGTTACTCACTTGAAATGATGATGCTTTGGTCACAGCAGTTTTTCGTTAGGATTTCTTATTTTATTTTGGTAAGATAAGTATGCTAGGAATATTTTTTTCTAATTTATTTTATTTTTTTTGGAAGCCTATTTTAAGTCACCTTAAATATCAGCACTTTTAGATAATTAATAATCAATGCCCTTGCAAGCTGCATAAAACAATTGGGTGCAACTTTTTACTTGAAAAGATCAGTATGTACTTCTAACCCAAGCCTGCAGCCTCCCAATTGTGGTTTACATGCATGTGTTGCTGAAGAAGCTGCTACTGAATACCACTAGAGGGAGCTTTAGCTAGACAAAGGGGACCTCTGCATTAGGCTGTTTCAGGCTTTTAAATTTGCATGAAATATAAGACTAAATAAAGAATAAGGAATGTGGTACAGTTGCCATATTTGACAACCAGGACTGCTCTGTATGAAAAACTCTCTTCTCCATCATCCACTCAGAAACAGTTGGGTTATACTGCAACCTACAGCAGTTAGGGCACTGGTAAACAGAAAAGTTGTAAGCCAGACACTGTTAAACACCTTCTCACTCCAGCATGCCTGGTTTTCCTAGTGTCCAAGGAGGTTTTGATTAATTTTCTTCAGCTCTGCTAACACAGGTCGCTCATTTTTTGCTAGCTTTTCCTGACTTTGTAAAGTTTTTTTTTTTCTTTAGTGACTTCATTCAAAATTCCTACACTGCAGCTTGATCTGGTCTGCATATAGCCACTTTCCAGAGCAGCATTTTCTCAGCACTAGCTTTGACTAATGCCGCGTACACACGATCATTTTTCGGGGGTTCGGAAAAATTACGTTTTTCAGGCTCTAGAAAAAATGTCTTTTTTTCAACTTGATCATTAAAACGGCCTTGCCTACACACGATCGTGAAAAAAAAAATGCTCTCGCAAAGTGGTGACGTACAACACGTACGACGGCACTATAAAGGGGAAGTTCCATGCGGATGACGTCACCCTTGGGGCTGATTTAGTGTTAGTAAAAGACGATTCACGCTTTTCTGTCTGTTACAGCGTGATGAATGTGCTTACTCCATTACGAACGGTAGTTATACCAGAACGAGTGCTTCCGTCTCATAACTTGCTTTTGAGCAAGCGCGGATTTTTCACGTCGTTAAGGCCCACACACGATCATTTTTTACAACCCGAAAAAGACAACGTTAAAAACTTTGTTAAAATGTTAGAATATTTTTTTGCCCATTTTTTAGAACCCGAAAAATGCTCTGAAGCCCACACACGATCGTTTTTAATAAAATAAAATATTTTTTAGAACCCGAAAAATGATCGTGTGTACGCGGCATCAGACCCAGCTAGTCTGGAATGTGATCTTTGGATATTTAGCCACTTTTCAGACTTTTGTGTTAGTTGCAGAGTGCGTTTCAGGTCTGGATCCATGGCACAGCCCCAGGTGTGACCCTGTCTTCTGATGACTCAGTGAGTAAGGCCAGTCAGTCTAAGGCAGGGCTGTCAAACTCAATTTAATCGCAGGTTGCATCACCAGTATGGTTGCCCTCAGAGGGCCAGTTGTATCTGTACCAATATGTATCTACTCCTATTATTTAGTAGTGCAATGAGTGCAGAGTTCAGGAGTATTCTATGTGCAGAGTTTAGGAGTACAGTGTACAACACCAAAACCCACTCCCCACCAAGCTTCCTGGTATCTCTACCTAGCATTGTGTTTGACATATGTGGTCTAAGGATTTGGGTTCTAGCTTGGTGTTTGCACTGCTGGAAACCTTTGCAAATTTCCTGCCTCTTTTATTTTTTTATTCTGCTTCTTGAACCACCACATGGATCTCTCTCTCTGGTCTTGTTTCACTCCCCCATCTACAGTGATTTGGTCACTCGCATCTGCCTAAAACCTTGATCAACACCGGCTGCCCAGGTTAGTGAGTTGGGTCTAGTTGCCTACCACTACATGGTGTAACATGTCTTCACAAAAACACACAGAGGACAGCTCTGCTGCCATGGGTGACCTTAGCCCATACTACCTTTGTGGTTGTGGAGGTATTTACCTGCTATCCTCAAAAAGAAATAACACATATAATCTAGAATCCCTTTTGTTATAGGGTCTCATTCATCTGAGTCTCCAGCTTTGTTGCCTTCCTCATGTGCACAGGAACCTCCATGCCCACTCTGGATTTTTCTTATGTGTTTTTGCCCAGTTACTGAAGCAGTCTGCCCACAGAAGCTTTAAGCCTGCTCCAGTGCTAACGCTTCGTGTTATCCTTTGCATCTCATGGTCATTGGCAGATTACTCTGGGTGCTTTATCTTCATCTGGTTCAGATTTGGTGTTCCTCCTCATAGTAATCTGGTATGGATGGTGGCTGTTGCCCAACCCTAAACGTGACTGCTTTTGGACACCCCAGCTGTCTCTGAAGTCCTGTGTCCCTCAGTGGAGGATGGGGAAAAAAATATTTTTGTACTCAACGTAAAATGGATTTCTTCAAGTCTATTAAGAGACACGTCTTGCTTGAAAACCTAAGGCATGCTGGTTAGATGAGTGGTTATACAGGGGGATGGTGGCTAACAACCTTCCTGTATTCAGGATTCCTAACCTTCTATAGGCCACAGTATAACCCATCTGTTTCTGAATTCCTGTGTCCTCCATAGAAATAGTTTGCAGAAAAATGTATATTCAGTAATAAATGAAATGAAACAATGGAGACAGAGAAAATTGTTTTTCCTCACGCAGTGGTCAGAGGTGAAGAGCCCCATTTACAATAATTGTGTAAAAATGTCAGCTTAAACTAGTGGGCAGTGTAGTGCTGGCTTACATTGGTTGTCAGTGGGAAAAGCATACTGTTGGTCATTGAGAAAAGGGCCTCCTTACAATGGTTGCCAGTAGAAGGGAGGCCTTACACTGATAGTGGGAAAGATGCTCTGTACACTGGTAGTCAGTGCAAAGGATGTCTCTTAGATTGGCAGTCATTGGGCAAAATGCTCTAAGCATTGGTGGTCAGTAAGGAAGAATTCCCCACGTACAAATAAAGCTCATTTTTTAAGGGATCCCTAGCGACCTCTGGAGGAACCTTAGAGTTCTGCGGAACCCTACTTGAGGGTGGCTGAGCTGACAGGACTTTCAGATGGTTCCTCTAGTGGTGACTAGCAGTGGCATCTTCAGTAGAACATCAGACTATAAATAGACGATAGGATAGCTCAAGAATCTGCACATAAAGTGCATTCATTCCTTTTAAAATGTTGGCTGCGTTAATTATGTTCAGTTGTCTGTTGCTAATAAACACACCTTGGGGTTCTGTTACAACACCTAAAAGCAATAGTTTAATGTTCTACTAGTCTAATATTGACAGATTTTTTGCTGCAATTTCATAATCTCTGTAGCAAATATACTATTTGTTAAAAACAAAAATCTGAAAAACGCATGTTTGTAGGAAGTAATAAGAGTTTTTACAATGAATCACTTCACCAACCACCCATTGTGCCAAGTTATTGTTTTGTAACATGTAAGAATAATGTTAACTTTTTTCTTGTTCCTAAAATATGCATCCCATTTATGTTTACGTGTGGTTTAAGCTTGAAGACATGCTATTGGTGTCACTTGTGTCTTATAGTCTCATTTGAAAACCACTGTGTTGGTGAATTGTATGGTTTGTTTGCAAAATTTGTAAATTTGTGTATTTAAAATCTGTTGTGTTTAAAGTATGAGACTAACAGAAAAAAATGTATATTTTGCAAAATGGCTACCTGTATTTTTGTTTAGTTATAATTTGCACTGAGTTGAGTCCCATGTTTGAGTGAATATGTGGATATCAAAGTTATATATATATATATATATATATAAAAATGTGTATATTAAATTTCTGTGAAAATATGACATACTTGGTAAGAGTTATTTTTTATTTTCCTGATTTAGTTTAATAAATGTTTTTTTTGTAATGTGGAATTATTTTGCATAGGTTAGGGATGGGATATAAACTGTCCTGTTTTCTTCCACGTGAAAAATCTTATAGTATTATGTATGAACTTTTTAATGCGGTAACAAAACTATGAAACATCAGACATTCAAAATGTGCTAATCACAGAAAACAATCACTTGACAATGTAACAATCTAAATCCATACAAATGGAATATATTACAGTTTACCAGTAATTGCATTTGGTAACTACATTAGTTTCCTGTTTTACATTTTTTTTGTTGTTGTCCTTTGTCGCCTTGTAATGATACCAAAAGGATAATTCCTGTCCCTTTTTAAAGTGGAACGTCACTCTCCCAATCAACTATAATTATTCAAATTTTTATTTATATTTTTTGCCTAGCCAAATCCTTAAGTCTTTAGGGAGGTAAACAATTGGGTTACCTTTTAAGTAATCCAGAAGCCTTCAGGAAAGGAGGAGTCGTTTTGTAATCTAAGCACCCTCTCCTGCCTGAATGCTTAAAGGATCACTAAAGGAATTTTTTTTTTTTTTTTTTTTTTTTGCTGAAATGACTGTTTACAGGGTATAGAGACATAATAGTTAATTGATTCATTTTAAAAACGATTAAAAATAGATAAAAACCAATCATATAATGTGCCTCTAGATGCAAAAACGAAAGTGAAACTAGTTTAGTCTTTGCATGTTATTTCATGCCTCTGTGCTGGACAGTGCCATAGAGAGTCATGGCTAGGAAAACGAAACTAAACTCTCCCATGACTTTTTTCATACGGAGCCAGACAACCAGGAAGTGTCCAGAACAGAGTAGTATTACAGCAACATCAAAGCAAAAACGAACAATGAGGACATGAAACCAGGACTGCAGTAAGGTAAAGGAAGCTATTTAGCAAAAAAAAAAAAAATCCTTTAGTGACTCTTTAAGCTAAGGGCAGATGGAATCCAGGAAGTAAATGCTGCTGCTGCTACATTAATCATTTGCCCTTACTCCAGATGGCCATGGCCAAGTGATTTCTCAGCAAAATAAAGCATATTAGACACGAATGAAAGAATTTGCTTTGAATATTAAAAATGCATTAAACAGTGTTTGTGGTGCTCAGATGCTGTGACTATCTGCTTTAACCACTTCAGCCCCGGACCATATTGCTGGTCAATGACCAGGTCACTTTTTGCGATTCCGCACAGCGTCTCTTTAACTGACAATTGGGCGTACGTGCGACGTGGCTCCCAAACAAAATTGGCGTCCTTTTTTTCCCACAAATAGAGTTTTCTTTTGGTGGTATTTGATCACCTCTGCGGTTTTTATTTTTTTGCGCTATAAACAAAAAAAGAGCGACAATTTTGAAAAAAAAATTTTTTTTTACTTTTTGCTATAATAAATATCCCCCAAAAATATAAAAAAAAAAATTTTTTTTTCCTCGGTTCAGGCTGGTACGTATTCTTCTACATATTTTTCGTAAAAAAAAAATCGCAATAAGCGTTTGGTTTGCGCAAAAGTTATAGCGTCTACAAAATAGGGGATAGATTTATGGCATTTTTATTATTATTTTTTTTACTAGTAATGGCGGCGATCTGCGATTTTTATCGGTACTGCGACCTTAGGGCGGACACTTTTGACACCTTTTTGGGACCATTGGCATTTTTATAGCGATCAGTGCTATAAAAATGCTTTTTTTACTGTAAAAATGTCACTGGCAGGGAAGGGGTTAACACTAGGGGGTGAGGAAGGGGTTAATTCTGTTTCCTCATTGTGTTCTAACTAAAGGGGGGGTGGGACTGACTAGGGGAAATGACTGATCGCTGTTCATACATTCTATGAACATGCGATCAGTCATTTCTCCCCCTGAAAGGACCGGGAGCTGTGTGTTTAAACACACAGCTCCCAGTTCTCACTCTGTAACGAGTGATTGCGGGTGCCTGGCGGTGATCACGCCCGCCGGGCACACGCATCGGCACCAGGGGCGAGCAGGGGACGCGTGCACGCCCCTAGTGGCTGAAATGCAAAATCACGTTATATTACTCGATTTTGCACAGCCGAGCGACCTGCCACCGTACAACTATGGTGGGCGGTCGGCAAGTGGTTAATAACTACACTCACTCTTCCACAGTATCTATGAAGGTAGCCATGGTTTTCATGCAAGCTTCAAAAATGTCTGCCTATGTCCATCTCCATGACATGTTGGAGTAATGGGATAAGTAGTTTACAGAAGAAAGATAACCTTGTTTTAGCTTTCAGTTCAGCGTTCAGAACTGACAAGGGCACTGGACATCAGTGACAGCAGGAGGAGAGGTACATGGCATAGGGCATATGCCCTGTATACGTGATATTTTTCAAGGCATGCCTTACCTATACAAAGTGGGTAAAGTAGAACTAAATTAAATTACTAACATTTTATACACCCAAATTAAAAAATAAATAAAAAATCTACAAAAGTAAACGATTTGAAAAAAGTGACTCTGTATGTATGATTTATCTTTGAAATGGGTACTACAATTGTGAGTGAATATTTTGGGAGTTTTTTGGTTTATATCTGTTCAATTGGAATCTGCAGTGACCAATAGACATACCTGAGGTGTTGACCCCCTGAGCTTTACGATACTTACCCGGATCCCTGAACTCTGCGTTACATACTACTGAACTCTAAAATACTTACTCCTGACCCCTGCACTGTGCATTACTTACTACTGACCTCTAAACTTTGCATAACTTAAAGTGGAGTTTCCATCCCAAATTTTTTTTTCATTATTGTGCTCATTCGACCTAAAAAAGGAAAAAAAAAAATTTTCTCATCTGGAAATGCCTGTTGCTATGCGGTCCCACGAAATCTGCCTTTGGAATCACCTAGGATTCTGACATTATCTCCCTCTAATGCTCCTGGGAAATGTGTGTCATTTCCCAGGATGCAGTGCGCTACCCAATTATCACTCCCCATCCAAGACATCCAGGAAGTAAGTGCTTGTGGGCTTTACAATGCCCACAAGCAAAATGACAACGGTGTGGACATAGTTTTATAAACTATCTTTTTTGAATAATTATGCGGAGCGGCGGCGGATTGTAAAATAGTAAGTGACCGGATTTATATTATAAAAACACATGATGAAAGGACATACATTTAATAAATGCTAATTGTGGTTGGAACCCCGCTTTAATACTAACCCAAATTTAGAGTTGAGAGGTCCTCGACTTGAAATGTGTGGGATACTGTCAGCAAGCAGGTCGGTGGTCTCTGTACAGTACTCAGAGTGTCAAACGCAGCTCTTGTCAGAGTTCACCATGTTGTCGGAGAGAGACTGGGCTGCCATATCTGTGCTGAAGGTACAGATGTCAGAAAGCTGGAAGAAAGGAGCGTCACCGGTTCTGTGAGGGATCGTCACTACAGGACCACAAAACACCACTGGTTCCTAATGCAGGAGGAGCCTTAATTACAGACTGCAAAGTGGTGAGAGGCTACATGCCACATGTTCATTATCTGTTTCACAGACTGTGTGGTGGTGAGAGGCCTCAGGCCAAAACTTTGTTATCCAGCTCACAAACTGCATGAGGGCATTTGGCTACTGGCCACAACTTCCTTACCCATTTCTTAATGGGGCACCATCCCCTAGCTGTGGGATACAATTTGTGTTTTGTACCATGGGATACACTTAAACCTGAGCACTCCAACACAGGAACTATAGGCCCCGACCAGCCCACCGGGAATTATGCCGGTTCTCCCGATTGGCCAATCCGAGCCTGGGCCCCAACAATTAATAGTACACGGGCTAGTGGGAGGGACTTGGAAAGATTGAAAGACCTTGTAGCTTCCGATACTGCCCCTTTAGTTAGGACCTCCCTAGATTCAGCGTTCAAGTGCAGAGACACTTGGTCCTCATTTTATGTTGTATTGTGCAAATCTTTTTTTTACCTTGTACCTGTTATTTTCCATTGCTGTTTTTTTTTTTTAATTGTTGCCCTAAAAGGAGTTTATCCCAAATAAATCTTCCATTAGCCTTGATGCGTCAGAGGGTGTGACATTGCGGAAGGGTCTTTGACATCCAGAATCAGGGGACCCATACATCAGCAACTCCTTTGAGGGTAAGCACTACACAGGTATAGGAATAAGCAGTCCAAATGTAATGCCTAATTTGGCTATTTCTTATACCTACAATTACAAGGCTTTGCTGCTCAAACATTTTATTTTAAAGTGGAACTGACCACAAAAAGTGAAGGATTTTTATGTTATTCCAAACGTCTAGAAGTGTTGGGAAGCCCATACATTGGTCCTTTTTTCCCCCACATAACCAGTTGCTTGAACAAAAAAAAAATTACCCGATTCCCTCATCCACACGTTCGAGGCAGATGGGGGCATCGCTTCTGCTGGGCTATTGTGTTCTGACTGCGGAAAGGGAATTAAACGAGTGGCACAAGAATAAAGCCTGGGCCACACTTCAACTGAGAAAACGCACACCCCTTTGTTAATTAGGAGTAATCTGCTCCATTTGCTATACTTCTATACTCCAGACATAAGCCAAGCTGCTTGCTTCAATTACTCCCCCCCCCCCACTCAGCTGAAAGTGAGAGGAAGATAGTGTCTGCCAGTGAAGTGTGCAGAGGGGCATAGGCGCACAGTTCACGTCTTATGCCAGGCCTGATCTGCCTGTAATCCCTTTTCAGGCACAGGAATCTGTTAATTCTCCAAGATAATTCAGTAAAGATAAATGAACAGCTATAGCAAACCTGCAAACAATACTGATGACTAGCCCTTTGCCCATACCTGCCTTTTTTTTTTTTTGGGCACAATTTTCAGTTTAGTTCCTCTTTAAAGCCAAATGAAGATGGAAGCTGATGGACACTAAATTGATGGAAAAGCTCTCTTTATTAACCACTTAACGCCCGCCCACTGTATATATACGTCCTGTTTTTAAAGGTGGATATCTCGGTAACGGCAGCAGCTGCTGCCACAATCAAGGTATCCATCTTTTCAGTGGGCGGGCCTGTAAACGATAACGGCGGTCTCCGCGGCGGATTCACCGCGAGATCGCCATTATCGGTGGCGGGAGAGGGGCCCCTCCCGCAGCTCTCCCGCACCCTCCGCCGCTTACTGGAGCCGTCGGTAGCGGCGGAGGAGATCGGATGCTGCCGCCTGATGTGTGAGGACTTGAGTGAGGGCAAGATGGCCCCCACCCGTCCTCACAGCTCTGCTGGGTGGAAGTGACGTCAAAACGTCAGTCCCGCCCAGCGTCTTAAAGAGACAATTTTTTCTCTAGTCGTCTTCCAGGACGGCACCCTGAGAGATGACTGGCTTCTCCTGACAGGAAACACAATCAAAAAAGAGGTTAAAAACCCCGCCCCTTCCCGTGCTCCTCAGTTCTTGATTGTGTTTCCCCACAGCGAAACGTTTATTTTTTTCCTGACCTAAGGCCTGGGGCTGGTGGTCTCCCCCTGGGAACTAAACCGCAGGCACTGGGTAGCCTTTGGGTTTGGCAAATTGTTTTCCTTCCTAGGGGGTCCCTTTTATGCTCAGGAGGGCCTCACCATGTGAGATGAAGAAACCCCCCTGAGTACTGGAGTCTCCTGGGGATAGGTGGCTATCCTGGAGCTCCAGGGGCGAATCCACTCTCTCCCTGAGCTTTCCCCTTACCTTGGAGGTTTGAGGGTCACGCTCTCTCCGGTGATGGGGGTCTTTCTGTGCGGCTGGGGCTGTAACTGGGCCGTCCTGGAGGCATCATTGCCGTTTTTTCGAATTCGGCGCCAAATCCGGCGTCCCTCAGAGCCGGCGGCGCAGGGCGATGACGTCACGCGTACGCGTGTCACTTCCGGGTCGGCTCAAGTGAAAGATGGCGCCAGCACCAGCACGCCAGTCTCGGCTTCCCCACAGCACCGGAGACACCCGTGTCCACACGGCAGCAGCCAAGAGAGAGCGGCGCCTTCATCCTCACGCGATGGAGCGAGAGGTTCGGTCTGCTATGGCCCTGGCTGCGGAGGAGGCCACAGGGGGTGAGTGCTCCTGATTACAGGTATGATGGGCTGGGACTTTGTAATTGTTCCTTAGTTATTACAAACATGCCTGTGTACTCTTCCTTTTTCCTTAGGGGAGGAATGTGTTGCCCAGGGGGGTGCTAGTCGATCGGCTAAGGACACTAGTCGCTCCAAAAAATGTGGCTACTGTAGTGGCAAGCTACCCTCAGATTATTCCAAACCCTTTTGTGCCAAATGCATTGTTAAATTAGCAGGGAAGGAGACCTCTGAAATTCTTAAAGGGTTTCTAGAGGTCCAATCTGAGATGCTCTCTACACTCAAAGAATTTAAGGGGTCTTTAAAGAGCAAAGAACCTGAACCCCCTATCGCAGGGCCCTCCTCGCAAGAGAGTTCCTCTTCACAGGTTTTTAGAGTCCGTCAGGAATCCCACGGTTCCTTAGTGTCGGACTCTGAGGACTCAGAGATTCCTCCTCAGGAGGATGGCTCTGTTGGCCAGGCAGAGGAAGAAGGCGAGGATGCTAGGGCAGGCAGATATGTCTTTGCTGCTGACGATATGGAAGGCCTCCTAGAGGCAGTGTACGCCTCTGAGGAGATTCCTCAGCCTGCGGAAATAATTTCTACACAGGATAGGTTATACCAGGGCCTGCTTAAACCTCAGGCCAAAGCAATTCCGGTACACCAGTCCCTGAAGGATATCATCCTTAGGGAATGGGCAGAGCCAGAGAAAAAGCTTTTAAGGTACAAGACCTGGAAACGACGTTGCCCCTTTAAGGAGGAGGAGGAATCAAGATTTTTCAAAGTTCCTAGATTAGACGCTCCACTCGCGCAAGTTTCCAAGCAGTCGGACCTCTCCTTCGAGGACACAGGCAATTTGAGGGATCCTATGGATCGGCGGGCAGAGACCTCCTTGCGTAGGGCCTGGGAAGCTAACGCGGCTGCCTTGAGCCCCGCCTTGGCTTCGGCCTGTGTTGCTAGGAATGCTAATTCCTGGATCTCAAAATTGCTGGAACATGTGTCCCAGGGGTCAGATTCTAAGGAAATATTAGAATCCCTTCAGCTCATAGGGAGCGCAGTAGCCTATCTAGCGGACGCCTCTGTAGAAACAGTCCGTTCTACCGCAAAGACGGGAGCCCTCCTCAATTCTGCCAGAAGGGCAGTGTGGGTCAAAATGTGGAACGGGGACCTGGCGTCTAAAAACCGCCTTTGTGGTCTTCCCTTCGAGGGCTCCCTGCTCTTCGGTTCAGGCCTGGACCAGGCCCTGACCAGATCCTCAGAAAAAGGGGTACGTTTCCCTACCAAGCCTAGACAAAACAAGAAAAGATTTTTTCGAGGCCCCCAGGGTGGATTTGGAGGTAAGAACCGTCCCTCAGAAAAGAAGCCACCTTACAACAGACGTTGGGGTGCTGGGAAGGAAAAGCAAAAAGGAGGTATCCTCTTTTCCAATCCCAAACCCAGCGACAAAGACGCCAAATGACGTGAAGGTCGGGGGAAGACTCTCCCAGTTCCTTCCCAGGTGGGAGAGTATTACTCAAAGTCCCCATATTCTCCAGATTGTAAGAGAGGGGTACAGACTAGAGTTCCGTCAGCCTCCCCCTCCCAACTTTATTTTGACTCATTTACCCAAGGACCCTCTCAAATCAGCAGGCCTTCTGCAAAATGTCGCAGAATTGGCACAACAGGGGGTCATAGTTCCAGTCCCTGTGTACCAGAGAGGGTTGGGAGTGTACTCCCACATCTTTGTGGTTCCCAAGCCCTCAGGCAAATTTCGTTTAATTATAAATCTAAAGCCCCTGAATACCTCCCTTCTCCACAAGAAGTTTCGTATGGAGAGTATTTACAGCCTCAGGAGGCTCCTACTGAAGGAGGTATTCATGGTCACCATCGATCTACGAGATGCGTACCTCCATGTCCCGATTTTCTTGGGGCATCAGAGGTTCCTCAGGTTCGCGATCGCCTCCGCCCAGGGAGTACAGCATTGGCAATTTGCTGCCCTTCCTTTCGGACTGGCCTCCAGTCCAAGGGTCTTTACCAAGGTCCTGGCGGAGGCGATCGCCTTCCTGCACCTACAAGGGATAGCGATAGTCCCCTATCTCGACGACTTGATACTATACAATCAAAGTCGGGATCTCCTTCTTGCGGATCTGACCACTGCAATGACTACCCTCGAGTCCTTGGGGTGGATCATCAACAGGGAGAAATCCTCTCTCCTTCCAGAACAGCAAAAAGTCTATCTAGGTTTTCTGATAGATTCCTTGGAAAGGAAGCTCTTTTTACCCAACGACAAGATCCGGGGTCTCATGTCAGTGGTCAGATCAACGTTGGAAAGGGCAGAGTCCTCCTTCAGGGACATCATGAGAGTCTTAGGTCTAATGACTTCCTGTATTCCAGCAGTCCCGTGGGCTCAGCTCCACTCCAGACCCCTCCAATTTTTCCTTCTTTCCTCCTGGGACGGAAAAAGGGAATCCCTAGAGCTCAGCGTCAGTCTCCCAGAACCAGTGAAGCTCTCACTGGACTGGTGGCTCATCCCACAGAACCTACAGCAAGGTCTGTCGTGGGGCCAGACCAATCCGGTCAGGATTACCACGGACGCCAGCTCATGGGGGTGGGGCGCACATCTGTACGATCTCCGTGCCCAGGGTACCTGGGGACAACGACAGAAGGGGGCCTCTTCAAATTACCGCGAGCTATTAGCGGTCGGAGAGGCTCTGAAGGCATTCGAGGACAGAATCTTGGACCAGGAGGTCCAGATCATTTCCGACAATGCGACCGCGGTGGCCTTCCTCAACCATCAGGGCGGCACCAGATCTCGCACCCTTCTAGACTTGTCCCTAGAGATCCTGGGCTGGGCCGAGCAGAGAGTTATCTCGCTCTCGGCGGTACACCTGAAAGGGACCCTCAATCTGGAGGCAGACTATTTAAGTCGCCATCCCATTCTCCAGGGGGAATGGGAACTAAATGCAGAGATTTTCAGTCTAATATGCCAGCACTTTGGCAACCCAGAGATAGATCTCTTCGCCCGCAGGGCAAACCGGAAGGTGAAGAGGTTCTTCTCTCTCTCCCGAGAAAACGGCTCGGAGGGGGTGGATGCATTGGCACAGATATGGAGGTTTCAGCTAGCCTATGCCTTTCCTCCGTTGAGCCTGATTCCGAGAGTCCTACAGAAGGTAAATCTAGCAGTAGGGAAGTTCATTCTCGTCACACCCTGGTGGCCCAAGAGGGCCTGGTTTCCCGCTCTAGAGCGAGGGTCAGTGTCGCCTCCCCTACTTCTCCCTGTCCGGGCGGACCTTCTTCGTCAGGGTCCGATTTATCACCCAGAGCCCAGCTTCTTCAAACTGACGGCCTGGTGCTTGAGAGGCGGAGCCTGAGGGAGAAGGGCTGCTCCGAGAGAGTTATTGACACACTTCTAGCCAGTAGGAAGGTAGTCACTAGACGTATTTATGCCAAGACCTGGGGCATCTTTTCTCGCTGGTGCTCAGCGAGACAGGTTTCCCAGCAGGAGACCTCAGTCATCTTAGAATTTCTCCAAGATGGAGTAGACAAGGGGTTAGCCACAAGGACTCTAAGGGTTCAGGTGGCAGCCTTGTCGTATTTTTTGGATAGACGTCTATCCCTGGACCCCCTGGTCAAAAGGTTTCTTATAGCCAGAGACAGGTTGTCCCCAGTTCATATCTCTAGGGTTCCACCCTGGGATCTTTCTTTAGTGTTGAATCAACTTACCAAAGCTCCGTTTGAGCCAATTGACACTATCCCCATCAGGTTACTCACCTTTAAATTCGCCTTCCTCTTGGCAATCACGACGGCCAAGAGGATAGGTGATATGCAGGCGCTCTCTATTAAAGAGCCATTTTTTCGTTTATTTGAGGACAGGGTAGTTCTAAGTCAGGACCCCCTTTACCTTCCTAAGGTAGTGACAAAGTTCCACAGGTCACAGGAGGTAATCCTCCCTTCTTTTTGTTCAAACCCCCAGAATGAAGGAGAAGCTTCCTTTCATTGTCTGGATGTTAGACGATGTCTATTAACTTATTTAGAGAGAGTCACGGCCTTTAGACGTTCTACTCATCTTTTAATTTGTTTTTCGGGACAGAAAAGAGGCCTTCAGGCGTCCAGAGCCTCTATTGCAAGATGGATTAGGCAGGCTATTTCCTTAGCTTATGTACAAGCCTGTAAGGTAGCTCCTAATATTAGAGCACACTCCACACGGTCTCTAGCAACCTCCTGGGCAGAAAGGGCCGGAGCTTCGGTGGAGCAGATTTGCAAAGCAGCGACGTGGTCAAGTCAGAACACGTTCCTGAAGCATTACAGAGTCGACCTACTGTCACCTCAGGACTTGGTTTTCGGGAGAAAGGTCCTGCAAGCAGTGGTCCCGCCCTAAGGTAGGCCTGAAGCTACTTGCTTCTCTCTCAGGGTGCCGTCCTGGAAGACGACTAGAGAAATAACCAGTTACACTTACCGGTAGCTGTATTTCTGGTAAGTCTTACAGGACGGCAGGCCTACTTCCCACCCTTGTGATACATTATTGGTTTGTATTATATTTTTTTGTGGTGTTTTTTCCGTGCACTGGTGGGTTCATACTTTATCTCAAACTGAGGAGCACGGGAAGGGGCGGGGTTTTTAACCTCTTTTTTGATTGTGTTTCCTGTCAGGAGAAGCCAGTCATCTCTCAGGGTGCCGTCCTGTAAGACTTACCAGAAATACAGCTACCGGTAAGTGTAACTGGTTATTTTGTTGTCATTTTTTTAAATGACAAATTTTCCTTTTTTTTTTTTTTTTCTTGCATTTAAGTCTAAATATGAGATCTGAGGTCTTTTTGACCCCAGATCTCATATTTAAGAGGACCTGTCATGCTTTTTTCTATTACAAGGGATGTTTACATTCCTTGTAATAGGAATAAAAGTGATAATTTTTTTTTTTATTTCAGTGCAAAAAATAATAAAATCAATAAAAATAAATAAGAAAACAAAAAACTATTTTTTTAAAGCCCCCCGTCGAGCTCGCGCGCAGAAGCGAACGCATAAGCGAGTAGCGCCCGCATATGAAAACGGTGTTCAAACCACACAAGTGAGGTATCGCCGCGATCGTTAGAGCGAGAGTGACAATTCTAGCCCTGGAGCTACTCTGTAGCTCAAAAAATGCAACCTATAGAATTTTTTAAACGTCGCCTATCGAGATTTTTAAGGGTAAAAGTTTGACGCCATGCCACGAGCGGGCGCAATTTTAAAGCGTGACATGTTGGGTATCATTTTACTCGGTGTAACATTATCTTTCACAATATATAAAAAAATTGGGCCAAATTTATTGTTGTCTTATTTTTTTATTAAAAAAAGTGAATTTTTTCCAAAAAAAGTGCGCTTGTAAGACCGCTGCGCAAATATGGTGTTACAAAATGTATTGCGATGACCGTCATTTTATTCTCTAGGGTGTTAGAAAAAAAATATATATAATGTTTGGGGGTTTTAAGTAATTTTCTAGCAAAAAAAACAGTTTTAGTCTTGTAAACACCGAATCTGAAAAACACCTTATGTCCTTAAGTGGTTAAACATTGTTGTGTTTAATTAAGGTAACCTAATAATATATTTTTTTTTACTTTAACTGCGATAAATCCTTGTGACAGCATGGGGTTATTTGATGCCCAACACCAACTGAAACCATTTATTTCATTTTTATTTTTTTTACGTTTTAGACAGAGTGGGAAGTAATAGAACCATAAGACATTTTTAAGTAAAATGAAAAAGGTTAAAAGCTCTGTTAAATTATTATCTCTGACTTACTTTCACCATCCTATAATTTCTTCACCTGCTGTCAGTGGCACCGGAAGTGATGTGCCACTGCATCCTGCACATTGTTTTATAGACAATAAGCCCTGGTTAACACTGGTGCATTTTGATATGCGGCAACTGGACCGTCCTAATCGGTGAAACGCCACATTTGCGGCACTGCACAGATTTCAAAAAGTAGTTTCTGTACTATTTTTTGCAATTTCGGGCCGTGATTTACATTGACACCTTGTGTGCTGGGGATCAGAGAGAGCAGATCAGAGTGTGCAGAGGCTGAGGACTGCGCTATTGGTGGTACATGAAACTTTGCTGCAGAGAGACTGGAGTGCTGTATACCTGGCTGCTGAGGACCAAACCATTGCACATAGATCCAGAGACCATCTGAATAAGGGAACCATTGCTGGGATTGGTAAGAGGGCAGTACTGCCATTGACCTGTCCTTGCTAGTAGAGACTGGACATTTGACTAGCAGCCCTTAGCGCTGCATGCAGACATTACTGGGAGTGTACTTGGGTGTACCACCATAAAGACTGGGCCCCAAATTAGCCAGCTGAAGAACTTGGGCAAAAGATTGTCTCTTTAGACAGGCTGCCCTGCAAGGACTTCACTCACTGACTTAAGTAAAGGGTACCATTGCAGCAGACCTGGGTCTTAGAATTGTCATCCCTAGAATATACTCTAGCAGCACAGTACACTGGTTACAGGAAAGTTATTACAGTATCATTTACCAGTGCCATTTTTGTTCTTAATGTTATTTGTGCCATTGCTTCATGCTGATTTGAAGACTACCAGGTATAGATTAATCTACGGTATATAGATCATTTTTCTAAACTACTACAACCAATTCTTTATTCCAAACCAGCCTGTTGTTTGCATGGTATTTTTTACTTGTGCTAGTAATAGTAGTTTAATATGCTCTGTACTTAAGCTTGGTGTGTCAGAGGGGCTAAAGTTGTTCACGGAGTTGAGGCAGAGAACAAAATCTACCAAGTGGCTCCTTCAGGGATAGTGCTATACTTTATTAAAGAATTTACTTTTTCCAAGTCTATGCAAAACTGAAAAAAATATTTGACAGCAGCTGGAATATATGTGCACTAAAAGGAGATAGGGACAGGCGCTTTAAAGACACATGGTCGAGTAAGCTTTTATAGGGAATATTTTATATTCAATTGTACATCAATTCTTTTGGTATATCTTTTTTCTGGTATATCATGTAATATACATGCATTTTTGGGTTAATTTATATAGGGCGCATTACCAAATGACTGCATCGAGGTGGGTAAACAAAAACTTGATATTTTCAATAAAGGGCTGGATCATAATGTACTGAGTGTCTCAATAATGACCAAAAATTAAGTTTAGTAAACAGTCTTCCAGAAACCCCTAGATCTTTATGATGGAAGCGGGTAATCCCTCACACTATCTGCAAGTATTTGAGCTTAGCCTATACAGAATACCCCGGCATGTGGGCACTGCACAGACAATGACATGTTAGATGTCCAGGTATCGGCACTTTATGCCTCCTAATTGACAGGGTGACAAACTTAAAGCTTACAATTGTTGTATGCTTGATGGTAGTTTTGTACACAGTTTTTTTTTTAACTAAAGCTAGAGAGGGCAAAATGAGTCACAATTCTGCATAGAAACCAACCAGCTTCTAAACTCGGCTTGTTAAATTAAGCTTTGGCAATAAAACCTGGAAACTGATTGATTTCTATGCAGACTTGTGACTCATTTTGTCCTCTCTAGCTTTAGTAAATACATCCTATAGTGTTTTAAAACTACCATCTAGTGGGCAAATTGTATATTGCAGTAAAAGTTCTACATATGGCTTAAAGTTACATTATTCTTTGGTTGCATTATTGAAAAGATATCCCTGTATGGCACTCGCATAAATGTTTTGAGCTATCTGTCTGTGGTGATTATAGATGTTTTCTTTTTCTAGATATGTTAGTTTATTTATAATTTTTTGTCTTCAGTGGAAAAACATCTAGGATTTTTCCTAATTTCTTCAATTTGTTTTTAGTATGGTTAATACTGTATTTGATTATATTGTCTAGAATAAAAAAATATATATATTTTCCACTTCATTATGGAGTGCCAAGTTTCTTTAGTCTCTGCATTATGGAGGGTCGCCCAGCCTGGAGAAGAGAACAATTATACAATTTCTGGCCTAGGCATACATCCCATGAGTCTTCATATTTTCAATAAAGGGCTGGATCATAATGTACTGAGTGTCTTAATAATGACCGTATTCAGCCGCTAGCGGTGCAGTTTTAACCCCTGCTAGCGGCCGAAATAGGGTTAATACCGCCCGCAATGCTCCTCGGCAGTATTGCTTTCAATGGGGAGGAGCAGTAAACACACCGCTCCAAAGATGCTGCTAGCAGGTCTTTTGGAGCGGTCCTGCTAGTGCACCACTCCAATGTGAAAGCCCTCGGGCTTTCACACTGGAGAAACAGCAGCTGCTGTTTAGGGTGGGTTTGCAGGCCCTATTTTTAGCGCAATAGCACCTGCAAACTGCCTCAGTGTGAAAGGGTCCTTACTCAAGATGGCAGCAGCTAGAAATCCCAGGGGGGATTCAAATTAGTTTCTTCCATATTTTCCCCAAGTTTCAGTAAAGCAAAAAAAAAAAGAACAAATCACGACCAATGGCAAGTGCTTCATCTTTATCTGATTTGTATATACAGAACTGTGATTGGTAGCTGTGGATTACTACACTTTGCACATTCTTTCGCTGCTTGGCTTTAGGCCTCATGCACACAGGACTTTTTTAACGCTGCTCTTAGGCTAGCATGCAGGGGAGTTTAGGGGCATAAAGATGCACCTATGTGTCCAGGCTCACAGGCATTTAGAGGAGTTTAGAGATAGTAAAAAGAAGAAAAAAAACACACTGCCAGTGCATCCAGAAGCAGGAGTGTTTTGGCAGAAAAACCACATTCCCGTGACCACGTCTAGTGTAGATGAAACGTTGGGAGGCGACGTGCTGACGTCACCGCGATTTGAGGACTTTTGTTCTGACACGCCGGCCGGCTTTTTTATCCTCGTTGACATTTCTACTTTAAACTGTAAGTGTGCTGCTTGTTTTTGTATTAAAAACCTCTACGGTATCACGCTATGTGAGTTTTCCTTTCTCACACATATTTGGACCTTTGCTGGTGAATTCGATGCTATTGGTTGGGACGTCCCATAACTTCACATTGTCCACATCCCCTCTGCTTTGATTGATCCTGACGGATCACAGGTTCTGTTTATTTTCTCTGGTTGCTTTACTGGTGGATCGGTGACCCCTTGGAGGATCGGTTCAACAGACAAGCTCCATTCCAACATTTAGGATCCAGTGAATTCAGCTTGACTAGATCCGTTAGGATCTTCCATTCTGGTAAGGGTCAGCAAGCTATATTTATCATTGGACCCAGAGTTTTTTCCTTCATGGTTGCAGCAGTGTGCTAACACTTAAATTTGACACATTTTTGGACTATTAATTTTTTTATTTTTTTATTTTCATTTATCAATCTGTTCACATTTTTGATATTTATTGGACTCCTATTTTAGCCTTCTCATTGATTTAGATGGCATATGAAGGCCTTTTCACTCTTTAGCGCTACTCCACCGTTTGTTTAAGAAAAACCACATGCTAGCGCTAGGTGTGTTTAGTGCTTAAGTGTTAAATCATTTCAATGGCTAGAATAAATTTAACACCCAAGACCTTCACGTTCCTAGACACGCCTAAATATATTAAAAGTGTTTAAAACCATCAAGCATATTTTTCTGGCAAAACTAGGGCTGCAACTAACGATTATTTTCATAATTAAATTAGTTGGCCGAATGTTGTTTTGATTAATCGGATAATAACCTTTTAAAAAGTTTGGTGTATAATATAGTCAATGTGTATACTATTAGAGGTTGAATCTGGTAAATATCTCAGAGATCAAATAAGTTATTTAAAGAAAAAAATGTAAAACTGTTTTGCCAATTTTCAGACAGAAGTGCAATATACAGTATTATGTATGACAGACTCTCTTGTCATAGAAGCTCTTTGCCTGCTGTCACTTATGCTAGCCATAGAAAAACAATGGCTTCCTCGTTCATTTGATTTTCTTTTCTTTCTTCGACGTTCGTTTTTTAGAACACAGTGATGGAAAAATTCGAAGGAGCAAAATAGAAAACTTCTTGGTCAAATTAATTTTTAGACAGGATATGTGTTTTTTGGTTCAGAAATTACATTCATTTTAAAACTGAATGTTAAAAACAAGTGAAATTTGGCCAAAAAAAAACATCTCATGGATAGTGAGCCAAGGCTCCTTACGCCCACTAACCAGTCTTTCTGAAGACTTTAACGTACCCCAGACACACACCTTTAACTATAGACAACTCTCCCGTGCCTTTAACAGCCCTTTCACACGAGCAGATCGTATGTCATTTTCATCCATCCGTTTACAGATGAAAGAGGGACATACATTGATCCCTATGACATATCAGGTGTCAGCGGATGAACATCTGCCGACACCCGATCTCATCCGGGTCCGCAATGCTTTGATTCTGCAGACGGAGGAAATCCTATTTTTCCATCCGTCTGTGAATCGGATCGGGTGAACACAGACAGACGGTTCGTGTCCATCCGATCCCCCCATAGGGGAGAGCAGAGATCAGACAGGGCGGTCCCTGCACAGCGGCAGGATCCCAGCCGAGCAAGCGGAGGTTCACGTCCGTGAAAGGGCCCTAAGAGTCAATTTCCTTGGGCCTCGCTTAACATGATGGAATCAGATTTAGAACAGACACTCAAAACTGACTGCGCCGAGAAGCCCACAACTGGTTACGATTGTATCAGCTCCCCTAGATAAATTGAAAAACAAGTGGTTGAGGGATATACCACACCTAGATAATGATGACTGGGGATGATATCTGGGAACTACCGTTTAAAACATTAGTTTCCACACAGGACAGATTAATCCAATGAATCCACAGAGCTTATTTCACCCCTTCCAGGCTCCATGTGATGAATCCCTCCCACTCCTCAGAGGTGACTCCCAGGTTGATTTTACGCACATTTTTTGTTCATGTCCTAGAATAAGGAGTTATTGGTCAGAGGTACGAACAGGCACCAAAAAGCACATATCAACATCAGTACATCTAGTTATGGAAGTTTGCACATTGCGTCTGATGGACAATTTTCCCAGAGCAGAAAAAACTTTTTCAGCCTCCCTTTTGTTCTATGCAAAAAAAGGCAATCACCTTGCATTGGAAGAAACAAGCCTCCCTTCCACCTCCTTTTGAAAAAAAAAAGGATTACAAACAATCTACCACTTTACAAGGACACTTACGGATTGCCCGGGACAGTCCCAGGTCCCGGGCACCTTCATTCCAGGACAATACAGTGTCCCGGAATGAAGCTGACACTGCCATCCCCCTCCCCTCTATCTGTTGCCCCCAAAAAAGGCCACCACATAGCCGCTTTACTCACTCACAGCCCTTGTCCTGGCCGTGAATGTCTGGAGGAGCACAATCCTGCCCCCTGCTTGTGATTGGAGAAATCTTAAATCCCACCTCTTGTGTCTAATCACAGCAGGGCAGTGTAGAGCGTGCATCTGCCGCCCCAGCTGTGCTGTGATTCATTACAGCACAAGCTGATTTTTGGGTCCCTGAATGGCCGTTTGGAAATGTGGTCACCCTATCACCGACGCTTCTGGCTCCTCCTGCGTTCAGAGTGCCCCAATAGCAAGCTGCAAAGTATTGCATAGAGTGCCCCTATAGCAAGGAAAAAAAACCTTCTGCATTTAGAACCACTGACTTCCTGCCCAGGACTACATGTCCCATGAGGCATTGCTCCTCACACATTCACAAGTTTTCAGGCACTTACTGACACGTATGGATGGTGTACTGAGCTGTATGTGTGCTTCACTGTATTTCCAGATATGTAAACAAATAATGCGTTCTGCATGCTGACCGATGAATCGATTATGAAAATAGTTGGCAACTATTTTCATAATCGATTAATTGTTTCGGCCCTAGCCAAACCCCAACAAAATATATCTGTGGTCCCTATATAAAATAATTTATTTGTTCTAAATAGGATTAAAATAATAAAAATGTAAAAAATACTTTGGTTTTTTTCTTATGTACATTTGAAATCTGGCATATTAACATTCTGCTTTCAAACTAGTAGGTGGAGTTTAGGCTCTCTTTTTTGTTTGAAGACTCTGCAATTTTTTTGTAAAGGTCGTTTTTATTGGTTTTCTTAACATAGAAAAAACAAACAGACATTGTTTAAATACAAACAAGGTACAATATGAAGAACTGTCCATTCAGTATATTGCAACAGTACATGGGAAGAAAAAAACACCAGCAGTTTCATATAAAAGTAATGTACATATAAATAGACACAAATAGCCGATCGCCATACATAAGAGAGTTAGCCCTATATGGTATGGAGATGTGTGCGAGAGACATATATCATCATTCAGGTGGTACAGTAGCTTGTGAGTCTAGCCAGGGGGTCCATATCTTATTACATTTCTTCGGGCAACCTCTGGCTTCATATGTCAATTTATACAAAAAATTGCCTTATTATCGAGGCTAAGCCATTGTGCTAAAGTAGGAGGAGTTGAAGATTTCCATTGGGTTGCTAATAATTTCTTCACGTAAAAAAATACTTAACGTAAAAGGAGTTTCTTACAGTTAGGCAGGCTGTCTTCCGTTATATAATCCAGCAAACAACAAAGTGGATTACAGATATTAGGAAGCTGAATCACCAAGCTAATGAAGTTGGTGATCCCTGTCCCCGACTGAGGAGCGATCACGGGTATGGAAGGGCACCAAATGATAAAAGGTGCCATTATTAGAGGAGCGTTTATAAACAGGAGGAAGAATGAAGTCTACCCATCTTGAACAGAATATAAGGAGTTTAATATGGCTAGTATAGAAATTTCATCTGAATGACCTTGTCTCTTGACAAAATAACTATGGGTACTTACAAGGGAAGAATTTCCTGCCAGACCTCCTCAGTTATGTCAGGTATATCTTTCTGTCAATAAGATTACATCGCCAAAAGTCTATTGGTGTAAAGCCAGCCATAGATGGCTTGAATCTCAGGCAGTTCAGCAGGGACTGGTTGAGATGCGATCCATCTATAAGTTGGTCCATCGATCGACTTGGGTACAACCAGCCTGTTGGATTTTTAGCATGCGGCTGTTGCCATTGGCCGCAGCCGGTAGCAGTAATCATTGTGTTTTCCAGGCTCCCCACACCCCCCTCCCCTGCGGGGAGAACACAATAGCTCAGTGGAAAGGATTCCCTCATCAACACTGACTGTGATCAGAAAATCACAGCAATAATATTTAGAAACAAGTTTAGAGTGTTTGGGATCAGAGAGTAATTTCTCCAACTTAAGGCCCATACACACGATCCGACTTTTTGACAACAAACTTCAAAATGAGCAGGTTTTTCGGACAAAAGTTCACTTTGCAAACGGACAAACTTTCCGGCTACAAAAGTCCTATGGTGCAAAGTCATGCCGTGTGTACAGAAATCCATCGTACTTAAAGCGGAGTTCCAACCAAAATTAGCATTTTTTAAATCTATGTCCTTTCATCCTGCTTTTTTAAAATATAAATCCGGTCACTTACTATTTTACAATCTGCCGCCGATCCGCATAGATCTTCAAAAAAGATAGTTTATAAAACTATGTCTACACGGTTGTCATTTTGCTTGTGGGCATTGTGAATCCTACAAGCACTTACTTCCTGGAAGTCTTGGATGTGGAGTGATAATTGGACAGCGCACTGCATCCTGGGAAATGATGACACACATTTCCCAGGAGCATTAGAGGGAGATGATGTCAGAATCCTAGGTGGTTTCAAAGGCAGATTTCGTGGGACTGCATAGCAACAGGCATTTCCAGATGAGTAAAAAAAAAAAATTTTTTTTTTTACTTTTTTAGGTCTAATGAGCTTAATAATGAAAAAAAAATTTTGGGATGGAAACTCCACTTTAAGTCCAAAGTACAAACACGCATTCTCAGAACCAATGCAAAAGATCAGATAACAATACAGAAGTTGACCAAAGGGTGGTGGTAAAGAGCTGAAAAAACATGTGATTTTGGGAAAGTTTGCTGAAAAAGTCCTGCTGTGTGTATGCATACCAAGTTCAAGGCAACGTCCTTTCGAACAAAAATCCACGGAAAAATTCATTTGAATTTCTGATCGTGTGTATGAGGCTTAAGCGTTATAGAGTCATGTTAGTCAACCTAAACTGTGCAAGTCGCGGTATGGCGTAACTCTGTTTGCTACTTTGATTAAAGCCCAGTGTCATTACTTATCTGATAGTTCAGTTCAAATCTTTTATCAAACTCAAAGCAAGCAGCTCTGCCGTGCTATGAGTGCAGTTAACTCATAGTACTACGCAATTCATTTTTAATTTACTAAATGTTAGTTTGTGAAACAAAGATTTAAAAACTGACTGTTTAAAAATGTATAAAAGAATAATAAAACAAACCTCAAACCATTGTATTTTCCCTTTAATTGAACTACACATGGCTAGAAGGTACCCAATCTGCAAACACTGCAAAGAGTGTTGACTGAATAAGGCTAGAAATGTGTACATGCTTTAAATGAAACATAGCATATGCTGGTATACTTTATTCCTGGTATGAATATGAATCATGCTACTCAGTAGGAAAGAGAAAGTCTGGTGTTCTGCCCATGACATGAACTTTTCATCAAAGTTAGAACAATAAAGACCATACAGTACCATATTTTTATTGAAGAGCATTTTAAACAATTCTTGGTCATTATAACACATGGTATTTAAATAATTAATACAAATTTAAAAGACATCAATCTCTAGTATCTAGGTTAGCAGTGTGCAACCTATAGTCTAGAATCTTAAATAGGATTCAAACATTAACTTACAGCTCTCTTTAAGAACTCTACTGATCTTGATAAGCCGCACAATTAATCGTTAAAAAAATGAATGGCGATCTCGATTTACCCCCCCCCCCCCCCACACACACACACACACACACAATCTTAATCCAACATTTCCACGATTCATGCAACAAGTGCAGAGCAGTTCCTGCTCACAGCTGTCAAAAAAAAAAAAGCAGCCAGAGATGTTTATCAACATCGCTCAGTGCTGAAAGAGATAAAAAGAAACATGGGGGTTATTACGAAAAGGCAAATCCACTTTGCACTACAAGTGCAAACTGCACTTGAAATTGCACTGAAAGTGCAGTCGCTGTAAATCTGAGGGGGATATGCAAGGAAAATAAACAGCATTTTAGCTTGTACATGATTGGATGATAAAATCAGCAGAGCTTCCCTTCATTTAAGATATACCCCTCAGATTTACAGAGACTGCACTTTCAGTGCAATTTCAAGTGCAGTTTGCACTTGTAGTGAAAAGTGGATTTGCCTTTTGTAAATAATCCCCAATGTATCTTTCTGTTCATTTACAGATCAAAGGGATAAACTTCAGTCTGTTAGGTTACTTTCACACTGAAAGTGCCCGGCGTTAGCGGTAAAGAGCCGCTAGTTTTAGCGGCGCTTTACTGTTGTTATAGCTGCGCTTTTTTCGGCCGCTAGAGGGGAGCTTTTAACCCCCACTAGCGGCCAAAGAAAGGGTTCCAAGAGCCCGTGTTGCAGCGCTGCCGAAGCACTTTGCAGGTGCTTTGGCAGCACTGCCTATTCATTTTAATGGGCAGGGGTGGTTTAGGAGCGCTGTATACAGCGCTCCCAAACTGCCCCAACGATACTGCTTGCAGGACTTTTTCTAACGTCCCGCAAGTGCACCACCCCAGTGTGAAAGCACTCAGGCTTTCACACTGAAAAGGCATGGGAGCCTTTTTCAGCGAGTAACGAGTAACAGCGAGTAACACTACCCGTGATTATAGTTGCCATTAAAAGTCCCCACTACAGATCTCAGATGAACAGATGACCTTGATCATGAACACCTAAGTTGACTGATCAGAACTCCCCATCAGCGCTGCCACTGATCCTATTAACCACCCCCCCCCCCCCCCCCCCAGGGGTAAGAGAAGGAATAAAAATAGAGAATACATGGAAGGGAGAGAAAAAGAGGGGCAACAAAGAAAAAGGGAGCGAAAGACGGCTAGAGAGAGGGATGGGGCGGGGGAAAGAAAGAAGAACAAATAGAAAGAGGGGTACATCCTCAAATGCACCGTAAGGGGTTTTAATACTGTACGAGTGGAAGGGACTCAGGGAGCGCTAAATGTTTGTGGGTTAGAAGCGCAAATTACTTGTCTTGCCTTGGGTGCTGACAACCCACGCTACAAAAATAATTTTACTGTTAGGGGTCCCCACAACTTGGGAAATTTTATCAGGGGGTCACGGCACTAGAAGGTTGAGAACCACTGGTCTAGGGGCTTTAATACCACCTCTAACAATGCCACTCAGTTGTATTAGGCAGTACAGAAAAGGCACCCCAATAGCAATAATCAATACAGGAGGGGAGAGAGATGTGCCCCTTAGACCCCTCAAAATACAATTTAGTGTAAGTACAAAAAAAAAGTATTAGCCAGGAGAGGGGTACTCACAAAGTGCAAGTAAGTGGCAGGCCAGGCCCAAACACTTAAAGATAAGGTCTGGGATGTGTTGTAACTGTCAGCCTTGCAATGCCTCAAGAGATTTGTAGTTCCACAACAGCTGGAGGGCCACCAGTGTGACACCTGTGCTTTAAAGAAACACTATGACCCCAGTCCAAGGAGGCTTGCTAGTGTTGGGTTTCAAGGAACAAAGGGGAGGTACTGTTTGTCACCTGCACAGAAATGAGAAGGTGGTAGGGCAAGTGTGTGTGTGTGTACAGGATGGGGAGCATTAGTTGAAACACCAGCATCAAGCACTAATGTGTGTTTAGATTGCTGTGGTCCAAAGAAGGCTTTTTAAGTATGGGGGTGCCCAGTGCATGTTTTAGAGAGTTGGGGAAGATGCCAGAAGAGAGGGAGAGATTAAACATGTAGGATAGAGTGAGAGGGTGACCACAGTATAATCCACAGGTCATGAATATGAAATGTTATGTCCCTCAGTGGACAATAAAGAAATACAGTCAGGTCCATAAATATTGGGACATCGACACAATTCTAATCTTTTTGGCTCTTTACACCACCACAATGGATTTTTTATTGAAACAAACAAGATGAGCTTTAACTGCAGACTTTCAACTTTAATTTGGGGGTATTTACATCCAAATCAGGTGAACGGTGTAGGAATTGCAACAGTTTGTATATGTGCCTCCCACTTTTTAAGGGACCAAAAGTAACGGGACAAATTAACAATCAAACTTTCACTTTTTAATACTTGACTGCAAAGGATTTGCAACCAATTACAGCCTGAAGTGTGGAACGCATAGACATCACCAGACATTGGGTTTCATCCCTGGTGATGCTCTGCCAGGCCTTTACTGCAACTGTCTTCAGTTCCTGCTTGTTCTTGGGGGCATTTTCCCTTCAGTTTTGTCTTCAGCAAGTAAAAGGCATGCTCAATCGGATTCAGGTCAGGTGATTGACTTGGCCATTGCATAACATTCCACTTCTTTCTCTTTAAAAAACTCTTTGGTTGCTTTCACAGTATGCTTCGGGTCATTGCCCATCTGCACTGTGAAGCGCCGTCCAATGAGTTCTGAAGCATTTGGCTGAATATAAACAGATAATTTTGCCCGAAACACTTCAGAATTCATCCTGCTGCCTTTGTCAGCAGTCACATCATCAATAAATACAAGAAAACCAGTTCCATTGGCAGCCATACATGCCCACGCCATGACACTACCAGCACCATGCTTCACTGATGAGGTTGTATGCTTTGGATCATGAGCAGTTCCTTTCCTTCTCCATACTCTTCTCTTCCCATCACTCTGGTACAAGTTGATGTTGGTCCCATCTGTCCATAGGATGTTGTTCCAGAACTGTGAAGACTTTTTTAGTTGTTTGGCAAACTCTTATCTGGCCTTCCTGTTTTTGAGGCTCACCAATGGTTTACATCGTGTGGTGAACCCTCTGTATTTACTCTGGCGAATTCTTCTCTTGGTTGTTGACTTTGACACACATACACCTACCTCCTGGAGAGTGTTCTTGATCTGGCCAACTGTTGTGAAGGGTGTTTTCTTCACCAGGGAAATAATTTTTCGGTCATCCACTACAGTTGTTTTCCATGGTCTTCCGGGTCCTTTGGTGTTGCTGAGCTCACAGGTGCGTTTTTTCTTTTTAAAGATGTTCCAAACAGTTGATTTGGCCACACCTAATGTTTTTGCTATCTCTGATGGGTTTTGTTTTGTTTTTTTCAGCCTAATGATGGCTTGCATCACTGATGGTGACAGCTCTTTGGATCTCATATTGAGAGTTGACAGCAACAGATTACAAATGCAAATAGCACACTTGAAATTAACTCTGGACCTTTTATCTGCTCCTTGTAAATGGGATAATGAGGGAATAACACACACCTGGCCATGGAACAGCTGAGCAGCCAATTGTCCCATTACTTTTGGTCCCTTAAAAAGTAGGAGGCACATATACAAACTGTTGTAATTCCTACACCGTTCACCTGGTTTGGATGTAAATACCCTCAAATTAAAGCTGAAAGTCTGCAGTTAAAGCAAATCTTGTTCATTTCAATTCAAATCTATTGTGGTGGTGTTTAGAGCCAAAAAGATTAGAATTGTGTCGATGTCCCAATATTTATGGACCTGACTGTATCTTCTATTGCAATTAAAATGGAAACTGTACTCAAGCAGAACAAGCTCACATATATTGCCAAATGTGTGCCTAATTACAAATCTGTAAGCTGTTAGCAAGTTACAGTAAACTTTCTCGCCAGTTCACATGCCATACATATCACTACTGTATAGGTCTCAATTGCTGCATGCATGCCCTTACTGACACACTACCAGCTGTTTACACATTCCAAATCGGCATATGGCCTCTAAAAGACTCACTTTTTACTGTGAAGAGGTTGCCGATCTGGTGTGTGCAAGATAGCTTGGGGGTGCTATTCACACTCACTGGTAAATATTCTCACTAGTGTGCAGTTTAATCAAACAAGCCACACAGGTCTCATCTATGTAAGAAGGTTAGAAAAATGTGTGCAATGTAGGAACATCAGTGTTGTAAGCTGAACTTAAAAAAATTACCCTTACAGTGGGGTTCTCCCTCATTCCTGTAGACTCCTCCTCTTCAAGCGACAAGTCCCCTGAAGCCACTTCTCTGAGGTGCTCTGTCCAGTGGTTGCACTTTGATGCCATCACATACAATGCAGGACCATCAGGACCATTCATCTATAGACATATCTGAGCAGTTATTCTATAGTCTTACAATGCAAGTGAGAGCACGAAGGGCCCACCCAAAACCCAGAGCATCAGAGGAGAGTGCTGGCTGTCAGGGGTGTTAGGGCTAATGTAAGAAAATATGCTTTTAATTGTACCCTAGATAAAAACCAACAATTTGATGCTTGCAGAGCAGGGAAGCCCTACTGCAAGGGCAGTTTTTTTTTTATTATTCTCCAGGGTTTTGCTTAAAGGCATGTTATTCCAATTGTCTGCAGTAGTTACAGGCACTGCATGTGTTGACACTGTAAAGAACAGTGTTGACCTCCACAGATCACTTTTATAAACCCCTTTTGAGCAAAGTGAGCTAAATAAACCCGTTGCCCTTTCCCAGTTGAACAGCACACTTAGAGTTATGTACAGAAGGACAAAAGGTACTCCCCGGTACTATGGGACTTTAAGGGCAGACTAAATGAACAATATATTAATTAAAAGTATAATAAAGTTTATTGAAATATTAAAAATTGGTGCACACATCCCCTTGAAAATACAAATACAAGATACAAAGATACCAATACTCATAATTGACTGATGAGTGGCATGGAGGTAACTTCTCATTGACCCTGAAGCGTTTCGGGAATGTAGAGATTTACCCCTTCTTCAGGAACATAGAGAAGGTTATAACATTGGAGATATTCTGTAACAGAGCATAACATAGATCAAGAATATGCGACAGGGAAAAAATGTGCACATCAATTCACTGCGTCAGCCATGAGCCATACATACCAACGCCACAGATCAGGGATCCTCAAACTACAGCCCTCCAGCTGTTGCGGAACTACACATCCCATGAAGCATTGTAAAAATCTGACATTCACAGACAGGACTAGGCATGATGAGAATTGTAGTTCCTGAAAAACCGGAGGGCCATAGTTTGAAGACTCATGCCATAGATCATCAAAGGTATAATTGCAAAGAATCATGAAGTAAATAATGCTGCAGAAATGTTTTCACTAAGGGTGTGGCACCCCAATAGAGATCTATATTAGGGTGCCACACCCTTAGGGAAAATGTTCTTATGATATCTCCAATGTTATAAACTTCTCTATTCCCCTGAAGAAGGCATAAATCCCTACATTCCCGAAACACGTTGGGCTCAATGAGAAGTTACCTCCATGCCACTCATCAGTCAATTATGAGAGTTGGTATCTTTGTATCCTGTATTTTCATGGTGTTGTGTGCACCAATTTTTATTATTTCAATAAACTTTGTTTTTACTTTTTAATTAATATATTGTTAATTTAGTCTAGCCTTAAAGTCCCATAGTTCCGGGGGGGGGGGGGGGGATGTAACTTTTGTTCAGTCTATAATTTTAGGGATGTTGGCAACACAAATTTGGAGACACTTTTTCTGCATGGTAGTTCTCTCCTCCTCCTAGAGCTATGTACAGGGTATACCATTCACCATTTGGCAAATTCCCCTTTTAAAGTGCAATTTGGTGTACCTTTGTGCACATAAACTGACATTTTAACAATAAAGTGAATTACAAGCAGTCAATTTTCAATCCTATCAGAAAACATTATAATTAAAAACTCAATTTAAAATGACTATCCGTTACCTTCATCCTGCTTTTAAAGATCTGTCAGTGACTAAGTCTCCTTTTGTGTAAAATGCCTCTATAGAGGTTTTGCCAGGGCTCTAAGTTCATATTCAGATTATCCCTGAATATCCCTTTGTTTGGTCTTCAGTTAGTAACCTTGCAGTCCAAGTTACGTATGGGGTTCATTGCCATCATTTATGTTGATAGCACTTTCTTCACAGTCTGCTTCTGCTGTTATTCTTTTGTAGTCCGTATGAAAAAAGATGATCATAATGCAGGCTCCAATGCTACATACACCAGCCATTACTAAAGTTGAAACTGTTTAAAAGGAAAGACATACCAACAATTAAATACTGGAGAAGCTGATATAATCTCACTTAAAGCTAAACTGAAACAGCTAAATACAAGCTGCTTGCCTGCCAAAAAATCTGTAGTTCCATCCCTCCAGACCTGAGATTTAAAAGGCTCTGCCATACAGCACAAACCTTTTTGGCAGGGGACCTGAACATTCTTTGCTGCAGGTAACACAACTAGCTCTTGCCCCTGAAGCCTGTGATGGACAGTGAGGGACAAGCAGACCCGTTACGCTGCTTTCTGCTATCAGCATGTCCCTTTTTAGCACATAAACACTACAAGACAACCTATTGGCTAATTTTTCCGCTTTTCTCTCCCCTAGTCTGAGCTGTACTGTACAAGGATTGCAAGAGGCTGATACCATGTCAAATTCAGGTACTTAGACCCCTTTCACATTGGGGCGTTTTTCATGCGGTACAGCGCTAAAAATAGCGCTGCTATACCACATGAAAAATCATGCCCTGTAGTCTTCAATGTGAAAGCCCGAAGGCTTTCAACCTGAAGCGGTGCGCTAGCAGGAACGCTCCAAAAGTCCTGCTAGCCGCATCTTTACCACGGTATAGGAGCGGTGTGTTCACCGCTCCTATACAGCGCCTTCCCATTGAAATCAATGGGAAAGCGCTGTAATACCGCGGTATTAACCCCTTTTCGGCCGCTAGCGGGTGTTAAAACCTCACCGTTATCCCCCGAATACTGCGGTAAACACGACGGTATAGCCGCGCTACAAATAGCGCGGCTATACCGTCACCGCGCTGCACGCTGCAATGTGAAAGCAGCCTTACACTGGCTGCATTAAAAAATACATGTAATGGTGTATTAGTGAATATAGAGCTGCATTATTTGTGGATTTTATACCTGACTGTATTTCAGCATTATGTTAAATGAAAACTCAGCTGCCTTAGTAAGGGGTAGTAATGTAGTATTTGAAAAGGGACAGTATGATGCAGTGATAAGTAATCAGGGGTGCTTGTGCAGTGTAAATTGTGAATGTCAATCTTGGATATGGTAATGCAATGTCAATGCCTTTTAGAATCTTTTAGTTAAAAAAAAAAAATAAGTGTACATGCAGCTCAGCCTGTCCTGTAGAAATGGTGTCCAAACCAAGCAGTATAAGAATCTAATTTTTTGTATTCTCTTGCCTTTTAGCCTGCCATTAGATGCAGTGCTGCTGTCACTCCCTCTTTATGAGCCACGTTCATTGAGGGAAAGGAGTGGAGTCACTGTCTGGAGAGTAAAGATCACACCAGTCCTTGCTGCTGGGTGCCGGAGAAGGAGGAGGTGCCGAGGTGGGTGGGGACAGCAGCACTGCACTAGGTGCAGGCCTCGCTCCCGGCCTCACTGTCTGAGAGTAAATTTACACGGGTTGTAGGAAGCCAGGCAGCGCTGGCCCTAGAAACCAGTTCCAGATATGTAGTTACTAGTTAGTAGGGGGTGGCTGTGTCCTCTATTTCATTCCGGGACACTGTATTGTCCCGGTATGAAGGTGGCCGGGACCCAGGACAGACATGTCAATTGCGAGACAGTCCCGGGCACGTGGGCACCCTATGCTTAAGTGAAGTTTGCTTTGTAATGGAAAAGGTTTGCATTATATTTGTTTTGTGGGTGACTGGGAGAAGCCCTTTACCTGTGAGTTAGGAAACCGCAATGTTCAGTTAGTGCCTGGATGGAGAGGGTTTATTTTCTGTTTTTGTTTGTGTTATTTTCATGCAACCTTTTAAAATATAACTGGCTACAAGTCAGATTACCCTTTTCCAATGGAAGATGATCCCCTTTGGGCTAACCCCTTACAATAGCTATACCTGCAAAAGGGGCCAGCCAGGGTGAAGTGATTTGCAGGACTTAAATTTTCTGACTTAAAGCGGAGTTCCACCCAAAAGTGGAACTTCCGCTTAATCCACTCTTACATGTCACATTTGGCATTCCTGTCCCACTTCCTCCTTCCGCCGAGGGGCTGCTAAGGCGATACGTCATATCGCCTTTTGGCAGCCCCTCCCTGTAGGCGATCGCCTGGGACACGTGACAGGTCCCAGGCGATCGCTTGTCCAATCGGATGGCGCAGCGCAGCGCCGCTCATGCATTCGCAGTGGGTGCCCGGCCGTGAAGCCGAAAGCTGTCATGGCCGGGTGCCCACACTTAGAATGAAGACGCTGGCCGGAGAGGAGCGGATCCCCGGCCGGCGCGTCGCTGGAACGTGGAGCAGGTGAGTGTATGTTTATTAAAAGCCAGCAGCTACACTTTTTGTAGCTGCTGACTTTAAATAAACATTAAAAATGAGTGGAACACCCCTTTAAGTGGTTGTAAACTCTGTTACACCACTTGTACCTACAGGTAAACCTATAATAAGGCTTACCTGAAGTTACTGTAAATATCTCCTAAACTTGCATAGTTTAGGGGATAGTCACTATATACGCTGCTGCCAACGATATTGGCACATGCACACTGAAGAAACTGCACCATTTTTTCAGGGTCATGCCATGATTGGCAGCTCCTGCTCGCATGTGCGGGAGTGACGTCACCGCAGATCCGGCCAGTCAAAACGCCGGAGCCCGCGAACACGGAAGTAACTCCAGTGAAAGATGTCGACCGTGGGAGCGAAGTGCGGGCGGCACTGCAGGGCATCGTTCTAAGGTAAGTATTTTTTTCCTGAGGTTCCACTTAAAGAAGTATATCTTAAAGATCTACACTCTTCAAAGTAAATTGTTTTATTGGGTGTGTTATGTCCTCATAACAGTACGGCTCCCATAGTTAATGTACTTAGAAAGTCAAGAAATAAAAAAATAAAACATACTTGACCAGTCATAAATTTCAATCTGATTCACACCACAGGAAGACAGTGGAGGCGCAGCATAAGGCTTGGCAAGCATCTGAAACAGCACCATGAAGATTATTCCCTGGACCTGACTTGGGATACAAAAACAACAATTTCCTTCCATTTAGTATAACCGGTTTTTCATATTTGCTCTAAAAATATAATTACTGTAAAATGTGGAAGTTAAATTCTTTTTAAGGGCCAGTTCACACCACAATTTCTGCATTCTGAATGTGTTTCTTTTCTACATGCACGTTTTTGATGCGTACTAGTACGTTTTGGGCATTCCAGTGCATGTTTTCCCATCTTTTTTTTCTAAATCTGAATTGAGGATATGTGTATTCCGGTGTGTTTTCGATGCATATTGCTGCATTCTATACATATATATATAACGTGTTTTATTTTTGTTGACTGCACTAGAACCCAGTGCACTGGTGTGAACTAGGGCCATTTAAAATACGTATTTAACACTGTCAATGCGTTTTTGATGCAGAATAAAAATGCATTGAACTGCATCTGGTGAAAACGAAGGAAGTAGAAAGGACAGTCAAATATATAAACTAGGTCAGTGGTCACCAACCTTTCAGACCTCATGGACCCCTAAACACATTGCAAGAGGTAACAATAGAGTGAATGGCTTGGTGATTTAATTGGTTAAGAAGAGGCATATTTGGGAGATGACGTGGAGTCTACAAGATTATACAGCGACTGGATTTGGGGCTGAAAGAACAGCTCAAAGTTTAGGACTACACCCTGTACCCTGGCAGGAGGGGATAGACTGATAGCTGTATTATTAATTTTGAAGGAAAAGTCAGGGATGAGGGCACAGGTAGGAAAATATTATAAGCTCAGCTTTAGAAAGATTTCGTTTGAGGAAATTGTGTGACATCCATATTGATTCATCACTTAGTAAGTTAGTAATGCAAAAGGAGGCAGAAGGAGTGGAGTGAGGAGAAGAGAGAAAGATTTGTGTGTTATCACTATAGAGATGGTATTGGAAGCCATGGGAGGTCACGTGACCAAGAGCGAAGGTATAAATAGAGAAGAGAAGGGGTCTGAGGACAAAGACTCGAGGCACCCCTACAGAAAGAGGAAGCAGAAGGGAGACAAGTTATAGGCAACACTGTGATAGGTAGGAGGAGAACCAGGAAAGAGCAGAGTCTTGGAGGCCAAGGCAGTACAGTTTTTAGAGGCAGGTGGTCAACACTATCAAAGGCATCAGAAAGGTCTAGTAATGTGAGTATGAAGCAGTAGCCATTGGAATACATGCACTCCATGCATGTATTCCTGACTGGACAACTCTGATGGGTTTGGCTAATTCAGCAAAGAAAACTTGTAGGGCTTTAAAAGTTAGAGTCCTGTGCTAAGACCCTGGTTGCTGCAATTTTGGTGAGTACACAGACAACAGGCTCTCCCCTGGATGGAAGACATCCCATCCCCATCACTTAGACACAAGGGTCCAAATAGTTCTGTTGTAAGGGTGCAAAGTGTGCCTTGTTCACCAGCAGCTGCATTGAATAATATGATTATTATAACTAATGAAGTTGCACATTTTGTAGCTACCTCCAAATTATGAAAAAAAAGCTATTTGCCCAATGACCAAGATACAATTTGCTTTGGATGAGATGAGCATTTACAAATTTTAGAATGAGGTCCACAAAACCTTGTGCGGTGTGTAGCTTGTGCAAATACTGGAATATAGAATCCCGTAGGACAGCAATTGTGCTGTAATTGCGACACTAAATCTGGGTCACACAAGCCCATCGGTAGAGTGGGCAGATAGTTGTGTTTATCAATTAGAGGGAGACGGTCGTCCCGGCATCGGAGGCCTTCGTGATTGCCAGAACACGGAGGGTCTACAGGTGTTCCTTGTGCAATACACAACTATCTGCCTACTCTAACAATGGGCTTGTGCGACAGTTCACAATTATGTGCCACTTTGTGTTGGTCTATCACATAAAAATTGCAATAAAATACATTTAAGTTTTTGGTTGTAACATGACAAGGAGTATGAATACTTTTTTTCAAGGCACTGTAACCTGTCAAAGCAATACATTTTGTAACCACTTAAGTTTTCACTTTACTTTTATAATACCATAAATATTGTAGCCTATATATAGTATGAAACATTGGTTGTTCTTTCCTTTTGATCAGTCATTAACAGACAGGTAAAGAATGTCACTGTGGTATAGCTGATCACTTACTGTCACTTACCCAGAAATAAAGGCCAACCCTGTCGAACTTCCTTCTCCAACTGGGTAGGAACACTCCACTGCTAGCTCCATTGCAATTGGATATTGTCCAAAACAAAAAAAGCCCAGACAAGAAGATATAATTGCCAGCAGAACAGGTTGGTCCCTCAAATTTGATACCTAGGTATAAAAACACTGCAGCTGGTCAGATACAATCACAAGGCATATAGGAAACAAGATGTTAAATTTTCTAAAACACACGTGTGTGTTTGTCTGGGCTTCCATTCCGTAATGATCAAAACTTTTTTCACTTGTCACATACATCTGCTCTGAAGTGAATGAGTGGTGATCTCCCCATTCCTACCAACGCTACCATAAATCAGCTATTTCCCAGTTTCACCTGATGGAGGCACTGTGCTCCAATGGCTGGCTGTATGTGATTCCTGTAGCTGTCACCAGATGTCTCCCTGAATTTTATGCAAGTCTGCAACCAATCCACAATGAACTTCGGAAGAATTTATATTCTTACCTCACCTGCAATCATACCATATCGCCCTACCAAACTGTCGGCGCTACATAAATTCTGTATAATATAATATTATTACTACTTACTTTTGCACTAGGTCATTGTTATTTGTCCTGTGTGCTTTACATTTTTCTGTTATCACTGTATGTTCTTTATTCTTATCTTACTATTTGTTTGCTGTGTTCACCCACTTACTTCCATTTGTTGCACTGTGTTATTTTACACAATACAGTACTTGTTGCACCTATTCTGGAGTTCTTAGCTACAACTCCTATTTCTGGTTATACCTCACTAACATGGATTCCTGCACTGGTTTCGTGAAAAGAACAGAATCTCCTTTTTTCTGCCCATACAGCAGACCAAATTGAGTTTTTCTATCAGCCTCAACAATACTATTTTGTGTATGGCTAACCTAACTTTCAAAAACCCCAACTTTAGAAATAAAAATATTTTTCTTTGCGTTTTCTCAAATCTGGCTGGAGCAAGCAGGTATATCCTCTTAAAGATTACGTGCATTGCTTTTTGATTGTTTCTGCACTGGACAAACAGGCTCATCCTTGGATTTACTAGGCTGCCTGATAAGCATTTCTCACCGACAGCAACTAGTGGCATCAGTGATTTCCCAAAGACTTGAGATTACGAAAAAGTGGTGGATTTGGTGGCGAGCAGCTCTTGTCTTTGGACAGCTGTAAACGACTGTTGGCATCCTGTAGCAAATCATTCACTAAAACTAAAGGCAGCTATATTTTATTATAAATCACGTGCAGAGCTAAACATAGGTGTAGGTCCGCACAAAGGAAAGTGCTGGGAAGAATCCGTCACCAAGAAAGAAAGGTTCACACTGACTCTTACCCCAATGAGTGGACTACTTAATCAAAAGCAGTCAAACACGCTTGAAAATCTTCTATCTCCCATGTGTATGGTGAAATCTAAGTAGATTGCATGAACACCAATAGGATCCTGAAAACAACGCAGTAAAAAGCGCATTTCAATCCAATAAAAACGATCAAGGTTTCCATCCAGTGTGATGACCATCTGTCGAGCTTGGCAACGTCACGTAACCCCAGCTATTTTCTATTATTTTAAAATGGTTGACATCAGCATTCAGAAGACTGTATTCAGCAAGTATTTGATAAATATGATTACATTAACCACTTCATTACTGGGCACCTAAACCCCCTTCCTGCCCAGACCATTTTTCAGCGCTGACGCATTTTGAATGACAATTGCGGGGTCATACAACACTGTACCTAAATTATACTTTTATCATTCTTGTCCCCACAAATAGAGCTTTCTTTTGGTGGTATTTGATCATCTCTACGATTTTTATTTTTTGCGATATATCAAAAAAAAAAAAAGGAAAAAAAAATTTGTTTTACTTTTTGTTATAATAATATCCCAATTTTTATTTATTTTTTATATTTTTTTGTTCAGTTTAGGCCGATACGTATTCTTTTACATATTTTTGTTAAAAAAAAAATCACAATAAGCGTATATTGATTGGTTTGCGCAAAAGTTATAGCGCCTACAATATAGGCGGCCATATCGGACACTTTTGACACTATTTTGGGACCATTCACATTTATACAGCGATCAGTGCTATAAAAATGCATTGATTACTGTATAAATGTGACTGGCAGGGAAGGGGTTAACACTAGGGGGTGAGGAAGGGGTTAAATGTATTCCCTGGGTGTGATTCTTAGGGCTCTTTCACACGTCCGTTCCGTTCGTCCGTTTTTTGGACGTCCGTTAACGGACCGCAATGCTTCCCTATGGGCTAGCGTCCGTTAGCGGATGAGCATCCGCTAACGTCCGTTAGCATCCGTCTGCGTTCAGTTCCGTTTTTTTGGACGGAAGAAAACCCTATTTTTCTTCCGTCTAAAAAACAGAACGGACGTTAACGGATGATCCGTTTATCATCCGTTCCGCTAACATCCGTTTTTCTATGTAAAAAGCCCCCCCCAAAAAAAAAAGAAAAAACGGATGGGAAAAACTGATGCAAAAACTGATGAAAAACTGACGAAAAACGGACGAAAAACTGATGGAAAAACGGATCAACTGATGAAAAAAAAACTGATCTGAAAAACTGAACGGACGTGTGAAAGAGCCCTTACTGTGTGTGGAGGGGACTGACTGGGGTAGGTGACCGATGCTGTGTCCCTATGTACAAGGGACACAGCATCGGTCTCCTCTCTCCCTGACAGGACGTGGAGCTCTGTTTGTACACACAGAGCTCCACGTCCCTGCCGTTCGTGGGTACCTGGGGGACATCGCGGCCGCCAGGCACGTGCATCGGCATCTCAGCGATGCGCCGGGCACAGTTTTTCCCCGCTGCGCGCCCCCAGTGGCGCGTGTGGGGAATGCAAATAAAAGGACTAGCGACGTCTACAGCGAGGGTCTCAAGTAGTTAAGCAAAACTAATGCGCAATAACTAGTGTTTTCATTACATCTTTTATTAAAAGGCTTATGCACACAGGACCTTTTTACAGCTGCTGTTAGGGACGTCTGACATTTTTTTAACTGCACCTTCATGTTAGTCTGTGTCCATGCACACAAAAATGTTTAGAGACGTTTAGAGGCATAAGCGTATAAGGGCAGTAGGAAAAACGACAGCTTGTGTGTCCAGGAGCAGAGGCTGTTGAGCTGTAAAAACACGGCTAAATGCTGCTGCACACAGAAGGCTTTTTATCTTAATGCATAGAATGCATTAAGATAAAAAAACCTTCTGCCTTTACAACCACTTTAATAATTGTTTGCATTAAAGCCTGCAGAGCATTGCACCCCCAATTGGTGCACTGTGTAATGCACGGGCTCTTTCAATGGATTCCCAAATGGCCTTAGGTCTGTACCTGGCTGGAGAAAGTGCAGCTGAAATGCAGACCAAAGAGGGTTAGCAATAATGACAGATGGGACTTGTAGGAACTCAACCCAGACCTAGATGATACAGCTGTGTGCTAATATTAAACAATCAAAGGATTCCCCTGGAAGATGCACAACACAATTAAGATAAAGGGGGGAGGGGGGGGGGATTGCAGATGGTATATGCAACCATGTTTCATGTTCAACCCTAAATAAAGGTAAGACAACCATACGTACCACAGCAAATGCTGTTAATGACAATGCCGTCAAAGCAAAACATATTTTGACAACTTCTGTAAACTTCTTTGTCCGGTCAACATAAAGGCCAAATACCAGAGCTCCAATAGCCCCTGCAAGAATGAACAGAGCCCCACACAAACCCGATATATACTGCAAAACAAAAAGTTGAAAAGTTCAGGATCACAAACACTGAGTGTATATATATATATATATATTTTTTTTTTTTTTTAGATGCTGTTTTACTAAGTGTAAAAATAAACATTTATATGATATGTCACCATGTGAAAAACCTCTCCACCTATCAATTTTAATGGACCCAGAAGCTTCTGTGGAAGTCCATCAGAATGTGACGTGAAAAGCTTTTGGATGCTTTGACATCACCACACAGGTAGGCAAAGTTGCACGCAGCCCATCGGGAACCCGATACACAGGGCCAAAAGAGTGAATGCAGACTGATCGGTACCTAAACTGTATTTCACACATGATACATATGACTGGATTTTTACCATATTTAAAGATAAATACAGTAATACCTCGGCCCGCGAGTAACCCGGTTAGCGAGCGTTCCCAATACAAGCTATTATTTTTTTTTAAATACTGACTCGGTTTGCGAGTGTTGTTTCGCAAAACGAGTAGGATTCAAGCCTCTGCAGTATCGCATTTGGCCAGAGGTGCGGGGGCACCGGTGACACTCGGAGCCGCTCAGATGCACTCTGAAATATTCCGTTACCGATTGTTTCCGAGCGGTCTCTCCAGCGCCCCCCACCTCTGACCACATGCAGTACTGCATACAATAGAATGCGGAATGAATTATCTTCGTTTCCATTGACTTCTATGGGGAAACTCGCTCATAATCCAAGGTTCCACTGTATAAAGCTTCATACACACGATCGGATTTTCCGCAGGCAAAGCGTCGGAATGGCGTTGGAATTCCGCAGGCAAAACTTGTCTTGCATAGAAACTGCACACAATTGTCAGCCAACAAACACCAACGTAGTGACGAACTACGTGTTTTTTCAGCTCTTTAGCGCCACCCTTTGGGCACCTTCTGTTAATGTTCTGTTTGGTGAGCATTGCTTCCGAGCATGTGTGTTTGTACTTTTAGATTTTTGTCTAAAAAATTGTCTTGCATAGAAACTGCACACAATTGTCAGCCAACAAACACGAACGTAGTGTTTGTACTTTTAGACTTTTGTCTGATGGACTTGTGTACACACGATCGGAAAATCTGACAACAGACCAGAATTGTCCATGGAAAATGTTAAAGCCTGCCATCCAGGCAATTGTCCGATGTAGCGTACAAATGCCGGATTTTCGGCCAACAGTCTGTCAACACACAATTCCCGTCAGAAAATCCAATCGTGTGTACGAGGCTTAAAACTCTCTTCTTGTGTTTATGAGACCATAGAACTTGAGCCTCCTTGTATGTGTTGTCAGCCGGACTGAGAAGTTATCAGACTTGGGGAATGATATGTTTATAACATTGTCCATTGTGGTGATTTACCACCCCAGGCAGATGCTATCCTATGCATGTTTGTGACCTCCTGTAACCCAAGAGGTCAACATGTGAGGGTAAGTGTTCAACTATTATTAACAAGTGGAGGTTGTAATTCTCTAAAGTGTTTTGTGGAGAAGTCATAAGGACACATAAAATTGGATTTACTGCAATCCAACTAATTGGATAGTTTTGTGTCAAATCTATATTCACAAGAGTGTATTGCGTTTTTAGGTGATTCGTGGTGAAAGTGTTCACATATACTTTTTTTTTTTAATTTTGCATTGGGATAAAAAAAATTGGTGTGTGTATATATATATATATATATATATATATATATATATATATATTGCTCTCAAGTTTTTTTTTTTTTTTAGCATCCTTGGTTTCACTTCATTTATTTGCATAAATATCTTGTTTATTAGAAGGCAGACATTATGTTTCCGGTACAAAATTTGGTTATGAAGTTATTTACATATGAAATACGTGTGTTTTTAGAGGTTTTGAGTATGTTTCAATACTAAATATTTTTGTGAATGAAGATTCCTGACTAAACCCCATCCCCATCAGGAAAGGGCTAGAGAACTTATGTTGGCCATACATTATACAATTTTCTTTAGATTTACCTTTAACCATGTAGTGCAAGGGCCTTTCTGATTGCATACAAATTAAAAATGTTTAGGTTAGAACTCATGATATATGGTTTCGGTAAATCTAAAGGAAAATTGTACAAGAAAATTGTATAATGTATGGCAAGCCTTAGGCATCATATTGTGTGCTCTGATAATTAGGCATTTTACATAGGTTTGTCCTGAGCATTTTAAAGTGAACCTGTCTTAAAGTGAAAAGGCAAAGCAACAGCATGGGTCAATCATCAACCACTAGCACTTTCATATTGTCTATCGATCCGTAAGATATGACTTGAAGGACTCATGGGTTAAACAGGGCAGTTGCTCCTGCTCCTAGGGGTGTGGTGGGGTGGGGGAGACAAGACAGAAAGGTGTGTCTGTGGTGCTGGGAAGTTAATTGGCAACTTTGCTCTGCTCTTTAAGGTGGACTGACCCATTTGGGAGCTTTAAATCACTAAACAGCTTTTATAAGTAAATGACTTGAAGAAAAAAACAAAAAAGATCCATCTGCTTACATTTGGATATCCTCTGAAGCACAGTATTTGTTCCAAGAATGAATTAAAGGCTGTGAAGATACCCAGGCCCGCTCCAAAGCAAATCATTAGGATAATGTATGCTTTATTTTTCAAGAGCTACAAAACACAATACAGTATATATTGTAAATGACACAATGTTATTGCACATCAAATAACATAAATAACTTCAGTATGCACCAGTTCTAGCAATTAGCCCTCTGTGGCATGTAGCTCTTATGTGAACATCTATGTAAAGACTGAGCAATCCAACACAAATTTATTTTTAATACCATCAGTATTTCATAGTATTTTAAAGGAAAACCTTGCTTAAAAAAATAACCCTTTTTCGGCTGCTAGCGGGGGTTAAAAGTGTCCAGCTAACCGCCGAATACCTCCGCAAAAACGGTGGTACAGCGCCACTAAAAATATCGGCGCTTTACTGCCTACCCTACTCCAGTGTGAAAGGGTTCTTATTCTGACCCAGTGGCTTCACTACTGGCTAGTATATTCTGACGGTTGGCACCAGCAACTGGCAGAACACTCAAACAATGCTTGCATCTAATTGCATGAAATAAAAAAGTTTCTGCCATCTTCAAAAGTCGATTGAAAAATGTACTTTTGTTGAACTGAGTGGTGCCGACAGGGTTCCTCGTGAAATTAATTTGTGTCTCCGCAGCAGGAATCAGACAAAATTTGATCCGTGTATGGCCAACTTTAAAGCAAACATTTACAGCAGAAGATTACCAAGATATCACTGGCCTTCTAACTGGTTCCTTGCTGAGAATAATGTTTCCTAATCCAAACAATATACCACTCTGGTACAAGATAACTTGCTTCAATGCAGACTAAAAAACTCAGCTGGGTCTTTTTGCATTCACTAAATACAATTTCCCCCCCCAAAAAATACATTTTTAAAAGTTCTAACTAAGCACATCTTAACAGATCAACTATGTATTTCTAATGCTAGGAAATACAACACTATGACACTACCTGCATGGAGTTTTCGTGTTCGCCCTGAGTTTAAAAAAGTGTGGGAATTTCCTTTCAGACAAATGTGGGTATTTTGACCTATAGGCTTCAATAGGAGAGCCTGATAAAATGCGAGAAAGTATGTGTTATGTGCTATTTTCAGCCAATTGCATAATAAAGGGGAAAAATGTACAATCCAAAAAGAAGCTCCGATATGACACATCTCCTGAATATGCTATGCTCAAGTGTGAATGGGGCCTTCGCTGTAGGTTTTTGATGCAATGAAGTGAAAAAACATTTTTGGTCGCTACCTTTTACTTGCTCTAGTTTTCATAAATGAACCCATTGCTGTGATTTTGTCCCCCCAATACATACCTGTTTCAAACCAGCAAAGAATGTCTCAGAGGTGGAATGCATTGCACTGGCTGATGGTGGTGTTGGAGGAGCTTTATCAGAAATCCCTGCCGTTGCTAACATACAACCAAATACAGCAGGTATGCCATAGACTCCAATCTTAAAGAAAAATAAATAAAAGCAGATACCCATCAATAAAATGTATCTAGTACAGAACTGATGAGAATGAAAAAAATGTAGTTTCACTTACTACTACTGGAATGTATTGAACCTTGGAAGCAATTACGGGGGACAGTACGTTTGCTAAAAATATGCCAAACGGATTTGCTATGTAAAATAGAAAATAAAAGGTTACTCTGTAAATAGTCTGAATTCATGTGTTTGAGAAATCATTCATTGGTTGGGCTTCAATTTGGACTTTGTGAATAGCAACATAGGAAGAAAGTAAACATTTCAGTATGTTAGTAAGGTAATTGAATTGAACTAGCAATGGCTGGGTTAAGTATGTATAGTATATATCAGGAAAGAGTGTAAGCTCCTAAATGTACTTACACATGGAAGCAATCATATTTGCTGTAGCTCGCTGGTGCTCTGGGAACCACACAGCAGCAAGTTTGGCAGGCACAAACAGGACAAGTGGCTGTGCCACTGCACAAAGACTCTGACCCAAAAATAAAAAAATAAAAGGACTCTGCTTGTTATTGATGAATTCTGCTACACTAAGACAGCGTATTATACTACCCAACATGTTCAGCCAAGAACTGAGGATCACCTGCAAGACAAGAAATTTTACAATGCATGATCAATAGAGTATACACAAGCAGTAACATACTAAAACATTTTGAACAAGCTAATAAAAATAACTGGTTTTACAGAACTGACAGTACAGGGAAACTGTGGAAATGGCATAAGTATTCTACAGACAATGTTTAAAAATTGTCCTGCTTTGTACAGTGGTTGTAAAAAGTCTACACCTGTTAAAATGTCAGGTTTCTGTGATGTAAAAAAATTAGACAAATATAAATAATTTCAGACCTTTTTCCAAATCTTTTAGGGGGGGGGGGGAAATAACCCTCTTATAATTGAGATGTAGCTATGTTCAGAATTAATCAATCACATCCAAGCTCATGTTAAATAAGAGTCAGTAGACACCTGACATAATTTAACCACTTGCCGACTGGCTATGTGTTGGCTAAGTGGCGTGGGTGCACAAACTCACGTACCCATATGTTGGCCCTTTAAGAGCTAACAGAGGGCGCGAGCGCGCCGCTGGAGGCACGCGACCACTGCTCGGCAGGGAAACAGATGCGCGGGTGCGATCGCATGCTTGAGAGCCGGCACGGGGTCTTGTGTGTGTAAACACACAAATCTCTGTGCTGTCAGAGGAGAGGAGACAGATCGTGTGTTTCTACAAAGTAGAAACCATGATCTGTCATCTGTCCTAGTTAGTCTCATTCCCACACAGTGAGGGAACAGACAGTTACCCCTTCCCTGCTAGTGACATTTATACAGTAATCAGTGCATTTTTATAGCACTGATCGCTCTATAAATGGACCCACAAAGGTGTCAAAAGTGTCCGATCTGTCCGCTGCAATATCGCAGTCACAATAAAAATCGCAGATCGCCGCCATTACTAATACAAAAAAAATCATAATAAAAATGCCATAAATCTATCCCCTATTTTGTAAACGCGATAACTTTTGTGCAAACCAATCAATATACGCCTATTGCGATTTTATTTTTTATTTTTATTATTATAGGAAAAATATATTTTTTTCAAAATTGACGCTCTTTTTTTGTTTATAGCGCAAAAAATAAAAACCGCAGAAGTGATCAAATACCACCAAAAAAAATCTCTATTTGTGGGAAAAAAAGGACGTCAATTTTGTTTGGGTACAGCGTCCCACTCCGCACAATCGTCAGTTAAAGCGACGCAGTGTCAAATCGCAAAAAAGGGCTTGGTCAAGAAGGGGGTAAATCCTTCTGGGGATGAAGTGGTTAAAGTGCCTCTGATCAACCCCAAATAAAGTTCAGCTGTTCTAGTACGTTTTTCCTGACATTTTCTTAGTCACATTTTCTTAGTCGCATCCTATAGTAAAAGTCATGGTCCATATAGAGCATGGGTCTTCAAACTACAGTTCCCATCATGCCTAGCCATGTCTGTGAATGCCAGTGTGTTACAATGCCTCATGGAATGTGTATTTCTACAACAGCTGGAGGGCCGTAGTTTGATGATCTCTGATATAAAGCATCCAAAGCATCAGAGGGATATCATTGTTAAAAGGTATCAGTTAGGAGAAGGATACAAAAGACTTTCCAATGCATTAAATATACCATGGAACACAGTGAAGACAGTCATCAAGTGGAGAAAATATGGCACAACAGTGACATTACCAAGAACTGGACGTCCCTTCAAAATTTATGAAAAGATGAGAAGAAAACTGGTCAGGGAGGCTGCCAAGAGGCAACAATAAAAGAGCTGCAGGATAATCTGGCAAGTACTGTGACAACAAACTCCCGTATTCTTCATATGTCTGGCCTATGGGGTAGAGTGCCAAGACGGAAGCCTTTTCTTATAAAGAAAAGCATCCAAGCCTGGCAAAATTTTGCAAAAACACATCTGAAGTCTCCCAAAAGCATGTGGGAAAATGTATTATGGTCTGATGAAACCAAGGTTGAACTTTCTGGCCATAATTCCAAAAGATATGTTTGGTGAAAAAACAACACTACACATCACCAAAAGAACGCCATACCAACAGTGAAGCATGGTGGTGGCAGAATCATGCTTTGGGGCTGTTTTTCTTCAGCTGGAACAGGGGCCTTAGTCAGTCAAGGTAGAGGGAATTATAAACAGTTCCAAATACCAGTTAATATTGGCACAAAACCTTCAGGCTTCTGCTAGAAAGCTGAACATGAAGAGGGACTTCTTTCATCTTTCAGCATGACAATGACCCAAAGCATACATCCAAATGAATAAAAGAAATGGCTTCACCAGAAGATTAAAGTTTTGGAATGGCACAGCCAGAGCCCAGACCTGAATCCGATTGAAAATCTGTGGGGTGATCTGAAGAAGGCTGTACACAGAATATGCCCTTGCAATCTGACAGATTTGGAGTGTTTTTGCTGTAATAAAATCAAAAGGTGCTTCAACAAAGTATTAGTTTAAGGGTTATGCAACTATATTATTTTATTTTTACTTCCCTCCACCTAAAAGATTTTAGTTTGTTCAACTGAGTTGAACATATCAATATGGACCAAAATCTCTGAGGAATCTTTCCAACACCTTGTTGAATCTATGCAATGTAGAATTAATTACTTGCCGACCAGCCGCCGCAGTTATACGGCGGCAGGTCGGCTCTGCTGCGCGAGATCACGTAGATATACGTCATCTCGCTAGGCAGCCAATAGGGGCGCGTGTGCGCCACCTGCTCGCCCCTGGTCCCGACGCACGTGCCCGGTTGGCGCGATCACTGCCGGGCACCCGCGATCGCTTGTTACAGAGCGAGAACTGGGAGCTGTGTGTGTAAACACAGCTCCCGGTCCTGTCAGGGGGAGAAATGACTGTTCGCTGTTCATACAATGTATGAACAGCGATCTGTCATTTCCACAAGTCAGTCCAACCCTCTTCAGTTAGAACACACCTAGGGAACATACTTAACCCCTTCATCACCCCCTAGTGTTAACCCCTTCCCTGCCAGTGGCATTTTTATAGTAATCAATGCATTTTTATAGCACTGATCGCTATAAAAATGCCAATGGTCCCAAAAAAGTGTCCGAAGTGTCTGCCATAAGGTCGCAGTACCGATAAAAATCGCTGATCGTCGCCATTACTAGTAAAAAAAAAATATTAATGAAAATGCCATAAAACTATGCCCTATTTTGTAGACGCTATAACTTTTGCGCAAACCAATCAATAAACGCTTATTGCAATTTTTTTTTTACGAAAAATATGTAGAAGAATATGTATCGGCCTAAACTGAGGAAAAAAATTGTTTTTTATATATTTTGGGGGATATTTATTACAGCAAAAAGTAAAAAAATATTCATTTTTTTTCAAAATTGTCGCTCTATTTTTGTTTACAGAACAAAAAATAAAAACCGCAGAGGTGATCAAATACAACCAAAAGAAAGCTCTGTTTGTGGGAAAAAAAGGACACCAATTTTGTTTGGGAGCCAGGTCGCAGGACCACGCTATTGTCCGTTAAAGCGACGCAGTGCCAAATCGCAAAAAGTGGCCCGGTCATTGACCAGCAATATGGTCCGGGGTTGAAGTGGTTAAGTCAGTTTTTAAGGCAACTGGGGTCCAATCCGGTACTAGCAAGGTGGACCTAATAATAAAAGTGGCTGGTGAGTGTAGTTGATTAGTTTAAAGCTGAAAGTCAAATAGCTAAATACAATCTTATTTTTCAATCACTTTTTTATGAACTGTCCTATCTGTCAAAAGATTACAAATTCTGCTTTTAACCCAAAGCTACCAACTTGCATTGCACCAGTACCACCATAACCAGGTAAGTAAAAAGCTCTGAAGAAATAGCAAGAGTGGCTGTTCCTTTAGAATGAATGCGCCAGTGATGTCAATGGCTGCATGTACACTAAATATCTCCTAAATGGTGAACGTTTAGGAGATATTTACATTACCTATAGGTAAAAGCAAGAGGTGGAAGTTTACTTCCACTTTAATGCAACATTCAGTTTTCCTGCCAAGAAAAGATTGAGAGCAGGATCTCAATTTTCGTGACATGAAAAATTCCTATCGCAAATCGCGGTCGTCTGTATGCAATTATGACGCAAAAAAAATGCACAAGCTCAGAATCAGGCAGAAGAGCCGAGCTGCCTATTGAACTTCATTGATCTCGGCTCGTTGTACGTATTGTACGTCACTGCGTTCTTGACGGTCGGAATTTCAGACAAGATTAGTGTGACCGTGTGTATGCAAGACACATTTCAGCCGTTTTCCTGCTGAAAAAAAAACAGAAAAACTGATCCAGTGTACGAGGCATAAGAGTCAATGGTGGTTTTAGCATATTAACGGTTCCTCTCTGGAATGTGTTTATATTCATAGTTACATAGTTGGTAAGGTTCAAAAAAGACAACAGTCCACCCAATTCAACCTGTATTTTGTGTGTGTAGAAAATAATTTCCCATATCTCTGTATATTGTTTTTGCTAAGATGCACGCCCAAGAGTGTTTTAAAACTATCCATACTTCCTGCCGATATCTCCTAAATGGTGAACGTTTAGGAGATATTTACATTACCTATAGGTAAAAGCAAGAGGTGGAAGTTTACTTCCACTTTAATGCAACATTCAGTTTTCCTGACAAAAAAAGTGCGATGTGAGGTTTTTGTCAGGCATTCCGACCATGTGTATGCTCCATCACACTTTTTCTGTCAGTTTTCCTGCCAAGAAAAGATTGAGAGCAGGATCTCAATTTTCGTGACATGAAAAATTCCTATCGCAAATCGCGGTCGTCTGTATGCAATTATGACGCAAAAAAAATGCACAAGCTCAGAATCAGGCAGAAGAGCCGAGCTGCCTATTGAACTTCATTGATCTCGGCTCGTTGTACGTATTGTACGTCACTGCGTTCTTGACGGTCGGAATTTCAGACAAGATTAGTGTGACCGTGTGTATGCAAGACACATTTCAGCCGTTTTCCTGCTGAAAAAAAAACAGAAAAACTGATCCAGTGTACGAGGCATAAGAGTCAATGGTGGTTTTAGCATATTAACGGTTCCTCTCTGGAATGTGTTTATATTCATAGTTACATAGTTGGTAAGGTTCAAAAAAGACAACAGTCCACCCAATTCAACCTGTATTTTGTGTGTGTAGAAAATAATTTCCCATATCTCTGTATATTGTTTTTGCTAAGATGCACGCCCAAGAGTGTTTTAAAACTATCCATACTTCCTGCCGACACTACCAATTGTGAAAAAATTCCACATCCTCACCGCCCTGACAGTAAACAACCCCCTAAACAGCTTAAGTTTAAGGCTGGATTCACACTTGTGCGAATTCCAGCTCTGTTATCTCTGCAAAAAGATAAGAGAGCTATTCAGCAGATTATCTCCGTTTTAGCTGCGAATTTGGAGACCAGGGAGAGGGGAGGGGGAGGGGGGAAGTGTATTGAGGTGAATGAGAGAAATCCTGATGAGAAATTAACACATCTGCGAATCAGATGCGTGCTCCCATAAAAGATAATGGGCCTGAATTCGCACCTGAGCCCCACCGCAATGCCTAGAAAACGCACACATTTTTTGGGCAATGTGCAGTGCGAATGCATTGCACATATGTGAACCAGCCTCATTAAAATCAATGTATTTTATAATGTAATGCGAATTGGATGCAGTTTAAGCCGCACTCAATTCGCATGGGTGTGAACCCGGCCTAAACCACTTCTCTTCCAGTGTCATCGTGTGGCCCTGTGTCCTCTTACACTCCCTGGGACTGAAAATGTCATACTTACGCTGGGATCCCCGTTGAGATATTTGTATATTGCTCTCATATCGCCTCTCAAGCGTCTCTTCTCCAGGGAGAATAAATTTAGCGTTTGTAGTCGTTTCTCGTAATTAAGGTCCTCCAGGCCCCACATTAATTTAGTTGCCCCTCTCTGGACTCTCAGTTTCCTCCTTTTCTGAGGATTGGTGACCAGAACTGGACGGAGTACTCCAGATGTGGCCGAACCAAAGTTTTATAAAGTGGCAGGATTATTGTTTTATCACTGGAGTAAACTCCCTTTTCTTTTTTTTAATGATAGCTCAAACCTAACCCAAGAGCAGACCAGTGCTTTAAAAAAATACAGTAATTGGCCAAGAAAAGACTAATAATCACTGTCTTTAATGCACCAGGAACCAGCTGGTTAGCTCCTAAACAGCCCAATTACAAGGTAAAAGTGTGCTGGAGCTATTGAAGAGGTATTCAAATTTGCAGTTATGAAAAGTCAGGCGAGGAGAATAGCTATGTCCAGGTACAAAATAATGAAATCTTGTTATCTCGATGCGGGACTGGAGGAGGATTTTGCCGCAGACCTGGTGATTTAAGAGTAGTTCTAAAACAAGCTATGTTATTTTCACAATTTTTATATCCATTAAACTTCAAGAATTCACAAATAAATTGCTTTACTTATCGATAGACTCAACATTCTGTATGTGAATGCACAGTAGAACGTTTGTGAAATTTTTTTCTTTTCGCACAGATAGGCCTATTTCAGTTTTTTTATAATCTAATATTTTTCTGAGTAATAGCTGTTTTACAGATCATTTTGTGACTTGCTGCATTGATTAAACCTAATAAAAGGTTATGAAATGTTTAATGAATGTATTTACAGCAAAGGTTGTTTTTTTTTTTGTTTTTTTTTAGTACTGTGTGGATGAAATGGACTTATGCACAGAAGAAACACTAGTGTTAACATCACATCCACTTGATACACCCTTTTATTTAACCCGCATTTTTAAATACTTAACATACCGTGACATTAAGAGCAGCAACAGAAAACCATGTTTTCATGCATGTCATTTCAAGTGCTTTGCACTAACACTGTGGCCTTTGTTGAGAGCGGGCAAGGATGCCTCACCCACTTGAACTGCCATGTTAATGACAGGCCCTATTTAACCACTTAACGGTTAAGGGCTTGGCACTGCAATCTATTACAGCATAGTTTTAAAACAGGACCTAATTTGGGTGGCTAATTCCAGCCGAGTCTGGAGCTAGAAGTCCGAAAATTCAAATATTGCTAACAAGCACTTTATAAAATGTACTTATTACAATAGCTCTATGTTCTGGTTACATTAGAAATCTTGAATTGCCACAAATCGGGAGCAGGGCAGAGCTAATCCAGTTCTGTCCTATTTCCCCAGGTGTCAGCATATAACTGCAACAGTGATCTCAGTGATCGACTATTTGCTATCATCAAGAAATAGATTGATATTATACGTTTTCAGGTACTGTAGAGGTCATGCATGTCCTGATCAAGCTCCTTCAAACACAAGTGTAAAAATAATATTGGGTCGTTGATTTGAATCCCAACCACGGCACTACCTGTACAGAGTTTGCTTGCTCTCCCTTTGGCTGTGTGGGTTTCCCCTGGGTACTCCGGTTTCCTCGCATACTCCAAAGACATGCTGGTAGGTTAATTAGATACTGACTAAAATTGTCCCTAGTATGTGCATTAGGGTTGTCCCGATACCACTTTTTTAAGACCGAGTACAAGTACCGATACATTCCTTTTAAGAACTCACCGATACCGAATACCGATACTTTTTTTTTAAACTCATGTTACAGCGGCACATGTCAGTAGTTGTTTTTTATTTTTTTTGTTTAACAATTTGTTTTTAATTTTTTACAATTTTTTATGTTTTACATTTTTTTTTTTTATAATGCTTTCTTTTTTTTAAGGAGGGGGGGGGGGGGGGGACCGTGTCAGTGTGTTTTTTCTACAATCATTTTTTTTTTTTATTTATTTATTTTTTTTTTTTTTAAGCCCTGTTGTGGGGCTTTGGTGAGATCAGGGGTCTTAACAGACCTCTGACATCTCCCCTTTGAGACAGGGAAAGGGACTAAGGACACATGTTCCCCAGTCCCTTTCTCAGCAGCATCAGCTGCGCTGAAAATGAATGTAGAGAGGACAGCATCTTCTCTTCATTCATAAACTGAAACATTGTAATCACAGTTTACGATGTTTCAGTTATGTGAATAGACAGAGTCAGTGATCACTGACTCTGTCCATTCGGAGCAGTAAGGAGCCGGATTTACATTTCCAGGGGGTGGAGGAGGAGCACGGAAGGGGAGAGATACACGGCGGGATACACGGCGGGAGAGAGAAACACACGGGGGGGACACGGAGGGATAGAGAAACACGGGAGGACACGGAGGGAGGGAGAGAGACTGCAGCAAAACGGAGAGGGGCTGGAGGAGGACACGGGACAGTCAGCGGTGATCGTGTGTGGAGGAGTTACAAGCCCCGATCACCGCTGATTTTAAAGCAGCTGAAAGCCACATGGGGGTGAAGAGAGAAGCGGAGAAATTACTTTTAAATCTATACAGCGGTGATTGGTGCTTGTAACTTTCCCACGCACTGATCACCGCCGACAGTACAAGTATCGGGTGAAGCATCGGGAGCATTTGCCCGAGTACAAGTACTCGGGCAAATGCTTGGTATCGGTCCCGATACCGATACTAGTATCGGTATCGGGACAACCCTAATGTGCATCTATGAATGTGAGTTAGGGACCCTAAATTGTAAGTTCTTTGAGGGTAGGGACTGATGTGAATGTATAATACATTTGTAAAGCGCTGCGTAAATTGACGGCGCTATATAAGTATAGTACCTGAAATTAATAAACTATATTAAATGCATTCATTCATTAAAAGATAATAAAACATTTCTTTATCTTGTTAAAGACAAAACTTGAGTAGAGTGGGGAAGTGTGAAGCATCAATCAATGCTTATTGCTGTGTTTGACCCCCTTTAGAAGATTTATTTTGACTTGCTAGTATATTTGATTGGTGCCAGATAAAGCAGATAGTGAAGAAAATGTCCCCACCTCCTGTCTGATTGGCTAGTCTCAGACACAGTGAACATAAAGGAAAATCCCACCAATGGAGACACAAGTAGCAATAAAAAAAAATCCTTGTGGAGAGTGAAGAGTAGAGTGTGAAGTAGTAGAGTGAAAAAGCTTTGGAATTTATTTTAGTATTTTTTTCAATGTTGGCATCTCTATGTCCAAATGAAAAGTGCAGCCCAACTGGTAAAAATCTGGCCAGACTGTGCAGGCACACTAACATCCTACAGGCTGGATTGTGACATTGCTCCTGCAGTGGGACATTAGCATGTTGTGCACCTTGCCTGGCATTAAATTGTTACCAGCCAGACTGTAGCCTAGACAGTGCAGGAGGCTCAAGTCACAAAGGTAGGTATACAGTATATAGACCTGTGGAGGAGAGGTGTTAGGTGGCGCAGTTTAGTGTACTGAAGGACCTAAGGGGGCAGGGGGTTGAGAATTTTGATTTTGTTTTTTTATTTAACCTGTTCTTTACATCCTGATAGAATTATCGTCCTTTTTCCTACCCTACCCTATCCAAAAGTAAAAGAAAGTTTTGGCATAAATTGGGCTATACCTGTAAAGAATGAAAATAATTGAGACAAGTTACATATCATTAAACATATACTGTAGTTACTTGGTAAAAAAACATATACTGTACATATGCAAACTCAATCACTAAGATTCCATGCCCAGATAGCAAGGATAACTTGCCACAAATTTGTGTCAGTGTTGATTTGTAAGTCTGTTAACTTGCTGTAAATTTTCACGGGCAAGTTGTACACTTGCAGAGTACTTGAAGCACAAGTTCTAGTTGACACTTGTCCAATTTGTAGCAAATGTGTCTGGCATGTCCCTAGCAAGAGCAAAGTTGCAATTGTAAGTCTACAGCAAGATCTCTGCAGTCTACAGCATGAAAATTCAGTCACAGTGACCCCTGTGTTGGAATAACTATTGCACAACATAACTGAACCAGAACTTGCAGCAGACTTGCAGAATGTTTGCAAAGAAAGTTGATCTGGTGTCATGCAATGCGGACTTGCTTGACATTGTGAAGCCTGGCAAGTCTAGCAATAACTTAGCAAGTCATTTTAAAACCTGCAGCACAATTGCTTGCTATCTGGGTGTGAGTCAATGGAGCTTATAATTAAAACAATAGGAAGCCATATTAAGCAGGTGAATGTGCACTGTTGTCACCACCAGGAAACCTGCCCTGAGAAATGCCATGCAGCCTTTATTTTTTGTATCTGGGCGGACTCAGGCATTTAGATGGAGTTTCTTGCCAATCTAAATTATTGGTAGAGATAGAGATAAGCTTCCCATTCTGCATATGACTGAGCAGAGTGCAGGAACGGGTGGGTAGAAGAGATTGGTTGTCCTCTGAACTTATCTCTAACCTTAACTGACCTCCAGCTTTTTCCTATTTCAAAGAGCTGCACACCAGGCCATTTCCTGCACCACAGCTCACATGAGCTGTGGGGTGGTGAATGACCAGGGCCACACCTCACAGGCATACAAAATATAAAACAAAAAAAGCCACAACTTATGCATAAAGCATAATGAAGCTAAATCCATACTTGCTTGTGAAGGACCTTGGTGAAGACTGGATGCCCTGTACACTCTACAACCTGAGGGAGCCCATATCACGAGCATTACCAATATGACACGTACACACTTGAGCAGTAGTTACACCATTACATGTCTATGTCCACCCTCTGAAGTTATATACGCTATTTCTTATAGGCCAGGGGTCTCCAAACTATGGCCCTCCAGTTGTTCAGGAACTACAATTCGCGATCATGCTTAGTCATGTCTGTGAATGTCAGAGTTTTACAATGCCTCATGGGATTTGTAGTTTCACAACAGCTAAAGGGCCGTAGTTTGAAGATCCCTGTTATAAGCTATGATAAAGATAATAAAACCAATACTTAAAATGGTATTAAACCCAAAACCAAAAATGTTTTATATTGCAGCCTATCAATCATAAGATGTGGTGGCTTCATCAGATTTCTTTTCTTTGCCCTTTTGCCATCTGTTTCACCTGGTGATCTGGCCAGTAACACGCCCCCTGTGTTAGTAAGACATTACTCTGCAGGAATGAGTCCAGGGGGCACAGCAGACAGCACCATTGTCAGTTTTGGGCGGAGGGGACTGTTAAATGTATTATCAGATTTTGAACCAGTAACAAATTGAAGACAAACTTCAGCTCACACTTTATGAGCAGTTACAGCAAACTTTTTTTTTTTTTTTGTCCTTTTGGGAATTAAGGCTTTTCAAGAATAAATAAAAGATAATCATTTTAATCACCCCTGCCAGTATTAAGTGGTTTGTCTCATCCATGTGAACTGATACATACTTGCTGGCTGGTCCACCAAATGAACATAGAAGAAAGCCTAAAAGGGAAACTAATACAGACATCACATCTAATGCCACGTACACAGGACCGTTTTTCATGAAATTGGTCGTAAAAACGGTTGTGTAGGATCCAGAGCATTTTTCTCAACAAGAAAAAAAATGGCCGTTAAAAATTTAGAACCTGCTCTATTTTTTCTTGTCGTGTGTAGGCTTTAACGAGGAGGGAAAAAACATGCATGCTGAGAAGCAAGTTATGAGGCGGGGAAATAAGCATAAGCAGCCCAAAAAGTGGCGCCATTCGAATGGAACTTCCCCTTTATAGTGCCATTGTACTTGTTGTACATCACTGCTCTTTGCTCAAGCATTTTTTTTTACGATCGTGTGTATGCAAGGCAAGCTTGAGAGGAATCATATTGAGAAAAACGTTGTTTTTTTCAATGACATGGATAACGGCCGTGTGTACGCGGCATAAGAATTGGTAAGTACCGGATTATATAATTCTTACAGTGATACTCCGTTGACTTTTGTATTGTTCCATTTCTCATTATCTGTATGCATGTTTTCATTCATATTTACAATAAACTTTTGTAAACAAAAAAAAAGAATTGGTAAGCTGCAATATAATAAATGTTTGCTTTCGGGTTTAAACACCACTTTAAACTACCGTGTGAGGACACATGCATTTTTATTATTAATTAAAAACTTACAGCATATTTTAACCCCAGAGTGTCCAGGAGCCATGAAGCAACAAAACCAATAGGTATCGATACAATGAGGTAGACAAGGGAAAGGTAGTTAACTGTGTCCACAGAGCAGTTAAAATAGCTTGCAGTTAAATCGGCCACCGGAGCAAAAGTGATCCAAATCTGAAAAGTGAAACATTTATAGAGAGTTAATAGTACAATTCATAGAAAGTCTTAGATCTACCTATACATTAAAGGTTTCCCTGCAAGTAGTAAAAGAAATTCAGAGAAAATTATTTGAGAGTGGTGAAAGTATACAAATAGTTTACTGAAAAGTAAAAAAGAAATTAGCGTGTTTATGTATGATGACCCTACTACAGATCGTACTTTATGTCACTCTATTAATCCTTATAAGCTATTGCCCTTTGGAGGCCCCTCTGCTTTTTTTTTTTATAAACTTACCTTTTTTAGATGTTTTCAGGCTGGTAACTATAAGAACAAGGCCCGCTTCAGATTTGGTTGAATATTCTAATTGGTTCAATGACCCCAAGGGGGGGTCTTTGAATGCCTGTGTCTACAATTCACAAATTTCTTTCTCCTCCAAATCTTCCTTTGTAGTTACCCATTCAGATGCACTGAGAGCACAGCCTACAAGTGTAGTGTGAACACGAGTGAAGGAACACATCGCTTTAGACAAGAATCTCTGCTGGCCTCTGGATGGTGCAGGTTAAAGCTGTGCTGATCAGTTGCTTGATTACTGTTCCAAAAGCTGGCCTAGTTAAGTGTAATTAAACTGGTGGGCAGACAGCATCACTAAAATCTACACCATCCAGTGATCAGCTCCCTCCCTGGAATATGAACATCTAAAGGGTGCCCGGGGATGAGTTCTTTCACTTTGGCTCAAACACAACAGCAGTACAGTGACAGTGGGGGCACTGTAAGGAACCATGAGAGATGTTGCAATCAGCAGGAAGCCAATGTATCTCCAGAAATACAAAAAAACAGCAGCTGCAGCTAGAAGCATGGACACATTTTCAAATTAAGAAAAAATATTTCAACAACACTAATACAGCAGTGATTGGAGTTCTCTATTAAGGCCCTGCTTACATATCGCATAGCAGGCCTGCAGGTTCCTGCAAGCGATTTGAAATCACTGGAAAATTACACAAAATTTGAGGTGCCAGTCAGGATGAATAGTACCCAAACACGTGTCGTGTGTTTTTCAGAAATTTGGAATCGCCTGCTTTTCTGCCCCCAATTCCAAATCGCCTGAAGTGAATGGGGCTTAATACTGCAATAAATGTAACCACAATAATCTTGTCTCTATGTACAGTATACATTGTAAATTATTTGCAAAGTCCACTACAAAAGTGAATGTACCTTTAGTACTCCTTTAAGTTGTATTATTTTGGACATTCTAGCCAAAAAGTGAAAGATGGCTACAACTGGAAATTTAGGTCTATACAAACCATATCATCCAGTGTTCTCATAATACAATTCCTGTATCATAAATATACAGAAATGTAATTGGAGTCAGTCTATTTCCTAGTAGAAATAATAATAAAAAAAAACATATTGTGAAACAAATTCTGCTTAATAAGCAATAAAAATGAGGAACTCAAAAAAAAATAGCATGCATCCTATATACCCAGAAATGTAAAGAAGAAACAAAACAAAAGTAGAATTACTACTAATCCAAAGTAAAATTAATTCAGAGTTCTGAGTAATCTTATAGAATATGTTATCCATAGGATATTCAGTGATGTACAAACGGTGAAAAACAGCTGTAAAGTGAGGCCCCATACACACCATAGAATCTATCCGCAGATAAATCCGTGCAAACGGGTTTCAGCGGATAGATTCTATGGTGTGTACACTCCGTGGGATATTTATCCGCAGATATTTCTCCCCTGGGATGGATTTCCAGCAGATGGATATTTGCTGACATGCTCAACAAATCCATCTGCTGGAATCCATTCCAACGGATGGATCCGCTCGTCTGTACAGACTTACCGGATCCATCCGTCTAAAGGGATTCCCCGCACGCGTCGTAATGACTTGACGCATGCGTGGAATTCCTTATATGACAGCGTCGCGCCCGTCGCCGCGTCATAATAGCGGCGACGGCGCGACACGTCATCGGCAGAGGATTTCAGCGCGGATTTCAATGCGATGGTGTGTACACGCCATCGCATAGAAATCCTCTGAAATCTTTGAGAGGATTTATCCGCGGATACGGTCCGCTGGACCGTATCTGCGGATAAATCCTCTCGTGTGTATGGGGCCTGAGGATGTTTTCAAGCATAGTATAATAAATAGCCGTTATTTATCAATTACCAATCTACAAAAGTGCATAAACAAAACAAAAAAAAACTAAATTAACCACTTGAACTCGGGAAGATTTCCCCCCTTTAATGATCAGCAATTTTTTGTGAAACAGCACTGCGTTATTTTAACAGACAATTGCACTGTCATGAAACACTGGACATAAATTAAATTAAATTTATGTCCCTTTTTTCCCACAAATAGAACTTTCTTTTAGTGGTATTTGATCACCTTTGTGTGTTTTTTTTTTTTTTTTGCACTATTAACAAAAAAAGAGCAACAATATTGAAAAAAAAAACAATATTTTTTATTTTCTACTACAAAACGTATCCAATAAAAAAAATGTCTTCATGAATTTGGGCCAATATGTATTCTGCTACATTCAGCTTTTTGGTAAAAAACAAAAAGGGCCAGATTCACAAAGAGTTACGCCGGCGTATCAGTAGATACACCGACGTAACTCGGAATCTAAGCCCGTTGTATGTTTAAGTGTATGCTCAAACTGAGATACACTTAAACCTGCCTAAGATATGAAGGCCTGCGCCATCGTAGCTTAGGGTGCAATATTTCCGCTGGCCGATAGGTGGCGCTTCCATTGAGTTTGGCGTAGAATATGCAAATGAGTAGATACGCCGATTCACGAACGTACACTTGCCCATCGCAGTAAAGATACACCGTTTCTGTAAGAGGTATGCCGGCGTAAAGATAAACATGCCCCCTAGGTGGCGTATCCAATGTTAAGTATGGCCGTCGTTCCCACGTCGCAATTTGAAAATTTTACGTTGTTTGCGTAACTCGTCCGTGAATGGGGCTGGACGTCAATTACGTTCACGTCGAAAGCAATGATGTCCTTGCGACGTCATTTGGAGCAATGCACACTGGGATATTTTACGGACGGCGCATGCGCAGTTCGTCCGACGCGGGGACGCGCATCATTTAAATGATACACGCCCCCTACCCGCCAAATTTGAATTCCGCCGGGTGATTTACGCTACGCCGCCGCAACTTTACAGGCAAGTGCTTTGTGAATAAAGCACTTGCCTGAAAAACTTGCGGCGGCGTAACGTAAATGAGATACGCTACGCCAGCAGAAAGATCCGCTGATCTTTCTGAATCTGGCCCCCAGCGTATATTGATTGGTTTGTGCAAAAGTTATAGCGTCTGCAAACTATGGTTTGTGTGTGTATGTATATGTGTGTATATATATATATATATATATATATATATATATATATATATATATATATATATATACACACTGGAATTTGTATTTATTTATTTCTAATGATGGTGCTAATTAGCGACTTATGGCAGGACTGCAATATTGCAGCGGCCAAATTGACACTAACTGACAGTGATCAGTGCTAAAGATATGCACCGTGTCAGCGGTCATCCATTGGCCAGCACCCGTTGATCGGCATCTGCTGTGAATAATCACAGCATAGCCGGGTCGCCGGCAGTGCCTAAACACTACCCAGAAGTGCTAGATCACGTACCTAGTACGTTATCTGGTGCAACAGAGCCGCCTTGCCGCTGTACATGTAAGCGATATGGTTAGTAAGTGCTTAAATCGATATTGCCTTAGTCTTTAAAACTGCATCAATTTTTCCAGTTAACGTGTATCTAAACCCAAAAACAAAATAGATTGTTTTACCAATCCTTAAATATAGTGGATTGTACTAGGCTTGTTTTTTTGGAGGCTTTTTTTCCCCTTCATTTTTACCTGGTGATCCGGGCAGTAACACATTTCCCGTCTTAAGCTCCTGGTACACAGAGGGTTGAATGAAA